>NW_022103901.1:25224022-25280442 GCF_000313985.2 Echinops telfairi
ATGGGGGGCGAACAAAACAAAAACGCATTGATCTCACAAATGAAAATTTAGACAGCTCAACAAGATCAAACATCTTCATGGTCCAAGGGCAGCTCCCCTCTGAAACGACTGGCAGTGAGGCACAGAGGAGCCTGGGTGAGCACAGGAACCCCAGCCAACACCCCCAGGGAAGAGAGCTGTAGCCACTGCCTAGTCTGCAGGGAGCCATGCCTGCACTTAATGAGAAGGGGATGTGTCTGAGGCAGCACAGTGGTTCTCCACCCTCTCCTCCCTCAGAGGGAAAAGCCTGTACGCTGGAAAGATGTTCCTCTCAGAGCGCTCTGCTCTGGGAGCTATGTAGCATCCACTGAGCCTGGCACTCACACCCTTCCTGCACTCCCCTCGGTGCATTTATTAAGCACCGGCTGTCACCAGGGCACTCTCATGGGCACCAGGGCCAGGAAGTGGGGCACGAGTTGACAACAGGACTGTGTGGAGGTGACTGTACTGACGCCTGTTCCGTACTTGGTCCTAAGGATACCCAGAGCACCTAGTCTCATTGTTGGGGTGGCGGGAGCTCAAATATGGAGGCATTTCATGTTGGTTCCCAAAAGAGTCGAAGCTTGTGGGGCCATCTATCTTTCCTACAAATAGGAATGAGCTGGCTGCTAACCAAGAATTTGGAGGGTCAAGTCAGGGTGAGGGCACAGCGTGCTCCAATTAGCGTCTTCATTTCTAGCCTCACAAGGCCTGACACGGATACTCAAAAATGTCTGGAAGATGTCTCAATTTCACCTTAACATTTCGACCTCCAATCCTACCACACGTGAAAATGGTGTTTCCACCGAGTTTGAGAGTTCCAGACAAGCAACCGGATTTTAAAGCCCAGGGAAGCCCATTCTCAATCAAATGCGTGCGATGTGTATTTTAAAAAGGGTGATGGGGGGAGTGCGGAGTGGAGACCCAAAGCCCATTAGTAGGCCACTGGAGATCCCCTTGCAGAGGGGTCTCGGGGAGGAGATGAGCCAGTCAGGGTGCAATGTAACAATGATGAAAAATACAATTTTCAAAAAAAAAAAAGAAAAATACAATTTTCCTCTGTTCCTAAATGTTTCCTTCCCGCTCCCACTACCATGACTCGAATTCGACCTTGCAAGTCTGGCTAGACCAGAGGATGTACACTGGTACAGATAGGAACTGAAAATACAGGGAATCCAGGGCGGATGAGCCCTACAGGACCAGTGGTGTGAGTGGCGATACTGGGAGGGTAGAGGGAGAGTGGGTAGGAAAGAGGGAACCGATTACAAGGAACTATATGTAACCTCCTCCCTGGGGGACGGACAACTGAAAAGTGGGTGAAGGGAGACGTCAGACAGGGCAAGATATGACAAAATACCCATTTATAAACTATCAAGGGCTCATGAGGGAGGGGTAGGCGGGGAGGGAGGGGGAAAATGAGGACCTAATGTCGGGGGTTTAAGTGGAGAGAAAATGTTTTGAGAATGATGTACAAATGCGCTTTACACAATTGATGTGTGTATGGATTGTGATAACAGTTGTATGAGCCCCTAATAAAATGTTTAAAAAGAAATGAAACGAACGAGCCAAAAATATTGTTTAACATGAAAAAAAAGAAAAATAAATAAATAAAATAAAAAGGGTGGCAGGAAAAATGAGAAATCCGATTCTAATTCCTAAGAAGTATTCTCCCTGTTCCACGAGGGAAGCAAAAAGCAGGCCTGTGTATGTGTACTTGTACAATCAAGATCTTTTGATTCACAAAATCCAAGATAGATAAATCCCTCAGAAACAGTAATAGAAGTAATGATTCCCTGAGGGCACTGGAAGAAAGGGGGCACGGGGAACTGAAAGCAATGAAGAATGCATAACCCCACCTATAACAGAATTGTAGGTGAATGGACACATTGGATGGTGTAAGAGAGGGCAATAATAATAATGATAATATACAATATATTCAGGGTCCACGGGGTTGGTAGGTTGGAGGAGAGATGGGAAGAAGGGGAGCTGATACCAAAGAGTTCAAGAAGAAAATACAAAATATTTGCTTAATCTAATGGAACTGTGGATTGTAATAATATCTATAAGAGCTCCTAATAAAATGTTAAAAAAAACCAAAACACAAGCAGTAAGTGTATGGGATTCTCCACTCTTCACCTCCTTCTATCTTACTCACTCTGAGAGGCCTCAGGGTAGCAACTAGGTGGCTTTTCTTCTTCTTTTTTTTAGAGCAAAAGTTATATAATCAAAAACCCTAATGGGATTTGGTTCATTGGTTTGGAGTTCAGGGTCATGGTTTCATGGGACATCCTAGTTAATTAGCCTAATAACCGTGTGTAATGCTTCTGTTTTACTTCCTAGTTTATTGTGTAGTACCTGGGGTCTTAAACAGACCAAACAGTTGGTCCCTCTTTGCTTGGAGCAACAGAGGAGGAAGAGGAAGGAGTCAGGTATTGGGTTGTGGGGCAGAGGGGGACATGGAATGGGGGACTAACTGCCTCTAAGTAGCATCTGCCTCCTTTGTCAAGAGACCAGAAGAACTAGGTGGTGCCCAGAAATCATTGAATGTTCTGACCAAAGATTCCAAGGAAGAGTCGTGACTAAAGGAGGAAACTGCAAACAGTGTTTCAAATTCTCAGGAAATCCAGATGTTCTGGGGTCACGATGCTGAATGAACCAAGACTACTACTTGGGCATTTTCACTTAAAATTTCTAAGGGAATTTTTCTTTAACACTCTGAGGCAATCTAAGCTTGCTGTAAAACTTCCAAACACAGAAACACGTAAAAAAGTCAAGGGAAGTCCTAAAGTAGTGTAGGACACAGAACTGGGTTCGGGTTTCTGAAAATAATCTGGGCAATCAAGATGCCTTTGTTTTACTAAAGAGTTTAGCAAATAGGGGTCTCACTGGTCCTAGACTAGTTTATTAATTTAGGGAAGGTAAGGGGAGGAGGATACAGCCATGTCTATCCATTGATTGGATCGGCCCTAACTATTCATTAAGACCAAGGTCTGCATCTTCATTAAGGTCCCAAGGATCAGGGAACCTGGGGGCCTTGGAACACTCTGTTGGGCCTTCTAGATCAGTGCCACAAGCTTAGAGACTAATCAGGCAAGGCCTGGGGCAAAGGGCCTTCGCTGTCTCCAGGACATGTCATGCCTCTCCAGGCACAGATGGTTGGACATGCAGGATGCTGTGCAGACTCCTGAGCCTATGACAGAGCCTTATGGGCCAGGGATGCTGAGACTAGCAGGGTATGAAGTCTGATCTAATTCTGGGCGAAACATCAGAGAGAAGTGTCATGGAAGTGGTTGGCAAGGAGGAGTGGAAATGTAGAAAGCTGAAGCCTGGATCCACTTCCAGACAGGATCTAGACTCATTTGATTCTGCCACGCAGTATGATAAAGGTAGGTTTGCCCACCTCTCACTGACCCAGTCAGTTCTGATTCCTAGCAACCCTGTATGGCAGAGCACAACGGCCTCTTTGGGTTTCTGAAGCTGTACATTTTTTTTGTTATCTGATGCCATCCAGTCAGTTCCGACTCACAGCGACCCTCTGTACAACAGAACTAAACACCGTTTGGTCCAGTACCATCCTCACAATTGTTCTTATGTTTGAGCCCATTGTTACGGTCACTCTGCCAATCCATCTTGGCAAAGGTCTTCCTCTTTTTTGTCTACTTTACCAAGCATGATGTCCTTTTCCAGGGACTGGTCTCTCCTGACGATATGTTCAAAGTATGTAAAATTAAGTCTGGCCATCCATGCCTCTAAGGTATACTCTGGCCGGGTTGTCCTGTTAGCAGTCCATGGTACTTTCAATATTCTTCTCCAACACAATTCAAATGTATCATCAATATTCTTCTCCAACACAATTCAAATGTATCAATTCTTCTTCATGCTTCCTTGTTCAAGGTCCAACTTTCACATGCATATGAGGCCATGGACACTACCCTGGCTTGGGTCAGGCACAACTTAGTCTTCAAAGTAACATCTTTGCTTTTAATACTCAAGAGGCTTTGTGCTGCAGATTTACGTCATGCAATAAGTCTTTTGACCTCTTGACTGCTGCTTCCATGAGCATTAACTGTTGATCCATGCAAGACAAAACCCGTGACAACTTCAACTTTTTCTCCATTTAGCATGTTACCTATTGGTCCAGTTGTATTTTCATCTTCTTTACATTGAGTTGTCATCCATACTGAAGTCTGCAATCTTTGTTCTACATCAGCAAGTGCTTCAAGTCCTCCTCACTTTCAGCAAGCAAGGTTATGTCATCTGCACATACATAGTAGATTGTTAAGTCTTCCTCCAATCCTGATGCCAAATTCTTCATATAATTTAGCTTCTCTGATGATGATTTGCTTAGAATACAGATTGACTGAATATGGTGAGAGGATACAACCCTGGTGCACACCTTTCTTGATTTGAAACCATGTAGCATTCCCTTGTTATGTTCACACAACTGTCTACCGATTCATGCACATGAATTACATGAGCGCAATGAAGTTGTCTGGAATTCCCATTTTGCTCAAGGCTATCCATAGTTTGTTATGATGCACACAGTTCAATGCCATTGCACAGTCAATAAAACACAATCAAATATACTTCTGGTAATTTTATGCTTTCAGCCAAGATCCATCTAACATCAGCAATATTATCCCTTGTTTCATGTCCTGTTCTGAATCCAGCCTGAACCTCTGGTATGTCCCTGTCAATGTACTGCTACAGCCATTGTTGATGGATCTTTAGCACAATTTTACTTGCATATGCTATCAATGATATTGTTCTGCAATTTGAATATTCTGTTGGGTCACCTTTCTTTGGAATGAGTGTAAATATAAATCTGTTCTAGTCAGTTGGCCAGGTATCTTGTTTTCCAAATTTCCTGGCATAGATGAGTATGTGCTTCCGGTGCTTCAGCAACTTGTTCAAACATTTCAATTGGTATTCCACTGACCCCCGAAGCCTTGTTTATGGCTAATGCTTTCAGTGCAGCTTGAACTTCTTCCTTCGGTAGATTCCATTGATTCTCGCTTACAAGCTACCTCTTGAAATGGGTTAAATGTTAACTAGTTCTTTTCATTTCAATGGCTCTGTATATTCTTTCCATCTTCTTTTGACACTCCCTGCATCATTCAATATATCTTGACGGGGGCAGAGCAGTTTGAAACGCTGACTTTCTGGTTAGCAACCCAACGTACTACACACTACACCACCAGGGTCACCTAGTCCCTTCTAGAGTGAACACTGAGCAGGGACATCCGCCAGCTAGCCAGCCACACAGCATTTCTGAGGGGTTGTCATAGCTACTACTGTTAGTTGCTGTCAAGTCAGCGCCCAGTGCATGGCAAGCCCAGGTGTTACAGAGCAGAACTCCCTAAGGGTCTTCTGGACTGTAGTCTTTATGGAGACAGATCGCCAGGCCTTTCTTCCGTGACACTACCGGGTGGGTTTTCTGAGGGGTACCTCCTTCATTCTCTACCAGGAGTAGGGAAGATCATACTCTGCTGTGGGCTCTGCTCAGGGAAGTTCACCCTTGGGTGCAGCCACCTTAAAGACTCTGCTTTGCTAGAGGGTCCTCTCTGATTAGCATCCACAGGCAGCTGCATTTACAAGGATTCTTGTCAGGCTTTAAGGCTCCCATGGCACCCTGTGGTCTCTCTTTCCGGTGTAGACAGCTCAGGGGAATGTGGTCTCCTCTGTGGGTGGCTCCCTCAACAGTCCACAGACACATCATTTGCATCCTGACACTCCATGTACAGCTCTGACTGCACACCGGGGCTCATGTTCTAAGAGATTAAAACACTACTCAACTGAACAAATGTCAGGAAGCTTCAGAAGGCAAGTTAGTCATTGTCTGAGAACAAAAACCTGGGAAGATCTCAAATACCGTTCAAAAGGGATTTGGGCGGGGATAAAAAAGGAGAGAGGGTATATATCACTGCACTTAAAAAAAAAAGGAGAGCGCATGTGAGAGAGAGCAGACAGACAATTCCAAAGAATGAGATGAATCTGCACAACTGACATGGAGCAGGTGAAGTCGGGAGCAGCCAAGGAGAATAGGCTAAGATTTACTGATAAAGAAGGACTCGATATAGTTATATTTCAGGGGGAAAAATGAATGAAAATGTGAATAGATGTGTTAATGTATGAGGAACTTAAACTGTGATTTTTCCACAAAGCTTTTTGAAATCCCCCCTCAGATGTATATGAGTCTATATACCTGTCTATATATATAGATACATACATACATACATACATTCATATAATCATTGGCTCCCATATGCTTCCTCTGCCTCTCCCTCTCTCTCTACCCTGTTTCCCTGAAATTAAGATATCCCCTGAAAATAAGACCTACTTACAGTTTTGCCTCTCACTGAAATATAAGGCATCCCCCTGAAAATAAGACCTCCCCGAAATTAAGGCCCCCCAAAGCTACCGTAACTCTGGACTCTGGACCGTAGCAGCAGGCGCTGCTGTGCAGCTCACTGTTGGCCACAGCGCAGCCAGAGCAGACAGGAAGTGCAATAAACAATAAATGTGTACCATATTCTTCTTCATGGAAAAATAAGACATCTCCTAAAAATAAGACCTAGCGCATCTTTGGGAGCAAAAATTAATATAAGACACTGTCTTATTTTCAGGGAAGCAGAGTAGACCCGGGGGCTTGAACAGAATGGACTAGAGAGAGGATGGAACCTCCCCGGAGCTTTCTGAAGCCCCCTTTCCCAGGCGCACGGCTCCAAAAAAGAGAGAGACAGTGATGCACAGGTAGGCAGTGAGCGGCTAACCCCAGGCTGGTGGTTCGAAGGCACCCTGGGCTCTTGGGAAAAAGAAGACCTGCGGCCTGCTTCCCTGAAGACGACAGCCGAAGGGGATGGGGCGTGGGGAGTCAGAAATGGCTCAGTGGCTCCACAACAACGTCTCGAAAGGAGTGTCCAACTGTGCACGGGGCTGTATTGGGAGGAGTTGTGTACAAGGAAAGAGAAAGGATTACTGGGGACTTTAACTTGGGAGGATTTATTTTTACTTTTCTAAGTTCCTCATCTCTGTATTGTTAATTTTCTTTTCCCAAATAAACATGTACTATTTTTATAACGAAAGTCATTAAGATGTAAATAACACACAGTTTACCTATTCTTGAACATGGCAGGGAGGCCTCCCCAAACACCCTCCCTTCCAGAAGGCAGTGGGGTGGCAAGCATGACCTCTAAGGCAAAAAAAGGTGCTTTTTTGTGTCCTTGGCTTTGAAAGCACAGAATATGACTCTGCATGAATCAGAAGAGATAGCCAGAGAGTGCTAACACCACACTGCCTTAGACACGGCATGCTGTTGTTCAAAGAACTCATTAGGTCAGTGCTCATGGAAATCTCCACTGCTTGTCAGGGTTATCATCTCCCAGCGTCACGCAAGACCTTAAAGTAGTCCATATCCATCCCCTCACAGAACAGTCACAAGGAAGGGTCGAGTCAGCCAGGATGCAGTTTAACACTGATGAAACAAACAACATTCCTCTAAGTCTTTGATGTCTCCCCTCTCACCCCCCCACAGCCACTATCATGACCCCAACTCTACCTTACAAATCCGGCTAGACCAGAGCATGTACACCAGTACAGATAAGAGCTCTTGACACTCGGAATCCAGGACAGATAAACCCCTTAGGAATAGTAATGGAAGCAGTGATACCATGAGGGTATGGGGAAGGTGGTGGGGGGAGAAAGAGGGAACCAATTGCAATGGTTGAGATATAACCTTCCCTTACTCCCAGGGAGATGATCAACAGAAACATGGATGAATGGAGACAACGGATGGTATAATATATGAAAATGATAATAATTTATAATTTATCAAGGGTTCATGAGGGCAGGAGGGGGGAAGGGGAGGGGGAAGGAGCTGATACCAAGGGCTCAAGTAGAAAGAAAATGTTTTGAAAAGGATAATGGTTGGAGAGCAAATGTTTTGAGAATGATGAGGGCAATGAATGTACAAATGTGCTTTACACAATTGATGTATGTATGGATTGTGAGAGTTGTATGAGCCCCCAATAAACAATTTTTTTAAAAAGGATGATGGTAACGTACTTACAAATATGCTTGGTACAATGGATATATGGGTTGTTATAAGAGCCCCAATAAAATTATTTATATATAAAAAATTAGGTAGTCCATTTCATTCCCAGACTGTCAGGCCATCGCAGGACCCCAGACAGCTGTCCCAACCCAAGCTTCCTTAAGACATTCTGTTCCAAAGGGTAGAAGACTTGTATCACTTGACAGCACTTTATTCGAAGGGCTTGGCTATAAGAATTACACCGACCCTCCAAACGTCAGTCTATAAACCCCACTACTCAACATCTGTCCAGGACATTTTCCATCTCTGTAAGTTAACTGTCAATTTGCTGGGCAATGGTGGCTGGCACGTCACAGTGATGCTGAAAACGATGCCACCAGTATTTCCAATACTGCCAGGGTTACCCACAGTGAAGAGGCTTCAGCCACATCATCCCCAGACTGACTTGGAAGAGGAAATAAGGGGCCTGCTTCTGAGGGCTAAGCCACTGAAAACCTTAGCAACAGAACACGGTTCGATATAATGCCAGAAGCTAACCCCTCAGGTTAGAGGGCACTGAAAATACAACTGGGGAAGAGCTGCCTCTTCAAAGGAGAGTCGACCTTAATGGCATGGGTGGAGCAGAGCCTTTGTTGCCTTTAACTCTCGTGCTCCTCCCAGGGTCTTCCTTACGACTGGGCCATTTTGTGCTCACCTGCCCCTTATTGTATACTGCCTTGCTCTTCACCTTGGTTAACACTCATCTAGGTGCCCTAGTGTCGCTGTCAGCTAAATGCTGAACTACTAATCTCGAGGCTAGTGGTTCAAACCCACCAGCCACTCCTTGGAAGAAGGATGAAGCTCTCTGCTCCCAGAAAGATGTATAACCTGGGAAACACCCTACAGGGTGGCTATGAGTTGGAATCCACTCAATGGCTGGCTGCAGTTACCTTCTAGTCAGGAATCTACCCTACCTCCTCCCAACTCCAGCCCAACCCCTGGGCCTTGCAAAAATGTTTCTATGTGTAAACCTTCTTAGGCTTTTAATAGCAGTGGTTTCATACAATGTTTGTCCTTTGGGGAAGGACTATTTCCACTCAGCAGAATGTGCTGTAGGTTCATCTATCTAATGAGGTTTTCACAGATCGTTAGTCTTTAACGTTGCATACTGTTTCATTGTGTGCAAGTACCACAGGTTGTTCATCCACTCCTCTACTGATGGGCACTGAGGTTATTTCCATCTTTCTTGCTGTCGTGAGTAATGCAGCAGTGAACATAGGTGCGTGCATGTCTATTCAGGTCACGGCTCTTATTTGTCTAGGACGCATACCTCATCCTGGGATTGCTGGCTCACATAGTATTTCATTTCCCAATTTTAAGGAAGCGCCATGCCATTTGCCACAGTGGTTGCAGTATCTTACAGTCCCATCAACCCGGTACGTTGGTTCCAATCTCTCTATACCCTCACCAGGATGTTTTGCTTGAAGTTAACGGTTAACAATGACATCTAGATCTAAACTGGATTTCGTCAGCTGGTTTACACAGAATGCCTCTTAAATTCACTCCTAATCTCTACACTTCCTATGAAAAGTGCACTTGGGAAATGGTGATGACTTCTCAATTCAGCAGTACCATCAGGAGGCCCTCTCATCTGAATGGTCCGCGGCTTTCTCATTGAGCCCATGTGCTATCAAAGCTTGACCTGTGGGAATGAGGAAACTACACCTCTCATCGGCCCTGCAGAAATCTCGTTGTACATAGTAGCTGGGGGTTTCCATAATCAGAAGGCACTAGGTTTCAACCACCTTACACCTGGGCTCGCTGTTTCCTTAACGAATCTACTGAACACTAAATTGACAAGAATTGGTCTCTTGCAACTGCACTCACCCAGGGTTAGAAACGCAACCTCCTGGTACACATGGCAAACATGCTTGACTGCTACGCCAAAGGTCAGGGGTTCAAGTCTACTCTGCGGCAACTCAGAAGAAATGCCTGGTGACTTCCTCCCCAAAGGTCACAACCTTGAAAACCCCATGGAGCACAGTTCTGCTCTGCACATCTGGCTGGGGGCTGCCTGAGTTGGGATGGACCTGACAGCAATCGGTCACCGGGTTCAGAGGGACTGCCCCAACTATGAGGAGGCACAGTGGTTGCAAGTACTTCTCTAAAGTCTGATGAGGCTGCTCCAGACATGTCGCACAGCACTCTGGGGCCCGTTTCCTCATCTGAACAGTGATTCCAATCCGCAGCAACACTGATGGAGTGCCAAACTAAGCAGCTTTGCAGGAGTTGGGCCTCTCTCAACAATCAGGCCTCAAACCACCTTCCCACGAGGTCTCTTTCTTACTCGTTCCTTCCAGACACGCTGTTCCTGGCCTTCACACCTACCTCTTGCTGCTTCCTCAGCCTGAAATGAATGCCCAGGCGCTACTTCAACAAACTCCCATCCTAACTGCCTGTGATAGTTACATAATCTGGTGCCAACTTGAGACTATTAAGAGTGAAGGGGTGGGGTTTAGCCTGTCAATCAAGTTGCAGTTTGATGACCTCATTTGGAGGCACTAAAGAGATAAATAGCACACTGGAGGCAGTACACATGCTCGCTCCCTGGTAGACATTCCTGCTGACAAGACACATGGAGCTATTCTAGTGCCCTGGAGTGAGAGGAGCCACACAGAGACCCCTGCCAGTGCTAAGATGTTTACAGTGCCACTGCCACTGCCACAAGACTTCCCACCCACTGGCCTGTGATCTTCCTGCACTCAGCATCATTGCATATATTACGTGAGTCTGACGAGAAATTTACAGACTGGTACTGGACATATGGGGTAATATTGGACTTATGGACTTGATCTGGACTGGGCTGGGATGTTTTCTTAATATACAATTACTCTTTATATAAAGCTCTTTCCTATACAAATGCGAGTGCCTATGAATTTGTTTCTCTAGTCTACCTGGACTAACACACTGCCCATCACGGTTCTTCAGTAACAACCCTTTTATAAGGCTCTTTGTTTCTCTCCCTCCCCTACTTCATGCACACCCCACATGACATTTAGCACTGAGGCTGCCTCGTCTCCTACTTATGAACCCCACTACAGAGCCACTCTAGTGCCCGACATAGCGGCTGGCTTGTATATTAGTCTGGATATTTTAGAGAAACAAATCCACAGAAACTCATGCATAAGAGAGTTTTATATAAAAGTTAAGTGTGCATCAAGAAAACACCCCAACCCAGTGCTGCCCAAGCCCACAAGTCCAACATTAACCCATTAACCCATATGTCCAACACCAATCCACAAAGTCCTCCTCCATCTCACAAAATGGACACAATGATGCCGACTGCAGGAGGAAAGCTGAGTCAGTGAATGTGTAAGCATCTCAGCGCTGGCAGGGGTCTCCACATGGCTGCTCCAGCACCCAGGGCTGCATCAGGGCAGGTCCATGTGGCGTCTCCTCAGGGACATCCTGAAGGAAGTGAGCCTTGCCAGCTAAAGCAGGGAACTGGCCAAGGCAGCTTCACCCTGGCCCGACCATCAGAAAGCAAGAGACCCGAGAACTAGAAAGGCGAGGCTCACTGAGCCATTTATCTCTCTGCCCTTCAATTAACCCCACATGTGTTTATCGGCCAGGTTGGCACAATAAACTAACTCAGCATGGAAGCAAGGCCCAAGCCATGCTGACAAGAGGAAGCACACACTAGGTGCTCAGTATGGAGCTCTCCCCACTTCTATGTGCTGAAAGCCCAGTAACAATCTTCAAGCAAGAACTCCCAGCAGACCAAGTTACCTACTATCTTGCTTCTGGGTGCCCGGATGGTACAAACAGTTTGCACTCACTAGAGATGAAAAGGCTGAAGGTTGTAGCTCACCCTGTTGCATCAGAGAAGGAAAGGCCTGATGATCTGCTTCTGTAAAGTGACAGCCAAGAAAACCCACAGAGCAGTCCTCCTCTAACACCCGGGATGAGTCCCCGGGAGCGGGAGCTGACCGGGCAGTGCCAACAAGGAGACGAGAGGGAAGCCAACGCCCAAACAGAAATGAGGGACTCTCCAGTGCTGTGCTTCTCCTGGCTTTGCGGTTGGGTAGGCCTTTGACTGTTCATGCCACAAGCCGCTCCGTGGGAGAAAGATAAGGCCGTATGATCCCGTGAAGGTTTACAAAGCCTTGGAAACACTACCGGGGTCAGTATGGGTTAGAATCCACCTGACAACAGTGAGCTTTCCCTGTTCCCGACCTCCTGATGGTGTGGTGGGCTAGGCATTGGGCTGCAAACTGCAAGGGGGTGGTTCAAACCCACTGACCTCTCCTTGGGAAGAGGTAAGGCCGTCTGATGTGAAGATTTAAGGTCTCAGAAACCCGACGTAGGATAATTATGAGTCAAAATCAACGTGGTGGCCACGAGGAGGGGAGGAGGCCGACATGATCTGGGGTGCTGGGTGCAGGCAGAGCCCAAGTACACGGGACAGAACACCGCATATGGGCCAACCGAGGCTGCCTCAGTGTTAACGCATGTGGCTGGAGCCCAGCTTGGCATGCCACCACCTGGTAAAGGAAGACAGAGCCGAGGCCGATTCAGGAGGAAAAGGAGTTATGGGGGCAGTTTTATAAACAGCAGAAAGGGAGGAAGTTTAGGGAGGAGCACAAAAGCGGCTGCTTCTACGTACTTCATTTCATTTATATTTAGCTTTCCCAGTCCCGGTAATTGAATGCATTATTTATTTTGGCTAGCAACTATTGCCTGTGGCTTTAAGAATAACAATCATGGGCTTTTAAGGTTTAGCACCATAACATTTAGAGACCCAAGTAAAAATCATCAGATAAATTATTCAACATGTAGATGCCACACGGCTGCTCCTTATGTATGGGATGAGCCCCATGAGGCGCCAGCTCTTGCGTGAGGCCCCATCTCTCCCGGCCACTTGGGTCACTTGCTGGGAACTTCCTTGTTCAGTTCTCGTTTGTCTCATTCTGCTGACCCTCGGGGTGGGCCAGGGCCGCCCCACAGGAAAGCACCACACATGACCAGCCCCAATGGGTTAGTGCCTGTCAGGGCTCACATCCTGTATGGCTTAACTCCAAGAGGGGTTTCAGACAGGGATGCTGAAAAGGATTGAGGAGGGGGGACAGCCACGTGCCTCACAACACAGGGCTGGTGATGGTGCGACCGTCCCTCATGCGGATCAAAGGAAGACAGGGGTGCTGTTGGGACCCAGGATGGAGCAAGTGCCCAAAGCCTTGTCTTTTCAGGTCTTGGCTTAAATGCTCTTTTCTCGAAGAAGCCTTCTCTGGCCTTGACCCCCTCGCCCTCTCTATACAAATCAGGCCCGGTTTTATTTTTCTCTCTGAACCCAGTTCTTTAAGGCACTCGTGACGTGTGCAAGTCTGAGTGCTTTTTTGTTGGTTTGTCTGTGGTTGTTTCACATCGGTTTCATCTACTGAACGCCACGCCATGTGCAGAAGCGCTCGGACGCTCAGTGGTTGGCTTATGCACACAGCGGCACGAAACAGGTGCTTACACAGGTCACGCGGGCACTTAACTTAAGAAAGACTCCTTCCAAAGCATGTTCTTGGGACACAGACTAGGCTCGGTGGTGTAGATGATGGAGTCTGGCGGAGAGGGGGCTGGGAGGCAGCGAGAATCTGGGCTGAATCCTGGCTCTGCCACTTGAGAGCTCTCTGAGCTCCTGTGGCTGCTCAGCCCTGCTCCCTCACCAGAACAGTGGCCAGTGTCCCAGCTTAACCCCAAGTTAGATCATCTGGGGGTGAGGGCTCCCATCAAACATGCTGACCGAATTTTTAAGTGGGTGAGCTGTATTTTGGCCCCTGCCTCTACAATGCTCATCTTCCCATGCCTGCCGACCACCACTTCCCACTTTCCGGCCCCACAGACCTGGGCTGTTTATCTTGTGAGGCTACAAGTGGTCCGATGTCAAGTTTGGCGGGACGTACTTTGGGAGGCTATTTATTTACATCATTAGAGTAGATTCCGGGCAATATCATTTGCCTGCACCCTGACTTGCATCCTTGAGTCAGTGAGGGAGGAGAGGATCAGAAGCTCACTAGCACTAGTGTCTGTGCAGTGACCAGAGCCCTTGGGGCCGCTTGGCAGTGTGACAGTATGGCAGTGTGGCAGTAATTAAATAAAACAGCAGGAGGGCACTTCCAGCTCATCCCAAGAAGCACCAAGACACAGGAGCCTTCTTTCATAGCTCATGAAACATGTCTTGAGTCTGTACTAAGTGTAAGAGAGCAAAGCACCCATACCAGAGCACAGGGCCAAGAGCTCCTCTTTATGATAAAACCATCAGATCTCTCAAAAAGGACTGCAACAGCTTTGACTCCTTTTAAGCATCCAAACCCAAGGGATTCTATTCTAACCCCAGCAGTGAGTCCTGCCCATAAACACAACGGTTAAAGAAAGCCAGTCAGAGTCCCAGAGCTCTCCACCATGAGACAAAGCAGAATGATGTGTCAAATAAATCAAGCGCTGGACGGTCCTGCTTCAAACCCACTTCCTCCTCGACTTGAGAAGGCACGGCTACCAACCCATTGATGCCGACTCATAGCGACCCTATCGGACATGGGAGAACTGTCCCTGTGAGTTCCGAGACTATAACTGTCTATGGGGGCAGAAAGCCCTGCCTTTCTCCTGCTGAGCTGCGGTACTTTCGAACCCAACACCAAAATGTTGGGCATTTACTCATCTTTTTTCTTGGAAAAAGGCAATAGGTAGTCTACATTCTGGACCTGGCAAGGGAACTACAAATTGACAAAGGCTAAGAAATTGGCAGATAGAGCCATTGGGAGTGGCCAGTGAGGGAGAGTCTTAATTTAGCTTGAGAATTTTTATTTTGCCTCTTGGAAAAAAAACAAGAAAGCAAGCTCTGTCTGTAATGGATCCAGGACTACAACAGTCAAGATCACATCATGAGTTTAGGGAGCTGGAAAAACCGGCCAAGACTCGCAGAGCCTACAATCACTCTTCAGAGCTCTGGGGTCTGAAATTCACCATCCACTCCTGATGTTAAAGCTGAGACAAAGCCAGGGGCTCTCACCTCAGTGGAATCTATGCTGCTGAGCTCTTAAAGAGAAAATCAGCTAACAAGATTTAAAAGGTCTGATATCCAGGGAGGATGGCAGTTCAAGCCACCAGACGCTGCAAAGGAGGAAGATGAGACTGTTTGCTCCTGTAGACTGACAGCCTCGGAAGGCTGCGAAGGGCACTGTAAGCTAGCTGTGTCTCAGGGCCTGGTTTCACATCCAAGGCGCCACTTCTGAGTCCACTTCACACATCATCATCAGGACTGTTGTCGTCATATTATTTCGTGTCAACTTGAAGATATGAAAGTGTAGGCATGGAGTCTAGCCTGTCAATAAGGTACCTCCTTCTGGACGTGACCTTCTCATATGGAGGGTCCTAGGAACCTCCCCTCACTCTCTGCCTTCACCTTCCTGCCCGAGTCACTTGGAGACCTGCCAGATGCCTGGAGATGCGTCCACTGCTATTGGATCCACAAGACTTTGTACCACTGGCCTGTGATTTGCCTGCATTCTGCATCATTGCATGTGGCTGTGTGAGTCTGAAGAGGCATTTATGGACTAGTACTGGACTTGTAGACTTGATCTTGACTGGGACGTGTGCCTGATAATTACTTCTTGATATAAAGCTCTCTCTAACACATATACAGTGTCACTGAATTTGTTTCTCTAGTCAACCCGGCCTAACACAAGGTTGTTGGTGGTGGCTGCTAATGCTTGTTTTATCATTTTGTTTCCTGCTAACCCATCATCCTTCTCAGAACAGGCACAGGAGAGCATTCTACACTGGCAGGCACCTGCTTTTGTGAGGCTGACATTCTTAATGGGGAGAGGAGGTGTATCAGATAGTTAAAAAAACAGCCGCTGTCCAGTTGATGCTGACTCAGGAGCAAGTCAACAACCAGTACAGGTAACGAAGTGTCTTGACAAAGTGGCTGCCGGGGGACAGGCAGGCTGCAGGGAGCTGCTGCACGTAAAGCAGTCAGCACCTAACTGGTCTTTTTTTTTAAAAAAAGGGACAATCTGGGAAGCTGATTTGAGAAAGAGGAAACAGCACATGCACAGGCCCTGGGTTGGGAAATAGCTCAGGTTGAGCGTGTTTAAAAATCAGAAAGCAGTGGGGGTGGCTGAGGTGTGGTGCATGACCAGGGCAAAGGCAGCCAGGCACAGCTCTCGCTGGGGCTGTGAGGCAGGGCTTTGGTTTTGTTCCGAGCACACTGGGAAGCCACTGGAACCCCTGGGGAGAAAGCTAAATCAAGCAGCATTTGGCAACATTTTTTGGGTGAGATGATAATATTTGAAGGTTTGAGTGCCCAGAGCTGCCCCAGACAGAACAGGATACAGATGTTGGCCAGAACTGTAGGGTGAGGGAGAAAGGAGTGGGAGAAAGGAGCTCTCTCCAGCTACACAGGGGCAGGCAGCTGGTGGCAGAGTGCTAACCTCGCCCCACGCCCCACGTAATCACCGTGTTGGCTGAGAGAGTGCAGGTGGCTCCAGGATCATCAGTGGAACTCCCACTGACCTTTCCAGGGGCTACAGAAACCCCCGAAGGATCCCCCGACCCTCTCCCACTGTCTGCTTTCTGGACCCCCAGTGAATCTACGTCAGGGAAGCTCCTAACTCTCTCCCCACCTCTCACTACTACCCCTGCCTCCCTCCACCGCTACCATCTTCTCCACTGTGGAAAGAGCCATCAGTGTCCCAGGATTGCTGTCGCTCTTTATGTGACTGCCTGCAGATGCAAACCCTGCTGTAAACCTGCCACTGCTCTGCCCACTTGCCCTTGGCTCACGCAGTGCCGAGAGGCGACGAAGACAACCACTTGCAACTCTCCACCTGGGAGCAGGCCCGACTTCCAGGGAATTCAGGCCCCCGAAGCAGTACAGTGTCAACATAAATAAATAACTCATCTTCTGCCCCTTAGCTCATGAGCATCAAAGCATGCTCCAGGGCATCTCTCAAAAGGATCCACCACAGTCACCTGCTCCCTGGCACGTGCTCCCACCTCTATGCCCGGTACCCTGCTGCTACTCTGACCACCCACCCACCCAGGCTGGAAGGTCTGCTTCCCCACCAGGTACAGAAAGCCAGTCATGAACAGAACTGTTTTCTGTAACAGAAAGGGGATTCAATCTACTCAGATGAGGTTCGACATGTGTTGTCTCTGGCCTCTCAAACCAACCAACCTCCACAACGCCACACACCACGTGAAAATCAGTGTGCACCTGCTGGGGCTCAGCAGCGCTAACTCCTGAAACCCTCTAAGCATGCTCACCTCAGATGTCTGTGTGGCCAGCCTGAGGCCAGCTGAAGAGGGGGCCTGCAAGAGAATACCCATGCACTATAACCCTTCTCTGATGAGACATGTGTGCGTGCGTGCATGCATGTTTAGTTCCATACTTAATGAAAAAGATCTAAGATTCATCATTTATCACTTTTTCTTTTTTCGTTTTAAAAAAAATCATTTTATTAAGGGCTCATACAACTCATCACAATCCATACATACATCAATTGTGTAAAGCACATTTGTACATTCACTGCCCTTATCATTCTCAAAACATTTGCTCTCCACTTAAGCCCCTGTCATCAGCTCATTTTCCCCTTCCCTCCCCACTCCCCAAAGAACCCTTGATAATTTATAAATTATTCTTATTATTTTGTCATATTTTATACTGTCCAACGTCTCCCTTCACCCACTTTTCTGTTGTCCAGCCCCCTGGGAGGAGGTTATATGTAGATCTCTGTAATTGGTTCCCCCTTTAAACCCCACCCTCTCTTCTTTCGTTTTTAAAGGAATCTCTCTGTTAACATGCATACACACGTGCACATGCACACACAGATACATATATATATAACTAGTGTCAATGAGCTGAGCCAGTAAGCCAGCGCCTAGGACGAGAGAATGACGGGCTTACCTTGGGAAAGGCACTGGTTGGCCAAGGCGACCTGACCCGAGTGCAGATAGAGATTGAGCCTCGTGAAGATTCCCACCAGGGAAGGGATGGTAATGAAGCAGTAGGCAACGCAGGCCTAGGAGAGAGGGGAGAGTCCCAGCGGGTCACATCTGCCATGCTACCCATCCCGTCTTTTCAAACAAAAATGATGACAGCAGCTAGCGCCCCAATTTCAGCCCCGATACCTCTGCTGTACCTGACCCTTGGGATGATGGGGAGGGTAAGGTAAGGAGACACTACCTAAGATCACAAATCAGGAGCCTTGGTGGCGCAGTGAGTAATATGTTGAGCTGCTAAGTGCAAAGTCAAGAGTTCAAATTCACCAGCTGCTCTGTGGGAGAAAGATGAAGCTTTCTATCCCTATAAAGATTTATAGTCTCACCGACTCTCAGAACCCTATGGCTATGAGTCAGTTAACTTCATGGCAATGAGAATATTAACACATGTTTAAATCAATTACCTAAAAATATGGAGGAGGAAACGAGTATTAAAAAGTGTTTGAGGGAATTGACTTTGAGGAACGGGGCATGAAGTGAGGACAGGCAGGGCTAGGACGCTTATTCTTCACTGCAATCCTTTTGGTATGGTTTCTTCTGTTAAAAATATTGCTTTGAAAAAAAATATTGCTTTGATACAATTTGAGTAGGAGACTCAAGAAGTTTAATCCACCATTCCCCAAACTCTGATAAAGAAGTTTTTCCAGATTACAGGCCCAAGCTATATGGAAAACTCAACTAAGACACACAAACGCAAGGTGGGTCAGAAAGTATTGCTACCGCATGCGTGTGTATGCATGTACGGGTGTGTGTTTTCCAATGCATTCCTGCACATGTTGATTCCAAGCGAAAGGTGTTTAAACACATCTCTGTGCCCAGTGGACGACTGCAGACAAGCGCTCTCAGGAAAACACTTGTCTTCGTCTTGTTAGGGTGTCTTTGACAAAAAAAAGTCCCATCCACATTGGCTTCTGAGGGGCTCTGTTGGACCAGTGAGCTTCAAGACGCGGGGGTCAGCTCAGAAGATTAGGGTGACTGCGTCCAGGATTCCCAAGGGACACCTGTGATAGATTTCCTCAAAGGGCGCAGGACAATCATGAGGGCTGACGAGGAAACCGTTTTTAGGAAACCCGAAAAGTACACCCAGGAGAACAGGGCCCAGCAAAGTTGTGGGAGAAACATTTGTCCATCTTGACCATGCCACCTGCTCACTCAGCCAGAGCTGTCCTGGAGAATGTCCGTGGGAAACCTTCCCCATCCACCCTTCACAGCCCTGCCCTTGTCCCTTCAGGCTTCTTTCTATTCCCCAAATTCAAAGGATATTTTTAAAAGGGACATGATTTGAGTCCTGCAAGGATATCAAAACCACAATTTTGATGTAGTGCACATCAAAGAGCCCAGAATTCACTGAGGGAGGGATTGCAGCGATGGAAACACCACCTTCGGAAGTGTACAGACCCATGTGAGGAAACAATAGCTTCAGTTTTGTTTAATAAAGACTTCTATGAGTTTTGGGCCTTTTTTTTTAACTTACCCTCATACAAGTCTACCTCTCAACCCCTCCTCCTAACAACTATTAAAATCCAGATCCGCTTGGTGGCCTCTTTAAAAACAATCGAGAACATTGGTTAGCCCGCAGATACTCAAGGAAAAATTAATCTGAAAACCAATACTAGATCACCTTTATCACGACCCACTTGTGTTTCTGCAGGAATAGCAACTGCGCTAAGCCACTCGCTGGAGCTCCAAGCCTAAGGGTCCTTTCTTAGCGGACGTACCCGGACAAAGGCAGCCGTCTTCCTGGAATGATTTCCCTTCATCACTTTCCTTGTTTCCATTGCCAGTCGGTTCACACTCTGCATCCGTTTAAAAAACAACACAGAAAGAAAACGTCACTGAAACGATGGTCGTCCCCAGAGGTCTGTCTGTACATTAACCACACGCACAGGGATGGGGACAATCTGATTGAGGACAAGGCTGGTTAGCAGTGAACCATGAAATGTCAGCAGACGCCTGGGCCCTGATCCACTCTCAGCATGCAACCTCTCCAGGAGAGCAGAGGAAAGGCTCTCGGGGGGCAGTCATGCCCATTAGCCAACATCAAGCACAACCATCTTCTGGTTTAATGAGTAGCCAAGGTTCACTTACTCTGTTTCCAGAAATCCCACACACTAAGCTATCTTGAAAACAAAACAAAACATCCAACTCCGACAGCGGGCCAAGCTAGCCTGTGCAGCTACCAGTAACGAGAGGGAAGCACAGCTACAGCACTGCCTCATGGGCACCCGGTGCTGTTCTCACAGGTTGCAGCTCTACTTCCTGCTGACCTTCAGGGGTCTAACGTCAGTAATGCTGCTGAGGGGTCATCAACGAGCAAATACATTCAATGGCCTTTTTCCCTATGAAGCCATTGAGAAACCTCAGGGAACTTGCCCAGATAGGAAAAGTCTAGGTGTATGGTTGTCACCCTGCACACCAAAGGGCCAGAGGGTGAGAGTAAACCTACAGGAGCACAGCAGGGGGAGGGGCACAGCAGTACATGTGTGTGCAACAAACATGGCACGGGTACTGGGGTGAGGTAGTGCGCTGAAGCCACACTGGACTGAATTCTATTTGCTGCAGTGGAATCATGTCTTAAAGCTGGGTTTTGGACAGGTGCTGAGATAAAAGGCAGACTAGTGAGGAACAAGAAATGCGGGCTGTGGTGTCTAATCCAGTCGGAAGGTACACAGGTACTTCTTGTGTACTTCTTCAACACCCTCCCTCCCCCACCGAGCCCCATTACCATCGAGCCAATTCCATCTCACAGTGGCACCATTTAGGGTTTCCAAGGCTTTGCCAATCTTTATGGGAGTGGCCCACCTCACTGTCTCCCACAGAGGACAACACAGTAACTGTGATCATTTAAGAGTAAAATGAAAATAGAATTTTTCTTTCAATCTAGGTATATAGTTTTTCAAATGGCTTACAAGTTGTAGGATAAATTTTGAAACTGATTGTGGTAGCAATTGTACAATACTGCTTGATGTGATTAAACTATGGAATGATCTGATATTTGTATTAACTCCCAATAAAATGGTTTGGAGGGAAATAAAATTATGGATTCACTTGAAATAAGAATGTGAGGGATTGGAATATTTTACATACTTTATTTACATATCTATGAATACACATGTATATATGTATGTGTACAAATACACGTTCATTACAAAATAACTATTTTCATATCTGGAAGTGAAGATTTTAGTTTACTTTTTGTTGATTTTCAAGACATTTTTATTTATTCTTATTTTTTGGAGAAAGATTTTTAGTGTTCACTATCGACCTACATCTAACCTCTATTTTCTATATTTAAATAAATCATTATGAGAAAAGTACAATTTAACCTTGGTCAGCAGAAACCAGAATAAAAAAGCTGTGGGGCATAAAAACTTAAATTCTAACCTAGTTAACAGACAGGCTGTCATTTGTTGCATTAGGACTGGGTGTGGACAGGCTGTGAAAAGTTACTGAGAGCCTGTGATCTGAGAAAGTTTGGGACTCCCTGGTTGAGACAACAAAAGACGACATCAGTGTGATAGTTAACGTTTTTTTGTCAACTTGGTCAGGCCAGCATTCTGTTAGCTGTAGTAATCCTCCCATGATGAGATCTACCATAATATAATCCTTGGGGGTACAGTCTGCTCACAATATAAGTGGACACCGTGGAAAAGCTTGCTTGCTTTTTGCTGTGTCTGGATCCAATATCTGGCTCATCACCTGACTTCTGGTTCTCTAGACTTGAGGCAACTGCCTGTGGTGGCACCTGCTAATCCCAAGAATTGTCAATAGCACACCATCTTACTTGCCAACCTTGGATTCATTCGCCTCGGAAGTCAGAAGCCTGCCGATTTTGGGTTCATCAGCCCCTCATTATGAGTCAAGAGGAGCCTCCAGCCCAGTGGATCTCAATCTTCCTAACGCCGTGACCCTTTAATACAGTTCCTCATGTTGTGGTGACCCCACCCCCAATATAACATTATTTTCATTGCTACTTCATCACTGTCATTTTGCTACTGTTATGAATCAGGCAACCTCTGTGAAAGGGTCGGTCGACCCCCAAAGGGGTCACGATCCACAGGTTGAGAAACGCTGCGCCATTCTGATAGCTACAGACTTGGACCTCTGACTCTACAACCGTCTGAGCCACTTTCTTGATAACAACTTCTCTGTACAGAGGCTGACGCTTCACTGGAGAGCCCAACCTAGGGCCGTATTTCTAGAACTCATTTTGCAGCAGAAGTCCCTTAAGTGTTTGGACATAGATTGATAAAAGAACCATCCAAAGACATAAAGAAAGTTGTAGAGATGATTAACCTTTGAGAAATCACCCTTCAGACCCCGGGGAACAGTATTACAGGCTCAAATTAAGATCAATGCGTGGCCTGTGAATGATCAATACATATCTGTTGAGAGAATTAATGAGGGGGAAAAAAATCTTACATGAATCAACTGCACCAGAACAGGTTCCAGATTGCAAAACATTGACCTGGCTTCGACATAAAAACTGAGCTGCTGTTCAAAATCTCGGCCGAAGGAAACCTAGAAGTGGGGAGAAAGATTTTAGAAAAGGTCAGTGTCATTTCTACGCTCTGAACACACACTTGAAAGGGTGTATCTGGAGCCCCGAGGCAAATGCCAAGAGGCTCATTTCCCAAGAATTCCATGAGTGGAACATGTTGAAGTGGAAAGGGAGCCCCAGTTTAAAGGACACACACACACACACACACAGGTTCGGCCTAAAGAGGCTCTGCATTACTCCCTGCCCCACGTAATAGAAATATTACTATTTCATCTTGTTGACGTGCGCACTGAACTACAATATTCAAAGGCCAAAAGGTAAAGCCATCTCAAACGTAAACAGGACTTGCCAGCTTTTGAGAGAGCCATGGGGGAACATGATGAGGTTTAGCTTGTCGGCTCTGGCCTGTGCACCAAACATACATTTGGCTAGTGGGAGCCGCATGTCAGAGGTGCTTCCCCAGGAAAAGTCACTGTTCTGCATCCTGATGGGTATTCTTGGCAACTTACTTGGTGGCTGCCAGAGCCATGGACCCATATTTCTCTCCCTTTAAAACTCTCCTCTTGTTTCTTCAAATTTATGAGCAGGACAAACGTTATGGCTGTATCTGTCAGCTTTGTCCAGGGAAGGCTCAAAATGCCATTCCCATGAGAGCAATAAGATTTCCCATTTTATTTCCTTGTATTCTTTCCCACTATAACTCACCGACTCTCAGACAAAGCCAGATAAAGGGCAAATACCACGTGGTCGGTACATAAATCAAGGGCAGAGGAGTCACCCAGTAAAATCTAGGTACATTTCCCAGTGAGGGAACTGAAAGGTTCACCCTGGAGTCTCATCAACATTGCTTATTTTCTCCCCAAAGTCAGGAGGGCAGTTATAATCAGCCCCAAGTGGTGAACCTGTTACTTTCCAAGTGATCTTGGCACTTTGCTTCTGGCGCACTTTGACCCGACATTCCTATTGAAACAGAAGACACTGGGCACATTGGTCTTTGGGCCTCCGTACACCAAGAATGAAGGCAAAGCTCATATGGTCTAGGATGGGGCCGGGCATCATATCCAAAAGCGGCCACAAAAATCCTTCCCTCTCTGCTTGTCACTTTGCAATGTCCCCTAGCCACTCTTCTCATCGAGGCGTGGTGTCTACTTTCTGATCACCCCCGACCCCCCCGGCCACCCCAATGGGGTTGGCCTTAACTTGGCGTTAACCAACAGAACACAGCACAGTCATTGATAGAGTTTAAGCCTCAGCTCATTTTCGCCCCCTTGGAAGCCAGCATCACACAAAAGGTTCAGCTGGTGAATGATGAGATCGGGAAGGAAGTGGCTAACCGAGGGCAGGATGATACACCCAGCCAACAGCTAGGCTCTGCGGCTTCCTGGAGCCTGCCTCTTACCTCCTGAGTTAACACTACTAGGGGCACAAACTTGCCCAGAAAATCCACAGATCTGTAAGAATTCAAAATACTTTTAAGTCACTAAGTTTTGAGGTGAGCTGTTACACAGCAATAGATAACAGATGGGGTGTAGACATCTGGTGTTACCCACCCAGAATCTTTTCAGTACCCAGATCAACACGCAGAACACAAGATTCAGGTAGAACAGATGTAAATGTCTCCCAGGTCTCCCTGGCCCATGACCCAACTTAATCCAAAGAGGCCCAACCCTGGATTTTGTTAGAGCACCCTTTATTGGTCTGAAGAGTGGGGAGGATGCCCAGAGAGAAGAAACCTCCCGGCACTCGCATCTGAAAGGGAGTCAAAGGCAAAGACAGACAGATCACAGTGATCTCGCTGAAGACCTCGCGTCCAGCTGTTGCTCACGAGAGTTAGATCCGGGACTTTCTGGTTGCAGGAGGCAGTATGTCATCCCTCCGGTCCCTTTGGGTTTTTCAAAGCCAGTTTGTCTTGGCTCTCTTTGTCCCCTGAAAGTCCTGGCTAATGTACAAAGCTTCCTAATTTCATCTGACCTCAAAAATGAAAAGCACCATGGAAGATACAGTTAACTGCTTTCACCGGAATAAGGATAAACAATTACATCACATCCCCAAGGGCATGAAGACTTCTTCCCCAATACTCACCATTTTTATAAATCCATTAATCAAATATGCCAGCATTCTTTTCTCATCCTCAAGAGTGAGTGCACTGAAATCAATATGCGTACATAATTAACACTGAGGTAATACACAGATTTCTATAGAGAAAATACATTAAGAGGAAAGCAATTTAATAGGTAAGGACATTTTGTATCTTCTAAGTATTAAAAAATCTCCAAAGGCAAGTATATTTTGCTTTTGATAAAAATTTGTACAGTGATACAGTGATTTGAAATAATATAACTTGGGTTTATTTCTCATTTCCACAAATCTGTAAAGATATCAGTCTCAAGAGATTCATTATCTACGAGAGTAAGTCAAAAAGGATTGCTATGGGGATTCCAGTTCACACACACACGAGTTTATTTCCAACAAAAGGTGTTAAACAGGTCTTTGGACCAGTGGCTAGATGCAGACAAGTTCTCTCAGTAATATGTACTATGTAAGTAATCTTAGTCTCTCTTTGAGGTGCCTTCAAACAACAAAAAGGGGTGGTGGTAGTGGTGGAATATTTTTGTGCATTGAAATAAATACTTTTGAAGTCAAAGCTAATATAAAAATGTTTAATGAAACCCAAATGACAGCTTCCCAAATCATTGACACTTTGCAACACGTTTATGAGAATGCTACTACACACAACACATCAATGTTTAGAAAGGTCCAGTGTTTAAGGAAGGGCGGCAAGACCTCAAAGAAGACCCAAAAGAGGGAAGACTCAGCCTTGATGAGTGAAGAAACTGTGACTAGTATTCAGAAAGTGGTAGAGAAAGACCTTGATTCAATAGTACTTTAGTTGGGATTTCACATGGTTTACATTTCCAATTTTGAGGGAACACCTTGGCCTCAGCAAGCTTTCAGCTGAATGGTGCTCCAATCAGCTGGCTCAAACACTGCGTGGACTCGCTGCTGTGGAGTCACAGCCACTGCCTCACCGCAACCGCACTGGGCAGAGCAGCACTGCCCCTGCAAGTTTCCGAGACTGTTACTTTACGGGAATAGAAAGCCTTGGCTTCCTCTCAAGGAGATGCTGGTGGCTTCAAACTGCCAATCTTGCAGATCACAGCCCAACATGCATAACATCACTATGCCACCAGGGTTTCAGAGCTAGCTCTATGAGTTGATCTTTTAAGCAAGATTGAAGCTACTGAAGATGACTTTATGGAATGAATTGTAACCAGGGACGAGTGTTGGATGTACCACTATAACCCAGAAAACATGATCCAATCAAATCAGTAGCATCCAAAAAAAAAAAAAAATCAGTAACATCCAAGAAGATCTGCTGGGCCCATTGAATTCAGGGGAGAGATGTTGGCTTAGAAGGTGATAGTGACTATTTGGGGGGATCCTGAAGGGGTAATCTTGATTTAGTTTGAAGGACATGAGGAAATCACAGGAGCTTATCACAAAGACATTTTGAGAAGCTTTGACACTACTGTACTCGTGAGTTTCTCTGAGAAAGTTTTTCTATCACAACAATGCATCTTCTAAAGGCAGCAAGAAGTGTGCTATGAGAATTTCAATGGCAACTCTTACACCATCTACTTTACAGCCCTTATTTGGCCCCTTCACACTCCTTTTTGCTCCCCAAACTCAAGAAACAGTTCATAGGAACCCTCACTATCTTAGTCCCTTGAGGACGCCAAAAATACTGTTTGGACGTGATTTAAATCAAAAAGCATACGATTTTTTGCAGGGAAGGATTAGAGAAATGGAACCCCGACCTTCAGAAGTATATAGACTTAGATAGCAGATGTGTGAAGAAACAAAAGCTTCACATTTTAGTGTTTTTATTTAATGAAGGGTTCTATCATTCTGTACCAGTACTTTCTGACTTTTGACTTACCCTCGTATCAACCAGGAGAAAAGGCACCTCCCTCTTCTTTGAAATTTAGACAGCCAAGTATCAGCTCACATTTTTAATTTAATAAATATTTTGTTCAATATTTTATTATAGAAAATTTCAAAACCACTTTCAAATGTGCAGTGACGGTGAAAGAGCTTGCCAGTGAACAACCATATACCCACCGCGATGATTCCATAATATTTGCTTTACAGCTATTTCCCTCTTTCCATCTATCAATTCTCATTTTTAAGATGCACTGCAAAGTGAATTGTAGAAGGCTATATGCATTTATACTTCATAAACAATTTAACACAAACATAAATAAGAAAATGTCCAGTCCTTACAGTTTTGATTATAAGAGTAGAGGCCTACAAGATAGTTCTTCAGATTTTAAGATTGCCAAAAAAACCCCAAACAGGAATGAAGGCTTTTGTTTGTCCCAAGATGGGGAACAAAGATTGCAACTGAAAAGTGCCTTCCACAAGGCAAAGTCTTCTTCATGCTCTGAGACTAGATTTCTAGTCTTTTTTATCGCCAGTGATAGGATAGCCCTATGACAATATGGCGAATGAGATGTGAGCTCAAAGGATACATGTCTGCAGGTCTTATGGGTCAAAGAAAAGTGCTGCCTTCCCTGCTCATCAGCTGGAATACGGACGTGCTCTAGAGAAGTCAGTCTCCACCATGCAGACAAGGATAACACCCCAGAGAGACGGCAGAGCAGTGAGACAAATCAAACTTGAGCCCCAGGACAGTGTTCTGACACGGAATAAACTCCCTAGTTATCCACACTTTTATACAAGAAAGAAATAAACCTGTTTTTTCGTTATTTGTCTCTGTCACAGAAGTCAGACTAGTGCTCTACAAACACAAGTGCCTTCCCAAATGTCGTATGTGCTTTTAGTTCTATTTTTGTGCAACTCAAGTCTACCAGTTCTACTTATTCTAAAAAGTCTTCATATTTTTTATTTTTGTAACTACCCACAAATTTGAAAGCACTAAGAGTCATGAAATAAATGATGCTAGTTTTTAAAAAGACAATTAATCTTATTGACATTTGTCGTACTCCAAAATAATTTTCTCCATTTTTAGAACAATTTCTAGGAAATTGGTGTTGTACTCCTTGGAGCCTAAAATTACAGCCATAAAGAAGCAGAAATTGCCATAAACAGTCAGATGGAAGGTTGGGAAACAACTAGGAAGCAAAGAAGTCATAATTTGACCTCTGACCACATATAAGGCCTGTGGTTAAGTCTGGGCTTCAAGTACACTACGTAAATAAAGTCCTGCAACTATGGAACCCGGGCAATTTTATTAAAGTTTCCAATAACTGGCTAATCACGAGTTAAAATTAAAGCACCATGTCACTCAGTGAGTGAGCACATTACTAAGCTATCTGCGGCTCTCAGAAGCCTCTGGCAGACGTGAAGTTTGAGTTGACTTGGATGAACTCTAGCCTTATCTTCCAACAGAAATCTCTGTATAA
Source organism: Echinops telfairi (assembly GCF_000313985.2). NCBI lineage: Eukaryota > Metazoa > Chordata > Mammalia > Afrosoricida > Tenrecidae > Echinops > Echinops telfairi. Next base: position 25,252,050 of record NW_022103901.1, read on the forward strand.
AAACAAGTGCCATTACCTTTTCTCCAGACTGTATCCTCTGCCTCCCCCCTCTCTTGAACCTGTCATTACTGTCTTCGTTAGCTGCAATCGTAATAGACCCAATAAAGAGCTATTCTTCACAATGCCAGTTCAGAGTACAAATTCCCTGGTGAAATCTAACTCAGGTTGGGAGGAGACCTAACCCAGGATATGGCTTACTTCACAGAGTCATGCATGGTCTTACACACGTGCAAGAGGGCGTTCAGAATGACAGGATCCTTGGTGGCCTCGTGGTGATGCCTAAGAAACAGTTAAAGAAAATGGTCAAGCTATATGCCCACAGAGCAATAAAAGCATGATTTTATTCTCATCGACTACTGGCATTTGAGGAGCAAAAAAACATTCTTGTTGGCATTGAGCATGGTCCACTTCACTAATTCACCAGTCTGCTAACTACAAGGTGGGTGGTTCAAACTCACCAGCTGCTCCTTGGGAAAAGATGAGGCTGTCTGCCCCATAAAGATCTCTAGCCTCAGAAACCACATATAGGGCTGCTATGAGTCAGAATCCACTTGATGGCTGCGGGTCTTGGTTCACTTGTTCCTCTTTATAGAAACGTTTCCTTTTTGACACTGCTGTAGAGTTGATTGGACTCATAAAGACCGTAGGGTCTGGGCTCCTACTGAACTGTAGCCCCAATCCAAGAACACTTCGTTCTAATAACATGGCCTACTCGATGCTCACCTTCAGGAAAGGATCACTGAAGGGTGCTACCGCAAAGTGTGGTGAAGAAAGCAGATGGTGCCTGCTATCAATCGGAAGAGTGTCTGGGGTCTTAAAGGTTTGTATTCAAACAAGCAGCCATCTTAGCAAGGAGTCAACTCAGCCCACACGCAAGAAGCACACCGGCTTGTGTGATCCAAAGATGACAAATGAAAAATTCGAATATGGAGAAGGGAAAAGTATCAGCGCTAAAATTATGAACACTCAATTTGTAGAAGGCTAGAGGGGGCAGTGGGCACTTAAAACCCAACAGTTGATAGGGGAAACAGTATATGGTCACAGTGAGCAGATGGCAGGTCCACTCTAGCCACAAGCAAGAGTCTCGAACAGCCTTGCTGCCGGGCAGAGACCACTGTAACCTTGAATATGCTGAATCGAATCGATACTTGGCCAGATGAGCTCTCTATAGACCCCGCCTGAGTGGGTTCTAGGTGCAAGTATCTCTTGCTGGTTCCATGACAGAAATTTCTTCCCTGGCTTTTGGAATGTTGTTCTTTTGCACTCATGAGTTGAATTTTGGTCTTTATATTATTATTACTTTATCCTTACTACCTTATTTCGAACTTGGTTTTTATTGTTTCTGTTGGGTTTCCCAGTTTGTGAGCCACAGGAGGAGTGGATGCACAGTGATAATAACTGATACAGGGGTTGATTGGGGATGCAGGGGTGGGAAGTGGGTGATAGGGAAGGAAGGGGATTTCAGGAGTGGGAAAGAAAGAAGGGAGTGGGAAGGGAGTATAAGAACTGACTGTAATTGCACAACTCATTTAACCATGGTGGGGGGTGTTGTAAAATTAATATGGTAATGATCATACAAATCCCCTTGATATGGTTGAACAGTTGAACTACCAAAGTATACGCTATGTAAATTATGTGCCAATAAAACTGTGGGGGGCGGGGGGGGAAAAGACCCTAGGGACAGAGGCGAATGTTCCCATGAACCTTCTGTATAACGAGTGATCATACATTGACTGATCAAAAGATCTGACAAGGGCCTCGGCAATCCAGGCTCCCGCTGAATCGGTCACCCTTACTTGATAAAGGCTTCCATGATGCATTTGCAGACTTCCACCCGCACACTCTCTTTTTGGAACATGTCCAGAAATGGCAGGAATTTTTCCTGGAAAGAGAAAAGCACTCTAACTATACTGGACACACGCTAGGGGAAGGGATCTGCAGGACACCTTTTCTTGGGTGGTCAAGGACGCAGATCAGGTGCTCGTCTCAGAGCCGGTTCAATGGGACTTATCAGAAAGCAATGAAAGACGGGAATGTTCAGCTTTGCTTGGTTTAACTATTGGGATTCAAACAACACATGGGCTGTGACAATACGAAAGGAAACCAGCACCAGAGATGAAGGAAGTCAGGGAAAGGCAGGGATGATGCTTTCTATGGAACATCCGGGCCACGGGCTGCCCCCAGATGCACGGGAGATATGCAGCTTTTGAAGGAAGTATAGGAACTTTGTCAGACACAGAGACAATGACTAGTTCAAGGTAGCGCATGACTCCAAGGTTAGCTTGCATGATAAAAAGCAAGCACCATGTGAAAATCGGCGTGGACTAAGAAATGAGTGGAGAAAATCTAATTTGATACGAGGTTTGAAAAGTTCAACAGGTACAGACACCCCATTAAAAAAAAAAATCAAACCAAACCCATTGCCATCAAGTCAATTCTGACTCCCAGTAACTCCAGAGGGCAGGAGAGCTGCCCCAGGGGGGGTTGCAAAGCTGTTATTTTTAGGGAAGTAGAACCCAGGCTTTTCTCTCACAGAGCAGCTCTGGGGACAAAGGACCAACCTCTTGGGTTAGCAGTCAAGTGCTTTAAAAACAGCCTCCAGGCCTCCTTTGACACCGCATTACCAAGCCACTAGCAGTGAGCTGATGCTCATTACAGGGCAAAGTGGAGCTGCCCCTTTGGGTTTCCCAGGTTGTAACTCTTTTGGGGACTGACAGCCAGACTGTTTTCCCATGGGACAGCCCGTGGGTTCAAACGGCTGACCTGGTATTGGCAGTCCAACGCCTAACCCACTCACTCTATGCCCCCATGCCTCCTACAGATAGTCAATGAAATGAAAAGATTTTTCTTTCAATTGTCATGTATAATTTTTTTCAAATGGCTGTTTAAGTTGTTGGGACCTAAATATTAATTTTTTAGACCTGAATGATTTATAGAAAAGCAAGATATTTGACCTAGGAGCTCGTGGAAAATTAAGTGAGGCAATCACAGGGTTCTGAGAACTGAGAACATTTCGGGAGGCAAATTTCCAAAGACAATCAAGAAATGTTACTTACCACTGAGAAAAGAACTGAGAAATCCTGGAAGTGGGCTATAACTTTCTTAATTATTGACTGCAGCTGAAAAACAAAATTTATATGCATATTTTATTCTATAAAACTTAAGATTTTCCAAAAAAAATTCTCCCATAATTTTCAGTTACAATTAATTATACTACAGTCAGTCATGATCAGTTAAGGAACAGAAATTTTTGTCTTGAGATCATCTTCATCTACTTGTGCAGAAACAAACTCTTATCCTTTACCTTTGTTTGCTCACCTGTTAAATGGAGGCCACGAAGTGCCTAGCTCATTAGGTCTTGGGAGGATTGCTGCATCTTTTTCAAATAACGTGCCCACGTAAATAATGTGCCCACATGCATAACACGAGGAGAAATGCACTAACACAGGGCCGAGCCCTCAGCAAGCTCCCTATGAATGTCAGCTAATATTATGATTATTAGTACTCTATGAGTCAACAAACTTCTTCTATAGAGGCCATTCAGCCTGTCACCATTACTCAGCTCTGCTCTGGAGAGAAATTGGCCATACCTAGACATGAAATGTGCGTGTGTTCCAATAAAGCTTTATTGGCAAAAACAGGTGGGAGGTGGCAATGGCCCACAGGTCAAAGTTTCCCTATTCTGGCCCAATGTGAGCTCATGCTGCTTGATTTCTTCAGCCCTAGACCAGGTTTGCCAGCAGGTCAGAGGCCACAGCAGCACAGGCCAGTCTGTGCAGTCTGCTTAGATACGAGTGCCCACTCTCCGTTACCCTGAGACCCACGCAGTCCCGGCAAAGAGATGACAGGACTCTGGCTGAGGAGAATAAGGAGGACATTTTTGAAATAAAATATAAGCCTCTTCCCCTGCGTGCTATCCAGAACAAAAACCTTAATGATTAGTGCTCCGACGTTTATACTGAAATCATTGCTATTTGAATGTGCGAAGGAAACTGCTCGTGTTCTAAACAACTGGGTGCTATCGGACACAAGGCCCAGTGCATCATTAAGTAGCTTGCTAAGCCAATCGAACAAAAGACTATGAAACGAACTTCAAAGCTTCCCCTGTTCCAGAGTACTGTTTCACAAGCCAATTATATGGTTGGAATTGTTTCTGAAACATTCCCCAAACTAGTTCATCCATCCAGACGGGGACATTTTATTAATATTTAAGTATGGTTATATATAGTACATTGTCTCATTTAAAACAACCCGCTTTCCTGTAACATTTCATTATGAAGATGCTCAAACACACACAAGAAATGGAAAGAATTATGCAATAACCATCCACAGAAATACCACTTAGATTCTACAGTTGGTACCAGTTAGCTACGCTGACTTGATCTCATCTGCCCATCTTTTCATGATGATACAATTTGAAATGCAAAATCTATACATGTTTTTTACCTTTTAATTGTGCAACAATTTCAAATATGCATAAGAGCTGAAGAGAGAGAAGAGAGACTACCAAGGTCCTCTTTACCCAAATTCACTATTTATTTTAAATTTTGCCTGAAATGCTTGATTGTTTACTTCATTTATTTCTTCTTTCTCACTGCTATTGAGTCCACTGACTCAAAACGACCTTGTAGGACAGGGGAGATTGCCGGGTTTCTGAGACTGTCTCCTCATGGGAGTAGAAAGCCTGGCTTAGAATTGCTGACCTTGGGATAGCAGTCCGACGCAGAACCACATTTATTTCACAGAACATCTCCTCCCCACTGCCCCCCGAATCCTTACTTCAATCATATCCCTCACCCCTAACAATCTCAGGGTGCAGTTCTGAGGAATGAAGGCTGCTCTGACGTTTCCACTGGCTGTTATCCAATTCCCGATGCCCTGTCTGGTCTCTTAGAGGGTTATGAGTTGGGCTGCTAACTACAAGGTCAGCAGTTTGAATCCCCTAGCTGCTCTGAGGGAGAAAGATGAGGCTTTATGCTCCATAAAGAGCTAAGCCACAGGTGCAGTTCTACTAAGTCGTAAAGGGTCGCTATGTGAGTTGGAATCGATCCGACGGCAGTGAGTTTGGCTTGGTTTGGTGATGCAGGTCAGGAGCACTAACAGCAATAGAACACTTCCATCTAGTCTCTAAGCCCATTCCCATTTTTCAGGTGTCTCAATAAATGTTACAAAGCAGGATCTGTCCCCGCTTTGGTCCAGGCTGATGCTCCGCATTAGGTTCGCATGGCTCTCAGCCCGTGTCAGTGTGGAGCCCCCTCATCCTTTCCTCATAGCGGAATGTCCAGGACTCAGGCAGTGGCTACTCAGTGGATGACGATGATGGATTTGAATTAGCACATGGTAAAAACACTTTTGAGCTAACAAAATGTAAGAGGTACAAAATTACTCTAAGCTTATGTAACTAGGTGCCTTATATTCAGTGAAGTCTAAAAGCAATTTCAGAATATCCTGTTATTAAATAAAAAGTAAAATCTTTATCGGGTCAAAAGTTACTTTCCAATAAGTGATTCTGTACTGGTTCAGGGAAAAACTGTTCTAAGGGACATTATCGAATCAACTGAAAAAACAGGAACACAGCAAATACGATGGACAACAGTAGTGTATCATTTCCTGGGGTTGGTCATCGGACTGTGGTTACGTCAGCGAATAGGCTTATTCTTAGGAAATATTCATTTGGCGTATTTAAAGGCAAAACAGTATGATGTATGCAAATCATTCTCAAAGGATTCAGAAAAAATTACATAACTGTGTTCGTACATCTGAGGGGGCTTCAAAAGCTCATGGAAAATGGAATGACAAGATCATGGGATTTGCCCACCAACTTTCGGAAGCCCCCTTGTACGCACATACACCTACAGACCGGATAATGATCAAGCTCATAGGGAAAAATGTGAACAGTGGTGACTCTGGGGGAAGGGTACATGTCCTTTGTCCTTTTTCACCTTTCCTATAAGCTCAGTTTTACTTCCAAAGAAGCAGCTAGTTTAACTCAAAAATACATAGGTGTCTGATTTCCTGATGACAAGGTCACTGACTTAACACGTGCCAAGCAACTTCTCTTATCACGTATCATGTCATCTTCGTAACTACAATCACTGCCCCGCTCTGGAGGCGAAAAATCTGAGGCGGCTGTGCTCTCGATGGAAAGGCACACAGCGTGGCTCTGGCAAGGCTGCATTTCAAATTCATGACCATCTTCCTTTCCCCCGGCCCTCCGCCACACATCTCATTACTTCCACCACCCAGACTCCCTCGCAGTGCTGACAGGAGAAGTCGACTGTTACCTGAGGGTAGGAATCTTCAAAGGCTCGATCTGGAGTCATGTGCTTGATGACATCAGCTAGAACGGTGTTCACCTCTCGTTTCTGCGCAGGGAAAAGAAACCTCTCTTCAACGTGCGACTGCAGTGGTTAATGACCAATCGAGGCAAAGGACTAACATGCTCAGAATCAATTCTAGTTTCCAGCAGACAGGTTCGGGTCTTAGGCTGAAAATAATCTTAAGAGGAGAACTCCCACCCATACCACTGGTCTAGTACATTCCAGCGCTAAACACAGCGACACCTGCACCAAGTCTGGCCTAAGACCTTGCTCTCCACGCCCCCTGGGCTTTCTGCTGTCCCTGCTGTTGACTGCTGTCAAGTCCACTCTGACTCAGGGTGATCCCATAGGTGCAGAGCAGAAGGGTGCCACCAAGTTTCTAAAGTTGCGACCTTTCAGAAGCAGGTGGCCAGGCTTGTCCTCCAAGGTACCCTGGATGGGTGCAAACTGCCAACCTTCTGGCTTGTAGTAAGACTTAACCGTTAGGGCCACTCGGGGACTCTCGCTTTCCCTAAGTGGCGATAAGACGAGTCATACTGCTTTCTGTCTGCTCATGCCAGGCCTCCCTTGGGGGCGGTGCAGACTGTGCGACCAGTGGGAAGGGCACAATTTGGGGCTAATTTACACCACGGGCCTCAACTGCTCTCTGGACTTTGCCATCTACAGCAGGGGTCGGTGGACCAGTCCCCAAAGCCAACCTCTGTTACCTGTCCTGTACAGTCTTGAGCTGAGAATAGTTTTCATGGCTGAGAGAAAGGTCAAAAGGTGATGGCAGCAAGCATGAGACTCGAACCCCAGTGTCCATAAATAAAGCTACTGCAGTCCAGTGACACTCACTCCTTTCCTGCCTTTCCTGTTTAAACTTGTACCTGGATATTCCATTACCTCAGTGTCACAGAGTAGCTGACAAAGAGATCATATGTTTGGAATTTTCCAAAATAAAAAGTTGGAAAACAAAAAGGACCAAAGAATAGAAATCAACAAGCACATTATACAGTACTTTTCCATTTAATATGATGGGGCTTCAAAAAGTTCATGGAAAAATGAAATTACAGGGATCAAACTGAATGTGGGAGGGGGAGGGAGTGTTAGAACTGATTATGATGATGTATATATAACTCTTTTAAAAAGTGATTTAGCCATGGAAGTGCATGATATGTGAATATTACAGCAAGAAAACTTCTGAAAACAAAAAACCGAGATGATCTATGGTTACTGTGGGTGAAGGAGGAAGAGCATTTGATGAGGGAGCACTGAGTGTGTGTCAATGGTGGTGAAATAATTTGGAAAAGGATATCAACAATGGTGGTCCAACACGTAGAGTATAATCAATGGCACTGAATTATTCATGAATTATCCTGAGTTATACACCAAGTCGTTGATTTAGAGAATATTTTGATATTCCGTTGTGTACATTTTTGCCACAATTTAAAGAAATACATGAATAATAACAAAGAAAACTGAAATTAAAAGGTTATTTCCATTTTCCCACAAACTTCTTGGAGCTCTGTCATACTCAAAACAAGTGGAACTACATCTCTGGTGTTGGGCCTGAAGGGGGTGACTGCGCCTCACGAAAGGCCGGGTCGTGCCTGGGAGGGAGCGTGGGGGCTTTAAGGGGGCTTATTAGTTCCTCTTCTTTGACCTGGGTTTGCATTGTGAGGATTAACATACACTTTTTAAGAAAATCATTTTATTGGGGCTCGTACAGCTCTTATCACAATTCACCCATATATCTACATTGTGTCAAGCACATTTGTACATATGTTGCCGTCATCATTTTCAAAACATTTTCTTTCTACTTGAGCCCTTGGTATCAGCTCTTCATTTTTCCCCTCTCTCCCTCCCTCATGAACCCTTGATAATTTATAAATTATTATTATTTTTTCATGTTAAGGTACACTTCTGATAGTTAAGCTTCTCTGCATGTATGTTTTACTTCCAGTTTTTAAAGTTTGCTTTAAAAAAAACAAAAAAACAAACCTACTTTGAAAACCCTTGCTCTGTGGCAATCCCAGTATTTCTCAAACTGGGGTTCTACTGTACACCATGGATCAGAAGTGGCGATTCAAATCAAATAAAATATCTTAAAGAAATGGTGCTCACAAGACTTAAAAAGTTGCAATATATTTCACCACGGAGGCATCTGAGGTATTCTTTGGTGAAAAGAGTGATTCCACTTTCCAAGTTTATGTGAGACGTGATTTAATTTTCTAAGTGTATGTGTGAGATAGAACAGTTTCTTACAGCACACAGAGGATGCTGCATCACACAGGACTTTATTGGCAAGGAAGCTACTTTTTGTACATTCTAAGAACAGTCACTAGTACGGAATAAAGCCTAAAAGAAAGATTTGTTATTATAAACATAAAAATAAACACAATTCTTTCACAAACACCACCACAGCCACATACCGTGAAATGCTTACAGGTGTACTCTACCCACACTTCGGCACAATGAATGTAGTCCTACAAAGAACAGGGAAAGCTTTTTAAAATAAAGACAACATGGCTCACAGTCTCTTCAGGGGCTTTGGCACTGGAAAGAGATGGCAAGGGACAGGGATTTCATGAGTGATTCGTCTCTAGGGTAAATTTTACTGGGAGAAGTGAGTTATGAAGAAAGAAAGAAACAAACAAACAAACAAGCAAAAACCCCACGAATTGTTTACAAAGTCTAGGCTTACTGGACCAACCTCTAGTTGAGACCCAGAGGACCCTCAGAGACACTGAGGCTGGTTTTGGCTAAAGAACAGGTTGGCTCAGAAAAGAAAACTACTACCTGTATGTATGTTTCCTTAAAAAAAAAATCATCGATATGAGACCAACCAGTCCTCCATTACTCCACAGCTCAGGGGAAGGGGGCAGGGGAAAGAGAAGACAGAGGGTTGGCATTCAGAATCAAACTAATGAAGTCGGTGACAAATTGCAAAAAAATATCACCAAAATCATTACACAATTTGTGTAATAATGGTTTAATGGAACAAAACTAATTTGTTATATAAACTTGTACCAAGCTACAACAAAATATCTTTTTTTTTAAAAATCACCACAGCAAGTTGCTTGAAACTTAAAGAGACTTCCCATGCAGAACTGCTCTTTGGGCCAAGATGAAAATCTAGGAAGCTTGCTCTAAAGACAAGACTCTTCAGGTAAGCAGTGAGGCGACCTTGCCACATACCATGGAGCCACCGATGGGGGATGACCTGGCTGACAATGCAGGCTTTGCTTAAAGTGTGATTCAGCATGTCCAGAGGGGAAAACTAGAATTGACCGCCTTTAGGCAATATCACTTATGGAAGGGTGATGGATGGATGTTTTTAAAAAGCTCTAAACATTTAAGGTAAACAATTGTCCGATGCAAGGAGGGAGGCCCAAGAGACCCAACAAGATGGCTATAGAGAGGCCAACAAGCTGCTGCCCAAGAAAACATCCGACTGGGGAAAGACCAGGAAAAATGTAACAACAATCACTCTCTCTCCTTCTTTATTTACCTGTTTTGTTCTGTCAGTTTCAAGAAAGCAGAAACGGAGGGAAAGAAACTACTAGTTATTTCACTTGCACAGGGAAAGAGGTCGGGAACATCCACTCTCGGGTCTGATTGGGATGCTGCGAAGGTAAGATGGGCTTTCGGGGCAAGGCTGCCTACACACTGAGGCACACAGCACCCAGGCCACGCCTCAAGTGTGTGGCTTAAACCAAACTGAGAGACCCTGCAAGATGGAACTGACTGCCCTGGAGGGTTTCCCAGGCTATAATCTCTATGGAACAGACTGCTGTATCATTCTCCCACAGAGCAGCTGGTGGGTTCAAGCCGCAGTCTTTCAGTTAGCAGCAGAGCACGTAATCATTGTGCCCTCAGGGTTCCTATGGCTTATGGCTTACAGATCCTGGATGAGCTGTATCAGGTAGCCAATCAGAGCTTCTTAAATAGAGGAGGTAGATAACGGAAGTTCAGGAAAGAGTTTAGTAAATGATATCTAGGTATCATGGCAGCCGGAAGGCACAGGGGTTAAGAGGTTGGCTGTTAATCCAAAGGCTGGCTGTTTGATCTCACCAGCCACTCTGTCAGGGAACAATGTGGCAGTCTGCTTTTGGCAAGACGACAGCTTAGAAACCCTATGGGACAGTTTACCCTGTCTTACAAGGTCACGAAGAGTTAGGATCAACTCGATAGGTATAGGTTTGGTTTGGTTTTGGTTCAGAAAACCGTTTCCTTTAAGGTTTAAAGAGAACCTCAGGGCAACTTGAGAGGCAAGCACCGTGATGTGGATTTCTTTTAAAAATCATAAGTCTAATCAGTGAAAAGAGCATTTTTTTAAAAAGAAAGACTATTCTGTGTAACTTCGACAAAAGGCAGTCACTGATCTAAGGCTAAACAGCCACCTACCTGTGGATTCTTCAACTTGGTGATAACTTTCCAAGCTTCATTTAGAATCTGAAGCTGATCAGTCTCAGGTGGATCGGCCAAGGCCAAGTTCAGCCCCAATGAACGAAAAAGGAGATGCTAAGAAAAATATTAAGCCATTATGTTATTAGAGACTGTAGATCATAGCAGCCTGAAAAGGGTTACCAGAGAAGGGTGTAGAACTTAGTCTGTCTCTGGATTAATCTTCTAAGGCTCTGTCATACACCAAGAGTGCCAACTCCCTGTGAGTGTCTAATATGTGACCCTTGACATTCCATAAATACTCATCCTTACAGCTGTGAGACTAAGGCATTCCCTAAATACTTCATCATGAGCTAATTTGATAGACTGAGGACTCACAGGAGCCCAACTCCCAGCAATTACGTAGGGTCTATAATTCCAATCTCTCTCATCTTCCAGCCTGTTATGCTCTGAAAGAGCAGAGCTTCTGTGTGATCTCCTGCTGGCATTAGCTGCCCCGCCCCTAACCCTGGGCTCTCTCCCTGGAGAACTATTGGATGGACACTGCCCACGTGTTTTCCCACAAAGCATCAAGTCCAGCACCTACCTTCGGGAAACCAGACTCATCACACTCTTTAATCATGCCAATAAAATCCATAGACCTGGTTGCAATGAACTCAGCACGGAACGCTGACATCACAGAATTCAGCAGCAGGGCACTGGAAGACACACCATCCCCGGTCCCCAAGTCAACAGTCTCCTCTTAATGATGGTGGCTTTAGGATATGTATTGCTGAGATGGATGACTGACAGCCCTTTAACCATAAGGTGGAGAGCAAGACCTGGCGTGAACAGGTACCCTCCAGAGACTGCCACAGTGCCTGGTCCATATCTGGAGCTCAATAAATGCTCAATCATCTCCTCACCCAGCCATCTAGACAGATGACTGGGTGGCTGGATAAGCAATCAAGTAATTAAATCCATTCAAACAGGAGAGAGAAGGCCCAGTACACTACTAAACCATACGCAGCAATCCTGATTCCAGCTGCAGCTATACAGTCAGTCACATCTTCAGCGAGTGCGCTGGGCCCCAGCAATGAACACAACCCTCAGCACGACCCTCAGCACAACCCTCAGCACCTCTGCCACTGAGAGAAGGCACAGGGACCCTCAAAGGCGACCAGAACTAGGAAGTCGACATCATCTGGGCTCTGTCCCTTCCAGAGGGGAAAGAATGACTATTATCCCCATTTACAGGGGGGGAGACTGAGGCACAGGGAGGTTCCATGGGCAGCTCCAGATCACACAGCTCAGAGAGGGTGGAGCCAAGCTAACTCAGGCCACCAGACTCTGTTATCCACCAAGTCCCCCTGGCCCTGTCAGCTCGCTTGCCCATGAAAAAGCACGCTCCAAAAAGCAGCTGGCTCCATGTCCAAACTCATGCATTCTGCATTTGAAATCACTTACTTGTTTCCGAGTTTCTTACATCGCTCCATCATCTCCATTAGCAGAGCCTGATGAATTAAAAATTTTTGTTAAAAAGCAGGTTGGAAAATCTAAAGCCACATTCCCCGAGCAGCAGTCTAAAATCAGTGCGGCCACCCATTTACATAGTGCTCAGAGCCTGGCAGGGCTGGGGTGCGGATGTGGCACTGGATACAGGGGAAAGGACTACCAAGGGGTGCTCTGGATTACACCAGGTCACCACGCAGTAGACGTCAAACCCCGGCGCTGGGTCACAGTGAGGAAGGGCAGGCCAGTGTGGGAAGTTTGGTATCAGAGGCCATGCCCTTCACCACACTTCCTATCTATACACTTTGATCTGTTCCCATTATTTCCCAGCTGTGGCCTACCCCCCACCCCCAAAGGTATTCAGGGTTCCACTCATGGGCATATGAGCTCTCCTGAGACAGCTCCATTTCAGAAAAAGAGCTCCTGTTTTAAGAGCAAAATCCATGGAAGACGTCTCCCTGAGGGCAGTGTGGGATGGTAGAAACAAGGGCACCAGGAAGATGAACTGAGAACAGCAGCCTCCACATGAGCATGGACCATGTTTCTGCCAGTCCTCACAACCCTCTGTGGGACCTTCAGCGAACACGCTCCCCATTTGACAGATGAGAAAGCCAAGGCTGAGACAGGCCGAGACACCTAGGAAGTGGTAGAACCAAGATTTGTAGCTGGGCCTGCCTGCCAAGCCAGAAAATGAAACAAAACAGAACAAAACTTACAAACAATCCCCTTTTCTCCTGTTTTGCCCCTCAGAGTCAGGGTTGTATGAATAATGAACCCACAGCTGACTGGGGGGTAAGGGGACACTGTTGGCACCCTCACCCCAAGACCCCTAATTTTTACTCTTTTGTTTTGTTTTGGATTTCAATTGGAATTTTGTACTGAGAGACTGAAGCTATTTTCTCCTTGCCCTTGTCAACTGCCTGCCTGGCAGATCACAGCTGCGGCAGTCACAGTGCCCAGGCCCAAGGGCTTGGAGGCTCGGTCTCTTGAAAACACACATGGACCCAGGCTCCGACTGACTCAGCCAGCTAGAGAATGAGCTTCTCCCTGAGGACAGTCCCAGGAACACCCGTTTAGATGGACCACCTTGCGTAGCAGGTGCAAAGGGTGCTGAAGCCACAACCAGGAGCCGTCAAAGTTGACTCTGAAATGTGGAGAACCCGTGGGTGTCGGTGGGACAACTGGGCTTCACAGGGCGTTCCTTTTTTAAAAATGTTTTTGATGCAAGTTTACGTCCACAGGGTTTTCAACAGCTGATTTTGTCAGAAGTAGATCACCAGGTCTTTCCTCGGGGCAGCTCTGGGGCGGCTAGAAGCCCTAACATTTGGGTTAGCAGCTCAGTGTGTAAACCGTTTGCATCAAGCCAGGAACCCCACATGCAGAGAGACCAAAGTGTCTTAGAGGTTACTGGGGGTCGGGCGGGGTGGGGTGGGATGGGAGAAGATGGGCATTTCTGCTCCAGGGCACCGATTTCCTGTGGAGGGTGATGGGGAACTTTGGAAACAGCGCTGATGATGATTGCACAACATGGGGAATGTAATGAATGCCACTGAGCTGTGCAGCAAAGAGGGCTGATGTGGGAGACGTTTGGTTACACGCTACCACGCTCAAATCTAAAAATGAAATAAAAAAGGGGCTTTCGGCGTCATATAAACACATTCACTTTAGAACTGCCTTCCAGCCCACACAACACAGAGTCCTCTGCAGTTTTGAAAGGACTCATTTCTCCCTTTTTGTTCTTTTTTCAAGCGCCCCACAGATCAAGTGTGTCTTATTATTCAGGTGACCTAATTTTTTAATCACTTCTGCTGGTACCATAATGGCTTCTTAGAGTTTGACACCCCGGGAAAAGCGCTTGCCCCAATGTCTACCGCCCCTGGAGATTTACTGGTGCTTAAAATAAAAGGAAGGATGCCTCATGACACAGATCTGTTGTTTGCAATCTGATTCTGCCTTTCATGAAAATCATAGCAAAATAAAAATTTCCAAAGGGTTCTTGACTCCACACCCAGTAGTTCTGAACGTTCCTGTCTGCCTATAGCACAGATAATGGGGTCTCTTTCCAGGGTCAAGTTCACAGCGTCTCTTCCCAGGAACCTAATGTGGTGTGGCATGGCATGGCCTGGCATGGCATGGCATGTAGCCGCGGAGTGTGTGCTAAAGGTCACAGAGGCACACAGGCAGCAAATTCACTTACAATGAATTAATTGACCTAATGGTAAACATTTCATCCAAAATACAAGATGTCCCTGCTTTTCTCTTTATACTTTAGAATTGGGTTGGGGTTGGGGGAGGTTTTCAAGCAATGCATTACACTTGTTGCAAAATTCAAAAACACAGATAACCAAACAAATATAAGTAAAGAGACCCCAAATATCACACTCCAGAGATACCTTGGCGGACCTCCTTCCCAACTCAAGCAGGTAGAAATATCCTGTTCGCAATGTAATCGCAACACAACATTTAAGTGCACACCTCTGGGTGCTATGCTGAGCACTTCAAAAGCAGCCTTTGCAACACAAAAGGACAAATAAGGTATGAGACCACTGTTTATGTGTGTGTGTGTGTGTGTGTGTATCCCCTCCCAGAGGTGGGAGGGGAAAGGGGAGCAATAGGCTAGAGGGCAGACTGGTGTTAATTTGAGTAAAGGGAAGACAAAGTTGGGGGAAAAATTAGATGGTGGGGGGGGCATGGCAGCCAGGGCAAGCCACTCATCCCTCCGTGGAACTTGTATGCTGCTGTGAGTGAACAGTTTTCGGCAAGGCTTCCAGACTAACAAAAACTAGGAATAAAGGCCTGGATTTCAAATTGTAAAACATCAGCCAATGAAAGCCAAGGCACCACAACAGTCCAGTCCTATTGTACGTGGGGCCTTCATGAGTTGGGGTCCAACTCGGTGGAAACTACAATCACCATAAAAAAAGTGTGTGTGTGTGTGTACATGAATACTTGTGTCTGATTATTTCTACATTGGCTTTCAGCAAATATAAGTCTCGACCCACCCCTGTCGGTTCCAAAGAGACAGAGTTTTAATGAGGACAGAGCTTAATTTTAACATGAATATAATCACTTCTTTGCTAATCATTTCCTATAAAATCAAAAGCTGACACAGAGTATTTCCTCTTTTAGATCTGCTCCTAATTTATAAAAGTAGCTGGATACGTGTAACCCCCAATGTCCCTCAACAACTTCCCCTGTGGCTTCTTCCTGGCTTTCCACTGGTCCAAGAAACTCCATGTTCCTGGCCTTAATCAAAAACAAACCAAAACCATTGCCCTGAGTCACGGTGACCCTACAGTGCAGAAGAGAACTGCTTGTTAGGGTTTCTGAGGCTGTGGATCTTTATGAAGAACAGACCGCTTCATCTTTCTCCCACAGAGTGGCTGCTGGGTTCAAATTGGTGACGTTGTGGTTAGCAGCCCAATGTGTCACCCACTATGCTAAAGGTCTCCTCCCTGACCTTACCCACCTGTCGTTACAGTGTTGTAATTCCAACTCACAGTGAGCCCCAAGGAGAGAATTAAACTATCTGTTGGGTTTCCGAGGTTGTAAATCTTTACTGGAACAGAGAGTCTCATATTTTCCCTGTGGAAAGCCTAAGGACTTGAACCACTGACCTTCCAGCTTACAGTCCAACATTTAACATTGGGTTGTGAACACCACTGTGATGCCACAAAGGTTCCTTTCTGGACCTTAACTCACTGCCATCGACTTGATGCCAACTCATAGCAACCCTATAGGACAGGGTAGACTAGCCCCTGTGAGTTTCTGAGACTATATTTTACTGGAGTGGGAAGCCTCATCTTTCTCCCAAAGTGCTGCTGGTAGTTTCGAACTGCCGACCAGCTCAAAACATAACCACTACCCTACCTGGCTGTGACAGTCTACATTTTCACTCACTGAGGCTTAACATCAACTCCACAAGGCATCTTTCCTACCGATGCCTCCAATACCATACTGTCCACTACCTGTATGGTCTTAATAGTGGACACTGCACCTTTACCAGCAGCACAGTTCTTTCTGTTCTGGGCCCCATTCTGAGCCATGGCCCCTGGACTACAGGTCAAACTCCTCCTCCTCCCAGGAGTGGTCACTGCCTCAAAACCTGAAGAGGTCAACAGGCACCAGGCTTTGTGCTGTTTGCTTGGGGAGCGAGACATAAAGGGTTGAATCATGTCTCCTTTATTTGGAGGGGAGGTCTCATGCCACTGGGCCTACACAACACCACCAACGTGACAAACTCTTAAATCTTACAAGGAGGTTCTGCCTACCTGCTAGGGCATGTGTGCTTTTACCCAGCCCTCCCAAATCCTTGCCCCATCTTGCTTTTCTGGTCAAGTCAGATGTCCCCAATGAAACGAATTAGAACAGCAGTTCTCAACCTGTGGGTCATGACCCCCTTTGGAAGTCAAACGACCCTTTCACAGGGGTCGCCCGATTCATCACAGTAGCAGAATGACAGTGATGAAGAAGCAATGAAAATCATTTTATGATTGGGGGTCACCACGACATAAGTAGCTGTATGACAGGGTGGCAGCCAGAGGAAGGGTGAGACCCACTGCGCTAGGGGAATGTGGTGCTGGGTGTTTAGGGTATCTAGACCCCCGATAAGATGCCAATACAATCTCTACAGGCTGGGATCCCTGGGAACTTCAGCAGGGATGGAGGCCAGGGTGGGTAAAGAAACAACCTGGAGGCCACATCCGACCTCAACTTGGCAAGGCAGAGGTCAGACATACCTCCACCCTCCAAGCCCCCCTCCCAAAACACGCCACTGCTGAGAGGGTTTGAGAATTCATTGCATGGGCCACCCAGAGCTCACAGACTATGCTCATGGTTATGGGGTTGATCAGAGAAGGTAACAGGTTACGGTCCAGAGAAGTGCTCAGGAGGAAGTTGTCTAGTCAGGAGCGTTTCCTCTCTGCTGTGCCTGCAGGTAGGGCTCTCTTTGGCCCGCAGCCACTTGGTCTGGCCTCATGCCCTACTTGGGTAATGTTACAAAGGTCTTTTCGGGCTGCTAATAATGCTCAAAGAGAAGTCACTCTGCTGTAAGCTTCAACCCAAATGCACTCAGCTTCTGCTCCTATGGGTCGCAAACCTAGCTCCCTCAATTTAGGGCCCTGAGATACTCCACTCTACTCGTCAGCCTCCTGCCCCCAAACATTCAGCTTTACTTGCTCTGGGAGCAAATAAATCCACTGCTGTGTCTCGCGACCTGATTCCTGGTTCTGCTGCTGCTGCCCCTCTGATGTCAAAGCTGTGAGCTGCATCCATGAGGTTTGATGTGCAGGGGCCTCCTGGCTCCTCTCTTGCTGGTACTGAGATTCCACCTCCTGCTTCCCAGGTGGCTCCTTTGACACCCAGCAGGAGGGTGATCATGCAGAGGTGAACCACAGAATCCAATCAGCATCTCGCCCACCGTCTTATCCAGACCATCAGGGATAAGGCCATTTGGAAGGAGTAACCACGGTTATGGCTATAGGAGCTGTATTAGAAAAGTCAGGTGTGATGCGCCACAAAGCCTTCAGCAGACCCCACAGGAACTCTGCAACCAATACAGTTTTTCAAAGATGTCTCAAGAGAGCCAAAAGGGCCAGGCCTTCCTTTGCACTGCTGCATTGGAGAGTGTGGGGGAAGAATCACAGCATCTACTACCCTCTTCTGCCTTCCCCACCTTGCTGCCTTTGTGTCTGACTTCTCATTTCCTCAGCTGCATTTCCCATAGGCTGAGTCAGAACCAGCCCCCTTTCTTCCCTGGAAAACTTCAAGAGTGTGCTGACAGCTTTGAGGAAAAGGCAGGTGTGTCTGAAATCTTGCTTCGTCCTCTGTATCCTGGTTTTGTAGCAAGCCTCCCCCTCTCCACCCTGCTCTTCCCCATACAAGAAAGTGCTGACCCCTGAGGAGGAGAAAAGCCAAGTCCCATCCATCACAGCAATGATATTTTGAACTGGTTTGCTACTGAAACTGCTTCTCAGGATTAGGGGGTGGGGGTGGGGTGGAGCAGGGAAGGGATGACTATTTTTGCTATGTTCTGATGTCACTGTAATTCCTGGCCCTGTTTCAACTAGCCAAAAAGGAAAGGAGAAGGGAGAATAGCATAAAGGCGATTTAACATCTCAGTTTTACTTTCCTTCTGTGCAATGGAGAAAGGGACACCTGGATCTTTATCATGAACCCAGGGTGTCGGGGTCCTGCAAAGGTCCTGGGATATGGCCTCTCTGAGGCACCACACTCTCATCCCAGAGCCATGGGAGGCTTAGACGAGGCAGCCTGGGAAACATGCCCTTGTGGTGAAGCAGCCGAGAGCTGCCTGGCACTTGTGCTGCGGCGATGGCTGTTATCAATCATCAGACGTATTGGAGTGCAACTGTGTTCCCCAGGTTCTTCCTCACTGGTTCAGGGAGCAGATCAACAGGCATTTCTCCTGAGGTGCCTCTGGGTGCCCTCGGCCTTCGATTAGCAGCTTAATGGATTAACCATGTGCACTGCTCAGGGACTCCACTGGTTATAAATGCACCACCCACTGCCACTGTGTTCATTCCAACTTAGAGCATCCTATCTAGTGTTTTCAGGGATGTCAGTCTTTACGGGAGCAGACAGCCTCATCTTTCTCCCACAGAGTGGATGGTGTGGCTGGAACCGCCAACCATGGAGTTAGCAAGGCAATGCTTACCTGACAGCAACACAAGCGATCTTTGTGAAAGAGCACTGTGGGTATGAAAAGACCCACAAGTGCAGGCGCGGCTATGATACAGCAAGAGGGGAGCCCATCCCGCCCCCAAGCAGCTGAAGCCCCCACCCCCAGCTACCTGGCAATTACCTCGGGAGCATGGTAGGAGATGCACTGGAAGATCCAGTCCATGGCCGGTGAGTACAAGGGCAGGTAGGACGGGAGCTCCACGCCCTGGAGCACCAGCTGGTTCTGGACGGTATCCCCGTGAATCTACCGGAGGAGAGAAAGTGCACACCTGAGAAGCAGGGCAGGCAGGGCAGAACTCAGACTGCGCGAGAAGCAGCCTGGCTGCTCAGGTGGGGGTGTTTTGAAGTCGAAGAGTCGGCCACATCGCCAAGCTGAGTTGATCTGCAATGTGTGCTGCAGAAAGAGGGAACTTGAGAGAGGCGGAGCCAGCAGATGCTGAGAAGAAAAGGCTGATCAGCTGAAGACAGTTCCCGTTAACAAGTGCTTATGAGTTCTCTCCGCCTGTTCGGCACAATCAACACATTTTAATTGTCTACAACAAACAATTTCAAGCCTTGGCAGATTAGAACTCGAAGGTATTTGGGGCTTTATAAAGGTAGAATCGTCTCCCTGTTATATAGTGTTCTCTTACCTGTTTAAATGTGAGGAGGAAGTCAAAGAAGTTCTTATTCAGGCTCTCTTTGAGATGTGGCGCCACTTCCATCCCCACCTGCAACCAAACCAAACCAAAATCACCTGGAGGTGAAAAAACGGGATTGCGAGCAAGCCTCGTGGTGCCAACTTTGCAAACTGAACAAAAATCTCTCTCTGTGAATACACATATGGAATGGAAAGAAAATGGGGTTTTTCCACAAACTTTTTAAAGTCTCTTGTATAAATACACATAGAAAAGTTCAGAAAGAGAATGATTCTTTTCACTTCTTTCTATTCAACAACCATTTATTGCTATTATTAGAAAAACCACAGAAGTTATTTTTAATGAAAAGGGGCAACATATATAGTTATCATCCTTGTAATTTCCCAAAGTAAATGAATGGTATTTCTGAACAGATTACCAAAGGAAGCACTCTCAAAACTGTGTCCGATGGCTTCCTCCTCTTTAAAAGGCAACACACACAGGCGCGCACACACACAGGCACACATGCCCATGTGCACATACACATGGTCACTTATTAGTGGAGCACAATAATTTGGGCATGTGTGAGACAACTCAGCTGTCAGAGACGGTGCTGCCACTGCTGGGCTGGTAAAAGCTGGGTGGTCCAATCTTGGAAACATATAAACTTTAATATCTTTAAGCAATTTAGACAAGACAAGCATGAAGCCAGCAAAGCTCTAATCCACTGGCTCCTGCAGCCTTTGTTTTAAGCTGATTGTAACATTTCTTGCTGAAGGCATGTGATAATCCTACAGATGGCAGGCAGCGATTAGGCGTTTGGTTGAGAACCCAAAGGTTGGCAGTTTGAACCCACCAGCCACTGCAGGGGAGACGAGCCCTGGTAAGCTGCCCTTGTAAAGATGACAGCCAAAAAAAACAAAAAAAGATGACAGCCCAGGAAGCCCAGTAGGGCAGTCCTACTCTGTCTCAGAGGGTCACTCTGGGTCGGAACTGACTTGGCAGCGACAGCAGGAAGGCGGCCAGGGCACAGGGGGTAGCTGGAAGGATATGGGGTGGAGAAGGGTTCACCCGGTTAAGCTGAAAGGAACAGCTCAGATGCACTGCTTCCCCCACGTGGCTGCTTTGCCTCCAAACCAACTTGGTAAGAAAAGCTGCTTTTTCATTTTTTGAGGTTCTTCAAATGGGGACAGAGTTCTGGCTTCGCCTTCTCCTACCCAGGGGTCATGAAGATGAACCACAACAATGGTGTTCAGATGCATGGCAGCCAACAGGTCTGCTAAAGCCCCGGGGTGTTCAATTCCAGGGGGAGCTCTGTGGCTGAGGGTACACGTGCACTGCTTCCCAGGAAAAGAACCCCAATGAAAACAATGCTCTCACCAACTGTCAGAGCCAGCTGCACTGTGTTCTCATTCTATTATTTCCCTTGCACTCAATCCTACCATAGAAAAGGCAGTAATTATCTGTTAGGCAGCAGCAAAGCAAGGCCTGGTGGACCAGCAGGGGGACTAGCTGATGGGGCCTCGACTCAGGAGTTAATCACACTTTCCTTTTATAAACAGTTCTGAGCTCCCCCCACGCCCTGCCCACTCGCTGCTTTTGTGTTTTGTTTACCTCATTCCATCAAGCCAAATAAGCAGCTGGGAAATCTCCTTGGGTCTAAAAGATTCCTACCCAGAGTCTCGGGGAGGGCTGCTCATGTTTTCCATCTGCTGCCGTTGCTGGTCCAGCCTCCATGCCCACAGGCCCCGGTGTCAGCACATTCGACTTGTCTTTGGGGAATAAAGCCTTGGACTCACCCTCACCTTGAGGACCCCAGGCTGGCCATTCACTCATCACCCCATGGCCCCAGTAATGGGTGGAGGGATGGGCAAGTGCCTCTCAGTGTGGTCCAGTGAGAACCAGCCAAATCTTGGGCTGGAATGACTGGTTAGGGGGATGTATGTCGAGAGCTACTGTGGGCCATTCACATGGAAAGGGCAAGCCACAGAGCTCGTCAGTGACAACCCTGGATGACACCTTGAGGCCCTGGATCTACTTTTTTGCCTCAATTCAAACACGTGTGCCCTTCACCCACCTCCTTCCTTGCTCCCTTGAGTTTTTGACACTTGAAACTGAAAGAATCCTTCCTAGTTCACAGAATGCTTGTCTGAGAACCAGAAAAATCCTTGTCTTGTTTTTGTTGCTTTTTTTAATGTTCAAAGACTTTTACTTGACACACTACCTGAATTGACAAAAATAATTTCATCAGTGATACTGTGTGTGGGTCTCTCTCTCTCATCATATCCTTGGGATGATGTCTGCTTTGTCCTCTGTTTGTCCTCTTGGCTGTCACCGGGTTTCAAAGTCAAACCTGCCACTCAAAGTCACCTTACACAGGGCAGTTATCATCAATGTCCTAGCCCTTGGACCTAACTCCCAACTCTGACATGAGGGGGTTCCCTAGGAATGGGTGCCGCACTTTGGATCTCTCGTTCATCACCAGAATCATCTTCCCAAGATACAGAATGGTTCCAAACCTTGATGACTCTATTATTCACGTGACGTCGAGGTGGGCTCCGTCAGAAGGAAAGGCATCCAGACCGTCCCTATGCGCCGCCCCACAGGGTGCTGCCACGGCAGGCCTCGGTGACCGTGGCCTCGAACGGTGTGCTCCATCTTCAGCCTGTTCACAACCTGATGCTCTAGGAAGCACAGCCGATTACTACTACATGAAACCCCACCCCAAGTCTCAGGCAGTGTGTCCTCCGCTCTGTCACAGAGAGGGCATGGCCGACTTGAAAGAAGAGCAGGCTGTCTTCAAGGGAAGACCTTCTTCTTCAACTCTTCGTTGCAAAGAACAAACCTAGTTTCCTTCCTAAGACTGTCTGCTGACTCACTCAGGACAAGGCCTACTGATTTCCCTGTGACGCTGAAACCCACGAGGATTCTGTCATTTGTTAGAGATCATGAAGCAAACCAAAGACTTTGTGTTTGCTCCCGCCTTAAAGAAATGTCCCGTCACCTCGGGTGTAGGCAGGAGGCTCTCTAAGGAAGCTTCGTTCTCAAGGAAGGCTGAGGCTCATCAGGACCCTCCTGAGGAAGGGCAGTCACTAGATGCCATCCAGACAGCTCTGACTCAGGTCCACCCCAAGCAGGTCTTGAGCAGAGCTAGGCTACACAGGGTGTTCAGTGGCTGGTTTCCTGGAAGGTCACCAGGTCCTTCTTGGGAGGTGTCGCTGAGAGGACTCACCAACCATCCTTTGGTTAGGAGTCCAGCACGCTAACCACTGCACTTCCCAGGCACTCCCAATACAAGACACAAAGCCTTTGGCAAGGTGCCCAGAGCTGCAGGAAGAAGCTGCCAAATGGAAAGCCCCTTTGTGGTCGAGAAAGAACAACTGCATGCATTATCATTGGCATTCTTTTCACAACCAAAAGCGTGTCAAAGGGCTAAGAAAAGGGAGAAAGGCCAGGTGACTTAGGACTAACAGCACGCTTTCATCAGAGCAGCCAACGAAGACCCGTCTGCTGAAGCCCCCAGACAGGTCTGCAGCCAGCGCTGAGTCTGCCATGTCTGTCCTTGCAGGGGGTTTTCCCGCCGAGCAGTTCATTTGTGAGAAGATGACCTTGAAGGGCCCCCGGATCTGAGTTACAGCCACTTGGGTCTATTTTCAAATTAATTTTTTCAAGTCATTTTATTGGGGGTTCGCACAACTCTGATCACAATCCATCCATCCATCCATTGTGTCAAGCACTTTTGTACATTTGTTTACCTCATCATTCTCAAAACATTGCTTCCTACTTGAGCCCCTGGTATCAACTCCTCATTTGTTCTCCCTCCCCGCCCCTCTCCCCTTAAATTAACTTTTATAAGAGAAGTCTACAGCTCCACTGGTCTGTAGAGCAGCCACATCCTCAAATTAGCAGCAAATTAGTCTTTCTCTCAAGGACTTGCTGGGAGACAGGAAGGGGCTGCGGAGCCAAGGCATACCTACCTGGCACAGGGAGGCCCTAGTAGACAGAGAAAAACCCTAGAATCATAGGGCAGGAGTGCACCTACCGGGCACAAGGAGGCCCTGGTAGACACAGAAACGCCCTGGGGCACACGGAAATGCCCTAGGGCAGCGATTCTCAACCTGTGAGTCACGGCCCCTTTGTGGGTTGAAAGACCCTTTCACATGGGTCGCCCAATTCATAACAGTAGCAAAGTGACAGTTATGAAGTAGCAAATAAAATAATTTTATGGTTGGGGGCTCACCACAGCATGAGGAACTGCATGAAAGAGTCTTGGCATTAGGAAGGTTGAGAACCACTGCCCCAGGGCCACAGGGCAGGGGTGCACCTACCCGGCACAGGTAGGCCCTGGCATACACGGACACCAGCGGGTCTCCAATCCCTCGGATCGTGCAGGTCAGCCGAGGCAGGCATTCTGAAATCCCTCTGTTGGAAACAAGGCACCATGAGAACGTGCTGCACTTTGTTTTCTTAGTCACACGGCAAAGCTAAACTTCCGAAAAGTAGGGGGGAAACCAAACTCCAGGCTCAGGAGAAAACCTCGCTCTACCTTGTCCAACTCGTGCATTTAGTGAGTCCTTTCTCTTGACGTCAGTTCGCTGACTCTATCTGTTTTCCTACTGAGCTCCTATTTGTTTTACCAATTATAACACTTTGGTCCTCCAACAATTCTTCACCAACTGACCCACCTTTCCATTTCTCTTGATTTTTGTCATTATGTTTCTTTGATATCATTACACTGGCATTATCAAAGCCTGTGCCATGTAAAATGTGAAGGTGAGCCAGGATTTTTCCCTAGTGCAGGAGGTGCTGGTAAAGCCAGATAACTACTTCAGTAGAAATGCTATTCCCCAACCAAGCCAGATGCAAAATAAGTATAGTTGGAGCAAGTTCTAGATCAAATTCAGATATTTACTATCTATGGAATCAGTGCCTAGATTCTGGGAGCTTCTTATCTGGTCCCCCATGGGGCTCTGTGGTTTTGAGGGAAGTAGACTTGCTTTCCCCAAGTCCCTACTCTGAGAACAAGGAAGCCCAGTGCACAGGCTTCTGATTCAGACAACTTTGTCCTTATTAGCAGGAGTCACTGCCACTTCATGTGGGCCGACTGTAAGCCAAGCATTGCCATGGTGCAGGCCCTACAGCTCAGGAGACACTCAGAGGGTCACGAAGGAGACCCAGGCTCAGAGAGGTTACCTCACTTGCTCAAGATCACACAGCTGGTTAAGCGGGGAGCCCAGATCCAGAGCCTAACTGGCTCAGCTCAGCTTACTCCACTCTGACCTACCTCAGGCTTTCTTCTCCATAAAATAGGGAGAGAGAACGGTAGCTCTACTTTCCCTAAGGATTTCAATGAGAAGATGCACGGAAGATGCTTAGCACCACAGCCACATTTGCCTCACTATGGATACTCACTGAATAAGTTACTATTTTTTTTAACTACTGTATTAATCAGTTACTATGTGAGTTACTATGATTGTTCCTACCTCTCATAAATCAATATGGTTAGGATGACCACAACGAATCAGAAAATGACAGCTGACTATAGAACTGCCCAAGTGCATCATTACAGGACTGCTGAGGTGCTGAGAATCATGGCCCAGATAAGTTAACACACAACCATAAATATCACAGCCTGGGTTTCTCAGTGTTCATTACTGCCAGGTGTACATTGCTGGTGTTCAAGAGGATTGGATAATAAGCATTGTTACTACCATAAATCTGAAACGCTGGCTAACGAGACAGTTGATACATGAGGAGTAGGTGCAGTAGACAGCTTCGTGTGGAAAAAGCTTTTTGCCTTTTAGAAATCTGATGGTTCTAGACGTTTAAATAAGAGCCTTACGTTTTGGAGAGGAACTTGTTACACTTCAAGATGGATGTTTCCACATAACTACAAAAGCATTCCGTTAAGGAAGACATTTTCCAGATGGTCCGTCCCCTGTGGGGAAAAGTCTGAACTACTCATGAACAGAACCAGGCGTGTCTACCGTGAGACTGACCGCAATGGCCTTCAGCAATCCAGGGAATTCAGTTAGCTAGCGGCTGTGGTTTGTGTGTGATTTTTGAGGTTTCATACTTACTTAAAATAAATTTTAGAAAATATTACATGTTGATTTCATGATTGTATGCTGAAATTTAAACCGGGCTTTGAATATTGCTAATCAAGTCTGTGTTGGGGAGCAATGAACTTTAGATAGTTAAGATTCAATCTGTATCAAATTCTCTGTCCTTCAAAGTGGGCATATGTAAAGTTGGGCCAGATTGTTTGAAGTTCTTGAAACCAGAGAAAATCTATCGGGATAAAGCGTTGTAACTGAGTGTGTTAATGTGGGAATGCATCTCCAGGAGACAGAAGCCTGGCACATGGCCTCAGACTCAAAGAGGGAAAACAGAAAGCCGAGTTTTGGAGATTCGAGAAGCTTCTGCATCGTGCGTGGCTGGCCCTGCATTTCCAGGCCAGCAGCTGTAACAGAACCGAACTCCCCACAGGCCTTCCCAGGGCGTCCCATCACATGGCTTCTATTAGCAACACAACTCTTCCGGCCTAGCTGAAAAATCATCAGCCAAGGAAAGGATACAGTCTCGGAATGAGTTCCCGGATGGAAGCAATCTTGAAAAACCAATTCAGACATGTTTCTTTGGCTGTGTCGTTTACGTTCTCCGGAGAAAATTGATCTGAAACACAAAACAAAAGCACCCATCTGCTCACCGAGTGCTCGGGACCTGCTCCCACTCCTGGGCACCCTGGCAGTAGGGAAGGGCCCCGTCGAGTGGGTCACTCACACCTTCCATGCCTCTCCTTCCAAACAGCATCCCTGTCTTTAGGACACCGTCATCACACACGGAGACTGCCTAAGTGCCAGACACTGATCACAGTGCTTCCCAGCCATGAAGTCGGCCCACCCCCCAAGAGCCCGCGGAGGTATGCACTTTCATTACGCATTTATAGATGCCAGGATCCCTGGTGGTGCCATGGGTTAGGCATTGGGCTGCAACTGCTCCACAGGAGAAAATGGTGTCAGCCAACTTCTGTGAAGACTTATAGTCTCAGAAACCCTAAGGTACAGTTCTCCACTCTGCTCTCCAGGGTCGTTACCAGTGAGAATCGACACCATGACCCTGGGTTTGGAGTTTTACAGATTTAGAGGCCAAGACACAGAGAAGCTTAGTCATCTGCCCAGGGGCAGCGAACAAGCAATTGGAAGAAGCGGAATTCAAAACCAGGCAGCGTGGTTCCACGCTCTGTGGTTAGCAACTAACTCCAGTATAATCTGGAAGTTCTTGGTATACCCTCCAGTAAATCTATTGGTGTCACTTGGCGAAACATCAACTATAATCAACTTAGTCACAAAATGTGACTAAGCTCTACTCTAAACACCACACAAGCCACACAGCAGGGTGAAGCAAGGCCCTGAGGTGAGAGACCAGCCAGGACAAGAGGGAGACACCACAGCCACCTGGTGTCCAAAATGGTCACCTTTACTCATGACCTCTTCTCCGGTAACAGGGTTCTCAGTTCCCCTCTGGGCAGATGGACATCCTCGTAGCCAGGTGTGGCCATGGGACCAACTTCCAGTTCCAGTATGAAAACAGAAGTACAATTTCTGGGAAGTGATTTTGAGGGAAGGGGCTTGCCCTTCTTTATCCCTCCCTCCCTGATGGCTGGGCTGCGGGCAGGTTAGTGGGAGCTTCCGAAACCATCCTCCGCCATGAGAGCAGTCGGGTCTCTGGCACAATGGCTGGCTACCCTGCTAACTCTGACCACCTCTACTATTTTGCGCTTTCTGACAGATGTCCACCTTAGTAAGGAATGGAAGGGAATATAATGAAAACCAACCCACGGGCCACCAACAAGAATGTCATTGTTGAACTCTCACGTGACAATGGAAATAACGCTTAATCATTTTAGGACTTCATCAAAAAGGGAAAATTCCATTCATTTTAATGTTACAAATGAATCTGAGTGTATTGGCTCTCACCGTGTTTTACAGGGAGTGATTTACCCATCGCTGAACCTGCCACCTGGTAATATATAACTAAGGTGATCAAAATTCTGACTGAATCAACAAAAAGAAAAACACTCTGGGTGCTTTGGTAGCTGAGCACAGCCACTAATCACAA
This sequence comes from Echinops telfairi, assembly GCF_000313985.2. Lineage (NCBI taxonomy): Eukaryota > Metazoa > Chordata > Mammalia > Afrosoricida > Tenrecidae > Echinops > Echinops telfairi. The sequence goes on from NW_022103901.1 coordinate 25,279,687, forward strand.
CTGCAGATATTGCGATATTGTAATCTCAGGCAGTTATCTATTTTTGGCTGCTCTGGCATGCCTCGTTCACTCAGGAATGCAAGACCTATTCCCTTGCCATTTTCAAAAGGAAGTGAAATGACCATTTTCCTCTTCCTGGTTTGAACCCCTGGACATCAAGCAGAATTTCTGCTTCAAGTATCAAGGGAACCAGACAAGAAAACGTAAGGACCATTCCTCTGCCAGGGTTGCTTTCTGGAATAAGAAGGGTTCCGCTTCTCTTCATCCAAAGACCTGGCAATTTGAAAGCAAAACCTGCCAGCAGCAGAGAGGTCTGCGCTCCTTAGAATAATCAACCGTATGAGACCAAAAGGCAACTTCTGCCCAGGGATACAGCTCTGAAAGCAGGAAGAGGCAGGAAAGGACAAAGGCATGTGGGTACGCAGGGAGGAAGTGGACTGAGTACCATGACATGGTGGGGGATCGCAATCAGTGTAAACAAATAAAACGTGGAGGGATTGTTGAATGGCAAACTAATTTGCTCTGTCAACTTGCACACAGATCACAATAAAAATTTAATAAATACTTCAGGACCAGTACTGAGAGTAGTGATACTGTGAGGGTGGAAGGAGAGTGGGGTGGAAAGGGGGAACCGATTACAAGGATCTACATATAACCTCCTATCTGGGGGTTGGACAACAGAAAAGTGGGTGAAGGGAGACGTTGGACAATGTAAGATATGACAAAATAATAATAATTCATAAATTATCAAGGGTT
>NW_022103901.1:25282222-25293791 GCF_000313985.2 Echinops telfairi
ATAATAACATGCACAAAAACAAGACAGAGCAAAACAAAGCAACAAAAGAAAACAAAACAACAACAAAAAGCCAATGACAAAAACAACAAGAACAACAAAAAGAAAGAAAAGCCTGTAATTAGTTCAAGGACTGTTTGTTGGCCTTTAGGAGTGTTTTCCAGTAGAGTCTGATAGGGTGCCAAGCCCTGGCTCCAAAGTCTATTTTTGGTATTCCCTGGGACTTCGTTGCTCTGCTCCCCTTGCTGTTCTGTTTTGCATACCCTTAGTGTTTTGCCTCGGTGTGGTAGGATCAGATTGGCGCAATTCCCACACTGTGTCTCCAGTGTTGTCTCCTGTAGGGCCATGGGTCAGTAAGGGACATTGTTTCTCATAGTGGGTCCGGCCATATGGTCTTCTCTGTGGACTGGCTGCTCTGAGCAGGAATATCGTCCTCAAGGCTTGGTGACCAGGATGTGCTCCACTCTCTCTTCCTCCCTCTTCATTTGCTCCTGTGTGCTCTGATCAGACATGTCCCTCTCCCTAAGCTGCAGCTTCAGTGCTGTCCTCTGAAACAAATTCTTCTAGGGGGAGGGGCGGGTTTACCGAAGTACTTGTTGTTAGCTGCCACTGAGTCATCTCAGACTCTGGTGACCCTACTTGTACAGAACAGAAGTGCTTCGTGGGTTTTCAAGACTCTTGACCGGTCAGAATCAGAGCACTGTCCTTGTCTCTGAGGCACCTCTGGATGGGTTTGAACAGACCACCACTGGGCTAGTTGTTAAGGCCTTAACCCTTTGTACCACCCAGGGTACACCCAACTACAGTTTTCTATTACTTATTTCATCACTTGTTCATCATAAATTTCTTCAGAGCGAAGGGACTGCTCTAGACCCTGTCTTCATGAAGCTTAAATTCCAGCAGGGGGTGGGAAGACAAATGACAAACAAGAAGAAGAGTGAGCAGCAAACAAGACCATTTCCAACAACAACCAGAACTACGGAAGATCTTACACCAGGCATTAGAAGCCAAAGTGACCTCTGGGGTTTGCGGCTTGATCAGTCAGGGAAGGTTCTGGTAGCAGTAGTGTTCGAGCTGACCCTGGAATTACACAAAGGAGCCAACCATGCTTAGATGTGGAAGAAGTATATGCAGGAGGAGCAAGGCCCTGAGGTAAGAATGACCTTGGCATGGTCACAGAACAGAAAGCAAGGCTACATGGGAGCAGGAAGGGGCAGAGCAGGAGATGGACTGAGAGGAGGGGCACAAGGCAGGTGGCAATCTTGGTGAGGAGCTCACAAAGTTTTCTAAGTGCCATGGGACCCACTGAAGGGCTCTAAGCAGGACAAGGATTTGAACGATGTGACGGACACTTTAGCCCTTAGGCTGCTGTATGGAGAATGAACTCAGAATTTGGAAAATCTAGTCAGCAAAGACTGACGTAACAAAAAGCTGAGATATTTTTTCCCTTCTAGTTCTCATCTGTGCTTTGTTTCCCGTGTTCTTTTTTCATGCAGGGACCTCTGCAGATATTTTCAGAGGCAGCAGAGACCAGCAAGTCTAGTTCTCGTCCATTTGCCAAATCTCTTCCTAGCAGGGAGAGAGGCCTCTTTACATAACAGTGCTTATAGGGACATGACTTTAGCTGAAAGGCCAGGCTACTTAAGGACACTGCTTATACAGATGCAGCCTACAACAGCCCTGGGGAGGAAAATGTCAACAGTTCAGGGGGTGAACCCCAATATAATACACGCAGATGACTTCCCACACAATGGAAATACAATTATTTTACAATTCAGAGTACATGACCTCTTTAAACATAAAGACACGGTCCTAAGAGTAAAAGACACAATCTTTCCAAGCTCTAAGAACTACACCTTAGTCAAGACTCCCCTGAAGGCAAAGGACTTGGATATTAAAATCACCAGTTGAGACTTGATTCAAATGGAAAGAACAGTACAAAAGGTACCAGATTTCTCCAGAGGCATCATTTGCTTAGGCAGAATTCTGTGCAGATTTTTAAATGATTCTTTGTGATGACAGTCAGAGCTATCCCCAAGGTCCTAAAAGACCGTGAGCTGCCACTCAAGGTACAACCATTGGTCTCTGCTCAGCTGAAGCAACAGAGGAAGGGGCGTCAATAGGAGGAGGGTCGCTCACTAGGAGTCGGCATGGGCTTGATGGCAATGAGTTTGGATTGGGGTTTCTGGCAGACAGCTCTAACTCTGTCCCGTAGGGTCACGGGGAGTAGGAATTGACTAGCTGAGGGTTTTTTGGGAAATCTTTATGGGTAGGTTCGGGCCACCAAACTTTCAGTGCGCTGCAGGGCGGCCCACCATTTGGGTCAGCAAACAGTGGGTTCATTGCCCCTGCTCCTTCTTTTCTTCCAGCAGTTCCTTGGCGGAGAATTCACATCTCACACAATACTCCAACCACACCCAGAGGGTTGTTCCATCACCATCGCTTTCAGAACATTTCCTTCATTCTTGTACGCATCGTTACTAGCTCCCCATTTCCCCCCAGCCTCCCCTACCATACTCCCAAGGAACCACCAATCCATTTACTGTCTCTATAGATTTACCTATCCTGGATTTCAAATACATTAAAAAACATTAAAAAGCAAGTTAAAAAAAACACAGCAAGAATAACAAAGTGAAACAGATAAAAGTCTGTCGAAACACAAGCAGAAAATATTAAAAATTAGCACTAATTGAAATGGCTCCTAAGGGCGATCAAATAACAGGGTGCTAAATTCCAACCTAACAGCATCTGCAGCGATCCATTTTCCAACGCGTTCTATATGCTAGCAAGGCGATTCCCATCCCTGGTCCATAGTCCAAGGGGATTCACCACGGGCTTAATCCACATGTATTTCCTTTCCCCCTTTTTGTTGTAACTGAAACACCTGCTCCTTCTGGTCATCTCCCAGGGAAGCAGAAAGGAGTGGCATGAAGGTGAGGCGGCTGGCTGCAGCGGCACTAGGAAGACCATTAAAAAAAAGAGCGGCTCGGGTTGAGCGTGGCCAGACACAGCCCCGTCAGCATTTCTATGACAGATCTGGATTCATCATCTATTTGCCCCTCTATAACCTCCTGAGGCAGATAAAATTGATTGGCAATGCATTTAACACAAGCACCACTTGGGTGTGGATCGCAGATTCGAAGCAGCTGACACTATTGATTTCTTTGTCACTGTTCTTCCAGGCAGATGTGTATAAGGCTGTCTTTAAAGAACCATTTGCTCCTTAGGCAAGAGAGTAAAAATGTCAGTGAAGAGACAAAGGTAGGTTGGAGTCAACGTTCAGCCTAGTTTGATAGTCACCCTTCCACCCTGGTGGATTGCAATTACTTGTCCAACTTTATAGCAGGGCATGTTTTAAAATCTCCTACTCCTTAGAAGACTAAAATGATCAGAAATCCATCAGTCCGGTATTTGTTTCTTACTTTCAACTCACACACACACAAATTAATTAAATTAAATTAAATACAGAACAAAAAAACTCATACAGTAGACAATGCCCTGCCTGGGAAGCCCAACCCCAAGGCAGAACAAGGCCAGTGACACAACTCAGACGTACCTGGCAAGGCACCGCGGTTATCCACACACATGGACGAGATGCGCTCGTACACCAGTTTTCCTGTGGAGACAGTGACAGACAGTGTTAGGGGTACACCTTTCAGGAGGCTGACCAGTACTCACTGCCACAGAGTCAACTCTGACTCAGTACTCTACAGGACAGGATAGAACTGCCCCTTGTGGGTTTCCAAGGCTATACATCTTTGCAAAAAGTCTCATTTTTTTCTCCCAACGAGTGCTTAGTGAGTCTGAAATGATGACCCAATGGTCAGCAGCCAAATGGATAATCCACCACACCACCAAAGCTCCTTCCATGAGCAAACACGGATTAAATGCTTGCGAATTAGGAACAAAGATGCCAGGACTCTTCATCTTGTAATAGGCTGCCATCTAGTGGGATACATTTTAAAGAACGTTGCCTTTGCTTCCTCTGCACTTTGTGGGGGGATTTTCCTTTTACCAGAAATAGGAAAGCGATCCACCTGCAATGCAGCGTCTTCACAGAAACTGTGTCCACAGAAACCTCTGACAGCTACACTCACACTCAGCGAAGGCCCCCAATCTCACTGCCAAGGAGGCTTCCCCATCACAGCGCCCACACAGCAAAGTGCGGCTGCCCTGCAGGGTCTCGAGACTTGCAACTCTTTACAGAAGCTGATTGCCTCAACTGTCTCCGGAGGAGTAGCTGGTGGGTTTGAACCACCGACCTAGTGCTTAGCAACCTGACTCAGAACCCTTTATGCTACCAGAGGCCCTTTTTATATTCAGAGTCATCGAGAATAGATGGGCAGTTGTTTTATTAAAAGATCATTTTATTGGGGACTCTTACAGCACTTGTAACAATTCATACATCAATTATATCACACACATTTGTACATATGTTGCCATCATCCTTTTCAAAACATTTTCTTTCTTACTTAAGCCCTTAGGATCAGCTCCTCCTTTTTTCCTCCCCTACCTTCCCCCTACCCTCATGGTATGGCTACTCCCATTACTGTTCCCGAGGGGTTTATCTGTCCTGGATTCCATGTGTCGAGAGCTCTTATCTGTACCAATGTGCATGAGGAGCCGGCACTTTGAATTTGCACTCCTCGCCTCCCAAATGGAGAGCAATGTTTTGCGTGTTCACGCAATCCACTTGTAGACATGTACTCTCTACACTGTTCTGCTTCTTGATTTTTTTTTCCTTTTAAAGAACAGAATCCAAAGAGCATCTCTTCTCAGGACACAGAGTAGGCCTGTTCCTTAGAGCTGCGTCCTGTCCCACTGTACAGAGCTACCAGAATTGACTGGACTGGTGCCTTACTGATGGTCCCTTGGTGGCTTCCAATCTTCTGCTATTACAAATGGGATGGATTCCCACCAAGGAAAGTGCAAGGCCAAAGGTGTACACACTTTTCGTGTTCGTGGTGAGGTAAATTACCCCAGAGCAGAGCAATTGAGACATAAGATGATGGCTGAGACCCACGGTCGGCCCCGCACCATCCTGGGCAGCTGCTTTCCCTCCCAAGAAACCAGGAGAGCCCAGCACACAGGCCGTCTGAGGAGTAGGTGACTGGGCGCCTGTAAAGCAGGGGAGAGTCTGGCACGAAGTTACAGTGGGTGGAGGATTTATGGTGCTTTTCTTCCCAAGACCCAGCCCAGCTACCTCCCTGACAGCAGCAAGGACAGAAGCATCTGCCCCAATCCTGATGGTCAAGATGTGACTCGGGCTGGGGCATTGCCAGCAGGGGCTGGCCAAGGGGCTACCCAAAGTTCTCTCGAGATGAAGGTCCTCTTGGCTGTCAGATGCGGCCAGGCCTGCAGGGTGGAGGAGACTGGATCTCACACTTGGGTGCTGACACATGCCCAGATTCACACAGGAAGTCCGTAGCACTGCTGCACCCCCCCACCCCACCCCCATGAGAAATGTCACTGCCTGGAAAACCACCGGCCTCAAGGCCTGACTGGTGCCCTTGCAACGAAGGCAAGCTGTGCTCAGGGTAAACTGTTCTGAGAGCCAAGGCGGCCCTGTCCTCCATCCCTCCTCTCACCATCTCCCCAGAGTTGCCATTCCAGCCACCTCACCAGGCTCCCTGCTCCCAATTAGACCCCATCACTCCCTGCTCCACCCCTTCAGTGCCCCACCCCCAGTCCCCAAGAGTCGAAGTCAAAGTCCTTCCAATGACCCCCCAGGCTCTCTGACCACATCCACACCCCATCAGCCCTTGCCAACCCCACTCCAGGCTCTCCGCAGTTTCTGAAACCAACCAGGGGCACTCCCACCGCTCCTCGGCCTCTCCCCGTGTGGCCCGGCCCTGCTCAGTCCATCACCTCCCCTCGGTTCAGTGAACTTTGCTTTTCTCCTTGGGGCTGTGGTGTAGAGTTTGGTGCTCAACTCTTAACCGAAAAGGTAGTGGCTAGAACCCACCAAGGGGTGCCTCGGAAGAAATGGCTGGAGAGCTACTCCCCAAAGGGTCAGCCCCTGAAAACGCTGTGGAGCGCAGTTCCACTCTGATGCATCGGGGTCTCTGTGAGCTGGCTCCGACTCCACAGCAGCTGGTCGTGGGTTTTAACCTCACGACCCGGTTTACAGGTCTACTCCGTGTACATTCTCTCACTGGGCGTGAGACGCACAAAGGCCGTGAGCAGGCTCTAGACTGATGACGCCTCAGGAGCGGAGCAGAGTGCTGGCCAGGCTGCATCCAAATGCTCACTCAGTGTCTACTCTCCCTTCTGTCCAACAATGGCATTGCTCTTTTGCTTTGGGGGTGACCCAGGTCTGGAGTGAAAGCACATTTCCGTTCCCACATGCTCTGACTGGCTCAGGGACCCAGCCAAACCAATGAGATGGAATTCTAGGACTGGTGCCTGAAACTGCTGGAGAAAGCAGCTCGTTCCTTGCCCTGGGCTACCAGCAGCCAAGCAGATCAAAGCTGAGGGCCTCTACTGAAGCTTAAAAACGAAGCCAACCTTGAAACCCCGGTGTCTCAGGTGCCAACACATCGGATTTTTGAGTGGCTTACAGAGCAGGCCCACGGGCCCCTCGTGGATGACACAGCACTTGCCTTTGTTTTAATTCCCTACCTGTGTGGGGACCTTGCTGCCGAGCACCACATAACAGCCGAGAAGGTTGCATGATTTCGGCAAACCCCTAACAGGATGATCTTATAGTTCCAGGGACCATCATCAGGAAGCAGGGAGGGGAGGTTGTTCTCTTCAGCAGAGACCACTCTGCAGAGCTCAGAAAGCTGATGCTACACAGTGCAGAGCATGCGAGCGGCAGACCTGACAAGGCAGCTGGATCCCATAGGCACTCCTCCAGGCTGGTGCGGACTATGGCGAGGACTATCGTCTTAGCAGTAATGACAGCAAGAAACTGACACAGGAGAGAACTGAATAGGGAGTAAGGAAGAAATCAGTTCTAGATGCCAACTTGGGCAGCTGGGTGGATGCCGTGCCATTCTGCCACACTAGGGCAGAGGGCTTGAGGTGCAGGGTGGAGACAGGGACGGGAGTGGGCTTAGCTGACAAGTTCCGTTCTAAACAAAAGGAGTTTCAGATGCTTAGGAGATGACAAAGGAGCCCTGGTGGCCTAGTGGGTTACAGTTTGGGCTGCTAACAACAAGGTCAGAGGTTCAAGATGAGTAAAGAATTGCAGTCTCAAAACCCCAGCCCTACAGAGTCCCTATGAGCTGGACTCAAGCCAAAGGCAGTGAGGTCATGGCAAAGGACTTGGTTTACGTCAGGTGGGAGCTTCAGCTGGTCCCAATTCCCTCATCAGTTGACTAGCCAATTAGAAGGCTAACACTAAGTGGAAATTCCTTGTTCATGGGCATGGAGGAGATGACCTGGCCTCCCCCTGCTTTACCTACGGATTAAACCACCTCAGAACCGTACTTACAGCAACTCTCCCACAAAACTCCTGTCAAGCCTACTCTTAGATCCAAAATAACGTAACTGTTACTTACCAAACGTATCAAGTATGTCTGTGATAAGAACAAATTTGCTCGGGTAGAACTGAATAACACTTGTATCTGAAAGCAGCTTTGAACACTAGAACAAGAACGGAAAGGAAACGTTATTCTTCAAGCTTGACTTGGTTGGGATGCTCTGGATCTGGAGCATTAACAATTTCCATAAACATGGAACATGCTTACCATGGCACTGGGGAGGTAATGACATGTAGAACCACAAGCTCTTGACAAAAGGGGCCACACTCTGCTCACAACCATCTCTTCAGGAGAGATGCTGTCCCATTGGGAAGCTGCCGATGAACCAGTTGCCCTCAAATCAAGGACACTCCCACATGTGTCAGAACAAAACTGCTCCAGAGTGTCAGGGCGGTGACCTTTCAGCAGCAGATCGATGGACCGCTCTTCTGAGTTGCCTCCAGGTGGGTTCGAACCACCCATCTTTTGGCTAGTAGTTAAGCATTTCACTATGTATGCCACCCAACGAGCCCTCACAGGGCAGAGTGCTGAGGAAATCTTACCCAGAAGGATTTTGCGCAAACAAGAAACCTGGCCCAACCTTCAAAGTCCCGGAGAGAAATCGTTCCAACAGCATGGCTTCCTCTGGTTTATTGCAGGGCAGTTGTAATAGGTATTATGTCAACTTTGTTGGACCAGGATTTTCAGTGGTTTGGCAGTTAACACCTACTAATCCCCCAACCAAACCAGACTGATACAATGTAATCACAGCCAATCAGTTGTAAAAGGATTAAGGTAGAAGGGAACATTTCATTCAGGTAACAGGCCTGATGCAGTCAACTGAAAGCAAGTTTCTTCAGGGGTAAGGCCAGCTTCCTATGTAAATAAATGGGCACTGTGGAAAAGCTTGTGTGCGTTCTGCTGGGTCTGGATCCTGCATCGGGTTCAATGATATTCAGTCCTTTGGAGTTGAGCCAATGGACTGCCAGATTATCCATGGATCATGGGAGCTGGTCATCTAACCAGCTGACTTGGATTCCTCCTCCTTTGTAGACACCAGCTTGTGAACTTTTTGTCCATCAGCAGCCCACCATAGTTACTTAAGTCAGGAAAAGCTTCCAGTCTAACACCTGACCCACAGACTTAGAATCTGCCTGGGCTCAGACATGCCCATATCTATACCATGTGAGTCATTTTCTTGATAAAAATTTCTCTCTACACACACACACACACACACACACACACACACACGCATACCCAAGCGTCAATGGTTTTGCATCTCTTAAGAACTCAGCCTGAGATAATGGTCTAGACCCCTAAACATTCTTTTCTACAAAAGAGCCCGTAAGCAAACCCCCAGGATCTCTGAAACTAGCACCCACTATTTGCACTCATTACCAAAACCCAGAACTCACTGCCATCAAGTCAATTCCAACTCATAACAACCCTATAGGGCAGGGTATAGCTGTCCCTGTGGATTTCTGAGACTGTAACTCTTCACCTGGGGAGAAAGTCTCATCATGCTCTCATGAAGCAGGAGGTAGTTTCGAACTGCTGACCTTGCAGTTAGCAGCCCAGCGGGTAACACATTACATCACACATGGAGATCTACTCACTCTTACACTTTCCTCCAAAGAACTATGACAAGCATCAAAGAGTATGTTATCCTCTGAAACTGGGGCATTGTGGCACGCCAAAGAATCAGTCAATTCCCACACTATCACCAAAGGGTTGTCCACATCCCCAGAACTCTTCAGAGAAGGTTGCAGCCACACAACCGTGGCCCCCAAAATCCATGAGGAAATTCTATGTTGTAATCAGAAATAAAGACATAATTTTTTTGGAAAAAACAAATTTTGCGTCCTGAAGTCTTTGCAAATTTTAAAGTCGGGAATTAAATAACTTCGCCATATTTTATCATTCAAACAGTTGACCCTCCAATATAAAAATGTTGCATAGAAAAAAAATCTCTGGCTATTGAGAAAAGGTCCTTTAGTGTGCAGAGGATGATGGAGCATGAAGTGAATCACGAGGGAGGTCGACATGTGCTTTCCGTTTCAGTTGGTACTCAATATCTAGATGATCAGACTCCCCACGTTCCTCCTTCAGCCTTCCATGCCTAAAAGCAAACAGCATGGCTGCTCTGGGAAACATCCTTTTATGACCCAAATGTGATTTGGATAAAGACATGTAAACTGTTAAAACAATGGAGCTGACACTCAACACGGCATCTGGATGGATGTGGAATTCATTTGCCCGATCTAACCTTTAAGTGGGATCCAACCTAAACAATTTTCCCAAGAGATTCTAGGGCTGGAAACAAAACAAAACAAATAACTCTGGAGACCAGAGAACGGCAATATGCAGCTATCAGTTACTGGGGACAGGCCATCCCCTGAGTCCTTGTTGGCACTCCTCTCTGGGACGAGTCACCGCACGTTGGTGAGGTAACAGGGAGGGAATTCAAACTGAAGACCAAAAATTAAACACAGCTGGGCTGTCCCCAACCTGTGTACTGCTTCTCTGCCACATGCATTTCACAGATCCTTTTTTAGGAACCAGAATTTTTCTTAATCCAAAACTAAAGCCACAATAATCTGATGAGTTAAAACGGTCTTTTCCAAACTACTTTTTTTAAGGATCTCAGTTTTTAAGGCTTTGCTGTTGTTTCCTCAACTAGCCTGATAAGCATCATGTTGGGGGCAGGGGGGCGGCGGTGTTAAGGGATACAGACTCCCAGGGCCATACCAGCTGCTGTGAAGTTGATTCCAACCCACAGGAACTCTGGGAGAGAGAAGCCCTGTTGTGCATGGGCTTTCCAAGGCTGCTCATCTTGAAGGTCGTCCACTTTTTTTTTTTCTTGAGATGCAAGTGGTGGATTCCACCCACCAACTTTTTGGTTAGTAGTCAAGTGCTTTAATGACTGTGCCATTACCAACCCCCCTGGACAAAATCTGTAGCACACGTACTTTCAACAAGCGTTCCCCGTGGTTGCTAGGCTAAAAGCAAACTTGGGAAACACTAAGCTTATGTTATCCATAATGGGCTTCTCTGTGTCCAAAGGTAGTATGTGTTCTATAAACTAACTGCTCACAATTTTTTAATCATCTGGAGCTTTGAAAAGGACTGATGCCAGAGACCCGCCCTCAGAGAGCCTGATTAAACTGGCCTAGGGAGCAGCTTAGACATCAGGGTTCTTGTAAATCTTCCAAATGTGCAGTCAAGGTTGAGAGCTGTTATAAATATTTGCAGAATGACCAGTTGATAAAATGTTCTACCCGAAACTCTTGAACTTATTAACACTGTTGGAAAAACAATGGAAAGGAGTTTTTCAATGTCTTCTTTTTTCTTTTTAACAGATTTTTGGCATATAATTCACATATCATACATTCAATCACATCAAGAAGAGTTGTACAATCAGTTTTAGAAGATGCTCTTCATTCTTGTACTCATCATTATAAGCTCCCCATTTCCTCTCGACCTCCCCTGCCATTTCCCCAAAGAACCACTCATTCTGTTACTGTCTCTGTAGATTTACCTATAGTGGAGTTCATATACAGAAAAACATTTTTAAAAACCCCAAAGCTAACAACAATAATGAAGCAAAAGAGATAAAAACCTCCATTGAAAAGAAAGCCGAAAATATTAAAAACTAGAACAAAGGAAAATGGATCATAAGGAAGATCAAATGATGTGCTAAAATTTAACCGAACTGCTCTGCAACAACCCATTTCCAATGCACTTTACATCATAGCAAGGCTTACATTTATTATCCATGAGCAACATTCCAGAAGAAAAAGTTTCTAGGGCTATGTTTGAATCTGTGAAACTATTTGAATAACCAGACAAGTGAGTAAATTAAACGATAACCTACAGCTGAGAATTAAAGAAGGTGACTATCTTCCAAGTTAAGAGGAACAATAAAGTTGAGGCTATATAAAACATCTGGAGAAAAATAAGAAAGATACAAGAAGTAGAATATTAAAAAGGGGTGAAACATACAACTTTCCTCTAGTTCCTAAATGCTTCCTCCCCACCCACTATCATGATCCGAATTCTACCTTGCAAGTCTGGCTAGACCAGAGGGTGTACACTGGTACAGATAG
>NW_022103901.1:25294729-25325805 GCF_000313985.2 Echinops telfairi
CCACAACATGAGGAACTGTATGAAAGGGCTGCGGCATGAGGAAGGTTGAGAACCGCTGCTCTAAGGAGTACTCTGGCAGACTTCTTTCAAGACATATCTGTTTGTCCTTTTGGCACTCCATGGTACTTTCAATATTTTTTGCCAGCACCACAATTCAAACACATCCATTCTTCTTTGTCCAACTTTCACATGCCTATGAGGCAACTGAAAATACCATGTCCTGCGTGGGGTTTGATCAAGTGCAATGTAGCTGAAAGGAATTACTGAAAACCGAATGAAGGTCGAACATGATAGTGAGACAAGAGGTAAGTAACAGGAACTAGGAAAGAGGAAAGAACAAGGAGGCAAAGGACATTTACAGAGGTATAAATACAGGCACATACATAAATAAACACATCCATATATAATGATAAGGACACGTGGGAAACAGAAACATTTCTCCCAAGTTGTCTCCCCGAGATATGCCAAACTTAGCTGCTTGCTACATGTGGCAAATGACTATACACTTGGAGGTCAACAGAAGTAGGTCAGGGGTTATTCTCCCTAAGGGTTATCAGCCATCCAGAGCAAGCAGACACCACTGTTTATCCCACAATAAGTAGGGCCCTCTCCCTTCTGATAAGGATAGAGGTAGATTGTTTCCCTGAAGGAGAGCCCAGGGAGGTCAAGCCCACTCAAGGGATGACCAAGGTTAGGCTGCCACCATGAATCTAGGGTCCACCTTTCTTATCAAATGTATACCCTTAGTCCCTCCCTTCCTACTGCATGCACACCCCTAGCTCATCCCTTTCCTGTCACGCTTATGCCTATTGTACATCCTCTTCCTATGATGTGTATGCCTATTGTACAGCCCCTTCCTGGGACGTGTGTGGTTACCTGTAATCACACCCCCTAAGTAGATATAATCAATAAATCAGGCCATCTCACCTCGCTCTCCTGCCCTTGGCCCATACTATGCGTGGATCTTGCTGATAAGATCATGGCTGTCCAGGGGGGGAGCATGCTACCATGAAATGTGTCTGACTTCTTTATTTGACTCTCTCTCCTATCTCTCTCATTCTCTATGACTTTATTATAATCTTTACATAGCTCAATCACACAATTGCGCTTACTGAGCACGTGATTAGTTGTGGGGGGCTGGCTTCCCCCACAAGGGCACAGATCTATGTATATATATTTATATGTTAAGTATTAAGGTAGCAGAAAGACATTGGGCCTCTATTCAAGTCCTCCCTCAATGCAAGAACACTTTGTTCTAACAATCTGGCATTCCATGATGCTCACTTTCCCAACATGATTACTGAAGACAAAATAGATGCAAAAGCAGATGTGGTGAAGAAAGCTAATGGTGCCTGACTTTAAAAGATATAGTGTCTAGGGTCTTAAAGGCTTGAAGATAAACAAGTGGCCATCTAGCAGGGAAGCAACAAAGCCCACATGGAAGAAGCACACCAGGCTGTGTGATCATGAAGTATCAACAGGATCAGGTATCAGGCAGCAAAACACCCTAAACAAACAATCATATAGATGCGAACAAGGGGGGACAGAGTGGAGACCCAAAGCCTATCTGTAGACAATTGGACATCCCCTCACAGAAGAGTCACAAGGAAGGGACGAGCCAGCCAGGGTACAGTATAACACTGATGAAACATACAACTTTTCTCTATTTCTTTAATGCCCCCCCCCACCCACTATCATGACACCAGTTCTACCTTACAAATCCAGCTAGACCAGAGCATGTACACCAGTACAGATAGGAGCTCTCGACACATGGAACCCAGGACAGATAAACCCCTCAGGAACAATAATGGAAGTAGCAATACCATGAAGGTAGGGGGAAGGTTGGGAACCGGTCACAAAGATTTATGTATAACAACTCCCATCCACCCACCCAGGGTGACAAACAGAAACATGATTGAAGGGAAACAGTGGACGGTATAAGATATGAAAATAATAATAATTTATAATTTATCAAAAATTCATGAGGGTGGAAGCCGAGGGAGGGAGGAAAAAATTGAGGAGTTGATGCCAAGGGTTCAAGTAGAAAGAAAATGTTTTGAAAAGGATGATGGCAACATATGTACAAATATGCTTGACACAATAGATGTATGATTGTTATAAGAGCTTTAAGAGCCCCAATAAAATGATTTTTTAAAAAGAAAGAAAGAAAATACCAACACTTGGGTCAGGTACACCTTAGTCTTCAAAGTTAACACCCATGCTCTTTAAAACTCTAACGAGGTCTTTTGCAACAGATTTATCCAATGCAACTCCTCTTATGATCTCTTGCCTGCTGCTTTCATGAGCATTGATGTGAATCCAAGCAAAGCCAAATCCTTGACAATTTCAATCTTATCTCCGTGTATCATGATGTTATCTATTGGTCCAAATGTGAAAATTTGGTCTCCTTGACATCACATTGTAATCCACACTGAAGGCTGTAATCCTTGATCTTCATCAGCAAGTGCTACAAATCCTCACTCTGAGCACGCAAGGTCATGTGTCATCTCCATATCTAATGTTAATAAGCCTTCCTCTGATCCTGATGCCCTATTCCTTGCCGTGTAATCCAGCTTCTCTGATTATTTGCTCCAAATACAGAGCAAATAAGCATGCTGAGAGGATAGAACCATGTCGCACACGTTTCCTGATGTTAAACCATGCAGTCTTCCCTTGTTCTCCTGGCACAGCTGCCACCTGCTTCAGGTACGAGTTCTCACGAGCACAATAAAGTGTTCTGGAATTCCCATTCTGCTGAAGGCTCTGCATAGTTTGTGATGGTCCACACAGTTGAATGCACAGTCAGTAAACACAAGTTAACATCCTTCTGGTATTCTCTGCTTTCAGGAAGAGCCATCTGACACCAGCAATGATATCCCTAGTACCATGTCCTCTTTTGAATCTGGCCGGAACCTCTGTCAGTTCTCTGTCAATCTGCTGCCATGGCTGGATGATCTTCAGCAAAATTTTCCTTGCATGGGATATTAATGATAATGCTCTTAACAGGAAATGCTAATTAAAACCACAGAAAATAAATTTTATTATCCTCTAAATTGGGGGGAATGGATTAAACACTGGGTTGCTAACCAAAAGGTTAGCATAGTTCAAGCTCACCAGAGATAGAAGTGACAGTGTGCTTCCGGAAAGATTACGGCCTGGGAAACCCTATAGGAGGGAGTGCGACTCTGCCCTACAGGGTCACTATGAGTGAGAATCAACTTGATGATGGTGGGTGTTTAAATTACAAAACTTCTAATAAAAAGTGTGTTCATACCAAACATTAGCACAATACTGAACGGCCCAGACACTCACAGTGCTACTGCTACTAGAGTATAGGCTGGCACAGTTCCTTTAAAAAATAACAGCATTTTCCAGTAAAGCTGGAAGGGGTGCTTGCCAATATCCAAGCAATTCCACTCTGACGTATGTGTCCTTGTCTCAAGATGTCAGAAACATGTCCAATATTTTAAACATAAATATAGGAATAGATTTTTTCTTTTTTTAAAATCATTTTATTGGGTGCCCTTACAGCTCATATCACAATCCATATATCCATACATTGTGCCAAGCACATTAGTACATGTTTCCATCATCATGTTCATAACATTTTCTTTCTACTTGAGCCCTTGGTATCCGCTCATTTTCCCCTTCCCCCACCCTCCCTCCCTCATGAACCCTTGACAATTTATATATTATGATTATTTTTTCATGTTTTACACCGACTGATGTCTCCCTTCATTCACTTTTCTGTTGTCCACCCCCCTGGGAGGGGGTTATATGTAGATCATTATGATTGGTTCCCCTTCCTTCCCCTTCCACTTCCCCTCCTGGTATTGCTACTCTCATTATTGGTTCTGAGGGTTTAGAAATAGATTTTGAGCTCACACTTAAACAGCCTTAACCTAAGACTTATTCGTCTTTATGACATGGCCCTCCTCAATACTTGCCCTCAAGTCATAGAGCAAAGTGTAGTGAAGAAACCAGAAGGTCCTTGGCTATCAGAAAGTATAGCATCTAGGGTTTGTCTTAAAACAAACATCTATCTAAGTGAGATGTCAGCTAAATCTACATGGAAGAAACACACCAGCCTGTTGTGATCCAAGAACTGTAAGTAATAAAACCCAAGATCTGAGGAGGGAAAGGTATTAGAGCTTAAATTCTGAGCACCTGGTTTTCAGAAGGCTATGGATGGCAATGAAAGATCAAATTCCATTTGCAAGGTCCCCATGGGGATTAGGCCTCTGGTCACTGTGCTGGATGAAGCCTCTGACCAGAGGGTCAAACTCCTCTGACCACGGAGCAAGGATGTGAATCACCTTGCCATCAGACAGAGTGCACTGTAAAGTGGACTAATGTAAATGTAGTTAGGTTAAAATTTAACAATGCATCATTTTTTCTCCCTTTTGATTAATTTTACATTTGTTCTAGCTTTTATTATCTTCTGCTTTCCTTTCAATTGGCATTTCTCTTTTATCTTGCAATAGTTTTTTTCTCTTTATATGAAATCCAGGATAGGTAAATTATACAGATAGTGCCTGGATTAATAGTTTCTTATAGTTACGGCAGGGGAGTAAATAACACAGCAACACGACCACCAGAGTATGACAAACTGACAAACTTATCAGCCTCTCTCACCTGATAACCACCAAACCGTGTTTCTTTTGGAGTGAAAATCTTTACCTTGACTTATTTGCTTTTATAATAATGGTCTTATATAATATTTCTCCTTTTGTGATTGACTCAATTCACTCAGCAAAATGTCTTCCAAATCCATCCATGCCATGAAATTTTCAGTTGCATCATTATTCTTTAGCAACACACAGCATTTCACTGTGTGTCTACACCAAAGCTCATCATGCAGTCTCCCGTGGATGGGCACTCAGGTCGTTTCCATCTTCTAGCTGTTGTCAACGTGCCGCCTTGAACAGGGCTGTGCATGTGTCTGCTCCTGCTTTGCTCTTTATTCCTTTACGTACATGCGGACTGGAGGAATTGCTGGGTCACGTGGTATTTGTATCCCCAGTTGTTTGAGGAAGCAGTCATACTGCTTTCTATAGTGGTTGCACTTTTACAGTCTCACTAGTAGTATAAGAGGGCTCCAATCTCCCCCTACCCTGTCTAGCTGTAGAAAACAATGCAGCAGTTCCTCAAACAGATGAGCCGAGCCTTAACATCTGACCCTGCAATTTCACTCCTGGGTAGACACCCAAGGCTCGAAAGCAGACTCAAGCCCCTAGCTTTGTGAAAACCCATGTTGGTGGCAGCACAACTCACAAAGCCAAAAGGTAGAAACAACCCAAGTGTCCATCAGCAGATGAATGGATAAACAAAATTATGGTATATCCATACAATGGAGTATTCCATCCCAAAGACAAACTAAGTCCTAATACATGTTATGACCTGAAGGAGCCTTAAAAGCACTAGCTGAGTGAATGATGTCAGAAGAAAGGGGCAAATCCAATCCTGATATCCCCACTTACACGAAATATCTAGAACAGAAAAATACACAGAGAGATCAAAGTGATTACCAGAGGCTGGAAGGAGGGGAAAATGCGGAGGTAGTATAGCTCATTAGGGATTGAGTTTCCGTGTGGGTGGATAAAAAGCTTTCAAAAAATAGATGGCAGTGACTACTGCACAGCTTAGCAACTGTAATTACTACCACTAGATTGTCCTCTTACCAATGGTTCAAATGACAACACTTGAAAATACATATAATGAAAGAGACAGAGGAGGAAACATGGCAGAGAGAAACTGGATCTCTCACTCAGGGCTATGAGGTAGGTGGCACTACCTTGAAAATGGCAGCCTCTTAAAAATGTTGAACAAACTTACCACTCGACCCAATGAATCCAGTCCGGTCATCTCTACCTCGCCACCCTACCCCATCCCAAATATAAACAATGTCTACACAAAGGCTCATATGCCAACGTTTGCAGCAGCATTGCTTCTAACAGCCAAAGAGTTCAAACAACCCAAATGCCCACCAACTTAGAAAGATATGAGCCAGCCAGCTAATGGAATATTATTTAACTATAATAAAGAAGGAAGCACTGATCCATGCTGCCACTTGGCTGCATCTACAAAAGGTTATGCTACGTGAGGAAGGACAAGTGAGAAAGCCTATGTCCCCAGTGATTCCACGCATAAGACGCACACGAGTAGGGCAGGCTTAAAAAATGCAGATCTGGCCCGGAAGGTGAGAACAGGGTTAGACTACCAAGAGGCTGGAGGGAATTTTCTAGGGGAGTGAAAAAACACCCTAAAACGAGATCGTGTGGTGACTGCCCAAGTCTGTCAGTTTCCTAAAAATCAGTGACATTTAATACTTAACAGCGGCTGAATGTTATGGTAAGTAAAATTATACCTTAATAAAGCTGCCCCTCTCCCCCAAACTAAACATTTGGTGCAAAGCAAGTCAGGTGGGCTGCGCTCATCCCTCTGAACTCTGTCCCTTGGCCAGCTGTTCAATGAAACAGGGCAAACCTTCGCGGGGAAGTAGTCGGGGCTATTCACCAGATGTGGACCTCATGGGACGCTCCTGCGGTTATGTTCTCTGAGAGGACACGAGGCAAATCTCCCCCAGATGTGAACCTCTTAGAAGTCGCAGTGCGGTACAACCATCATCTACGGGGAGAGACTGCCAATAAAAACATTTGGAGGGAGCGTTTGTTGGATCAGGTATTTTCTCAGTGGAGCCCCTCGGGTGCACCCAGGACGAAAGGTCCTTCCTTCTTCAGGAATATTTACTTTGTAAACTAACAACAGTGGTGGGAAGGGGAACAGGCTCGGGTTGGTCTCCTGCTGGGAAACCCCTCCAAAACCTCCATGAGACACACAGTCATCTGAACAGACTGCAAGGATCCAGTGGGAAAACTCACAGATACCCGAACACAGAAAGAGGTGAGAGAGGAGCGTGTGCCGTGTCGTCCTGCCATCAAGGGGGAGGGTCTGCCTTCTGAACTAAAATGGCTGCAGGAATCCTTTGTAGACTTCGCTCTGCAAGCTGAGGCACGGGCGTTCCATCACAGTACGCGTTGCCAAGACAAGGTCGTCTTGAGGGCCAAGACACAGAATAAGTTGCTTTCCTGCCAGAACTTGCTCTTAGGAGCCAAGATTTGTCAGTTCAACAAATGTGCCTCACCTAACACTGTAAGTTTGCTTCCCTCCACACAGAATGATGCAGACGACTGCCTTGAAAATGTAGAAACCAGGGACCCACAGCTATTCATCTCCAAGATACCAAGCCAATCTGGTCAAGGAAATCCCTTAAAAAGTGGTTCTGTCGTTAGACTCTATATAAATCATAAGCCTAGCAGGGGTGACACTTGCAGGAGCCACAGCAGTGCATAGCCCATGGGGGTACAACGAACACCGGGGTCGAGAGCAAAAGGTGCATTCTGCAGTTGTACAGGGCACAGCCCTGAGGTTGCCCGGGTTGCCCTCTCATAAAAACACAGGACTCACAATTAGGTCTTTCAGAGGGAGTAGATGAAAATGGAACAGATTTTTTTTTGCTCCCCCCAAAATAGGATAAGGCCCTGAAGACAGTCCTCTGAGAAGCCTAATTATTCAAAAGATTTTTCACAAAGAAATTTGTTCCCCCACCAGGGTAAGAAAAAATGATTAGGCCTGACCTGGATGACTATTTTCAGAGCTTTTACTTTCTGGTCCGAGGCCCAGGCGTCCTTCAATGCCTGGTTGAGCTCTTCTATGCGGTTCACGTAATCCTGTTGGGTCAAGTTCAACAACTCCTTCTGGGATCCCTGTGGGCAGAGAGTGAGGAAGTAACAGAAGAAGCAACAAAAGGAAAATATTGCTGACGCCCTGCCCTGCTCTATGAAGCGTCCAGCATGCTGACAGAGCTCTGGTTTCTTCAATTTTCCTCACCCCATCAGGACTACGTTTTCTCGAGGTTCAGAGGTCAGCATTTTATTCTGAGATTAGCAGAGTATGGCGTTGGGGGCCTGTCAGACTTAAGCTAACTCCCAGCTCAGCCACACACCATCCGCATGACCCTGGGCAACTGCTTTCCTCCGTGAGTCTCATGCCCCTCATCTGCGACTGGGGTAACCCTCCTTATCTCACTCATCAGATACCTACGAGGGGCCTACCAGGTGCGCCAGGCATGATGCCAGATGCTCATGGTAACCATGGGGAGCAACAGTCCACTGGGTCTCGAGACGAGCATTCACATACGCATTAACTGAGATACGGAGCTCTGGAGGCGTAGCGGTATGCGTTCTAATGTTAACCTAATGTCCCCAGTTTAAACCACCAGCTCCTCCTTGGGAGAGAGATGAGGCTTTCTGCGCCTGTAAAAATTTACAGCCTCAGAACCCACAGAGGAAGTTCCACTATGTCCTATAGGGTCACTGAGTCGGCAATGACTCGATGGCAGTGAGTTTGGTTTGGTGTATGGGCCACACACAGGCATCAGAGTGGCTGTGTTGTCAGGTACTATCTTGATACTTCCCAGGGAGAAGGCTCCAGCTGGCTCCCCGCATTAGGCACCGTCCCTGGATGACCAGCAAGGAGCAACAACACCTTCCTGGGTGCCCGTCCAACTGCACTGGTGGCCCCTTTCCTGGGTCAAGTGGGAGCTCGAGGAGGAGCCCCCACGGCTGAAGACAACATCTCCAAGAGCTGCCCCCGGGGAAGAAGAAGCGCCGGTGTGACTTCTCCCTGGACACCTGCTCCCCAGGGGACTTGCTCACCTCCTCAAAGTCATCCAGCTCCTCCAGCCTGGTCCGGACCTTCTCCGACATTGCAGAAGTGGTGGTCCCAGCTTTGCCTGCAAAGAAGGGACTCCTATCACCCAGGAGGCTCACCTCTGCCACCAGCACACCCAATGGGGTGGGCAGCCTGCGTGAACAGAGAGGGTAGCAAACTGTGTTTCATGACTAAAAACTCTTAGAGATTTTGAAAGGAAGTTCCAGGAGCCCTCATGCGGCAGCAAGTGTTGGGCTACTACTGACCACAAGGTTGGAGGTTCGAGCCCACCAGGCGCTCTGAAGGAGCAAGGTGAAGAGAATCTGCAGCCTCCGAGAGCCCATGGAGCACTTCAACTCTCCAACGGAATGTCAGAGTCAAAATGGACCCACCTGCACGGGTGGTAAAGTAATCAATGCCCCCCAGACAACAGCTGCACTCGGAAGCAGTCCTGGAGCACACGGGTTAACCACCAGATCCCGTATGTACAAACTGTTCACTGGATCAGTTGTTTGGAGAGAAAGACAGCCCGGAGAGGATGCCAGAAATCCATCATTTGTTTGTTTATCATGAACAAAAGGCCCTCTCACACTGATACTCAGAGTGAGTGACTCTGCTCTTATACTAACAAAAAGAACCAGCTCACTGTCCGGCCCGAAGTGGAAAGGCTAGAGATTCAAAGCCCTTTCTTGGAGCCAGCAGGACCAACCACATCTCCTTCCTGCACCTGTCAACACCATCCTGTCCATCAGCAGGACTGGCAGGTAGGCATGAAGGGAAAGGTACCAGGTGGTAGGACCAGCCACAGGTCAAGATCATGTGTCAAGCCAGCTGTTGCCCTCCAATCACAAATATCAAATCCATTGTCACTGAGCTGGTTCCAACTATCCCAGAGAACGTCCAAGGCTGGAAACTTCTATGGAAGCAGACTGCCCCATCTTTCTCCCTCAGAGCGACTGATGGGTTTGCACCACTGACCTCTCAGTTACCAGCCCAGGGCTTAACCACTGCACCACCAGGGTACCTAGGATTGCCCTCCAGTGCCTCTTTCAGAGCCCTTTCCCAACCTTGTGGGGACTTCTGCTTTAGTTCTGAGGTCTGGCTTCTCCCTACCACACTCACTTTCACTCACAGATGTGGTTGTGCTCTAATGAGAATACGTGGCAATTAATTACTCACTGCCTGGAGCCCTGGAGGTGTAGTGGGTTGCAAGTTGGCCTACTAACCAGTAGGTGAGCAGTTCAAAACCACCAGCTGTTCTGTGGGGAAAAGACAAGGGCTTCCACTCCAGTAAAAAGCTACAGTCTCAGAAACCCACAGCGACAGAATTGACTCAATGGCAGACTCTGTTTGCTTTGCTTAGACCGTGGAACTAATTCCAATTCGTAGCAACCCCATAGGATAAGGTGGAACTGCTCATGTTTCCAAGACTGTGACGCAAGCTCCCTGTCATCGAGTTGATGCTGACTCACAGGGACCCGACAGGGCAAAGTAAAACTGCCCGTGAGTGTAAGACTGCCCCTGTGGGTTTCTGAGACTGTAACGCTCTACGGGAGTAGAAAGCCTCATCTTTCTCCCACAGAGCCTCTGGTGGTTTCAAACTGCTGACCTTGCAGTTAGCAGCCCAGCATGAAACCACTATACCACCAGGGCTCCCTCCTGATAACTGCGACTACTAAAATAAATAAGTTTCCAAATAAGGAGCCATTTTTCAAATCTTCTTTTACGTTCTTCCAAGTTTTGAGAAACAAAACCACCAAGTCAAGTATTATGCTGTTTCTTTCATTCACAACGTTCCTGAGTTTGGTCCATGTTGTCTCCCGCAGCTATTGCTCTCTATGGCTGCTGCGGCGTCTTTTCCATTGTAGAAATAGGCCAGTGCGCTTCTTCGCTGGCCTGTCGACAGCCATTTGGCTGGTTTGGTGCTCCTGTGACCAGCTGCCGTGGACATTTCCACCCAGGCCTCTTGGTTTATACTGCAGCATGGAGGTTTCCAGGACTGGGCTTATGAAACTTCCCAAAACCCTTAGGATGTGCTGCGGTACTAACACTGCTTCTCTGTGTCTGGAATGGGGCTTCCGGTCCAGTGTTTTTAAAAAATTCCCAGGCGATATCAGCACTGCTGGCCTTTGGGACCCCACTTTAAGGATCACCGACCTAGGGCAGGGCGGGCAAACTCTCCTGCAGGGGCCAGATATGCCTACTCTGTAGCTCACAATGGCGCTGGAGCATCCAAGCAGCATGAGTGCATGTGAACAAGCAAGCACGGCTGGGTTGCCATCAACGTCATCAGCAGCAGACTAGACTGGACAGAGCTTGCCAATCCCTGACCTAGAATATGAGGGGGCTTCAAAAAGTTGTCAGGATAATGGAACAAAAAGATAATAAAAGTCTTTCCCACACATTTTTGGAAGTCCCTCAGTATATCCTAAAAGTAAAATTGCTGGATCTAAGAGTTGGTCCCTCTCTTCAATTTAAACTGTTTTACAAAGTGCTTGTGCCTTTTCCAAACTAGAGGACACACGAAATGTCTCACAGCTTCACATTCTTAGCAACATTGGGTGCCAGCAGTCTTTCTGACCTTTCCAAACTTTGGGGTACGTTTTTATGGGATGAGGCATAAAATAAGGTTACTTCCACTCCTTTGATTTCACACGTGCTGCTGCAACCTGCTGAGTCAGCAGGGAGCTGCAGCTAGCTTCAGAATCCTCGGGCGCTTCCAGAAAGGAATTCTTGGATCCAGTCATTCGAGATCCATTCATTAAGTAGGGCCCAGTGCCCTCAATTTACATACAAGTTCACAGGGTGACCCTACTGCACAGCCATCAGTATGAGCTAGACTAGGGCAGAAAATTTAAACCAGTGGCTCCTAAGTCAGAGCATGTGACCCTCAGGCAGCCATCTAAGTGAGATGTCTACTAAGTCCACGTGGAAGAAGCACACCAACATCCGTGATCGAAGGATTATAAATCCTATAATCCAAAGATGATGGAGGGATTAGTATCTGAGCCTAATTTGTGAGAATCAGCTTTGCAGAAGGCTGTGGATGACAGTGGGAGTCCAAGATACATCTGTGAGATCTACACAGGAAACAAGCCTCCCGTGATTTCCCTCTGTCCACAAGGGAGGGATGGGAATAAACTGTTACAAAGCAGAGTACATTGGAGAGATGACTATAGGAGATAAATGATAAACCTGACTTGAAGTTGTCAGGTTGATCCTCCCCATTCACATTGGGCCTGATCAGATTTCCAACATTTTCTGGCTTTTTTCTTTGTTTTGGTTGCACATTGGGGTTTAGCTCTGATATGATTTGTCATTGGGGGTAGCCCTCTTGAATTTTTGTTATATGTTTTTCTGTTTTTCAGTGTAAGAAAGCAAGGATTGATGAACCTATAGAGAAAGCACGTAGAATAAGGGTTCCTAAGGGGGTACAGTGGGGGGGGGCCATAAAGGGGAGATCATATCAAGGAGTTCAAGAAGAAAGAGAATGTTTTGAAACTGATTATGGTAGCAATTATACAATACTGCTTGATGTGATCGAACTATAGAATGATATAATATCTGTAACAGCTCCCAATAAAAAGATTTTGGGGAAAAAAGACTATGTGAGCCCATCACCAACATGTGATACCCACTTTTATAAGGGACAAAGACTGTGGCAGAGGAAAGGCCAAAGGGCACCGCCATTGCTACTTGGCTCGTGTAAGTGGAACCAAGTTTGTTCTACTTCTAGAAATCAGGTACTTTCCCACTCATTCTCTAAATATGTGTTTTAGTTCTATGTCATATAAACCCTAAAAAATAATCCAGCATCCATTTAAGTCACATGTAGAAATGCTGTTGCAAGTATGTGGTGTGGGGACTGTCCTGTGCCCACCTTGAACTTCACCAGGGGGAAAAGACCGATCAAGATCAACAGCCTGAGGTTAACTCCTACAAGGTGATCTGCCATGCCTCCCTCTACAACCGTTTGACCAATTCTGACACCACCATCCCCTCCCACAGCACTCGACTGCTCTGCTAATTGGATACTTCATAGCAATGACTACACAGAATTCACAAATAATACTTAGAAGTATGGGGTCTATTAAGGAAGTTACTGATTATATACAATTCAGGATCAGGAAAGACTCAAGATACTCTCTCGCTGAGTATTTTCTTTCACTGTGACCCCTTTGTAGGCTAGGAAGCCCACCTCACCATACCATGCTCTCTCCTGGTTCTACTGTCCTTTTTCTGCCAGAGCTTCTCGTTATCTTGTACTGTGTGCAATGATACAACCCTCTGTCTCCTGGGTCTAGGAGGTTCTCAGTGAAGAGACCCTGGATCCAAAAGACATGCTCTACTTCTGGTTCTTCTTTCTTGGTGGTACTGAGATCTCTCCTTTCCATCTCTGGAATGGCTTGTTTTAAGCTTAGTGGCATGGAAAAACTGCCCTTTCCCATTTTTTACAGTTCCATATACCTTCTTTCCATGGTCTAGGCTTACAAAGTACGTTCTTTGCATTATCAGCAAACTGTCCAATCCTCTTGGTGGATCATAGCACCTTATTTGCACAATTCTACCTAATCATTTGTTAAGAATTACAAGACCATGGCGAGAAAGGCCACATAAAGGCAATCCATCACACTTGTGACACAAACGTTTTCTTCCTTTGTAAAATCCTATTAAAGGCAAGAGAGGAATTCTTCTATCAAAAGAACATAAAAACCAACTTACCTTTTTCAGACCCCATAAACAGATTCTGCAAAGACAGGATATTAACATTGTAAAATTAGGTTTTATGATTAAAAAATGCATAAAATACTAGTGCTAAGACAAGATGATCCATCTTACCATAGTGAATGATGGGGGGAGTGCGGAGTGGAGATCCAAAGCCCATTAGTAGGCCACTGGAGATCCCCTTGCAGAAGGGTCTCGGGGAGGAGATGTGCCAGTCAGGGTGCGATGTAACAATGATGAGAAATACAACTTTCCTCTAGTTCCTAAATGTTTCCTCCCCGCTCCCACTACCATGCCTTGAATTCGACCTTGCAAGTCTGGCTAGACCAGAGGAGGTACACTGGTACAGATAGGAACTGAAAATACAGGGAATCCAGGACGGATGAGCCCTATAGGACCAGTGATATGAGTGGCAAAACAGGGAGGGTAAAGGGAGAATGGGTAGGAAAGAGGGAACCGATTACATGGAACTGTGTGTGACCTCCTCCCTGGGGGACAGACAACCGAAAAGTGGATGAAGGGAGACGTCGGACAGGGCAAGATATGACAAAATACCCATTTATAAACTATCAAGGGCTCATGCGGGAGGGGGGAGCGGGGAGGGAGGGGAAAAATGAGGACCTAATGTCGGGGGTTTAAATGGAGAGAAAATGTTTTGAGAAACGATGTACAAATGCGCTTTACACAATTGATGTGTGTATGGATTGGGATAAGAGTTGTATGAGCCCCTAATAAAATGTTAAAAAAAAAAAAAAAAAGACAAGATGATCCATAATTTCCCAACAAAGCCATTTACTTATGCAAATGAGCGATGGAATGACATACTCAAAGTAGAAAAATATGGGTTACAAAACAACTGGAGATTCAAGGTTCTACTCAACGCAGGCCTCCCCAAGAGAACCAGCAGTAGCTATGACAGTGGCGTCGCATGATAGCAACGTTTAACTTACTCTGGAAGAGGGTTTCCCAACCTCGGCTCTGCTGGTGCATTAGGCTGAGTAAGGATGTGCTTGGGGACTGTCCTGCGCATGGCAGGATGTTTGGCAGCATCCCTGGCCTCCACCCACTAGTTGCCAGTCGTACCACCCGCCTCCTCAGTGGTGACAGCAAGACATTGCCAAATGTCCCCTGGGGGACAAAATCACTCCCATTGGGAATCACTGCTCCACATTAGCTCTGTGTATTCAGGGGAAAAAGGTGTGTGGAGGGCGGGGGTGGGGGGTTGGGAATAAATGCCTTGGGCATTATGCTCTTTTTAAGTTCTAGCACTAGGGGACCCAAGTGACAACAGCAACTTGAAAGTTTCACTAAGAACCTTAAGGGCCAGTGAGTGTTTTATTAATGAGGAGGCTAACTCAGAAACATAGTGTAAGACTGGTTATACAACTCAAAGGACGTAATCAATGTCACTGAACTGCACATGGAGAAACTGATGTGTGGTTCCCAGGAAAGGGGGGGAGAGGGGAAAAGGGGGTTAACGGTGATGGGGGTTTGCATGAACTAAAGGTAGGGTTGTATAGCTGATTATTTCCATTGCTCTACATAAAAAGATATCCAATGATCACGTATTTGAAGGCTTAATTTTTTTGAGATGTCCATACTGCCCAAAGCAAACTGCCTATAAAAGGCTGAAGTGGCACACGTTGAGTGACAGATATATTCAAAACAATGATTAAAAGAGAGAGAGTAGAGAGAGAAAGAAGCTTCTGCAGCTAGTTATGTATAATCAAATAGCTAATAGGACTGGGTTCCTTGGTTTGGAGATTTAGGGTAATGGTTTCATGGGACATCCTAATTAATTGGCCTACTAAGGTGTTCAGTGCCCGTTCTACCCCTCAAGTTCGATAGACAGTGCCTGGGGTCCAGGATGCCTGTGCATGGCCATCCAACACACAATTGCTCTCTCTTCACCTGGAGCGTGAGAGGAAAAAGGAAGGATGGAAATTGGAGGATATGTGTGGCTACCTGCCTCTATGAATAAGCCTTGGGACCAGACCCAGCTACCATCTACTGAATAGACTGATCCAAGATTCCATAGAAGAATCCTGATCACCAGAGGGGAAATGTAGAACGGGATTTCTAATTCTCACAGACTTTATACTTTCTGGAGCCATGAAGAAGGAACCCCTGAAACTACTGCCCTAAGATAACCTTTCAACTGTCAAACAAAACTATGGGCTGAAATCATCTTCAACCGAATGGTCGTTGAGCTTAACTAGTCAAAAATGGATGCCTTGAGCATTTTGCTCTTTTCAGAACTGCCTGTGTGGGATCAAAGGGGCAATAACAACTCAGAGGAGGAGGTGGGAACCTTAAGGGGTTGTGTAGGTTGAAGAGAGAGGAACAACTGCGGAGGAGGGCGAGAATGGCTGCACAGCTAGAAGAGAGTCCATAATCAATGTCCTTAAATGGTACATGGAGAAACTGCTCCACTGGTGTCTGCTTTGTTATGTACCGTCTCAACAACAAAATAAATAAGATTTAGGTTAAAAAAAGGAGCGCGAAACCCATCAGTATCTTTCTCAGCAACTTACAGAGCGCCCAGGAGACAGAGCACTCAGCGAGGAGGCAGCGCCACTGCATCAGGCACAGACCTGGGAGGGAAGGGCTGGGACTCACGATAGAGAGCTTTTCCGTCGTGGTGTACCGGCTAAGGATCTCTCCCCGCTTGCTGGCCCACGGCTCAAAGTCTGGCCCCACGACGGAGTTATCATCTCGATCCCGTTTCTTTCTGGAGCTGTCCTGAGGAGTAAGACCATCTCTTCAGCAGCAACATCATTTTATTTTGAAAACAAAGGACAAGCAGCAGGCAAATAGTCTTGTCAATCAGACGTACAATGAACTACCTGTTTGGCTGTTTGAGGCCACCCAGAGGCACCTCTCAGGTGATCTGCTGCCAAAAGCTCACAGCTTCGAAAACCCCGTGTGTACATGTCTACTCTTCATGAGCACCGTCATCATGAGTTGGGACAGAATTGAGACCAACTAACAACATCAGCAAAGGTTTTTGGATAAAACATTGCAGGCCACTGCATCACAAATGGCCTAATTAGGCACTATCAAAAGAAACTCCCAACTCATTAAGGATCAAGGAAAGGACACTGAAAAGGACCATGTTCCCACTACCAGAATGGCGGAGTTCTATGGTTGTGGTACTTAAATATTTTCAACCTATCAAGTGGCAGCTTGATGACACCTCCTTGGGGGTGTGGTATTCTGGAAAAAAGAGCAAGATCAAACAGAAATACTTCCTCTTCGTTGCCACTTGGCCTTCCTTCTCACTGGACCTTCACTGGGACTCTGCTTCTGCCTCCAGGAGCGGCCCCCGGAGGGCCACCTGACCCTGGGAGCTGTTGGCACCCTGCTACGCTTCCACATGACTCTGCACTCACCTGCCTGTGATCTCTCTCCTTCCCTCTTCGGCTTTCAGTGTCACTGGCCTGCAGCTACGTGCGTGCGTCTGAAGAGGGCCCTAGCTAGCACGGGACCTGCGGGCTTGAGTGGAACTGAGCTGGTGCGCCTGCTGATGTAAAAATTCACAACCGTGGAAACCTGTGGGGCTGTTCTGTGCTGTCCTACAGTGCCTCTGTCAGCTGGAATTGACTTGACACAACAGGTTTACTATGTATGTAAATACTAAGATATTCCCACCACAATTATCTATGAAAATACAAAGCAAAGGGGATTACACTGACAACACTGATGAACTCCAAGGTGGAGATGAGCAGAACGGGGATTGACCAACAGACTTCTATCTATATTCTATAGCATTTGGTTCTTGACATTAAGAATTAGGGAACTACTTGTGTAACTGCGTAAAGAATTTTTTTTTTTTAATGACAATAAAGAACACATTTCAAAATTCTGAAGAGAAGGAAAATGGAGGGAGAGGCAGGGAGGGACTTCCAGAATCTGCCCAGCCTCTCACTGCAGCCACACTGGTGTCTCGGACTATGACATGCTACAATCAGAACACACCGATGCATTCCCAGTGCAATTGCAAAAGAAAAACGCCCATCGTTGCCCTGCCCAGCTCCCTTCGAACTGCCCCCGAGAAAGATGACTTGGGCTACTCAGGGTGTGTTACCATAGCAGCAGCCGGGTCGGCAGTGGCTGCGAACATGGAGAGGGGGTCGGTGCCATCCAGGACGCTGCTCAGAGGGTCCACCATGGAGCTGGAGGAGGAGGAGGAGGTGGAGGAGGTGCTGCCTTTCCGGCTCACTTTCTTTGTCTTGGACTCTGTGACCTGCGGGGAGAAGGGAAGAAGGTGAAAGTGAAGTCCACAAGGCAACATGCTGGTGGGCTCGTTCCTCCCGGTGCTGCTTACGAAGACCAATCGTTTGCAGTAGGGTCTTTCTTAGCAGTCTGTCTGGGACACTTGTTTTTGTGACAAAACGACCATGACTTGGAATCACAGCTGTCAAGGACAGGAAGGTAAAAAGGTAGGGTTAAGAGGGCAGCGATGGGGCCCTTCTGATTTAGGTGAAATATCTGCCTTGCTCCTCACAGTTGGTCCCAGCAGCCTCGGCATCACCTGGGAGCATACCACAACTACAGATGCTCTGGCTCCGCCCTAGACCGACTGCACCAGGATCTGCATTTTAGCAAGCCTATCTGGTGATTCCTTTGGAAGCCATGATCTGGCAAGGTAATGAGCCAAGGGACACAGGGTCCCGATAGGCTCCCAAGACAGCCTTAGTGGCTCAGCAAGGCTTCTCTGCTCCACAGCGCGGGATTGTGCCACTTTTCCCACCACTGCCTCCTCATGTATATATTAGCATGTGTTTTGGGGTGGGGAGAACATGCTTGTACCAATGGCTCTCACCCCGCCCCAAAACTTCAAATGTCTGCATGACTAGGGAAACTCTGAGTCAAGAAAACCCAATCTGGAAATGTAGGATCCATAATCTGAAGCGCTGGTTAGACTCCACTCATCCATGAAATGAAGAAGCAACTACGAAAACAAACCAGCCTGTGTCGGAGGAAGTACAGGCTGAATGCTCCTTAGAAGCCAGGGTGGAGAGATTGCTCAGCATCCTTTAAGCATGTTATCAGGAAAGCTCAGTCTCTGGAAAAGGGCATCACGCTTAGGAGAGGAAGACCCTTGACGAGACACAATGACGCAGTGGCTGCAGCAATGACAATAAGTGGGAGGGTGGCGCAGGATGAGGCAGGGTGTGGGCCTGTTGTATATAAGGTTACAGGGGCCAGAGCCCACTCCACAGCACTTAACGACAACGTGAAAACTCAGGGGCCAGAGGCTGATACTGAGGGACACTTTGGGGGATGGGCAGGGGTGGAGATGGAGGATGTAGCAGAAAGGAGGCGAGAGAAAGGAGCACCCACCATTCACTGGAACACATCTGTTTTTCTCTCCCTGCCTTCCATCCGTTCCACCACCTCCCAGCTTCAATGGTCCATGTTTTCTCCTCCTCTCTCAATTACTGCTGGCCTGGTGGGGGTGGCCTCTATTCCTAGTTGCCAGAGTGGCATTAGACGGAACCCAACCACCAAAGTCTGTGCCCTGTTCACCAAGGCTGGCTCAGGAAGGCATACATAACTCTACATGAGAAAGATGGCTAGGGAAAAATCTCCCAGCTGTTGGGAGTTGCTAAGCTAGCAGGAGATAAGTTTGGGGCTGCTGATGCTATTCTGTTAATGACATGGGAAGTGAGTTCCTGAGAATAGAAGCCAATAGACTGGTGGGGTCAGACACAACTACATGAGCCCCGAGTGACTAGGGCGGGCTGGAAACTACACCCTTGGCCTTCTGATCTCCGGCTGCACATGATCATCTCGGTGCAGTCTCATGCCCTCTGCCACTAACAAATGTTATATCCTCTGTGTCCCCTGGTATCTATGGCCAATCCCATCTCCACTCCATATGATGATCACAGAGTTTCTATCCTTTCTAAAAATGAGTGCTAGCCAAGCCGCGAGGAACCACTCTTGTCTCTTGTCATAGGGCAGGTGGAGTTTTCAGTGGCAGAATTCTTGCCTTCACAGGGGAGATCCAGATTCAATTTCTGGTAATGTATTTCTAGTGTAGCCCCCAGTTATAAAGGCTCTCTACTTGTGAAAACAAGCAAACAAACAAAAAAGTCATTGAAAACCCTTTAGATAAACTTCCAGAGCTAGTGTTGAACATTTAGCAGAGTTGCAGGGACAAGGGCAATAAACAAGACTCCGTTTGGTTTGCAGCAATGAAGAATCTGAAAGGGAAATTTGGGAAACCAGTCCATTTACAATGGCACATAGAAGAATAAATATACTAGAGGAAAAAAATCTAAACAGAGATGTGAAGAATGTATATAAGGAAACTATAATATACTGAAGAAACAGATTAAAGATGACTTAAATGGGAAAAAATGTTCCATTTTTACTGACTGGAAGATTCAGTGCTATTAGGATGCCGATACTACCCAAATCCCCAATGTACATTCAACCAAATCCCAGTCAAATTCCAACAGAAATGGAAAAAGCAATCCTAAACTTTATATGGAAAGCAATAGGGCCTGAATAGCTACAACGATGCTGAAGAGAAGAACAGAACAGGTACACTCAAATTTCCTGATTTTAAAACATGTTATGCAGCTACAGTCATCAAAATAGCCTGGCACTGGTATAACAATGAACACACAGTCTGACAGAATAGAGAATCCATACATCAATGGTCAAATGATTTTTGACAAGGGTGCCCAGTCCATTCAATAGAGAAAGAAGAGTTTTCGCTTCGCTCTCTCAGGGGACACCAAGGTTAACTGGCATAAAAGAGTTCACAAAGACAATGTTCTACATGGTAATTTGGTGAATATCAACTGGAGCTTTAAAAGCTCATGAGCAACCATACAAGGTGCAATAACTGGTCTCTCTCCATTCAGAAGAAAGACCTTAAATGTTCTCAGGAGCCCTTGTGGTGCTATTGGGAAAGCATTTAACTGCTAACCACAATCTTCTACTCTGATCTCTGTTCTCCTACTTATGCCAGTTTGTTCAAGGTTTATAAAACACCATCTGTCCGATTGGACTGCTAACCTCAAGGTTAATAGTTCAAACACACCAGCCACTCTGTGGGAAACAAATGAGGTTATTTGCTCCCATAAAGTGACCCTAGATAGGATCACTGCAAGTCAAAATTGACTCGATGGCAGTGGGTTTGGGAGTTAAATGTTCTATGTAGACAAATGATAATGCAAGAAACATTTTCCTTAAATACTCAAGCAAAAAACAAAACTGCCCCATATTCATGACTGCCTCGCCTCCTCAATGATATGAGGAAAGGGACAGTAAGGAGTATTGTGGGTGAGGCCAATAACATAAAACGTAGAAGGGGCAGGAATAATTGATTGATTCAAATATACAACTATTCATATACAGTAAAACAGAAAAGACCCAGGCCTATAGTCTGATTTTTAGGGGACCAGAATATCATTTAGTGAGCTTCTTAACAAAACTTACAGTTATGGGTTTCAGTGGGTGATAGTCCCCAAAATCCAGTGGCACCGCCTCCAATCGGCATGATGCAAATTCAGCTTTGTAGTTCCGATTCCTGGAATGCCTGGAAAGCACAAGAAGAAACCAATGAGCTAGAAGGAGCCTGTGAAATAAGAAACTCTCCTTGTTGGAACGTCCTGTTTCATAGGCTGGCTTCTGCCAGAACAAGATTTCTCCAAGACCAAGACGATCTGCTCATTAACGTCTTATGACATCTGCCGGAGGGCTGCTATCATCAAAATAAGAGAAAATAAATGCTAGCAGGGAATGGAACCCTTCCTTAAAGGTGTCTCGGAAGATGGCAGAGCTACTGAAGAACAGCTTGGCAGTTCCTCAAGAAGTTAGACAGACAGACCAGTTAGGTGAACAATTAGCACCCTATCATCTCATCTCCCGTATGACCCATTTAAGTTTGGTCTGGTTTTTAGTATTGTTTGCTTCCTTTTTGATTGAGTTTTTTGGCTGTTTTACTTTGTTATTCTTGTTAGGTTTCTTGTTGGCTTGCTTGCTTGTTTTCAATGTTTTTCTGAATGTGAAACCCAGGGTAGGTAAATCTATAAAGACAATAATTGGATTAGTGGTTCCTTGGGGGCATGACAAGGCAGGTGTTTTTTCTGGGGGGGTGGGGGTGGCTAGGAATAGAGAGCTATAAGA
Organism: Echinops telfairi; assembly: GCF_000313985.2. Lineage (NCBI taxonomy): Eukaryota > Metazoa > Chordata > Mammalia > Afrosoricida > Tenrecidae > Echinops > Echinops telfairi. The sequence continues at coordinate 25,316,315 of NW_022103901.1, forward strand.
ATGAGTGCAAGAATGAAGCAAATGTTCTCAAACTGATTGTGGAGATGATTGTACAGCTCTTCTTCATGAGGTTGAACTACTGGATTGTATGATATGTGAATTATATGCCAATAAAACTAGGGGGTGCGAGGAAGAAGTAGCGGGTAAAAAAAGTCAACCAAGATAATTATACCTAACTAAGCTGTCCTTCAAGAATGAGAGTAAAATTAAAACATTTCCAGACAAATAGAAGCTCAGAGTTCCCATCCCCCACAACAGCCTAACAGAAAACACTACTAGTATTAGGCAGAAACGGGGACCGGTGGGGCAGGCAAGGGGAGCAATTGCCCTGACAACAGCGTGCAATAGTGCCAATAACTCCTGATGATGGTCTATAAAGTCCACATGCAGATGAATGGCGGCTCCAGATAAGGTTATTACATCGTTACATTGTTACGGTGTTACTAACTGCCCACCTTGCAAAACAGCCAGATGGCAGTGGAAAATTCCTCAATTGCCTTTACCTCAGACCAGTACTATCAAACCCTTCCCCTCCGTCCCAGGCAGCATGACTTCTCTGGCCCCCAAATTGAGACCCATGAACCTCGCCTGGGAGCTCTGAAATAAACCTTCAAAACTATTTTCTGCCTTTGCCTTCTTTCTTTCCATCACCAAATCTGCCTTATAACTAGGTGCTCTGAGATGCAAGGGGAAGGACACTGGAAAGCAATTCAAGGACATATGTAAGAAAGAAAATCCTCACTGAAGAGAATTGCATGGATAAGCATAAGAGGTAGCAATCAGGTATCTTCTTTGACCACAACAGAGTGAAGCTAGAAATTAATAACACGAAGGGGGGGAAGTACAAAAATACTTTAAAAAAACAAAACAAAACAAAAACAGCTATTAAGCTACCAAAGGGTCAAGGAAGAAATCAGGAGATATCATACATTTCATATGTTTGAATGAAAATGAAAACACAAAATACCAAAACTTATAGGATGCAGTGAAGGCACTGCTCAGGGAGAAATTATAGCAATAAAAAATTAAATGAAAAAGAAGGATCTCAAATCAAAAGCCTAACTTTAAAACTTCAGGAACTAGAAGGAGCAAACTAAGAATAAACCTATCAGAAGAAGAAATAGCAAAGCTCAAAGCATAGTTAATAAAAAACAGTTAAACAATAGAGAGCATCAATAATACCAAAAATAAGTTCTTCGAAAAGAGCAATAAAAGTGACAAATGTTTCACTAGACAGGAAAAAAAGGCTGGGTGTGGGACCAAATAAACATAATAAATGAACAAAGAGACATTATAATTGAACCAAAAAATTAAAACAGATTATTAGCAAATGATATGACAACTACCCTGATAATCTAGATGACATGGACAAATCAGAAGGTACCATGGGATACAGAAAGGCTTTCCCCCAGGTTGTCTGCTGCTTGCTAACACATGGTGGGCAGTCAGCTGCATAGAGGTATCTAGAACATCTAGGGCAGGGGTCCTCAAACTTTTTAAACAGGGGGCCAGTTCACTGTCCCTCAGACCATTGGAGGGCCGGACTAAGTTCACAAAAAAACTATGAACAAATTCCTATGCACACTGCACTTATCTTATTTTGAAGTAAAAAACAAAAGGGGACGAAAACACATGTGGCCCTGAGGACCCCTGATCTAGAGCAATCAGACACTGTTGTCTGTCCCAACGTAAGTGGGGCACACTCCCTGCTGATAAGGACAGTGGATTGTTTCCTTGAAGGAGAAGCCAGAGACAAGGTCAAGCCAACTCAAGGAAGACCAAGGTTAGGCAGCCATCTAACCTCGATCTTATGATTTTGAATTTTATTCCCATTTTTCTCCCACTCTATCTAATATCATTTTCAGAGAAGTTGGCAGTAACAGTCAGGCGTCATGTAGTTCATCTGGTTTCAGGGTTGTGGAGACTTGGGTTTAGGTGGTCCATTAATCTATTGCAGGGACGTCAAACTGGCAGCCCACAGGCTGCATGTGGCACCTGAGGTAAATTTTTGTGGCCCACGATGCTCTGAAATAAAATGTAACGAGGGAATTGTATGTATGGTATTACCTCAATCTCCCCTAAGCGCTATTTTCTTCATAACAGTTTTTTCTATTTTCACTTTATTTCAGAGCACCCTGCACCACGAAAAATTACCTCGGGGGCTGCATGTGGCCCACGGGCCACCAGTTGGACACCCCTGGTCTAATAGATTAGTTGTTACTGTGACCTTCATTTGTCATCACTCTTCTTTTCTCTGAACAGACCAATAGTTGCATCTTAGATAGCTGCTTAGATAGCTTTTAAGGATCCACACATCTTGTCACATGTGTACCCCTAGTCCCTCCCCTTCCTATTGAGTGTACACCCCTAGATCATCCCCCTGCCATTGCTTGTATTGCCTATGGTACAACCCCTTCCTGTTAACGTATGTGGCTACCTGTAATCAGGGGGCCTCACATGCCCCTTGAAGATACATAAGCCTTGGTTAGAAATATACTCTCTCCCCTCCTCCCTCTCATTGCATGGACCTGGCTGCTGCGATCATGGCCGTCCCAGAGGTGAGCATGCTACCATAAAATGTGCCTGACTTCTTTATTTTACCTTCTCTCCTATCTTCTAAGACTTTACTATGATCTTTATATATTATCACCATACAGTGGCACCTACAGACCCTGCGATTGTTAGAGGCTGGATTACTTTAACAAGGTACCACCTACCAAACTGACACAAGAGGAAAGAGAGAGTCTGAACAGACTCCTAACACATGCAAAGATTAAATCAGTGATCAAAAATGCTAACAGTAACACGGAACCAGATGACTTCACTGGGGAATTCTACCAAACAATCAGAGGAAATTTAAAACCAACCCTGTTTAAACTCTACCAAAAGTTAGAGAATAAAGGAATACTCTTTAATTCATTCTATTAAGCAAAAATAGCCCAGGACCCAAACAAGATAAACCACAAGAAAAACAACAACAACAACAAAACACTACATACTAATATTCCCTATGAATACATGTACAAAAAAAACCCTCAGCAACATATTACTAAACAGAAACACTAAGGTCACTTGACATAATACAGCTCATAAAGATGAAGTCCTACTGTCTACTTAGGTAAGTAGTGGTAAGGAGCTTCTTAAAAGCTAGCTATCTTAGCAGCTATCAAAGATGCAACTATTGGTCTGTTCAGAGAAAAGACGCGTGATGACAAATGAAGGTCACGGTAACACCTAATCCAATAGATTAATGGACCACTTCAACCCACGTCTCCACAAGCCTGAAGCCAGATGAACTAGATGATGCCTGACTATTACTACCAACTGCTCTGAAAATGATATTAGAGTGGGAGAAAAAGGTGAAATAAAATTCAAAATCACAAAAGAGACCAGGCTTATTGGTTGGCTAGAGACTGATGGGGACCCCGAAGACTACAAGCCTAGTCATCACTCAGATCTGGAACTAAACTCACTCCCATGCTAGAATGGGGCAACCCTGCTGCAGACCTGTTTAAAGTGTTTAAGAGCAAGGATGTCCCTTTGGGGACTAAGGAGCACCTGACCCAAGCCCTGGCATTTTTGATATATGCCTGTGAAAGTTGGACAATGAATAAGGGAGACATTTGAATTACAGTGTTGAGGCAGAATATTCAAAGTACCATGACTATCATATGAGCAAACAAAGCTGTCTTGGGGAAATGCAGCCAGAGTACTCCTTAAAAACAAAATAGCAAGATTTCATCTCAAGTACTTTGGCCAACTCACTTCAGCAGCCTCTAAGTCCCTTGTTCCATCTCTGGCATCAGCCGCCCCCACAGCTTCATGACTTCACTCCCATCTCCATGTTACACTAGCACCCCACCCCAATGGTGCACACACCACCCAGTTTTATCCAACATCCCTGCCAGCCCGAAACCCAAGCCCGCACAAACACACTGAGCTCACCATCCCTTTCCAGACAGATTTACCTTTGAATGAAGAGAAAAAGCCAAATTCCATTCTCCACTTAAAAAAAAAATCTACAAGAGTATATTGCTTAATACCACTTTGTCACATATACAAAATGTAAACCATCTTAACTTTGCAATTAAAATCACCTATAATGTTTTTAAAATTCTGAACTCAGACCCTTAGCCTTTTGTTTAAATACGAAGTCACAGACTCTCAAGCCTAGAAGGGTCATAAATAATGTAATCCATATGACCCCCTTTACACAGACAACCAACCGATCCTTGATTACAAGAATAAGTAAAATCCCATGGGATAAAAAAGATTTGAATAATATGAGGCTTCAAAAGTTGGTGACAGTTTTTAATTACAAGATGCAATTATTCCACGACCTATTTTTTTCTCTCTTCTTTTTAAAATCGTTTTGCTGGAGACTCTTATCACAACTCTTATTACAACTCTTATCACAATCCATACATCCATTGTGTCAAGCACATGTGTATAAATTATTATTTTGTCATGTCTTATACTGTCCGATGTCTCCTTTCACTCACTTTTCTGTTGTCCATCCCTCAGGGAGGGGGTTATATATAGATCCTTATGATGGGTTCCTCCTTCCCCTTACCTTCCTCTTATCACTACTCTCATTGTTGGTCCTGAGGGGTTCATCTGTCCTGGATTCCCTATGTTTCCAGTTCTTTTTGTGTGTGTGTGTGTGTTTCCAGTTCTTATCTGTACCAGTGTACATCCTCTGCTCTAGTCGGATTTGTAAGGCAGAATTGGCATCATTATAGTGTGGGTAAGGAAGCATTAAAGAACTAGAGGAAAGTTGTACATTTCATCATTGCTATACTGCACCCTGACTGGCTGGTCTCCTCGAGACCCTTCTGTAAGGGGATGTCAAGTTGCCTACAGATGGGCTTTGGGTCTCCACTCCGTGCTCCCCCTCATTCACATTGATATGATTTTTTGTTCTTTGATGCCTGATACCTGATCCATTGACACCTCATGATCACACGGGCTGGTGTGCTTCTTCTATGTGGGCTTTGTTGCTTCTAAGTTAGATGGCCGCTTGTTTACCTTCAAGCCTTTCAGACCCCAAACGCTGTATTTTTTGATGGCTGGGCACCATCAGCTTTCTTCACCTCCTTTGATTTTGCACCTATTTGTCTTCAGCAATCGTATCAGGAAGGTGAGCATTGTGGAATGCCAGTTTAACAGAACAAAGTGTTCTTGCATTGAGGGAGTACTTGAGTGGAGGCCCAGTGTCCATCTGCTACCTTCATACTCAACCTATAAATATATGCACCCATCACGATATATATATTTACATTTGTACATGCCTGTATTTAGACCTCTATAAATGCCCTTTGCCTCCTAGTTCATTCCTCTATTTCCTTTTGCTTTCCTCTTGTCCCACTATCATGCTCAGCCTTCATTTGGGTTTCACGAATTCCTCTGGGTTACAATGCCCTTGATCAAGCCCTACCAGGCCTCCTACACCCTCCTCACCATCGATTTTGGATCACTTGTTGTTCCCTTGTCCCTGGGGTTGTTAACACCAACTTCCTTTCCCCTGCCTCCCTCTCTCCCATGTCCCCCACAAACCATCAGTCCCGTTGTTTTCTCCTCCAGATTGTTTATCCCGCCTATTTTATCTAGATAGACCTGCAGAGATATGTACAAAAAACAAGACAGAGCAAAACAAAGAAAACAAAAAACGTGACAAAAAAAAGAGAAAAGCCTGTAAATAGTTCTAAGTCTGTTTGCTGACCTTTAGGACTGTTTTCCAGTCAAATCTGATAGGATGCCATGTCCTGGCCCTAAAGTCTATTTTTGGTATTCTCTTGGGACTTCCTTGCTCTGTTCTCCTTGTTCTGTTGCACGCCCTTAATGTTTTGCCTTGGTGTGTTGGGGTCAGATCGGGTACAATTTCCACACTGTGTCTCCAGTATTGTCCCCCATAGGGCTAAGGGTCAGTGAGGGACGTCATGTCTTGTAGTGGGGCCAGCCATATGGTCCACTCTGTGGATTGGCTGCTCTGAGCAGGGATATCATCCTCAAGGCTTGGTGGGCCAGGATGTGCTCTACTCCAATCCTCCTCCTTCATTTGCCCGTGTGCTCTGATCAGACATGTCCCTCTCCCTGAGCTGTAGCTTCAGTGCTGTTTTCTGAAGTAAATTCTTCTGGGGGGAGGGGGAACTGTCCACCTAGTTGAGACTGGGGCCGGCCCCTCAGACCTCTCTACTGGTTCCCTGCTTCATGCTGGTATGTTGCATTCACATCTTGGAGCATCGGGTTGAATTCACGAACTTTTCAAAGCCCCTTCCTTCCTAAGCAGCAGCAGCCATGTTAATGATGTTGTCAACATCAAGCTACACTTTTTCTCCTTTCAGATCACGCTTAACTTTCAGTTGTCATGAAAGGCAGAATTTTGAAAAATTCACAGTAACAGAATGAGTAAAACTGTAATGTAACTTGAAATTCGGTTGCAAATGTGTTTTTAATTAGTAAATGTTAACCATTAGGAGGCCCAGTAGTGTAGTGGTAACACACTGGGCTGCTAACTGCAAGGCCAGCAGTTTGAAAGCATCGGCCGCCCCTCAGGAGAGTGATGAGGCTTTCCCACTTCCATAAAGTTACTCTTGGAAAACCACGGGGGCAGTTCTACCTTGTCCTATAGCGCCCCCCTGAGTTGGAATGGACTCGATGGCAGTATTTGGTTAGGGTGAATAATTAATAGCTATTAACTCCAGTGGCCCCCAAGGCCCAAGAAAAGCACTATCCCAAGACAACTGGCTATATATAACAATTAAATGACAGTGCTCATTCAATATGTGCTGATACGTCCCTATGAAGGTTCACATATTCAAAAGAGTCCCTCACAGAGTCCCTATTCAAGCAATTAGATTCGATCACAGTGGGTTTATTTGCTAAAGGTGCCCTGGTTGGCAGAGTGGGTTAAGCATTGTGAATTACTGGTAAGGGGATTAAACTACTAACTGCAAGGTCGGCAGTGCAAACCCACCAGCTGCTCCTCAGAAGATGAGGCTGTCTGCTTCTGCAAAGATTGTTAACCCCCACGGTGTAGTTTACTGTGCTACATAGGTATAGGATGGTCACTAGGAGGCAATGGCAGTGGGTGTGTGGGTTTATTTTCTAGGCTGTCTTTACCTCCATTTCCTCGTTTAACCAACCCAATGGAGTAGGTATGATCATACCTGTTTTTCAGATGGATTAGCTGAGGCTGGAAGGGTTAGAAACTCCTCAAAGGTGAAAAGAGTAGTAAGTGGTTAGAGCTGAATTCCAACACAGGCAACTTGAAACGCAATGGCTTTATAAAACTTTTTTTAAAGCAACGATTGTCTATTTTTAAAAAAAATTAAGCTCTGAAATTAATTTTATGTTAAAAAAGCAAGATGCAAAGGGATTCTTTAAGAAAACATTGCTTCTGGAGGTCTTAAAATAGAAAAGAAAAAATTAATTAAAAATAAAGGAAATAGAAATTTTTCTCGCTGAAGGCCCATGGCAAACAGCTCAGTTTTCATTTCCTGTCATTTCTTGTATTTCCTCAAATTTGCTCTCTAACCCTCATGTTTCCTATCGTTTGAGAAGTTTATTTTCTCAAGTGCCTGGCGCTGGCTTGAATTTGCAAAGGTTAACAGCGACCTCCAGTGGGCATTTCTCAAAAATCCTTACTTTGATCTTCCTGCCAACAAAACTCAAGAGTGGGTTCTGATAGGACAGGGTAAAACTGTCCCAGAGGCTTTCCAAAGCTGCAAATCTTTACAGAAGAAGCCTCCACCTCATTCGAACCACCATCCTTGTACTTAGCAGTCAAGGGCTTAACCTCCTTGTCGCCAGGGCTCTCCTGCTAACAAAGTTTTCTCAGTAAAATATCGCAAACATTGCTATATAGTTTATATATGTGATGAAAAAAAATCGCTAATTTCAACCACCAGCAATAGGAAAGACTCCTTTGGCTCCCTAGCAGTTGATACAAAGACAGATATTTCAGTCCTCACTCCTGGCTTTGTCTAGCCTTCCTAACTCCAAAGTGTGGTCCCCAGAGCAGCAGCAGGATGAAATGCAGCCATTTGGGCAGCCCCAGACCGACAAAACCACATTCTGCGTTGTAGCAGGTGATGCATACACATGCTCGTTAAAGGTGGGCAGGCAACTTTCTATTTTTAGATCAATGTATCTAGAGACTTCGCTTATGATTTACCAAATCACTCATTACACTGGAAATGCCAAAATCCTCCCGTACCAGGATTCCACGCCTCTTAGTTGCATTAACAGTCCTCTTGGTGGGTCACAAGCACCTTATTTGCAGAAGCCCATGCAATCATTCTGTAAGCATTACAAGACCACGCTGAGGAAAGCCATACCAAAATGATCCATGTAACATGGACACATGTCCATCAACTGGTGAATGAATAAATGTGATATATGGTGGAATATTATTCAACAATACATGAAAGAAAATGATCTCAAAGGACCATATAACATATGGTTTCATTTACATGAACTTTCCAGAATGGGGAAAATATAATGATATTAACCAGATTAGTGGTTGCCTAAGGCTTAAGGTTCATATTCATAGCAACCTACAAGAACCAATTCACCATGAGTTGTGGATGTTTTGGTGGGGGGTTTTGATGGGGATGCTTAGGGGAATCGGGAAGTCAAAGATGCAGAAGCGAGCTCGCATTCCCAGATAATTCCAAACAATCCTGTTATTCACATCACAACTTGAATTCTCCAAACACACCTATCACCGTGGTAATCTGAAGCTCTGGCACAGCCACCACACCCCTGACAAGGCCGTCAGTCTTGACACGGGTCCGTTCCTCCTGCTTAGTGGAGCTATTCCTCCTCCAGACCAGTGGAAAACTGAAAACTCTCTTCCTCTCTGAGCCTTCCTCGAGCCGTTGGTGCCTCACCGAAATGATCTCCTTTGAACGTGCAGGTCTTCCTCCATTAGACTGTGGGCTTTCTGACGAACTGTGCCAACCGCAGGCTCTAATCCATGTGGATTAAGCAGTGGCCACTTGAGGTGAGAAAACAAAGTGTCCTCTAGGATTGAACAGCCCGGAAATTGGCTTAGGAGTCCGATTTCCCAAGTCGTCCCTCAAGGCTGGGCGCACCTCACTTCCTCCAGCACCCCCGACCCCACGCCAACCTCTATTGGGGACGCCGGAGCCTGGGCCTTGAGCTCTCTCGGGAGAATGAATGGGGACCTACCCGTGCGGGTAGCGGCTAACGGGCAGACCCGGCGAGAGTCCAGAGCTCCCCTGGCTCTGGGTAGCGGTCGGGGATTCCGTGGCCAAGACAGACCGGAGCTGCCCGACAGAGTGCAATTTACATACATACGCACAGAGAGACAGACAGACAGACGGACAGACCCAAAGACAACCAGGACTAGCCCTTCCCCAACCCACCCGCCACTTCTTCCTTACCAAGGAAAGACGGCCATCTTCCCAGTCACATGACCACCGATCGCGACTGCGGCCCCTGCCTCGAGTCCAGGCCCGGCCCCG
>NW_022103901.1:25325905-25352824 GCF_000313985.2 Echinops telfairi
TGGGACGGCCCGCCCGGCGGCGCCATGTTTGTGAGGGGCAGCCGCCTCTTTCCGCGGCACCCAAGGCCCTCCGACACAGGCGCCTCGAAGGGCAGCTGGCCATCCTGCCGAGCCCAGGTCACGCCACCCATTGGTGCCATGTCAGGGGCAGCCGTCCGCCCCGCAGAGCCGCGCTTCGTCCTCTTCTGGCGCCATGACTGTGAGGGGCAGCCGTCCGCCCGGAAGCCGGGCCCCGGAGCTCGGAGGCGCCATGTTTGTGAGGGGCAGTTGGCGTCCGGCCCGCCTCGCCCCCTAGAGGCGGAGAAAGAACTGCACCCGGGCGGTGGGGACGTGCGACTGTCTGTGGGCTTCCGCTGCTGTGGGACGAGCCACGCCCCCTCCCCAGGCCCCGCCCCGCACGGACTGGGCACGCCCAGTGCTTCTCCTGTCGCTGACCACCTCTTACAGGACGTGGAAAAACTGGGTTAGCACCCCACCTCTCTTGGCAAATCTCCATGTTTTTATGAAGGCGGCTATTACTTGGACCACGAAACTTTTAACTGTCCTACTATTCTTTTTCCCTGCCTTTTCATTCCCCCATCACGCCTCCCTGTCACAAGCTAGTGCTTGACATGTTGGGCTGCTAGCTGCAAGGTCAGCAGTTCGAAACCAGCAGCCGGAGGATAAAGATGAAGATAATCTACCTCCGGTAAAGTAAGTCTCGGAAACCCACAGGGGCAGTTCTACCCCGGCCTTTAGGGTCTCCATGAGTTGGCATCGACTCTATGGCAGTGAGTTTTTTATTATGATCTGAAATCAAGTAAGCTTTGAACTGCTAACCTGTAGAGACATACAGCCTCAGAAATCATATATAGGGCCACTATGAGTAGAAATGAACTCGATGGCAGTGGCGGGTGGGATCGCCCATTACAGGAACTCTGATGGGTTAGGTTTGGGACTGCTAACAGCAACGTTGGGTTAACAGCAAACCCACAAACTTGAAGCGGTCTGCTCCTGTAAAGATTTATAGGTTCATATTTACTTCTCAGAAACCCCATTATCTTTGGACCTGTAAGGATTTGCAGCCTTAGGAAATCCGACAGTTGGGGACTGTGACTCAGAACTGACTCAATGGTAATAAGTACCAGTGGATGATGGTGTGTTTGGGTTTTGTGGGTACCACCTATTATGAAGAAACTACTAAATGCATGAGCTGGGATTTGAACTCGACCCCAAACCATAGTGACTCCTGGGCTAATCATTCTAATAGGGGAGGCTATTCACTTTGAGGTTATGAGACAGATCTGCACCAAGGCACTTCTGTTCACTCTCAGGGGCCTCTTTGGACAGAAACTGGCGAAGGTACAGTATCCTCTCATATGTACCCTCAACCCTCGGAAGCAACTTGCTAAACCGCAGCCTAGTGTCTTCATTTATTAAATGAGCATAATTCTGGCTTTAGGGTAAAGGCAGGCGTTAATAAAATGCCAGGCATACCATCAGCACTCAGTAGCAGCCAAAAGAATTGCTTCCCATCTATTGTCTGTGATCGAAACACACTGCCACAGTGTTGATTTCCACACAGAACACTCCTAGAGCGCGGAGTAAAACTGCCCCTTTGGGTTTCCAAGGCTGTAACTCTTTCTCTCCCTCGCAGTGGCTGGTGCTTGCCAACTGCTGACCTTATGGTTCGCATTCCAGTGTGTAACCCACAGCACCACCCTCACTGTATCATGATGTAGTGCCTCTAATAGTTGACTGTGCTTAGGACTCACCTGGGGAGCTTGGTGAACATGCAGTCTATTCAGTGCTGGGCTGGGGGACTCCTTGTGATATACAAGGAACTGCAAGGGTGCTTCATACTTAGGGAGGACAGGGCTGAAGGTTATCCGACGCTCTTAAACATAGTCAGACACACCCACTCATCAAAACTCTTTCTAAACCTACTGCCCTCCAGTGGATTCCGACTCATAGCAACCCTACAACAGGGTTTCTGAGACTGTAAATCTTTGAGCCCTTGCTCCACAGCATCCTCAGAACAGAAAAAAGTCATTTTCCAGTTGGCTCTGATTCACAGCAATCCTACAGATGGAGTTGAACTGCCCCTATAGGGTTTATAAAGCTTTCATTTTTAACCAAAGCAGGCTGCCACACAGTTCTCTGCTTTCTCTGCTGGTGGTTTTGAACCTGGGACCTTCAGTTAGCAGCCAAGTGCCTAACTCCTAAACCACCAGGGCTCCTTCTATCATGTAGACTAAACAGACAATGGAAGTAGTCTTTAAATGGATTGTTGGGCCTAAAAATGACTGACAAAGGGATTTCTCCTCCACTCTAGATTGGAAAGAAGGTTTAGGGTGTATATTAGATAGTGAGTGTGGTGTAGGTCTATATTAAATGGTGGGATATACTTTCATGAGACTTTTAACTGTAAAAAATTAGATCACAATATTTATGGTTTTCCCAGATACTTTCAAATATTAATAGCCCTTTCCTTGGTAAATAAAAAGATCAAATTAGATTTCCTTTAAAATGAAAAGTTTATTTTGCCTTTTGCCTAGAAGCAAAACTAGTGAAAATTAAAGTATAAAAATAAATATAATTTACATTAATGGACATTCCACTCAAAGTAAAAATAAAAATAACATATAAATAAAATTCCACCAAAACACAAAATAGTATCTGGCACTTTTATGAGAAAAAAAAAAGCTATGAATATTAAAAATGTGTAAAACACACAAGCTTTTTATGTTTAACTTAAAAAAAACACTCGTTTTCCATCCTTAATCAAAAACTAGTTGTAATGTTCTCTAAAACACTATCTATTTCAGCTAATTACCATACACAAAACTTTTAGCATCTACTTTTCTTATGGGAGAGACCCATGATATGAGTAAGCTATATCCTGAGTTTTCAGAATGATAAAGCATGGCTTATATTAATCACATCGGGGTCACCAAAAACAAACAAACAAATAAATGTGATCTGCTATACTTTGCCATTTTTAAACCAGGTACACACGTGTCGTCTGTCCTCTAAAGCTCCTGTTTACCCATTGAGTCAATGGCACACCTCAATAAAGGAAACCAAGTTCACACGCAGAGTGGTTACTTTCTGTCTATAACTGGATGCAAAGACTGAATTTTAAGTGGACCAGAAAATTGAAGGGAAAAAAAAAACCAATTTTTATCTCCATATTCTTAAAGGGATATTAAGAATGTCTATAATTTTGTTTTCAAATACCAGTATCTCTTCAAAATTCAAGTTATAAAGATCAATGTACACAATTCCAATTTTATGGGAGAAGCATAAAGCCCTTTTTGGAAATGGTGTGATAAGATGTAGAGGCATTCTCCTTCATAAAATCCTACTTGTTAACATTTGTTAGTTTATATTTTAAATGAACATACTAGTGATATAAAAAACAAAGGTGATCATTACTAGCGCTAAGGAATGCAGAATTTCAACCAGATAATATGAAGGGGCTTCAAAAAGTTCATGGAAAAATTCAATTACCTGTTCTATTTTGCCACAACTTTTTGAAGTCCCTTAGTATTACTACTCCCTTTGAAAATCTGAATTGTTATCCTATATAGCCCTTTACTCTCCCCTCAATCAAGCATGCTAGAAAAAGCAGACTATAGAGATACAAAATATGTGGGCTAAATAGAAAATGTTACTGCATGCCACATGTCATTCTCATTTACAGAAATAGATGTAACAAAGAATTCTTAAGGGCTACATTCAAGAAGACAGTGCCATCTTCCTCCAATCTGTTACCCTCCATTGAAGAAAGGAGCTTAAAGTCTAGCAGAAATGCTCACCAGGAGTTTGAGGTATTGGGTAATCTATGTGAAACCAATGATTTCCAAAGACAACTAGCTGTTGACAGGAATGTGTACTTATGGTAACCCACAACTCCACAGCTCCATCCTTGGCCAGCAGGCAAAAGTTGTATCCTCTATGATTATACTGTGAGTCGAAGAATATGCAGATTGAAAGGCAAATCAGTATTTTAAGTTACAAAATCAGGAGGGAAATTCTTCTGCAATTTCTCCTTGATTAGAACAGTATCTAATGTGTTTATGAAAGTAAATAATTAGTATGTAGAGATGAATGAAATTTATGTTTAGAAATTAGTTAGAATTTGTCACAACTTTTCAATAACCTATAAAATAAACCGAATGTCCTTTAAGTTCCGAAAAAGGATTTCCGTAGACATCTGCACTTCTAAAACAAGCTTATGTGAGTGCAGGTTAAGCACAGATAAGTGGCAATCACTTGTCCCCACCAAACCGCTCTGGAGAGCAGTGTGGGACAGGAATTAAGCAAACCGCGCCCTCTGACATTCATGTGGCAGGGTCTGTGGCGGAGACAATGAATATGAAGAGTAGCTTTCCCTTCTTATCCTAGTGAATGTTGTCTTCTTAAATTGTCGCAACATTTGGCCGCTTTCTTTGGATTTTTCCTGCATATACTCCTAGAAATAGAGCAAAAGTACTATTATTTCTCAATGTTAAGTCTTTCTATGATGACATCACACTTACTGTGTACTAGGCAGTGAGCTAAGCAACATACATGATCTCATTTAATCCTTACATACAGTAATCCACCAGTAGAAAATGCTACTACCATTTTAAGGATAATAAAATGGGCACAGAGGAGAAATCACTTGCCAAATTCCAAAGTGGCAGCACTAGAAGGAAAGATTCTGAGACCCTAGCCTTGTTCTTCTATGTAACCATTTTCATTATACCACCTCCCACTCTGTTTTAACTAGTGGTTTCTGATTTCCTTATAAACTCTCAAGCACAAAACATCGAATGAGCAAGCATGTCTCTTGCAATTGTCTAAATATGTGTTCATATATAAATACATCTTAAGAAAAATAAGAATTTTGGTACTTTTTTAGATATGTATTAGGTGGACATGTTAATTCCAGGGTTATTGCATTAATAATTATTGCAGTGCAATTAAATTCAGTAGTTCTAGAGGAACTACTGCACATTATTACTGCAATGACGGCCTGTTCATCCTTTATACTGTTGAGTATTACCAAATGACAAAAAGCACTGAACAAAAACTCTTACTGGTATGTGGCTTGAAGGCTGACAAATGGCAAGATGAAATGTATGAGAAAAGAACATGGAGAATAATCACAGTGGCAAATGAATACTGTTAGAAAAAAATATTAAGTTTCAACAATTTGCCAATGAGCTATGATTTATCACAATTATTTAACACTAAGATGAGAAAAACTTTCCAATGTCTGAAAATGCCACCTAACTTCACAAACAAACACAGCATCTAGTGCTTCATCTGGGCTCTTTTAACTTTCAAGCTAGCTGGTCTGGCTGCCTCTGGAGAAAGCAGGATCTTTAGCAATGTAATTCCCTTTCAGACAGCTTCATTAACTGTCACTTGAAGTGACTTCTAAATGATGACCTTTTACAACATCCTGTAGACAGCAACATTATGAATGATAATCACTATATCCTTGTAAAATGTGAGTAATCATTTCACAGTTATGATCCATATCATGTTCTTTTTGAATATAATCAATAACATAAAAAAATTTCCCAGGTTGTTTGTTCCCTCCTAATTTTGGGGAATTGCTTTGTAATACACTTTCTAAATAGACTTAATTGTGTACTAATGGGAAGATTAGAATTGATTAAAGATTTAATCTTCAAGGCCCACAGATTAATTTAGGTGTTTTGTTAAATGTGTAGAGAGCAGTATAGTTAAAGCAAAGCGTTCCCAAGTATTTTCACTAGATCAGCAATTTTTAGTGAGCATAGAAAATATTAAAGCATTAGATTAAGAGGTTTGGATTAGTTCAACATGGAGTTTGTCTTCTGGCCACCAAAAAGTACAATTTTTATACCTTTTTAAATTCAGTCCTTATAATCCTCAAATAATGACCACTCAGACTTAGCTCAAGTTTCTTATTGAGCAAAAGGTTAGTGTGGAGAAAAAAGGACCAAATTTACCCCTCCCGCTTGGCATATTCACAGGTGATCTAGTGGTCAAAAGAAGGAATTTGTCAAGCCCTACATACGCATGCAAAGAATTGTGGGTGATATACTTCCCCAGAGCTGAATAGACATATTCACATTTTGAACAGCTTAGGTATCAGATGTTTATATCTTACTGTTCATAAAAACGTGTGGTTTGGGGGGTTGTTTATTTTTAAATTTAAGCCTGAGTAATACTATACATTTTTAGGATTAAAAAAAATCCGTTTTCCATGAAATTGTTACAGAAATCAAGACTGGAGACCCACAGTCTTACTAAGATTTCCTGACTACAACAAAACACAGGAATGTTTACCAATAGGAATGATTGTGAATATGCCAAAATTAAGGTGGCAAGGAAAGACAAACCCTAGATCCCGACAGTGTGGCCTGAGTTGGGGGGCAGCTTGTGCACTTGTTTCTAGGGAATGAGCTTCAGGAAATGGTTTTCTACACACCTGACACAGGCGCTCGGTTAGACACTCTGCTCTGTGAAGACTTCTGTCTATTTTGCACAACCCCCTTCACTGAAGTCTTAGGGGTTCTAATTGAATATAAAAAAATTATTAAGTCACTTGCATTAGGGACTAAATGTTCAACATTAAAAGAAGGCAACCGCACTGTCTAAACTCCTCAATGCATAAAAAAAGAATATAAGTCTCATGCATGTACACAGTAAGGAAGCTATAAACTTTTGCTCCAGTCGATTATAGTCACTTTCATGAACTTACTATGGGGATTTTGTTTAAATAATGCGTAAAACAATATGAAGTGGATGGTAAAAACAAGTCAACGGAAGACGAAAACCAAAGCATAATACCCAACAGTATGCCCAGTGGGTTGTCTCTGGAGACAAAAGAACCTAGAAAACAACTTTGAAAGGACCTTCCCAATACTATAAACAAAACACATTTGCAAAATAATATTCTTTATGTAAAGAGCACTACAGTTATTTTCTTCCTATCGAAGCTATTCTTGATCTGAATTATTTTGATAAACCCGTCTCAGTGGCATCCTCACCCTTGTCTATTAAGTAGCCTGTGAGCAGGTGCATTCTGTCCTTGGTTTGGCTGAAGGACTCTGTTGACAAAGTAAATAAAAAAATTAACCAACAAGTAAATCCCATCTTCCCCTAGTATTCTTTCAGTAGTTGAGGTGGGAGTCATTTGTGCAATGATGTGGCCTATTAACCATGTGGTTCCTCTATTACCAGAAAGGCAACCACATTCATTAAAGAATATTAATATGGTACATATATTTTGCTCACCAAGAACCTGAAGTTGTTATCAGGAAGGAGATGTCCTATGTACGTTATTACTCTTTGTGCTTTTAAATGCTTTATGATCATCTTTACATAACTCAACTTATATATTCAAATATTTAAGAAAGAAATGTATCACTTAATTTATGTGAAAAGCAGGTCAGTATCAAAGAACCCCCTGGACTGTGGAGCGAACTAAAGAGAGAAGGGGCTCAAATTTCTGAGAGAGATTGAATATCCTGAACTCCATGAACATCATCTGGCCTGACATGTGACCAGAGGAGCAGGTGTGTCCTGAGTCCGCAACCATCCAGCCCAGTAGGGAATGTTCTTTTGATGTAAAGTAGAACAAAGCCAACAAAAGGAAGCTTGGAATTTATATAAATTTCCTTTTAAGAAAAATAAGTAACCCTTCATTTGAAACTGAGTTGTTTTTCTCACCTTGTTTCAGAAGGATTTTGTTTAACAAGAATTTTCTTATTTGGCATTCCCATTTCAGTGGCTCTAATGCAATACAAAGACAAAAACAATATATTTAGAGAAGGGGGAAAACAGGCTTAGAAATGTGCTACAGAATGATAGGAGGAAATCATCTTTAAAAATTGGTACACTACTTGAATGAGGGGGAGTGCTGGGTAGAGACCCACAGCCTATTTGTAGGCAATTGGACATCCCTTTACATAAAGGTCACGGGGAGGAGATGAGCCAGTCAGGTGCAGTATAGCACCAATGAAACATACATCTCTCCTCTACTTCTTTCATGTTTCCTCCCCCTCCACTATCATGACCCCAATTCTACCTTACAAATCTGACTAGACCAGAGTATAAGAGTTGGAAACACAGGGAATCCAGGACAGATAAACCCCTCAGGACCAATATTGAGAGTATCCATACCAGGAGGGGAAGGGAAAGATAGGGGAAGAAAGGAGAAACTGATCGCAAGGATCTACATATAACCCCCTCCCAGGGGGATGGACAACAGAAAAGTGGGTAAAGGGAGGCATCGTCAGTGTAAGACATGAAAAAATAATAATTTATAAACTATCAAGAGTTCATGGCGGAGGGAAGGTGGAGGAGGGAGGGGAAAAAACGAGAAGCTGATACCAAGGACTTAAGTAGAAAGAAAATGTTTTGAAAATGATGGCAACAAATGTACACATGTGCTTGACACAATGGATGGATGGATTGTGATAAGAGTTGTACGAGCCCCCAATAAAATGATTTTTTTTAAAAAGTTGGTACACTACTTACAGATCTACAGTAAGCCTACTAAAGAGTATTTTCACAGACTTTTTAAAAAGATAGTTATGAAGATATTCTTTCCATTAATTTTTCCTCCCATGAAGCCTTTTGGCTATCAGAAATAGAATATATTTAAGAAATAAAATTAAACACTGAATATGAGAATTAACTGTTTCTATGATTTTTTTATGGCAATCAATCATGCCAATTAAACATTGACATTTTAGTCATTAGATTCTACTATCTGATTTTAATTAATCTCTTTATAAAAAAATGAATTTATACTAGTTTAATTATGGAAAACTTAACTGTCCTTTATTTCTAATGTGAATATACTAATAGACCAACAGATAACTATATTAATTGGCTTACTAATAATTAATTAGGATGACATGAAAAAACTTACTTCATGTATTTCTTCCTATCAAGAGACTTCTGTGTTGCAGCTGAAAGAGCTACTCGTGGGCTTTTCATTTTATCCTTTGAAACAAACACATATGTATGTAACATAAAGCTCTAGTAGTACCAACAGTACAGTACCCTGGTATCGTAGGATAGGATGATCCCAAATTAAGAGAGAAGCTTCTCTGTGCTAGCATCTATATCGTTAACTTAAAATTTTTGTAAAGTAAGGAAAGCACTGGTGGCATAGTGAGTTATGCCTTGAGCTGCTAGCTGCAGTTCAAACTCACCAGTAGCTCTGCAGGAAAACAATGAGGCTTTTCTGTTCCTGTAAAAAATTACAGCTGGGAAACTAACTCACAGTGGCAGTTCGACGCTGTCCTGCAGGGTCACTATGAATCAGAATTAACTGCATGGTAGTGAGGTTTTTTTTGTGAAGTGAAGCACTGCGTTTTAAACAAATCACTACTTATTTTTCCCAATGAAATAATACAAATTTTGCTTGTTTTTCTTTTACCAGCCAAAAAACACTGATTCAACCGGACTTCCAACATTCATTTTCTTAAATTTCTACTTAATGTAGAGCCTGTTTCCTAGTTCTGACTTCCAGACAAAAGAAGGCATATATTCCAAGACAATGTCAAGAAAATGCAATCTATTGCAGCTGATGGTTTTTCATAAGCTAACCAAGGAACAGTTCAAGCTTCAATTCCAAAATCCAATAGGAAACAATATGTACCCCAATTACCCCAATTTCTTTTAAATGTCTCAACATTTAAATGTTGCTGGTAAACTTGGGAGTTATCTTTATTTTATAAATATAGGGAAGGTTTGGATGTAGGGAGGACTTGGAAGTCAATAAAGAGTGGTATTTAGTATCAATAACCCCAGACCTATGTGCTGGTTAAATTGTAGAAGTCATTGCCTTCCACATGAGAGGCCCACAGTCAGTTTAGGCCAATGCATTCACGTGCAGTCACCACGAACAGGTTTCAAGAGAGTTTCCAGAGGAAGATAAATTATAAAGAGAGTCCTGGCAATCTACTTCCAAGAATCAGCCAATGTCGACCACAAAGATCTGATGCACAACTTATCATGGGGATGGCATAAGACTGGGCAGTGTTTTGGTCTGTTGTGTATGGGGTTACCATGAATTTAAGGCCAATTTGATGGAAAATTAACAACCACAACCACCAAATCTTGAAGAAAGCTCATTCATTAGAAAATCATGTAGCAAAATAAAGAAATAGAAATAGAAAATCATGTAGCATACCATTTGCCTGAGCATTTTCTCTTTTTGAACTTCCCGGTCATGCTGTAGAATAGACATTCTTTCAGCTGAATCCATTACAAAGAATACGTCATGAATACCATACAGGGCAGCTCGCAACTAAGTTCAAAAGGAAGAAAATAGGGTCTCCATTGGGTGGGGGTGGGGGTGGAGAAAGATGAGATCAGAGTTCAGTAATACTATATACATTTAGTTAAAGTAAAAGGTTAATGTTTTAATTAAAACCTATTTTCAGTAATTAATAAAAGAAAAGAACTATACCACTCCCATTTCTTAAAAGCTTTCAAAATAGGTGTGTTTACCTGTGCTAGCACTCTTTCTTGAAGGGAGGCATCTTGTGCAGAAACAATTCCTCTCTTTAATGGTGCTTCTGACTGAAAACTTCGCATGAACTCCATAGTATCCTTAGAGAAAAAATATCTCTTCAAAAACCACGTTTTTATACAAATTCATGATCAGATGATAGTAAATCCAAAATGATGATTTGTGAGGAACAGAAGAATTTCTCTTACGTTGTCTCCCCAAAATATGTACCAGACTAGAGTGACTGTACAATAGGTGATCAGCGAAAGTAGGTCAGAGGTTATTCTCCTTAACATCAGCCATCTATAGTGGCTAGACTATTAGTCTGACTCACCCTAAATAAGACCCACTCCCTTCTGATAAGGATAATGGTGGTCTGTTCACTTGCAGGAGATACCAGAGAGGGCAAACCCGCCCAAGGGTGACCAAGGTTAGATAGTCATTATCAGCTGTCTACATCAAGCAGACACCACTGTTTATTCCACAACCAATGTGGGCACACCCCTAGGTGATTCTCCTCCTATTGATTGTATTGCTTATGTTAATACCCCTCCTGGTGACTCTATTGTCCACTATCAGGGAACTTGCATGCCTCCCAGAATAGTAATTGTCTGTTTTATTATATGAGACACCAGAGTGATCAAACTTGTTCTAGAATGAATTATATTGCCCCTTTCTGTGATGTATGACTCTATGATGCGTGGTTAGCAATAAATAAGGAGGCTCCCTGGTTCTCGGGAGGGTGGCTGGAGAAGGTGACTAAGGAGGATGAAGCAGCGGCTTCTTCTCTGATGGCTAAAGCCCCCTCCACGAGGACCATCAAGCCGGGTTGAGGTGAGATATGCTACCATGAATTGCGTCTGACTCCATTACTTGACTCCATCCTTTAACTCTCATGCTCTCTATGACTTTACTATAATCTCTACTTATTATCGCTGTACAATTGCACCTACCAAACCTGTGATGTTTTGTGGGGTTCCCTCTTCCCATTAACCCCACAATGATTAAAAATAAATAAAACAATCCAATTTTAAAAGTGGGCAAAGGACATGAACAGACACTTCCCCATTGAAGACATCCAAGCAGCAAACAAACACATGAAGAAATGCCCTCAATCATCAGTCACCAGAGACACAAAACAATGATGAGAGTGAATCCCACCCCAGCATTAATGACAAAGTTTAAAAACAACCCTCATATACTGCTGGGGGGCTGTAAAAGGGTTCAGCTACTAAAACTTGGGACTAGAAATACCACATAGATCCAGAAATCCCAATACTAGGTCTAGGGGCCGTGACATGACAAGTATACCCTTGTTCAGTGCAACAGTACAATAGCAAAACGATGGAAACAACACAAATGCCCATCAGCAGATGAAAGGACAAACTACGGTTTGATGGACTACTACACAGCAGGAAGAAGAATGCTGACTCTGAAACAATACTTCAAAACATGATAAACCAAGAGGATACTCTGCAGCATGAAATCAATCACAAAAGGGCAAATATTGTATGAGGCCACTATTATTTTTAAAAATCAAGAAAAGGTTTAAAAGCAGAGAGAGCAACACTCTTTAGGTGAGAGATGCAAGGAAGGAAAATTCACGAACTAGAAGATTCATGTTTGTTAACTTGGATGAAAGGGTAGGTAGTATACAAAAGGCGCAAGGGGCGGCACAAAATGATCAAAGCAAAGGAAAACCAGATGCAGCACAGAATCTGAGGCAATAAAGGTAAATTCTACTTCCTACCCAATCCTTCAGAAACTGCCATAACAATAATTGATGAGTGGATACAGAGCGACACTAAAGCTGAACAGGGGTGGGAAAGTGGATGGGACCACAGCAACGATTACACAGGCTTGACAGGATCTGTCCTCATATGTATTTGCAAGGGAGCTTCGGAAGTTCATGGGATCCCATAAAATGGAATTAAAAGATAATGGAAAATTTCCACAAACTTTTTGAAGTCCCCCATACACATACTGTAAAAATATATCCACGAATATAGTAGAGCATACAGGGGACAAGATTAGGAAAACTTCTTCGCCATAACCAAATACCTTAGAGGAATGAGTCACTGGACCTAGGGGCTCAAGACCATAGTCTTAGGGGACACTGAGATCAAAAGGCAATGTAGTCAACAAAGACAGTTTTATGCATCCTACTTTGGTAAGTAGCTGCTGGGATTAAAAGTTCATGAGCAGCCTCCTAAGGTGCAGCTATTGGTCTCTCTCTGCATTTGGAGCAAAGAAGACTAATGGATCAATGGACGAAGGGACCACCCAAACCTTCGTTTCCATAATCTTGAAATCAGAAGAACTAGAGGGTGCCCAGCTACCACTACCAACTACTCTGAAAGAAATCACAATAGAAGGTCCTGGTTACAGTAAGAAAGAGCTATGCAACAAAACCCTAATCAAAACAAAACAAACAGGCTTACTATAATGACAAACTGATAAAACCTCTAAGACACCCTTCTATCCTGGTACTATTCTCGCCACTGGCTGCACTTCTAGTCCCCCAATAGACAAGAATACAAGTCAATAATAACAACAGAGTATAAATCAATAATAACACACTCCTTAGAACAATCAACCATGAGATCAAGAGTACAACATTTGCCCAAGGATAAAGCTCAGAAGACAAGAAGGGACAGAAAAGAAGGGTGAATGGAAATGGTAAATCAGAGAGTGGAAAGAGTTATTACATTGTGCGGATTACCATCAAAGTTCCCAAACTAAATGGGTGTAAATTGCTGAATGGAAAACCAATCTGCTCTGTAAACTTACACCCACATTACAGTAAAAAGTTTATTAAAAAATTGCAAAGAACACAAGTTACTAAGAACCCTAAGAATATGTTGAGATTCATTCATTTTGCTGTGTGTATCTGTAGTTCATTCTTTTTATCGATGAACTCTATTCATTGCACGGATATGTGACAATTTGTCCATACCCCTGTTACACATTTGGATTGTTTCTAGCTTTGAGTTATTACAAGTAAAATTCATATGAACACTGTGTACAAGTCTTCAAGTGAACACATGCTGTCTTTTCTAGTCAGTAAATACCTGGCGGGCATACATTTGACTTTTTAAGCAACTTCTGCAGTGTTTTTCAAAGTTGCTTACCGTGTTCTACTCGCGTTAGCAAAGCATAAAACTTGCTGTTTGTTACAGTCCTCTAGGCTGCCATACGAACCACATAGAAGACATTGTAGTTAGGTCCAAATGGGACCTCTGTCAGTGATCCAATGTGTAACTGTTCCAGTTTTTAATTTGTCTACTTTGTTTTCTTTTTTAAAATTTTTGTTTGTGATTAAGATTTTGCTGTTTCGTTCTGTGGTTGTGGTTGGGCCATCTGTATGTGTTTTGGTTTGGTTTTGTATGTATTTCTGTAAAGGAGACTCAGGAGAGGTAAGGCAAAGGGACAGTGTGGGGGAGGTGGGCAGGAAATGGAGAGCTCACACAATGAGCACAGGAAGAAGAAATATCCTGGCACTGATAGTGGTGATAGCTGCACAACTCTTATGAATGTGAGTGAAGTAGTGAAATGTATGGTATGTGTACTGTATATCAGTGAAACTGTTAAAAATAAACTAAAAAAACTACTAAGAATTCAAACAACACTCACTTGATTGAGGCCAAAAAATTCAGAATATACAAACTATTTCATTTACATATTATTTACATTATGGGAAGAGGATGATTAGTCTTCTAAAACTGCCTGTTTTACTAGGTTTTGAGCTATTCTATCAGTTCAAATGTCACAATGACCATACTTTTACAGTTTGTCGAAGTTGCTTCAGCCGCTCTGTCTGCATGAGCCTTCGAGTCAGGTATCCTTTTGCCACTGCACTTACTTTGTTGAATTTTGCTTGTACTTCTGCACTGAAAACCTAAGAGGGAGAAAATAATTTTTTTTAAAGAACCTATGCATTAGACTCAAATCCTCACCAGACTCACTGTCATTAAGCCAATTCCAATTCATAGTGACCCTACAGAAGAGAGGAGAATGGCCCTTATGGGAGTAGAAAGCCTCATCTTTCTCCCACAGAACAATTGGTGGTTTTGAACTGCTAACTGTGTGGTTAGCAGCCCACCAATTACCACTACACTATCAAGGCTCTACTAGCATTAGACTAGAGACTGGTTTTCTTAATTATTATAGTCAACTAACTAAATTACTAACTAGAAATAACAAAAACTAGTAACTAAAGTTCTATTTGTATATTCTATGTAGTGCGATCTTGAATAAAAGCTATTTGTATAAACAAAAATACACATGCTCATTTATACAACCTCAGATGGTATCACTCTACAGAAATACATACAATTTGAACACAGTATAATTATGTACGCATAATTAAATTTGCCTACCTGAGACCATCTAGTTTTGGCCCTTCCAAAGGGTCTTATTACGGAGATTTTAGTCAAACCGCTACTTGATGATCCCCAGAGGTAGAATGACGATTCACTTGCAGAACTAAAGCTATGTTGTAGGGTTGAATTTGTGAAAGCTAGAAAAATATACATATAAATACGCATTATACTTGATGTCTTATAGGCAGATTATACAGAAAATTCAAACAAGCACTTGTGACACACCTTAAGAAGAACAGCTGTCCCTGAAACTGATCCACATGCAGACTTCAAATATTTATGGACTTTAAGCTTATGTACCAGATGGCTCTTTTCACTCAAACAGCATCTTAAGATCATTGAAGGTGTGAATATAAGCCCTTACAGAGAATGGGGATTACATGTAACTCAAGATCACTGGGGAGGTAGGTGGCAAACTGTGTTTTCACTTGAAGCATGTCTCCTGCTACACAGATAAACAAAGAGTGGCTTCTGAGCCCAATTTCTGCCATTGTCTTTACTGAGGGGTCTTTTCTCATGAACACCTGCTCACTCACTGATCTCTGAGCCGCGGCCATCAGTTTTCATTGACTAATAAGCTGCTGCCAGAGAGCAGTGGGCTAAACACGGAATTCCTTAAGGAAAGCAGCTACAGTTTTAAAGTATGCCCCCCACATTATCCTAAAATTACCAGAATTATTTGTAGTATGGAATGAATCCACTTGAGACAGCATCGTATCAAGCAAGCCAGAATCACTTATTTGTCTCCATTCTACCTCCACCGCAGTGTTACCGTCCAATTCCGAGCCTGCTGTTCTAACTGCCTTCTTCTCTTTTAACATGTTCGCCTGTTCTTCTATTTCCTGAAGATTAACAGTTTAACACGTAAGATTTTCAGTTCAATTACATCCCCTAAATCTGTGCATTATCAAATGTTTAGTTTTTCTTCCCTCAAATTAAGATACCGTATATACTCGTGTATAACCCGAGTTTCTCGGGACATATTTAATGCAGTTTTTGTGGTAAAATTAGGTGCCTTGGCTGATATTCTGGTCAGCTTATACTCAAGTATATATGGTAATTAAATTGTATCTAAAATATAAAACACTAAGTATAATAATCTTAAAACAAGTGTCCTTTTTCTCAGGATATAGCTCTTGTGGAAGGTGTATTTTGGGATCTACTTATAAAAGTTCATTTTAAATTATTAAGTTTTGAATCATGGATTTAATTACACAATTACTTTTAGATCAAGATCTAAATAACAAACCTCACACACTGGCAGTAAAAAATATTAGACATGCATCAAAATCAGGGGCCTCAAAAAAAACCCCAAAACCCCAGCCACCTTTCATTCAGATATGCAGGGCTGAAAAGCACAGATGTCTTACGCTTGACCAAGGTCCACAAGTGGCCCCCGCTGTTTCACGTTCCAGCTCCAAAGCCCTGCATTTCATTCCTCACCTTCTGCAGTCTTTCCTGTTCCCTCTCCTGCTCAGCTATCAGTAGTGATAACTGCTGGGCATGCTGCTCTTCCAGTCGCTTCCGCATTTCTTCAAAAGCTAGCATTTTGCTTTTTAAGATCTCCTCGCCTTCTGAAAAGAAACATGTCCTCTCAAATTTAAAAAACTTACTATAATGCTCACTTTAAAATATGCTTCTGATTAAAGTATGTTCTGATTTGACATCACGTTAATCAAGACATAAATGGTCCCGCATTTAACTACATTCTTGTGTTGCTGCTCTTCTCACATCAGCACCCACCTTTCCCCACTCCAGGAGCAAATCCCATGGTAGTTTCAATTGCCTCATATGCTGTGAAAGTTGGACATTGAGTAAGGAAGACTGAAGAACCAATGCATTTGACGTGTGGTGCTGGCAATGAATATTGCCATGACGAAGTACCATGGATTGCCAGGAGGATAAGCAAATAGGTCTTGGAAGAAGTATGGCCAGAGTGCCCCATCGAGGCAAGACTAGTGGGACTTCATCTTATATACTCTGGACATGTGTCAGGAGAGACTAGTCCCAGAGAACATGCCCAGGAAGGTAGATGGGCAGTGAAAAAGAGGAAGGTCTTCAAAGAGTGGGCTTGACACAGTGGCTACAACCATGGGCCCAGACCTAGAAACAACTGTGAAGTTGGTGCAGGACCAGGACCAGGGTTTCCTTCTGTTGTGCACATGGTTGCGTTGGGTTAGGATTGATTTGATGGCACCTAACAATAATCTTTTTTGGAAGCAGACTGTCTCATCTTTCTCTCCCAGAGCCACTGGAAGGTACGAATCCTTAATATCCCAACACTTAATCCACTGCACTACCATTAAGGATCACAGCCTTGAAAACCCTATGGGTCAATGCTACTGTTTTATAGGGTTGCTAGGCATCGGGATCAACTCAACAGCACCCAACAATAACAACATTGTCCTACTTCTTTGGTCTTCCCCTAATGCTTTACTAAATATATTTTATTCGGCTACAATAATCTTCATTTGTCATATAGAATTTTTCATAGGCAAGTGGAGCCACAAAAGCAGACTTGTAATTCTTTACAACTGAAAGCCTCTCAGCTCAACCAAGGAACTGGAAGCAGGCGTCCATTCTGCTCTATCTTCCAAACTTTACAAATCGAGTACCTCTCCTGGGGCTCTCTCCCTCAGGAGGTGCACTCTAGCTGTGGGCAGCTCTCAGCATCCCACACTGCATCCCTTGAATGCTGTCTCAGATGCCCAGCTGGCTCCATGATTGGCTTCCTCAGCATCTTCACATCCACTGGCCCTGCTCTTCGGGAAGTACTGACAGAACGGCCACACAGTGGCTGGGGTCTTCTGAAGTCACCACCCTATGTTACCGACTTGGAGGATCCAAGGTGGCTCCCCAGATACCAACTGTTTCTAATAGCACTCTTATACTGTTGTGTGGGGCGCAAGCTGTCTCCCCAAACCCTATTTTCCCCATAATCCTATGATATATAAAGTGTGTAACTTTATTGAACACAGGACTTTTCAGGATGATACACTGAAATGTCTAACCCAGCAGTTCTCAATCTGGGAGTCGAATGTCCATTTCACAGGGGTCGCCCAATTCATAACTAGCAAAATTAGAGTTATGAAGTAACAATGAAAATAATTTTATGGTTGGGGCGATGGGGTCACCACAACATGAGGAACTGTATTAAAGGGTCGTGGCATTAGGAAGGTTGAGAACCACTGGTCTGTGTCTAAGAACTTAAGTTACCTGGTTATGTTTTCCTATCAGGGATGAAATATTATTAAACATGAAACAAAGCAAAGTAAAATGGAGAAAGGCAATGTTTTAACAAAATACTATTAATGTAACACTAGATGCAACAGGAACATCATTTGTGATATTTTCTCTAATAATTTGAAAAGTGCTTGCTGAACGTCCAGTGACATGAAGTGCTCATTCTAAATGAAACAACAATAAATGCCAATCATAATGGTCTGGCAGATTAAAATGATGTGTCGTTTCCTGCAAGAACTTTCCCCAAAGTTTATCGATTATTTCCTCTAAAATACCAAATAGACTATAAAGACTTCATAATTTACATAACAAAGGTCATTAAAGAAAACATTGTGGTAGTTATATAATCATTTGTCAATCTGAGGATAGGGGTTGAGTCTAGTCTGTCAATCAGATCATAGCCAATGAGGCCTCTGTGTGGCCATGGATTTCTCCTGAGAATTGTTTTTATCTCCTTGAAAGTGGGAGAGACTCTTTGCTTACTTCCTTGGAGATGCTCTACTGACAAGACACATGGCACTACGCTGGCAGACCCGGTGCCCTGGGTCCTGGAGAAGCCACGTGAAGACCCCTGCCAGCACTGAGATGCTTACAATGCCACTGAATCCAGAGACTTTCTACCCACTGACCCTGCGATCATCCTGCATTGTGCATCATTGCATGTGTTTCGTGAGTCAGAAGACTTTATAGATTGGTAACGGACATATGGGTTAACATCGGACTTATGGACTTGATCTGGACTGGGCTGGGATGTTTTCTCAATGTTCAATTCCTCTTGTATATAAAACTCTTTCTTATACATGATTGTCTCCATGAATTTGTTTTTCTAGTCTACCCAGACTAACACACATATCAAATGGCAATAAATGCTATAGTGGTTAATTAAGTGCATGGATGCTAACTAAAAGGTTGGTAGTTTGAACCTATCAGCACAGCCACTCTTCAAAAGTCGGCTTCGTAGATTTACTGCCTTGGAAAGCCTATGGGACAGAGTTCTACTCTGTAGGGTTTCTATGAGTCAGCATTGACTCCATGAAAATGGCTATGGTATTGTGGGGTTTTTAACTATACTCTCTAGTAACATAAAGGAGACTAAGTACCCTGATGAACAAAAGAAAGCAACTGGGGTTGTTTTTTTTTTGGTAAAATGCCAAAGTATTAAAGGTACCATCTGCTTTACAGGCATCAAATGATTCAAGGTTTCCTTACCTTTTGAACTACTTTCTAACATTTTATTCTTGTTAACGCAGACAGAGGCCTTCGGGTATCTTTTCTCTAACAAAGGTTGCCTTTCCTGGTCAGCTATTCCAGTTGTACCATAGGGGTAGTTTTCTTTCTGCAAACTGTCAATCTCTAAATCTAGTTTCCGCTTAACTTTCTCAAGACTGTTTTCCAAAAGCTCTTCATTTCCATAGGACACCCTGGGTGTGCCCATCTCTTGTCTACTGTTCTGGTTTTGCATCAGTAAAGGAGATGGGTTCTTTACATCATAAGACTTATTCAGTTCCATCTGGGAGCTGTCATTTTTCTGTAGCACACTGGCTGACTTAAGTCCACTCACGGTCTCAAAGTTGTGGCTCACTACACATTGACTGGGGCCACATGGTTCATGCAATCTCGGCACTGCGGTAGCATCCACTGTGTGTGGTCCTCTCCCATCAGATGTTACCTGACCTTCCTCAGCATCAAGTCCATGAGGAATTTTAGTTACTAGTTGGTTTCCTGAAGATGGACATACCTGATTTGATTTACTTAAAGCCGTTTCTTCCACGGTTTGAGACATATTTCTGCTGTCATAAACTTTGCTTGGACAACCTTCAGCCACATCCAGTGGTAACTTTGGCATGGTTTTTGGTATGTTTGCTTTCTCATCAGTATCTTGAATGATTAAATCCACTGCCTGCACTTTTCCTTTAGGGCTTAATTCACAGGCATTTATTGGGTTATTTATGAGTATGTGACAGGCTGATGATGGCCTAGAACGTCTTCGATGCATTTTAGGACTCATACTTGGCTCAGGACTAGGTAATTTGGCATATGAACCAGTAAGACTTTTGTTAACATTATTTTCAGGAACAAGAGTGGAAATCACTTTAAAAGCAGAGTCAGAATCTAAAACAGTTGGATGGCCAGCTTGTATAGTTATATCTACTTTAGAAAAGCTCCCTAGAACAGATGAATTTGTGCTGCTTGCTTGAGTGGAAGCACCTTGGAGAAGAACATTTGACTTGTTAAGGCTTGGTTTGTCGGGAATGACTGAGTTTTTGCCTGTCAACTGGGCTTTCTCCTTTACAGAGTCAGTCACTTTAACAGCATCATTCTCTTTGTCTGAATGACTCTCATTAAGACTCCTCTTTGTGCTGCTTCCCAGACTGCGTCTGGATTGTTCTCTTTCTATATAATCTTTTGATTTTTTCATCAGGTTTTGAAGACTCATTATATAGGGATCAGGAGTGACTTCTTCCAAAAGTGATGTATCTTGTTCTTCATTTTTGGGGACATGACTATCAGAAAATAGCGTCTCTTGTGAGATCTTTGGAGAAGCTTCATTTTTTACGTGGCTAATATCTGAACCATCACATTGCTTTAGAGAGCTAAATTCTTCTGAGTCACTAGCTAAGTCTACTCCATTTGATTTAAATTGGTCCTCATTACCCAAAGGCAAAATCCCAGTTATTTTTTGAAGATTTGCTGAAGTAGAGTGTTCAGGAGGGCTGTTTGGAAGTGTAGCAGGAACAGTCACGTGTGTTTCGGAATTAAAGTAAACAGTGTCTGACTCCCACTGATCAAAATCACTGGCATTCGGTGCTTTTCTAACCTGAAAAAGAACATTTAGAAATTAACATTCCCTCATACAACCAAAAAGTCTTTGATTTCATTATATTCTAAAAACAGAACTGAAATTGAAGATTCAGTGTCCTGATATTTAAAAATAAATAAATAAATAAACTAAGATGACCTGTATCCAATGGTATTTTATTTCACACAGGGCTGAAACAGTAATCACACGTGTCAGTCTGTTAAAGAAAAGCAACAGAAAAAAAAGAACTTATCTAACTTGATACAAATATGTACCAATAAATGCACGTGAATGCATTTATTGGTACATATTTGGTGGCACATTGGGTTAAGTGTTTGGGCGCTAACTCAGATTGACATTTTAAGGAACTCTAAGAAGCTGTTTTATATTTTCCTCTGGGGTTGCAGGGAGTCAGAATTGATTCAGTGGTAGTGGGTTTTTGTTTTGGGGGGATGTATATGCATGTGAATTTATGTGTATAAATAAAGAAAAACAAACATATACACAAGAGGTTTTTTCAAA
Source organism: Echinops telfairi (assembly GCF_000313985.2). NCBI lineage: Eukaryota > Metazoa > Chordata > Mammalia > Afrosoricida > Tenrecidae > Echinops > Echinops telfairi. The sequence goes on from NW_022103901.1 coordinate 25,347,345, forward strand.
AGCTCATGGAAAAATGGAATTAAAAGATCATAGGATTTTTCCACCAACATTTTGGAGGTCTCAATCATACATAAACATATATATATATACATATGGAAATATGTACCATTTAAGGATAAAAGCATTTATTCTAGTTGTATATTATTAAAGTCACCATGGTTAGGATGCAATGCTAAGAGTTAAATAACAATTAATTAAATATCTTACATAAATGATCAGGATATTAGTTTAGCAAAAATAATTAATAAGACCTCACCTCCACTGATGCCTACTCCAAATCTTAGCTAAAATCTCTCTATGAAATGAGGCAAATTATAATGATAGTGGATGATTGCTCAAATATACAGCTTAAGTTACTTAGAATTTTTTTAATTCAACTTAAAAACAAATTAATTACCAGAAAATTCAATTACACTAATTGATAGTTAAAAACAACAACCTGCCGATGTAGTTTTGGGATAACCAAAACAGGAAAAATTAAACTGAGAAAAGCTACGTACACAAAAGACACAAAATTACATTTGTTAACCTGACTGCGCAAAAGAAAAAAAGAGTAAACTATGAGGGTTTCTAAATATGAGCAAGCATACAGTAAACTGGTGAAGATCACTCATTAAATAAAAATACTGTCATAGGCTCTTGAATCCTAAACATTAAAATATTTGTATGCTGTTTTCGATACATGTGCCCACCCCACCCCCACCCCCTCCCCTAGGCTATATATGGCTCGCCTGTTTCACTTTTCAAATCCCAAGTCATATAATGGTTTCCAGGTGCTACTCGGTAAACATACAACAAGGTGAACAGCTTAGTCACTACCTCCGGACTAAAATAAACCAAACAAAAACACATTCATGAAACCCCTGAACATGTTCATAGGTCTAGGGAAAAAAAATCATTCTTTAACTTAAAATATTTTACATTTTTTATATTGAGCAGCTATAATTTTTATATATCACTAAAATATGCCGTTAGTTATGAGTATTTTTTTAAATTTATCACAGTCACAGGTTTTATTTTTTATTTTTTTTCAGTACAGTCACAGGTTTTAGATGTAAAACACCTTAGTTAGAAAGCTATTTACATTACATAAAATTTTTCTATCTTTATAATTAAGTCATCATTTTAACATTGTAAATTCTCAGGCTCAATAATAAAATTTTTTCTAATGCTTCCTCCCCCAATCCCCACCCTCAACTATCATGACCGCAATTCTACTTTACAAATCAGATTGGACCAGAACATGCATATTGCTACCAATAAGAGCCCACAACACAGGGAATCCAGGATAGATAAACCCCTCGGGACTAAAAAGGAGCATAGAGATACCAGGAGGATAAGGGGAAGGTGGGGAGAGCAAGGGGGTATTGATCACAAGGATTGACATATAATCCCCTCCCAGGGAGACGAACAATAGAAAAGTGGGTGAAGGATGACAGAGGATGATGTAAGATATGAAAATAATAATCTATAACTTATCAAGGGTCCATGAGGGAGGGAGGACGGGGAAGGGGGGTAATGAGGAGCTGATACCAAGGGTTCAAGAGAAAGAAAATACTTTGAAAATGATGATGGCAACATATGTACAAACGTGCTTGACACAATGGATGAATGTATGAATTGTGATAAAAGATGTAAGAGCCCCCGGTAAAAGTATTTAATTAAAAAAATCATTTCATTGGGGGGTCTTACAACTCTTATAACAATCCATACATCAATTGTATCAAGCGTATTTGTACATATGTTGCCATCATTATATTCTAAACATTTACTTTTTATTTGAGACCTTGGTATCAGCTACTCTTTTTTCCCTCCCTCCCACCCTTGTGACTCCATGATAAATTATGTTATTATTATTATTTTCATATTTTACACTGCTGTCTCCCTTCCCCCACAGTTTCTGTTGTTCATCCCCGGGGGTGGGGGTGGGGGTGGTTATGTGTCCATCATTGCTAACGGTTCCCCCTTCCTCCCCTCCTTCCCCACCTTTCCCCTACTCTCCTGGTATCCCTACTCCCCTATCTGACCTGGATTCCGTGTGTCATGAACTCTTATCTGTACCTGTGAACATGCTCTAGTCTAACCCGGAGACAAAGGCAGGACTGAGGTAATGATAGTGGGGGGTGAGAAAGCCTCAAGGAACCAGAGGAATATTGTGTGTTTCATCGGTGCTATGTGGTGCCCTGGTTGACTCATCCCTTCCTTGTGACCTTTCTGTGACAGATGTCCCATTGTCTACAGATGGGCTTTAGGTCTCCACTCTGTACTCCCCTTGTTCTCAACAATAATTTTATTATCGTATATACTTGAGTATAAGCCAACCCGAATATCAGTTGAGGCACCTAATTTTACCACAAAAACTGCATTAAAAATGTGCTGGAAAATTCGGCTTATCCACAAGTATATACGGTAGTTGAAGACTTCTTAGCTTCCTCAAAAAGATAAAGATATGCCATTTTTATTTCAATAATGGGATAGATTTGCTGTAATTAGAGCTCTGTGTTAGATATTTTAAATTTTTAATATGGATAGTAATTAAATTTTACAAAATAAAATTATTCCCTACAACACTGAAAAATGGAAGGCAGTAAGAAATATCCTAAGGTTCATTACACATGTGTTACCTGGTATAAATCAGATAAGTCACAAGTCTCTAAGATTATGAACAAAAGAAAATATGCAACTAGCAAAACAGTACAATAGGTAATAGTAGAAATTATTTGTTCAATTGAATTAATTCATTTTTCTTTTTAGTATAAAATGATCCAGACCTTGAAATTGTTTATATAAATTTAAATTAGGCTAAGCAAACATAATTGCAAAAGGTATAGGTCTGCTTGAATGATTTACATTTGCATCTAGGGAATCCTATTTGTCTAATCTAAATTGCATTTGTTCATCTAAGAGTGTAATCGTCATTAAACAAAACAAAACATGGGGGCAGTTTTTTACTGAAAATGAGAATAAGGTCATTTAGTCCATAATCTGATTAGTTTAGGGATAAATTACAATGGTCAATTCCACCATTTTGTGACCACAAATTCAATGTTTGTAGAGTCAGAAGACGCAGACAATAAGCGATTGTATTCAGTGCAAGTCTCCATTGTCTAAACACCCTCTGATTCAAGTACTCTGTGTTACTAACAAGCAAGTGAATTTTCTTTGGAGTAACTGAAATATCACAAATTATGAAGCTTTCAAACTTACCAGTAAAACGTACTGGTAATTAACTAGTACAAATATACTCTGCAGGTACTATCAATACTTAAGACAACATTCTTATAATTTTTAAAATTACAATTAAAAGAGCTTAAATGACACACCTGGACATTTTCAAGAATCTCCTGGACACGAGTCAATAAAGCTTTCTTCCTATTCACCTGCTTTCTTGCTTCTACATCAAGTGCTTTCTGCTTTTCCTGTTGCATCTCCTTTCGTCTCTCAACGTTAAGCTGTAAAATATAATATGCACTTACTGCTCAATGCTAAACCCATCCTCAAAACAGGAAGATTTTAATAAGAAAGATTAAGAATATGTGCAATCAACAAAGCTAGACTACAGTGAAAGAAACTGGAACAATTGTTGAAAGGTGAGGGATTGACAGAGATGCGCATCAGGGATTTGTGTTGAGGAAAATGTTCTGCAGGACTGGGAGTTATCCAGGTGCAGGCCATACAGCAAATCTCATGGAACTACAGCACTTAAGATCAGTGAATCTCACGGTATACAATTATTATGAATTGGGAAAAAATGGGAGCATTAAAGAAGGGGGAGCTGCTAATTTATCAAATGTTCTAAAATGAAAGAATTACAATTAACTCTGTTGTAAGTTGCTGAGCTTTCCATGTGGCAACATCTTCACTTGCATGAGTTAGATTCTTCAACTTTGAATCTTCTAATCAGTGCACAATTACTCTGCTGCCAGACACCCAAAAAGGAAAAAGGCCTGAAAGTTTAGGGTAAAAGAAATATATTTGATTTGCCTCCAAAATGACAATGTATTCTTTGCTCCTTCTTATTGTACTCAACTATAAAAATAAAATGGATCTAATTAATCAAAGGCTTCCAAGCAGTCTTTTTATAATGGATTCAACTTCCTAGAAATTTAGTTACTGCATTAAGGAGTCAGGAAGATTATTTTAGATTTATACAAATGGAAAAGCATGTCACATAATAAAATTACTCCTAAACTGCAATATTCACCTAATAAATACAACATAAATGCGTGGATTTATAGCCATGATCTTGCTTATTAATTAAGTAGTAACTAATAGGGGCACTATGAATCAGAATCAACTGCAGAGCAATGGAGTAATGGAATTAAAGAACATAAACAACAACACTCAAACATTTTGGTCCAGATTAAATTCATTAAGCAACATATCATCAAATATTGTATCAAACTATTGTTCTAAATTTTTTCGTTTACTTGCATGATGCAAAAGATCATTTCACAGTTAACTTGCTAATCAAAAAGAGAAAATGTCTACCTGTAAAGAGCCGTCTGTCAATCACCACCATAAGTCAGGCATCAAACTAAGCATCATTAACAGAAGGATAACTGGGCATTGTGTTAGGTCTGATTTAATTTAATATGAAGTATGTAGGATCCTCTCATAAGAATCCTTTCCAAAAACGTTTAACCTAATAAATCTAATAAAACTTTTAGATTTAATTTTCAGCTTCTAAAAAGCAAAGAAATGTCAGAATAATTTAATCACCACCATGAGAAACAACTGGTTCGAACTCCAGACACCAGAATCCAGAGCCTGGCCCACACCCACTTCTCTTCAGTGTCTCGGAGCTCATGCTCCACACAGTGATGGTCAGATCTCGGCAACCCTGCCATTTAGAGCTGATTCATTCAGTATATGAGTCTATAAGATGGACCGGTTAGTTAAACTAAGTCACTACTAGTGTACATGGAGGTGATTTGTGAAATTCCCCAAAATGGAATTGCTGAGTCAAAGGTTATGCAAACTCAAAAATAGTATCGACTTATCTTCTCAGCAAAAGTGCCTTTTCACCCACAACCTAAGGAATGGTATTTGCTCTCTGCCAATCTACTAAGGAAAAAATGCAAACTCATTTTTGTTTATCTTTACAAGTCGTTAAGTATGAATAAAGGTTACCTATCTTTTTAAATGTTTATAAGCCTTTATTTGCTTGTTTTGTGAACTGCTTATTTATGTTTTTCGGCCACTTTTATATTAGTTCTTTTACTGACTTGTAGGAGTATTTTAATATATTAGGGAGGCTTGGTAGTGACTGCACTAAGAGTTAGGCTGCTAACCAAAATATTGGTGGTTGGAAGCCACCAGCCGGGTCTAAGGCGGAGAGATGTAGCAGTCTGCTCCCCTATAGATTGACAGCTTGGGAAACCCTGTGGGGAGCAATTCTACCCTGTCCTGTCGAGTAACTCTGAGTCAGGATCATCTCCATGGCAAGGCTTTTATATATATATATATATATATATATA
>NW_022103901.1:25352929-25363000 GCF_000313985.2 Echinops telfairi
AAGAAAATTAGCTCTTCGTTTATGTTTACTGCTATCTTTTTCTAGTTTATTAAAAAAACTTTATTTTAAGAGATTTTACTCATATCTAAATTAACAGTTGCTAAATTTTACAACTTGCTCTGATTAAGAAGACAATCCTAACTGGCCTAGACCAAAAAGCCTTTACCAGATGTTTCCAGCATCGCTGGTATGTTTAATGTGGGTCAGTCACTCTACTAAGCAGTTCCCATTCTGAGAATTCCGTCCAGGTGGTGCCACAGTGACAGACGGGGAGAATGAGGCTGGGAGGGAGACTGCGGTTTGAGCCTCAGCATGCCTCCAGAACTCTGGTCAAACTTTCACTGTCATGCTATAGCCTTTAAACTAAAACACACGTGGTACACATGAAAAACAAAGGCTACTTCCAAAACCCATCTCGCTGTCATCAAGTCAATTCTGACTCATGCAGATCCTACAGGACAGGGTAGAACTGCCCCTGGGGCTGCTGAGACAGTAACTCTTTATGGGAGTACAAAGCCTGTCTTCCTCCTTCGGAGCGGCTGGGGTAGTAGACCAACGCATAATCCACTATGCATCCAAGACTCCTCAAAGGCCTCGGAGGGAAAGAAAAAGTGGGGCTTCAATCGACACTTCAAATAATGTGTTCCACATCAATTATCAGAAAAGCAAACGCTTTACTCACCAGTGGAGAAAGGACAGCCACTCCGTGAAAGCGAATTAGCGAGATGCTTTCAGATTGTGCAGGTAAAAAGTTCTCCCTGGATAGTGACGCTTCCTGGATTGTGGCGAGACTTTTCTCGCAGAACTTCTCATATTCCTCCATTTTCCCACAATCACACTACAAGAGGGAATTTTTTTTTAATGTGCTGAGCAAAACAGATCTTAATTATTTGGCCATCTTATAAAGCACTGAAATAGTCCTCAAATTCTCAATTCTTTAAATTGTTTCACTGATTAGGAGCTAATTCTTGGGAATAAGAAAGTACCTAAAGACCCAGGTAATCTGTTAAGCTAGTTCTGAGCACTGTGATTTAAATCTGATTTTGAAGATTATTAGCTTAGAAAAGTATTAGGAACATAACAGTAAAATAAAACCTTCTACCACGCCTTGAGGACGACGATCCCAATTAGAACAGCCAGTCCACAAAGAGGACCACATTGCCAGCCCCACTATGAGACATGACGCCCCTCACTGACCCATGGCCCTACAGGGGACAACACCAGAGACAGTGTGGGAAATGCACCCGATCTGATCCTGCCACACCGAGGCAAAACACTAAGGGCGTGCAACAGAACAAGAAAATGGAGCAACGAGGTCCCTAGGGAATGTTAAAGGTGGACTTTGGGGCCAGGGCATGGTGCCCCAACAGACTGGACTGGAAAACACTCCTAAAGGTCAACAAACAATCCTTGAACTACAAGCTTTTCTTTCTTGTTGTGTTTTGTTTTGCTTTTTCTGTCATTGGTTTGTTGTTGTTGTTGTTTTGTTGTATATTGTTGCTTGGTTTTGCTCTGTCTTGTTTTAGTGCATATTATTATCTCTGCAGGTCTGTCTAAATCTGGAGGAGAAAACAACGGGACCGACTGTTCCGTGGAGACATTGGAGATGGGGAGGTAGAGGGAAAGGAAGTGGTGTTAACAAACCCAGGGACAAGGGAACAACAAATGATCCAAATTGGTGGGGAGGTGGGTGTGGGAGGCCTGGTAGGGCATGATCAAGGGTAATGTAACACAGAGGAACTGCTGAAACCCTGGTAGGGACTGAGCATGATAGTAGGACAGGAGGAAAGTCAAGGGAAATAGAGGAAAGATCTGGGAGGCAAAGGGCATTTATAGAGGTCTAGATAAAGGCATGTACATATGAAAATATATTTATATATGTGCATAGATTTATAGGTTTAGTATTAAGGTAGCAGAAGGACATTGGGCCTCCACTCCCTCAAGAATACTTTCTTCTATTAAAGAATACTTTCTTCTATTAAATACTTTCTTCTATTAAATTAGCATTCTATGATGCTCACCTTCCCAACACAATGGCTGAAGACAAAGCAGGTAAATAAGCAAAAGTGGTGAAGAAAGCTGATGGTGCCCGACTATCAAAAGATATAGTGTCTGGGGTCTTAAAGGATTGAAAGTAAACAAGCAGCCATCAGAAGCAACAAAGCCCACATGGAAGAAGCACACCAGCCTGTGTGATCACGAGGTGCCAAAAGGATCAGTTATCAGGCATCAAAGAACAAAAAATCATATCACTGTGTGCTCACCTCCATGATACAATCGCTAAAGACAAACGGGTGCATAAGCAAATGTGGCAAAGAAAGGTGATGGTGCTCGACTATCAAATGCTATAGTGTCTGGGGTCTTAAAGGCTTGAAGGTAAACAAAGCCTGTGGGAAATAAAAGGATTTCTCCCAAGTTGTTTCCCCCAAATATATGCCAAACTTAGCTGCTTGCGAATGACTATATACTTGGAGGTCATCAGGAGTAGCCATCTAGAGCAAGCAGACCTTCCCATTCCTATGGGCACACCCCTATCTCATCCCCTTCCTGTTACGCTTATGCCTATCATACATCCCCTTCCTACAATGTGTATGCTTATTGTACTGCCCCTTCCTGTGACGTGTGGTTACCTGTAATCATGTCCCCCTAAGGAGAGATAACCCTTGGTTAGCAATAAAGTGGGGGCTCTCCTGCTCTTGCTCCCAAGGCTCTCGCCTTTTGTTTCTAAACAGTTTTACTTGCACATAATCTACATATCATACAGTTCAATAGATCAAACAAATCAAGAAGAATTGTATAATCATTACCACACTCAATTTTAGAACATTTTCTTCTTTCTTGTACCCCCTTTTATTAGCACCCCATACCCCCACCCCCACACCCCAGCCTCCCTTGCCACACCCTTAGGAAACCATCAGTCTAGTTACTGTCTAAAGAGTCGCCCATCCTGGATTTCACATAGTGAAAAACATACAAAAACAAAGAAACAAGAAAGCTAACAACACTAACAAGCTAAAATAGAGAAAAACTTCAATCAAGCAGAAAATATTAAAAATTAGAACTTCAAAATAGGTCAAAAGGGAGATGAAATGATAAAATGTTAAATTTTAACCTAACTGCATCTGCCGTAATCCACTCTCCAATGCACTCTGTCTGACAGCCAAGCTCTTCACCTCTGTGCTCAGAGGGGATTCACCAGACTTCACTCGTGTGTGGCTCACCTTCACTTTTTTATTCCTAACTGAAACAACTTTTAAATTATACCCACTTCTCATTCATTGACATGGTTAGGTTTCAAAGGCACGTGGTTATACACAAATTAGCATTGTTAAAATGGAGAATGATCACATTAGATCACAAAAATGGAAGCGGATTACCTCATTACTTAACTGCTGTATTCCTTCATTACTGACCGTTACATAATCACAACTGAGGATCATGATCCAGGCAGACTGACACATCACCTTAACCACTCAATGTTTGTTACTGCCATACATAGGTCATTGAACACAAAACAGTGAGAGAGTTTTTACTATAGAAATAAGTGCAAAATGACAAGTGATGAGTAGATGTACGTTGTTGACAAGTAAGAACACGGGCAAACCATCAGAAACAAAAAGCCCACAAATTTCACAATACCTAGGAAGCAATGACGTTGGTACTGAAAATACAGGGAACCCGGAAGGATCAGCCACCATAATCATTTGTCTCAAACCAAAACCAAACTCATGTCTAGCAAGCATTAAATACTTATTGCCTATTTGCATAGCATTACATGTGTGGTACTGTTTCTTTCAAATAAGAAAATATCTAAATCATAGCTAGCAAAGGTATGTAAACCAGAAAACATAATACAATAGTATTCTTTAAAAACAGCAAGCTAACAAAAGAAAGAGAGAAGGCATGATATGGAATGTATACTTCATGATATGGAATGTATAACAATTAAAATCTGATTTTGTCTTAGGCTTCAAGGCACTTTGAGTTACACTATAGTGGCAGGGATAAATTACAGCTCAATTAGAAATGAAGAAAAAGCATATTCAGAAATATGATAAAATTCTAAAAAAATAAGATGCATTGCAAACTTTCACCCTCTAGTAGTCCCATGGACACCAAAACGTCTTCCTATCATCCCATCTATTGCAATTATTTATATGTTCATTTTATGCAAAATAGCATTTAAATTTAAAATGAATGGTTCCCTAGAGTATGAATGAGATTATTTTGCAACTTTATGCTCAAAAAACAAAAAGTATTATATGATATGTGGATTATGTGCCAATAAAACTATTTTTTAAAAAGGTGAAAACCAAAACAAGTTATCTTATTGTATTTGTCTAGATTAAAACCCATGTTAAGATACCTTAACAACCAAAATTATGCACCACCTACAAAGATGTGACAGTAATTCAAATGATCCCATTTTTGCTAAAATATTTTTAACACAGTCAATGTAGTTAAATTGATTCTAACTCATAGTGACCCTATAGGACAGAATAGAATGGCTCCACAGGGTTTCCAAGACAGCAAATCTTCAAAGAAGCATCTTTCTCCCACAGGCCAGCTGGTGGGTTTGAACCACCAGTCTCGAGGTTAACAGCCAAGTGCATAAACACTGAGCCACTAGGGAACTTAAACAGATTCTCCATATAATTAATATAATCTTTTATAAACTCAAGCAAAGCATGTAATTCTATTTTAAAGAATGAGGAAATTAAAAGAAATTAAATACTTCATAGTAATGGTTTATTCTCACTTAACAGCATCATATAAATATACTTCATTGCTTTAGAAAGTTAGATCCATGTCCCTTAAGCGATAATAATATATTACACGTGTGTTGACATAGTAACATACTATTATCATAGCATAATTAACAGCATACAGCCATCTATTAAACAGTCAAATAAAGGTACAAATTTAGAGATTATAGAAACTACCCAATGACCCTAGAGCGTGACTGGTGGCTTCAGCCCCCATGCGGCTCTCACCTCCTCAGAGAGGCCATCCCTTTCTGAGTGAGTCCCTCAGTCACTGTCACATAGCCCTGCTCTTTCTCAGGTTCCACAGCACACACCACCATCTGAAATTATCCTGATTTTTTCCTGGGGTTTTTGTCTCACTTCCTCCACCCAAATATTAGCTCCACAAGCAGAGGTGCACCCTCAGTCTTGTTCACCACTGACTCTGACTAAATAGAAGATGGAGTAAATAAAGTGGGAAAATTGGCTCACATAATAAGGTGAGTCAAGAGACAGGAACGAAAAAATAAAAGCAACAGTGAAGAGGGAAGAGGAAGGGAATTTCAAGACAGTATTACCATGGAATGGGAATTCATTGTGCTCACAGGGAACCTGTATGTGGATCCCTTGCTCTATCTGCATAACTGCAGAAAGAACAAGGGACTACTGCCTGGTTTAAAGGGGAAAAGGGTGTGCCTCAGGGTTGCTCAATCTGTATGCTGAGCAAATAATCAGAGAAGCAGGACTATATGAAAAAGCCAGCATCAGGTTTGAAGGAAGGCTATTCTATTAACAACCCGCAACATGCAGATGACACAACCTTGCTTGCTGAAAATGAGGGCTTGAAGCCCTTCCTGAAGGCAATCAAGAACTGCAAGCCTTCAGTATGGACTACAACTCAGTAAAAGAAAACAAAATGCTCACAACTGCACCAACAGGTAACATCATGATAAATGGAGAAAAGATTGAAGTTGTCAAGGTTTTCATGTTGCTTGGATGCATTGTCAATGCTCATGGAAGCAGCAGTCAAGAGATCAAACTGCAGTAGGTAAATCTGCTGCACAAGGCCTCTTTAAAATTCTGAAAAGCAAGGATGTTACTTTGAGGACTAAGGTGTGTCTGCCCCAAGTCATGGTATTTTCAATTGCCTAATATGCATGTGGAAGTTGGACAGTGAATAAGACTAAAAAAGAATCGATGCATTTGAATTATGGTGCTGGAGAAGAATATTGAAAGTATAAATCTGGTGCTCGCTTCGGCAGCACATATACTAAAATTGAAAGTATAAATCTGTCTTGGAAGAGGCATAACCAAAATGCTCCTTAGAAATGAGGATGGTGAGGCTTTATCTCAGGGTACTTTGGACATGTTATCAGGAGAGATCAGTCCCTGGAGAAGGACATCATGCTTGATAAAGTAGAGGGGTAACACAAAACAGGATGGATGGACTGACACTGGCTGCAACACTGAAATAGAAGAGCGATTGTGTGATTGTGTGCACGGTGCAAGACTGGGTAGGGCTTCCTTCTGTGATGCATGGGTTCGCTATGAGTCGGAGCTGACTGGATGGTACCTAACAACAGTTGCATGTTTGACCCTATTTCATGCTACCTCTAAACTAAAAGGTAACCATTTAAAAAGCGAGCAGGCCTTCCCCATATGATTAAGCAGGAGGGCACAATGTTTCTCACACCACAATTACCACTGTCAGCCAAGTTTTATTTTAAGAGCGTGTTTGACTCCAAGGCCACCCAACCACAATCTACTGGCCTATACTTTAGCATCAGGCATTACTGGTCCATTTCAGTGAATAATTTGTCAGCTGCAACAAGTTCAGACAGGCCTTGTCTTCTCTCTTTATACCACACAAGGGCTACTGACCCTTCTCCAGGAGAGCTTCTTGGCAAACCCCATAGACTCGGGACTCCACCCTCCGCTCCTCATCAGTACTACACCGGAAGTGTCTCGAATAGGAGTGGAGAATGGCAGAAGGAACAAGCACAGGCGGCCTTGTTTTTCACATCCTAGCTGGTTGCCTACCCATCCATGAGTCCTTTGACTGTCTTGTTAGGAGAAATAAATCCCAAACTGCTTCACCTTCAGCAATGAAGGGAATAAAAAGCCAACTTACTAAGGAGCCAGAGCACAAGCTAATAGCTGATGTGGGGAATGATATCAAGTGAATTGGATTAATCAAGGCAGGGGAAGATTCCCCAGAGATCTCACTCACTCACTGCCAGCGTCAATACTGACTCACAGCGACCCCGTCCTTTCGGAGACTGCAATTGCTTATGGGCACACAAAAGCCCCTGTGGTTTCAAACTGCCCACCATGCTGATCCCAACCCAATCCAACCATTACACCACCAGGGCTCCCCAGAGGTAGAAACTTTAAATTAAGGAAGTCGGCAACAGCCAGTAACGATTGTTAACCCCATAGTACTCAGCCAGTGAGGTACCAGGGGAGGGGCTCACGAACTAGGGAATATATAATGCTCCTGAACTGTGGTTGGGCCCCGTAGCCCATTTTGTCCTGTGAGGCTTGGGCATCCAATTTAGCACAATCGACTAATAAAACCCCTGTCTCGCTAAAGTGGGTACAAACTAGATTTCCTGAGCGTTTGTCGATGGCAAACACTTGTGATCACGGATTAGTAACCTCATATGGGATAAGGCGCCTCGCCCCAGTTCTCCCTTGGGAGACCCATCCAATAGGGTCCAAGTCGGGGTTTATCCCCACCCACCCGTTCCCAAGAGGAACTGAGAAGGTATCGGGTGTCGCACATCCAGGTGACAATAGGAGGAGGTTTCTCGTTCAGGTACCTACTCTCTACAAGTCACTTACCATCCCCAGGCCCCTCAGTTTCCTCATTTGTAAATAGGATCATCGGAGTCTCTCTCAAATGGAACTTTGTGAAAATTCAACGAGACCCGTCAATGTAGGGCAATTCGCACAGTGCAGGGTATCAGAAAGCTTTAAGAAATGGGGGCAGGGGGGCTGTTTTTGGTTCCTGGGCAGATTCAAATGTCACTTAAAAACCGTGCAGAGGGCGACAACAGCTTTCTCGTTTCTGTTTCCAGACCATCAAATCCAGGTCCAGGAGCCAGTCCTCATGCCTGAATGGGGTGTGTGGACCTACAACAACCAGATCAGAAAACCAACGGGCGGGAACCCCCTCGCAGGATCAGGTCAATCTTGAAATTTAGCTGTTTTATTACCCTCCTGCTCCGGGCCCGAGAGTCGCAAAGGCATAGTCAATAGCACTCGCTCCTCGGGCCTTGGGCGGTGATGACCGCGTTCAAAAATGGCCAGCACCCCCTGGGGGCCCTCCTCCCCCAGCGCCCACGGAAAAGACTCGGCCCCCGCAGTCTCGTTGACAGGAGGTGGCTCTCGGGCGCCGGGCTGCGGAGGGTGGCGTGGATCTACCCGGGGCTTCTGCCCGCAGCCCAGCCCCCTCCACACCCACCCATCTCGCCCAGCTCCTCCGCTGAGCTCCCAAAGGCCCACCAGGCGGTGGCAGCACCCGAGCATCACCTGCGCGCCCGGGGCCGCCGGTCCTGCTCCCGAGCTGCAGCCTGCACGGCCGGACCCCCCGGCTGGGCTCGCGGCCCGGGAGCCCCGCACCTGCCCTCAGCCCCCGAGGGTGCCAGTTCCGCCTCGCGGGTCGCCCCTCCGCCCCGCCCCGCTGAGGGTCACACACACACACACACCTTGGTGTGCTTCCTCACACTCCCGTCGGTTTTCCTCCCCTCACTTCGGGCCTCGTCCGCAAGGCTCAAGTGGTACTGACAGAGCACAGTTCGGTCCACCGCCGCCTTCTCCTCCTCCTCCCCGCCATATTACGGGTCTCTGGCGGCAACGCGGGCTCCTGGCAACCGCCGCCGCCACCGTTCGGGCTCCACCTTCTTAGGGCGGGCACTTCCGGCGTTGGCTTACCCAACCGTTGTACGGGACGAATCTACCGAAAAACTATAATCCCGGGGTGCATTGCGCTCCGGGTTACGAGGCCTCGCCCAATGATAGAGAACGTAGACTTCCTGGCAAACGCGATGCACGCTGGGAGATGTAGTCTTAAGGGCTCCACAATGACAAATTGTAGTAAACATCTCCAGGAGTCTGAAGCCACCCCACTCCGAGAAATTCCTAGAAATTACCATGTTTTATTTACCTGTATAGAGATAAACTCTTTTTCATTGTTCGAAGGCACACAACATTCACACACACACACACACACACACACACCTCACTACCATTGAGTAAATTTCACAGACTAGAAGCATCCCCGTGGGTTTCCCAGGCGCACATCTTTCCCAGAGCAAAAAGCTTCCTCTTTCTTAAGCAGAGCGGCTGGTAGGTTGAAACTGCTGACCTTGAGGTTAGTAGCACAACTCTTAAAAGCTTATGCCACCAGGGCTCCTATAACATTGAAAGGAACCAAAATTCCCTCTTCCATAGAGTCTGCCGGCTCATAGCCACAGTATAGGGTAAGGTAGACCTGCCTCTCTGAGTTTCAGAGACTGTAACTCCTTAAGGGAAAGCCCTGTCTCTCTCCCCAGGAGCATCTGCTGGTTTTGAACTGCTGACCTTGGAGTTAGCAACCCAACGCATAACCACTACACTATCAGGGCTCCTTAAGCCAAAATTATTTCTTCTTGCCCTTTACAAATCAGTGGGGAAATGATGTTCAAGAAGAAAAGTAAAACATTCTAAAGGACAGTAAAAGCCCTGGATCTTTTTTTATAAAAAGAATTAACATTTAATATTCATGTTCACCTATGAAAGATCAAATACCTGAAAGAGGTCACCGGATAAACATGACTCTGGCCTGTGACTGGTATCATTGGTTAGAACATTTCAGTGATGAGTAAAGGCTAATGAAAATTAATTGACATTCTTTTCTTTTTCATAATTTTATTGGGGGCTCTTACAGCTCTTATAACAATCCATTCGTCAATTGTATCTAGCACATTTGTGCATATGTTGCCATCATCATTTTCAAAACATTTTCTTTCTACTTGCACTCCTGGATCAGCTCACCTTTTATCCCTCCCTGCCCCTCCCTCCCACCCTCATGAACCATTGATAAATGATAAATTATTTTCATATCTTAGAGTCCACTGTCTCTCTTCACCCACGCTTCTGTCCATCCCCTTATGGGGCGGTGTTAGATGTTGATGATTTTGATCAGTACCCCATTTCTCCCCCTACCTTCTCCTTAGTCTCATGATATTGCTACTCCCATTACTGTTCCCGAGGTGTTTATTGGTCCTGGATTCTGTGTGCGGAGGGTTCTCATCTACACCAATGTTCATGCTCCGGTCTAGCT
>NW_022103901.1:25363237-25364554 GCF_000313985.2 Echinops telfairi
GCTACTCCCATTACTGTTCCCGAGGTGTTTATTGGTCCTGGATTCTGTGTGCGGAGGGTTCTCATCTACACCAATGTTCATGCTCCGGTCTAGCTGGTTTTGTAAGGCAGAACTGGGTCACGATAGTGGAGGTGAGGAAGCATAAAAGAACTAGAAGAATGTTGTGTGCTTCGCTGGTGCTATACTGCACCCAAGCTGACTCGTTCCTTCCTTGTGACCCTTCGGTGAAGGGTGTCCAATTGTCTACAGATGGATGCTGGGTCTCCACTCCCACCCTCCTTGTTCAAATTGATATGATTGTTTTGGCTCTTCCAGTGCCTGATACCTGATCCCTTTAACACCTCATGATCACATAGGCTTGGGTGCTTTTTCCATGCAAAATCCCTGGATCTTTTATCAACATTTTCTTTGTAAACAATTGCTACCAATTTCTCAAAACATGATTTAGTGTGCTTGGCTGCTAATTACCAGGTCAGCAGTTCGAAACCACCAGCCACTCTGGGAGAAAGCCTTGGCTTTCTCCTCCCATAAAGAGTTACAGTCTTGGAAACCCACAGGGTCAGTTATACCCTGTCCTATAGTGGTCTCTATGAGTCAGCACCGACATGATGGCAGTGAGTTTTTTCCCTCCCATTAGATCCCTGGTGGTATAGTGGGTTACATGTTGAGCTGCTATCCACATGGTCAGCATTTTGAACCCATAGAATCCACCAGCGGTCTCAGCAGGAGAAAGATAAGCTTTCTACTCCTGTAAAGAGTTACAGTCTCAGAAACCCACCAAAGCAATTCTACCCTGTTGTAAAGGACCATTATGAGTTGGAATCACTGGAGGGCAATGAGTTTTTTAGTCCCCTCCATTGACCATGGATGATACACACAAATAACTTGCTTGGATGCTAACCAGAGGGTGGAGTGTTTGAATGGACCAAACAGAGAAAACTCTGGCAGTCTACTTGTGAAAAAGTAGCCTTTGAATACCTTAGGGAACATGAAGCAAAGTTCGACCCTGATCGCCATTAGTTCAAGTTGACTTTACAGCAACTGGTTTTCAGGATTTTCCATCCCCTAACTTGGCTTTACTTTCTGTCTCTCTTCCAAGGTATACTTTTTGCACATGTAAAATGGTAATTTCAACAAGTGATCTAAAATTGATGGCATAGGATGCCTGGTGGAGCTTGACCAAGGGCAATGTAGCCGAGAGGAATTACTGAAACCCAAATGAAGGCTGAACATGATAATGGGACAGGAGGAAAGGAAAAGGAAATAGAGGAAAGAACTAGGAGGCAAAGGACATTTATAGAGGTCTAAATACATGTA
>NW_022103901.1:25367864-25370085 GCF_000313985.2 Echinops telfairi
GAGGTCGCTGTCATTCGGTGCCGTGGTGTCGGTTCGGCCTCAGGGCGACCCCACATACGATGGGGTGCTCCCTCACCATTGTTCTTCTGTTTGAGCCCAGTGCTTCAGCATCACCACACACAAGTCGCCACAGTACGACGAACTGCAGAACTAGTGGTGGCTCTTCTTAGATAGTACCTGTCAACTGAGGCTTAGATAGTACCTGTCAACTGAGGCTTAGATAGTACCTGTCAACTGAGGCTTAGATAGTACCTGTCAACTGAGGCTTAGATAGTACCTGTCTACTAAGACTTAGGAGAATAAATGAGATCCAGAAAGTGTTCGCTGGCCACAGGCCCTGGGACACAGGGAGGGCTCTAGAAAGGCTAGCTCTTCTGACTAAGTCTCCAGCTCTTTCTCTTCTTTCGGATGGAAGCTCCACAAGAGCAAGAACCCTATTGGTCCTGTTCATGGCTGTGCCCTTGGGACCTAGAAAGGTGTTCGGCACGCCTTGGATTAAATGCAATACATAGATAGGCTCAGCGCCCTGCCTGTCAAGACCCCTTGGCCTCAGTTTCCTCCGGAGTAGGAAAAAAGGCGTCACTCAGACCCCTTCCGGCCCTACATTGGTCGGGCGTCTCTTCCCTCCTTGCACATCCGAAAGTCCATTGAAGTCGCCCTACGGCTGAAAAGCCCCCAAACCACTTTGAACTTGAACCTGGGGCCAGGGCCCGCCCCCCGTTGCCGTGGCAGCGGCTCCGCCCTGCGCTCCGGGGATCCCGGGCTCTGATTGGCTAGACATCCGTCTCTTTCGCCGGTTGGGTCCGCCGCCGCCATTGTGCGGCGCTGGGACCCTCCCAGGTGTCATCTGGGGCGGGCGCCTCCCGGTCTCTCCCTCCTGTCGCTCGCCTGTCCCGGGAGCCCGGCGGGTCCGGGACTCCCGTCCTCGCCGGTCCGGGCGCCGGCATGTGGCTGTGGGAGGAGCAAGGGGGCCTCCTGGGCCCCTTCTCCTTCCTGCTGCTGCTGCTGCTGCTGCTGACGCGCAGCCCCTTCAATGCCGGCCTGCTCACGGGCAGCCTCTACGTCCTGCTGCGCTGCTTCAGCTTCGAGCCGGTGCCCTCGGCCAGGGCGCTGCAGGTGCTCAAGCCCCACGGCCGCATCTCCGCCATCGCCCACCGCGGGGGCTGCCACGACGCGCCGGAGAACACCTTGGCGGCCATCCGGCTGGTGAGCGCCCCCGCCCATCCCCCCCACATCCTCCCTATCCCTCCATCCCCCCTTCGAGGTCCCACCGGGGAGCTGGGTCTCCTCTTGGCTCTTCCGCAGGTCCTGCCGCCTGGTCAGTTAGCCGTCCCAGTATCCTGTTCGCCCACATGGAATGCATTGCAACGGTCCTTGATCCCCCCACCCCCCCCACCTACCCCCAGTATCGGAGATTCTCCCCAACTTCAGATCTTTGTCCACGGCGCCAGCCAATATTTATAGAACGCCGGCCGTGTGCCCCCGCACTTGGGGGGCAGCCAGGAACCAGGCGGACAAGGTCCCTGCTTTCCTGTGGAGTGTCCATTGGGGTGGGGGAGACAGGCCTTGCTTAAACAAGCAAGCACATTAAATGAGGTCTTTTAAGGGGACGAAGAGCACAATGAAGAAATAGGTGAATGGCATCCAGGCCGGCGGGCAGTTGCTCTTTTGGATAGTGAGTACGGGATATGTTTAGCTAGTGACATTGCACCGGAACCAGAATTCTGAGAAGGAGCCAGCCTTGGGTGCTGGGTGGAAAAGTGTTCCAGGCAAAGGGAGGTCTTTTTTGAATGTCTCAAAGAATGGTAGGGAAGGGTGTGTGAATGAAGTGGGAAATGTGGCCAGGTCAGTTGTGAGGTGGCTTCGAACAGCTTGTGTAATGATGGCTCGTTAATTTCGTTTTTCAGTGAACTCTCCAAAGCCCTCTCATTTTGAAGTTCCCCCACCCTCCCTCCCTAGAGTTTCGGGTAGGTAGCTTATTCTAAAACAGAACACCCTTCACAGGGACTGGGTACTTTGCTTGTCCTCTAAATGACTTTGTCACCTCCTTATCTCTCTCACACACATCCCCAAAGCTCCCATTTGGGCTCACAACAAGCTGGCGGCTTGTTGAATGAAGAATTTCTGTCGCCCCTCCCTTTTTACCAGGCCCTCCCAGCCCTGGCAGTCTCCTGTGGCCTCCTAATCATGGCAACTTGCAGTGCATAGTACAAGAGCTTTT
>NW_022103901.1:25371023-25373201 GCF_000313985.2 Echinops telfairi
GTTAGTGACATAAGAGTTTAGCACTCAGCTGCTAAGTGAAAGGTTGATTTGAACCCAGCCAGAGACCCTCACGGGGAGAAAATAACAGGTGGTCTCTGATAGAGGTTGTTAATGTTTGGAGCCGTCTTGACCCTTTTGGGGGTCGAACGCCCCTTTCACAGGGGTCGCCCGATTCATAACAGTAGCAAAATGACAGTTATGAAGTAGCACGGAAAATAATTTTATGGTTGGGTGTGTCACCACAGCCTGAGGAACTGTATCAAAGGGTCGTGGCCTTAGGCAGGTTGCGAACCACTGGTCTAGACCCTTTCAATTCATTGACCCAGTATGATTGAGTCAAACTGCCTCATAGGGCTCCTGAGGCCTCACGGGGTCAGATCACCTGGTCTTGTCTGCCATGGACCCACTGGGTGGGTTTGATTTGATTGACAGCTGAGTATTTCACCATTGTACTACCCTAGAAAGCCCTGTGTGGCAGTTCAACTGTGTCACGTGGGCCCTCTATGAGTGAATTGACTCAACAGCACCTAAGAACAACAAATTCCTCTCATATCTCTCTCCAGTCAGTCCTTTGTGAGAGTAGCTTTTCTAGCATTGGACTGCTAACCGGAAGGTCAGTGGTTTGAAACCACTAACTGCTCTGTGAGAGCAAGATGAGGCTATCTGCCCTCTTAAAGATTTATAGCCTTGAAATCCTATATAGCAGTGGTTCTCAATCTTCCTAATGCTTCAACCCAAAGGGGTCGCGACCCACAGGTTGAGAACCGCTGCTTTATAGGGTCACTATGAGTTGGGGTCAATTTAGTGGAGTTGGTTTTTGTTTTCCATCTCAGGTTATGTCTTGGTAGGCTTTCTTAAAATTTAGCTCAGTGTTTATGGAGTGCCAAAGGTATCCAATAAGTACTGACCGATGGCTATCAGGAGCATGTCTGGTTGAATAGAACAAACAAAGCCACTGCTGTGGACTCAGCAGCCCTGTAGCACAGAGTAGAACTGTCCCCTAGGGTTTCCAAGACTGTGAAACTTTATGGGAGCAGGCAGCCTGGTCTTTTTCCTAAGGAGGGTTTGAACTGCTGACCTTGGCTGAATGTAAGCCATATTAAATGATTGAGGAAGTATATGTGTGGGTCATAGCTTGCTGTATGGCAAGGGAATCACTGATCGTGAAATTCCACTCAGAGCTTGTACGTTTCTGTTGGGCTTGTCTTTGATACGTATACAAGCATACCTCGTGGTATCGCTGGTCACCCTCAACAGTCTGTAATATGTGTGCCAGTATGCCTCATGCTGTTGCTGGTAACCCTCATCAAGCAAGGCCAGAAGAAAACACTACCTGGTCCTGCACTATCCTTATAGTTGTTTCTGTGTGGGACCCCATTCGGGGTCCCTACTGTGTCATTCCTCCTCCTTGAGGGACTTCCTCTTTTTTCCCTGACCCTTCTCCAGGGACTACCCCTTCCTGTTAACACATCCAAAGTTGCAACACATCGGCCAATGAAGAGTCTCAAAGCTTAAAATGCTCCGTCCATGGCAGTCAGGCCAGTTGGACTTTGAGGGTTGGCCCTTCCCCGGTTATATTTAGGGTGCCTCCCACCTGACGAGCTCATGGTCCAGCGCTCATTCAGACAGTGTTCCACTGTGATTCCGAGGCTTGTCTAATCCTGCAGAAGTGGACCACCACATCCTTCTTCCTCATCCATCTTAGTCTGGAAACTCAGCCAGCCCAGCTAGTACTTGAAATACCGGTAGTATAGCTTCCAGCATCACAGCAATACACAAGTCACCACAGTAGGACAGACTGCCCAACGAGTGGTGATTCAGCTGAATGAAATGTGTCTACTATCAATAGATGTTAACAGTAATCAGCTGCTGAATGCAGCCTACACAAGACAAGGTGGTATCCTCCCTGGACTTCAAGAGAAATACGTGTATAGTTTATTTCCATCAAGGCTTGTTGTTCATCCTCCATTGGCCCTTGTGCAGCTCATGACTTACATTCTGAAACGTTTTAGTATGAAAAAAGAACCTCAAAAAGTTCATGGAAGATTTTCTGGCAGTGGTAGGGTTTCTGGTATATGATAAACTAGATACTAAAGGAGAAACACAACAGCTGTGAATTGGGTGTATCCTAAAAGCAGATGTACTTTAAAAGTGTTAAAAGAATGAAATGAGGCCCCC
>NW_022103901.1:25374063-25376638 GCF_000313985.2 Echinops telfairi
CCATGTTTACCTAACTGTAATTGCAGTAATCCATCCTGTGGTGTACTCTGTCTGGGTAACAAACCCTTACCTGTCTCTGGTTCATAGGGATTCACCAGTAGCTTAATCCACACGGGGACCCTACAAATGGGTTTATTAAGTCTTTCACTGTCATTCCATGCACTTTCTGAAAATTGGGTGTTCAGAATTAAATACCATTCCCCCCTACAGGTTTGGTTTTTACTGTTTACAATTCTTAGATCACATCTACTGGTGTGCTTCTTGCTTGTGGACTTAGTCTTAGTGGGCACCTCATTTAGATGGCTGGTTGTTTAACACAAGCCTTTTTAAAAAAATCATTTTATTGGGAGCTCATACAACTCTTTATCACAATCCATACATACATCCATTGTAGCACAAGCCTTTAAGACCCCATATGCTATTCTTTCTGATAGCTGGGCCATCTACTCTCTTCATCACACTAGCCATGTCTTAAGAATGAATTTGTTCTTAGATTGGGTCTACAATTGCATTTACATATGTCCCTAATTCACTTTAAAGACATTGTTATTATGTTATTGAAGGACATTATAAATTGTCCCTATGGGGCATATGGTAATTCTGTTGATATTACCCTTAATTAGCCACTGGCATAGAATTTAAAACACTGTCATGAGAAAGAAAGTATATGTACTTAAGATAGTTTTTAGAAAACAGTACCTGGATTGTTGATTCACACAGATTAACAAATTAGGTGACTGGACACTGTTTACATTGATATTGAGGGTTGGAGACAGGGCAAAATTTTCATTAATGCTCTTTAACAAAGGCAGAGTCAGTCTTAGGCACATAGAGTTTTTGAGTTTCTTTAATCCACTTTGCTTAGTGACCCAGGTTCTTCTGATCATCTGCAATGTATTCCATAGCCCCTATTGTAGTGTTGAGGAAATCCTGAAGTCCCTATAGGTTAGGTGTTGGGCTCCGAACCACAAGGTCAGCAGTTCAAACCCACCAGACAGACACTCCACAGAAGAATGAGGCTCTCACAGATGAGGTTTTCTGCTCCCATAAAGCTCTGCAGGCTCAGAAGCCCTACATAGGGTCACCATGAGTCAGAATCAACTTGATGCTATTGGTTTGGGTTTTCAGTAATGCAGCCGTGAGGTGGCTGTTGCAGCCCCAGACATCAGCTTCTTCCACAATAGCATCTCATCTCAAGCAAAGACACCATTCCTACTTCCTTACTCTTTTCCAGAAGCTGGCACCCAATTCACCTCACCCTAACACTCAACGATTTGGAAATCAATCACTTACTCTGAGCACAGGGGAATAGATGTGGAGAAGCAAGCAACCCTTTGTACCACCTTGACTGGCTTCCTCCTGCCCTGGAGTCTGCTTTGTCCTTGCTGTGCCTTCTGCTCAGAGATTCTCCCTCAGTTCTCAGTGTGGCTGGCTCCATTTGATCACTGAGGGCTTTGCTCAGAGGCCTTGTTCTCAGAGAGGCTTTCTGTGGTTGCCTTGTCAACTGACCCACTCACCAGCACCTTCACATTACCCTCTGGTTTCTCGGTCTTGTGCCATGTTCACAACTGTTTCTTAATGTTTGAGCCATTGCTCAATCCATTCTGTTGGGGATCTTCTTGTTCTCTGTCCCTTCACTTTACCAAGCCTGCTGTCCTTCTCCAGGGATTGGTCTCTCCTGATAACATGCCCAAAGTACATGCAGTCTCACCATCCTTGCCTCTAAGGAGCATTCTGGCTGGAGCTCTTCCAAGACGGATCTGTTTGTCCTTTTGGCAGTCATGGTACTTTCAATATTCTTCTCCAGCACCATCATTCAAATGCATCGACGTTTCTTCAGTTTTCCTTATTCGGTGACCGACTTTTACCTGTGTAGGAGGCGATTGAAACCCCCCTGGCTTGGATCAGGCATAAAGGAGTTCTGCTTTATCCTAGAGCATGGTTCTCAACCTTCCTACTGCCTTGACCCTTTCATATAGTTCCTCATGTTGTGGTGACCCCAACCATAAAATTATTTTCGTTGCTACTCCATAACTAATTTTGCTACTGTTATGAATCAGGTGACCCCTGTGAAAGGGCGGTTCGGCCCCCAAAGGGGTCGCGACCCACAGGTTGTGAACCACTGCCCTGTAGGGTTGAATAGACTAGGCTCAGGGGACTGGAGAATACTGGAGAGAAATGGGAAATAGGATGTTGCAAATTACATATGGGTTTCTTTTTTTAACAGTTTTATTGGCACTTAATCCACAAATCACACAATTTAATATTTCAGTTATATCAAGAAGAGTTGTACAATCATCACCACAATCAATTTTAGAATATTTTCTCTGCCCTCCCCCCCCCATGGTTAAATGAGTTGTGTAATCACCATCAGTTCTAGTGTTCCCTCCCACATATTGTGTTTGTTCCCCCAGGCCCCTCTGTATGGGTTTCTTTAAGGGTGATCAAGATACCCTAAAATTCATTGTGATAGTGGTTGTACAGTGCTAAATATACTAAAATCAATTTAATTACTGGTATGCACATGTGAGAAACAAACATTTCTCCCAAGTTGTCTCCCCCCAATATATGCCAA
>NW_022103901.1:25380887-25382135 GCF_000313985.2 Echinops telfairi
TATCTTAAAAATGAGGAAGCAGGATTAGTAGAGGACCCAGGTGACTCAGCCAGTTTGTGATGAAATTGACATTTGAACTGATTCTGTTGTGTTTTTTGGAGGAGGTGAAAGGGAGTGGTCCTAAATGTGAAAATCAAACTTTGAAACTTAGAAGAAGATAGTATCTGTGTTAGTCTGGGTACATTAGAGAAACAAATCCACAGAAACTCAGATGTATAAGAGAGAGTTTTATATAAAGGATAAGTGCACATCAAGAAAACAACCCATCCCGGTGCTGCCCAAACCCACAAGTCCAACATTAGCCCATATGTCCAGTACCAATCCACAAAGCCTTCCTCCATCTCACAAAACACATGCAATGATTCTGGCTTCAGGAGGAAAGCTGAATTGGTGAACATGTAAGTATCTCAGGGCTGGCAGGGGTCTCCACACGGCTGCTCCAGCACCCAGAGCTGTACTGGGTTAGGTCCTTGTGGTTTCTCCTCAGGGATGTCTTGCAGGAAATGAGCCCTGCCAGCAGAAGCAGGGAACTGGCTAAGGCAGCTGCACCCTGGTCCGCCCATCAGAGAGCAAGAGACCGGAGAACTAGAAAGGCAAGGCTCACTGAGCCATCTATTTCGCTGCCGTTCAATTAACCCCACATGTGTTTATTGGCCAGGTTGGCACAATAAACTTTAACTATCTCAGTATCTCTGTATAACGTGGGAGTAGGAAAGGACTAAACCAGAAAGAAAATATCAATAAAGTAAATGGTTGAGGAGTTCATTACAATAAGAAGTGTCTTACAAATGACACATCCACTAGCACAATGCTGTTTGTTGTTATAAGCACATAAATGTGTAGTATGAGAGGGTACCCCAAAATGGAATTTTTTTTAAAGCTGTGTATTAAATTTTTTTTTACAAAGCAACCTTATTATCTTCAAAGTACTCTTCATTACATTTAATACATTTGTCAAATCTGGGATTCCATTCTTGGGAACATTTTCCAACTCATCTTTTTGGATGAATGACAATTGCTCCCTCATTTTTCCTTCACCTCTTCTATGTTGTCAAATAGCTCTCCTTTCATGTTCCTCTGCATTCACGGAAACAAAAAGAAGCCTCATGGAGTGAGGTCAGGTGCACGGGGCAAGAGAGGCGTGCTGGTTTTTGCCAAAAACAGCTGCACTGAGATGGCTTCATGAGCAGGTGCATTATTATAGTGGCAAAAATCAGTCCCCCATCTGCCACAAATCAGGCCTTTTTT
>NW_022103901.1:25383825-25417098 GCF_000313985.2 Echinops telfairi
CACTGTGTCTCCAGTGTTGTCCCCCGTAGTGCCATGGGTCAGTGAGGGAATCCTGTGGTGGGGCTGGACCTATGGTCCTCTCTGTGCGTTGGCTCTGAGCAGGAATATCGTCCTCAGGGCTTGGTGGGCCAGGATGTGACCCACTCTCTCCTTCACTCTTCCTTTTCTCCTGCATGCTCTGATCAGATGCGCCCAGTTCTCTGTGATGAGCTGTAGCTTCAGGGTGTCCTCTGGAGCGCATTCTTCTGGGGGGTGGATGGGGTGGGTGGGTGGTTACGCAATCCTTTGAGAACCTCTAAATAGAAAGCTTGATTAACAGTCCGACCTGGTGGAACAAACTCCAAATGGGGTACAAGTTGACATTTTTGTCCATTCAGGAAGTTGACCGATGTCCAGAAGTTTGTCAGGATTGTCATCCATCGAACTTTCACCTTTTTTGAAAAGAGAAAACCACTTGTACAGTTGTTTTCCTACAGCACTATCCTTGTATGCTGTGTTCAGCATCACAACAGTTTCTGGGGCATTTTACCTGAGCAGGAAACACAATTTCACAGCCACACTTTGTTTTCTTAAATTGCCCATCACAAAAAAATGAGGTTTGAGCAAAATTAGTTTTACGAAAACATTCACTGTGGCCAGGGAGAACCTTCCCAGGTGATGCCACTGGGTGCACTAGCTCAGAGCGAGTTAGTTACTCAATGCTCAATGCTCGCCTAGCAGGAAAAAATCATACTATGAAAGCTCTGTTCCTCCCAGTGCAATTCTGGGTTTTTTTGGAGGTATATAAAAGGCCATATAAGGAAATAATAGGAAACTGACACACACCAACTTTAACCTAATGGTGACTGGCATGGGTGGGCAAGTATGAGCTATTAACTATACTTGTGTCCGTATTGTTGATAGTCACAGTGAGGGGAGAGAATGCAGTGTCTATCATAGTCTACCTTGTGTGACCCAAGACAAGTTTCCTAATCTCTTTTTTGTTTCCGTTTTGTATCTGTAAAATTGGACTAGTAATAGTATCTGTCACAGGGTTGTACGGATCAAGTAAGTAAAAACAGTTAAAGCAGTTAGAATAAACCGATTGTTGCCCAGTAAATTCCAACTCGTGTTGATATCTATGGGCCACGGCAGAACTGCCCCACGGGGTTTCCAAGTCTGTGATCTCTGTGGGAGCAGACTTCCACATCGTTCTCTCAGAGCAGCTGGTAGGTTTGAGCCTCCACGCTTTCTGTTAGCAAATAAGCACTTAGCCACTGGCGCCCTTCGGATTCCTACAGCAAAATGTTGACTCCTGTCAAATCTTAATTTACTGTACAAGCTCTATATATTTGAAATAAACCATAATTTAAAAACTAAAACTTGGATCGCAATGAGCATTTCACATATCCATTGTAACGAGGAAGCCAAGGAAGCAACTATTAGCTTGTGTGGGTCTCAGAAGAACGTGTCCTGTAAAATGGAATGTTCTAGATGATCGTTGTTTCAGAAAATTCCAGGCTGCTTCATCAAGCTTACCAATTTATTGCCTAGGAGCCAGTGCTACTCCCATCAACATAATATAACGGCCCCTAGAAACAGGCTTGGGCTACCTCTTAGAGAGGGTGAGGGTGTGGTTAGGTAGCTCCGAGTCCTGTTCAGACTCGTAACAACCCTGTGGACAACAGAACAAAACACTGCCTGGTCCCGTGCCCTCCCACTATGGTCATTGTGCCTGAGGCCGCTGTAAGCCCATCTCACTGAGGGGCTCTCTCACTGACTTTTCCAAGCGTGATGTTCTTCCCCAAGGACTGTTAGATCTCTCGGGGAGAGATGCACCTCTGTCTTTGGCTCTGCGCGAGGAGGAATTCACGCCGAAGCCTGGTTTGTGATCCCAGTGGGTTTATAGAGAATAGCAGGAGTTTTCGGGTCCTGCTGTAAATGGAACACAAGCCAGACAGAGTCCGCGGCACAGTTGGGGGACCACAGCCCGGCTGTGCTACCTTGTGGAGCAGCCGCTGGGAAAGAGAGCCCAGAGCCAAACCTCTGCCTTTCCAGGGGCCCCGCTGGGAGGCATGGTCGACAATACTGGTCGACCCCCTTGGCTGAATCAAATTCACCTGGCTCAGATGGGCCAATCCAGGTGTAACGCCCATCTAGATGCACCACCCCTTCCTGGCCAGAACCTCTGAGCATGCGCGGTGGACGCCCCAGTCCCTGTGCTAGCTCTCTAACAGTTGCTCTGGATAACAAGTCCGAAGTACATGAGTCAAAGTCTCACCATGCTTGCTTTTGAGGAGCGTTCAGGCTCTCCTTCTCCCCAGGCAGCTGTGGAAGTTCAGGGCACATGTAATATTTTTCACCAGCCCCACAATTCAAGGGCAGCTGTTCTTCAGTCTAACTTACTCACTACCCTCCTTTCACATGCATATGAGGTGATCGGAAGTCACACTTGGGTCAGGGGCACCTTAGTCCTCCAAGTAACCTTGCATTTGAACACTTTTTTTAAAAGTCATCTTATTGGGGGCTCAAACAATTCTTATCACAATCTATGCATACATCCATTGTGTCAAGCACATTTGTACATATGTTGCCATCATCATTCTCAAAACATTTGCTTTCTACTTGAGCCCTTGATATCAGCTCCTCATTTTCCCCTCCCTCCCCCATCATTTTTTTCTTTCAGTCATGAACCCTTCATAATTCAGAAATTATTATTATTTTGTCATACCGTATACTGTCTGAACACTTTAAAGAGGCTTGCTGCAGATTTGCCCCATGCAATACGTTGTTTGATTTCTTGACTGCTGCTTCCACGGGCAGGACTTGTGGATCCAAGTAAAACGAAATCCTGAACAACTTCATGTCGCTGCTTATCCTGATGCTGCTGATTGATCTAGCTGTGGAGAGTTTTGTTTTCTTTATATTGAGGTGGGGGGGATTTAACCAAAACACCCCCCAAAACCCCGTGAGCTACCTGACTAAGCAGCATGCTCAGGGGTTCATCTTAGCGACTGCACCAAGCGCAGTGTGAGTGAATGGGAGCGTGCCTCCATATTTGTGAGCCATATAGGTAGAGCCAAGAGAGAACGGGAGTCCCAGACGTCTCCTCATTTGCCCTTGTGTGGGAGGTACAAGTGGGGAAGTGGATGTGTGTAAGGACATCTTGTTGGTCTCTAGATGGCAGGACGACATCCATGGCCGTCTGACATTAATATGGACGCTGTTTTTGTTAAGGCAGCTAAGAATGGAGCCACCGGCGTGGAGCTGGACCTTGAGTTTACTTCCGACGGGATCCCCATCTTAATGCACGACAACACCGTGGACCGGACCACCGATGGCACTGGTTATTTGTGTGACTTGACATTTGAACAGATCAGGACACTGAACCCTGCAGCCAAGCACAGGTTGAGGTGAGTGGTTTCTGGTCACCATCCTTCCCCTTTGTTTGAAGTTCACAAAGGAACACGGGGCCCCTTCCAGTTGCACTTTTCTGCCCCAGGAGAGGCTGTTTATTTGGTTTGGCTTTGAAGTGTATCAAGGTTTCTCAAGAAATGAGCAGATGCCAGGAACAACAGAAACATGGGCTGTATGCTTTTCATTCTTTTTTGTGCTGAGGCCACGTGAGGCCTGGGAATGGGCCTCAGCACAATACTCGGTCCAGTCATTGTTTTGACAGTTCACGTTGCTCCAGCAGATAGATTATAGGTTCATGAGGCCGGAGGTACCCCCAATGGCTTACTTCACTCTTCTCGCCTCCAGACTCACCAGAAAACCAATTAAGTGGTTTAAAAAAAAAAAAATCTTCAAGTAATACTATCACCTTTTAATCTAGCTCTTCTCCACCCCTCCCCCCCCCACCACTTTGTAGGTACTTATAACCAACTTAGGAGGGATCATAGAATTCTAAAAGCAGAACATGCCCTAGAAATAATCTAGACTAGAGCTTCCTACAATAAGAATGTTGTCTTAAAAAAAAATGTCTACCTGCACTTATCCGCATATGACTCTTGGGCACTTGACAGGTAGCTAGTGCAACTGAGGGACTTAATTTGTTTTTCACTGTGGCCATTAGATATGTAGCAACTCATTTGCTAGCTCAACAGTCTTCCCGTGTGAAGTTCAGTGGCATTAATTATTATCATTTTGTTGTTCAAAGGTCACCCTTATCAGAGGAACTGGATTTCTAAAATTAAAGGTAGCCTGTATGGCTCCCTTCCTGGACACAGTGCAGATCTAGATCAATCCCACTTTTAAGGATTATTCCAGAAAAACTAAATGACCTACCAGGACTGTTGAACAGTGATCTCCATTTTGAGCCCAAAGAAACTTACAGCATGCTATGCAAACGCTGCTTGCCCTGGTGTTTCTCAAAACTGTCGGAGAGCAGCTCGGGTGCCTGCCTGTGCAAATCCCCGCCTGTGGGAGTTCAAGCCATTGTCTCCATAGTTTATGTATCGAAGCCGGCCCTACAGGATGTTACACAAGAAAGGGATTCTATGGGCAGATCAGTTTGGGGAGCCGTGTGCTCTGAATGGCCCTCTTGGGACTAAACAGTACATGCCCAACAATCGATTCTGACCTTCAATTGTACTTAGCATTTCTCAAACTTAGGTGACTGTGGGTTTTATTGACTCCAGAACCCATACTCTCCACCCACCCTGTGTCAGTCATAAAAATCCTTGGAATTGAAATCCAACGAACCAAACTTCTCGATCATCGAGATGATTCTGACTCCTGGCAACGGTGTAGGACAGAGTAGAACGGCCCCACAGGCTTCCCAGGGCTGTCACTATGGATGGACGCTGACGGCAAGGCAGCTGGTGGTTTCTGTCCACCTTCAGGTTAGCAGCCGAACACTCAACCACTGTGTGGAGTTACTGTACTGGGTAATACACTTTGGGATGTAGTTACGGAAATTCCTCGTCTCTTGCCTTCTTTATAATACCGTTGCCACGTGCTTTGGAGCTGATTGCGACCCCTGGGGACCCTGCGTGGCCGAGCAGCGCCGCCTGGTGGTGTTTCTCAGGCTGTCCTCCTTGCAGGAGCAGATTGCCAGGTCGCTTCTCCCACCGAGGCACTGGGAGGTTCAAACTGCCGACCTTGCAGTTAGCAGCCGAGTTCTTGAACCAGCGTGTCCCCAGGCTCCTGGTGCTCACTGTCATTTCCATAATCTCGATTACCTGTGCCTCATGAATATAGTCACCCCAGTGACGGTCCGCCTAAAAGTTGGCTCAAGCCTTATTTTCACACGAGCGGACAGAAATGAAAGTGAGCTCCAAGAAGCCATAGTGCAGCCCAGAGAACCTTGATGACGCTGCCCAGTTCTCAGCCTAGGCCGCTGGACTGCGGGATTGCAAGGGAGAGGCTGGTTCTGATATGCAGAGCACAGAGCAAAAAGGGGCAAGGAACAACATCACCTTTAAAAGTCCTTTAACCCACTCAGCGCTCTCCCCCCCACCCCACCCCCTCGACTCTACTCTGACTCATAGCGACCTCATAAGAGAGAGGAGTTATGCTCTGCTCCGTACAGTTTCCAAAATCCTAAATGTAGAGAGCAGACAGCCTCATCAATCTCCTTCAGCGCAGTTGGTGGATTTGAACTGCCAATCTGGCAATTAGCAGTCCAGCACTTAACCCATTGTGCTGCCTTGGCCCCTTAAAAACCCTTTCAGAAGGCACTATATGAGAGTCAATATTCCATCTTAATAAGTCTTAATGCAAAAAAAAAAAAAAAAGTCTTAACACATCCAGTTTTTGCTCTAAAAGTGAATCCCGTTACATTTTCTTTGATTGCTGACGGATGCAAAGAATTGATTTGTGTTACGGACCACGCTGTAGGGAAAATCGGTGTTTCCTCCAGAGGCGTGTCCGTTGTGCTGAGACACCTAACATAGCTGAATTAGCTCGAGTGAAACCATGAACCAATAGATTTGACTGCCAGAAAAGCTGATATCTTACCTATCAGGCACTGAGACGTCATTTTCTTCAAAACGGGTGGATTGGGAAGTCGTGTAAGGCAGTGGCGCTGGAACAGGTGCACATCTCCAAAGATTGGGGTATTCCCAGGAACTTCTGCTGCCTAGCGCAGCGGCCGTCTTACAGTGAAACTCCTGCGCTCTCTAAACACTGGACCTTGTGTTCCTGGAGTAATTCCGTGAAAACAAAATGACCGTTGTTGTTACCGTTCTGTGATCAAGAATATTTGTCCTTTGGTTCCAGGACCAGCGGTCATGAGCTGTGGGCTTTGGCTTGGTGAAGAAAGGAAGCCGGGAAAACCACTCTTTTTTTGGTTTTTTAATAAGTTGGGAGACATTTGCAAAATATCTGTTCTGCTAAACTTTTCTCTCTTCTGTTTTTCTGCACCCTATGACTTCCTTTCCCCTCTCTTGTAGGAATGATTTTCCTGATGAAAAGATCCCCACCCTGAGGGAAGCCGTCGTAGAGTGCCTAACCTCTAACCTCACCATCTTCTTTGATGTCAAAGGCCATGCCAACCTGGTACAGTGTTTACCACGGGCGTCCCCTTTTACAAACGCCATCTTACTTAGCTACGAGCCGTTTCCAGAATGAAACATGTGTTTTAGGACTTATTCTTTTTTCTTGTTATTTTCACAAATCATAACATAGGTCCTTAAAATGGAAGTATACAAGGCAAAACAACAACAACAAAAACCGCCCCCATCTTTACAGAAAATAACTCCTAGTGTTTTGTAGCCAGCACACAGGAGAAGCGTATAGAGCATTTACCAGAACACTGCCCTTGCTGCCGGAGTTCCCCCTCACACCACCCTCCTTGTCACACAGAGTAGAGCGGCTCCCACAGGTTCCCAAGGCGACCCAGCCTTTCATTGTTCTCCCTCAGAATGGCTGGTGGTTCGAACTGCCAACCTTTAGGTTAAAAGCCAAGCACTTAACTACTGTGCCACCAAGGCTCCTTAAAGCGTTTGCAAAAAGTATTAAACAGCAAAGAGACATTTCCAGAACCGACCCCTCAAGTCATAAAAAGGAATTCAGGAACTGAACAAGACTAATTGCATTTGCCTGTTAAGGGTCTTAACTGGACGACATAGTGACAGCTTCTGAAAGCTATAGAATATCTTTTGTATGAAGTTACCCGCTTTTGTAGGCTTTCTGATAGAAGTTTGTTACTCAGTGATTTGCATGGTTATACTTTTATCTGAAAGTTACTCTATTTTCTTTAAATAAGTATAGCATTTCTTAATAAAATTTTGTTTAAATTTTAGAGCATGTGCTTCTCAAAAGCATAGTATTACTATGGAAATGAAAATATTCAGATTACATTCAGCTTTTCAGATTCAAATCCTTTTCCATATAAACAGAGAGGTATCCGGGCCCCCACCCCCACCCTGTGTCCCCCCCGCCACCCCAAGTAATAGTTGTAATCAGTAGTGACCATTTCCTAGTTGAGAATTCAGGTATCTTTTTCAGGTATCATTTTTATCATTATTATTAATTCCAGATATAACTAAAGCCAGATGCTCTTCAAATCTGAAATGGGAACATAAAAACACACTCCTGAATTAGGGCAGTAGGCTCTAAATTTGTTTGTTTGTTTTAGAAAGCCAGGAGTAGATGTACTGCAGGCATACATTAGAGACACTGGGGTTAGGTCCAGACTGTAGCAGTAAAGAGAATGTCGCAATAAAATGAACCACAAGCTTTTGGGTTTCCCACTGCATAAAAAAGTTCTGTTTACCCTGGGTGTTGTCTATAACGTGTGCAATAGCATTATGGAAGAGTCTGAAGGACCGTGAGACCACCCAAAGGTGACAGACACGCGCAGCATCTCCTGATGCTGGAAAACAGCGCCCCAGCCTTGCTGAATGCAGGGTCATCAATTTGCACACCACACGCCTTCTGTAATAGCAATCAAGTGAGGTTAGCCTCTTCTCATTAGCTTACAGTTGTACATTGTCCCATTTGCTAATCCGTCTGCCTGGCAGTAGCCTAGAGAACCTACTTAAAATGCAGAGTCCCAGCCAGACGGACAATGGACGGAGTCTAGAGAGGGATCAAAGGCACAGGGGTTTTTAACAGGTGCCTTAGGCCCCGTTGGCCATGTGGCGTTTGTTTGGGAGCCCTGATAGTCCTCCACTTAACCACCGTGTACTGACCTGCATGCTCCGCCTCAGAGTAAGTAGAAAAGAAGAGAGGGGGGCAATCCAGTGCTTTGAGCTCTCCGGGTGGGGTGTTCAAAGGAGGCAGAGTGTCGTAATAAAATTCAGCGGGTTGACAGCATCGAGGGACAAAGGTGGCAACACATTGGAGAGCATGTCACACACCAGACTGTGGGGTCCGGAGGTCTCCAGACAGTGTCTAAGGTCTGTCACTGCAATGTAACCTTCACCTTCAGAAGCCACAATTTACTGTGGACCAATGCGGGAGTCATAAAAGAGTCTACCACATGAGGTTGTTGTGAGAATTCAATCAAAGGATTCAGGGGTAGAATAGCAAGAAGATGGCTGCTTGCGAAATAGCCAGCATTCCGTTTCATTGGCGAAGGGAGGCGTGGTGTAAACCCAGTCTAGGTTGGTTGATGCAGCTGGTTGCTTGTGTTCAATTATGGGTGTGGGGGGCTTTGCATCTCAAGCACTCTGCTGCAGCAGCCTTGCACTCACACAGCATCTGGTTGATTCTTGTTGGGGTTACTGGCCATTGATGCTCAATGCCAGATCTTGTCAATTCACGAGAGGCTATCGGTGCCTTTCTTCATTGGTTAGCTGGCCTGCTTCTTTGAGAAGAATCTTCTGCCCTCCTCAGAAAGAGCTGAGCGGCTTCCCACCCTACTTCTAGTCCCATTCCCATTGCGCCGCTGTGTTTCCCGGGCTCATGCTTCATCTGTGCAAGTCCCGGGATGGAGCTGTGTCTATCTGGTGGCTAAATTGGGGTCTAGAGGAATGCTTTAAAATTTTGAACCCAGCTGTGGGAGGGAGGTGGTGGTGGGGGGAGGGAAAAAGGAGGGGAGGTTGAGGAAGGACTTGTCTGCTGCTGATAGGAACTTAAAATGTATCCAAATGGATAAAGAAGTAAACCAATAATACACTTCAACCATGTGGGTGGACTGGGGTGGGGGCAAAGGGGCCACTATACTGAGGTGGAAAAGTTGCTGCCTGGGACTATCATATTTTAATAGGTTTTAAATACACAAATCTCTTTTGCAGGCTGCTGTTGCTCTAAAGAAACTTTATGAGGAGTTTCCTCAGCTATACAATAATAGTATCGTCTGTTCTTTCTTGCCAGAAGTTATATATAAGGTAAAATTCAGGAGTTTTATTGTATGTAATATTGTGTAAACTGGTGGGTATAGCAAGGGGCCTGTGTCACTGTGGGTTGGGCATTAGACTGCTAACCACAAAGTTGATGAAGTTGATGATCCAAACCCACAGCCATATGTGTGTGTGTGTGTGTGAAAGATGAGGCTGTGTGTGTGTGTGTGTGAAAGATGAGGCTGGATGCTCCTGTAAAGTTTTCCCATCTTGGAAACCCTCTGCAGGGTTTCTTGCTTAGACTTGAAATTGACTAATTAGCAGTAAGTTTAGTGTGGTGGGTTGGGTGGAAAAGAAAAGGCTAAGCTTAAGACACCAAGACACAAAGCTTCTAGTCATTCCCCCAGAGAAAGATAAGGCAGTCTGCTCCCACAACGATTCCAGACTTGGAAACCCAATGGAGGAGTCCAGTTAGGCCCTATAGGGTCGCCATGAGTCTCAGTCAACTCATAGCAACCACGATTCCAACTCTTAGCAAGCCTGTGTGCAGCAGAAGGAAACACTCACAGAAGGGACCTCTGGTTCTCCACCACCTTCACCTTCTTGTTAGCGTTGAGGCCATTGTTGCAGCCCTTGGGTCAGTCCATCTGGTTGAGGGGCTTCCTGTTTTCCACTGGCCTTCCACTTTACCAGCCATGATGTCCTTTCCCAGGGAAGAGGCTCTCCTGAGAACGTGTCCGAAGTACACGAGACAAGGCTTAGCCTCCTCCCGCCTAAGGAGCATCTGGCCGTTCCTCTGCCCAGACAGACCTATTCTTTGGGCAGTCCCTGGGGCTTTCACTATTCTTCACCAGCACCATCGTTCAGACTTATCAATGCTCCCGTCGTCAGTGTCCAACCTTCACTTGCATAGGAGGCGATAGAAAATACCATGGCTTGGGTCAGACGCACCTTAGTCCTCAACGTGACATCCTTTCTTTTCAGCACTTTAACGAGGTCTGCTGCAGCAGATTTACCTGATGCCGTGCATCATCTGACCTCTTGACTGCTGCTTCCACGAGTGCTGATTGTGGAGCCACGCAGGATGAAATCCTTGAGAAATTCAGTCATTTTTCCACTCCTCAAGATGTTCCCCATTGGTCCAGTTGTGAGGATTTTAGTGTTCTTTACATTAAGTTGTAGTCCATACTGAAGGCTGCCATTGTTCATCTTCATCACCAAATTCTTCAAGTCCTCTTCACCTTCACTTAAACAGGTGTGCTATCTAGATATCACCAATATTGTTTTGAAGCAAAGCATAGACATAATTTTCATCCATAAAATTCTATCTTTACAAAGCGATTCATTGCTTTAAAAACATAAACACAACCACAATTCCATGTTCCATTTAAAAACTATTAATAGTACATTTTAATATCATTAAATATCCATCCAATCTATGAATTTTTCTGTTGTCTTAGAAATATCACAACCACATGGAAGAAGCACACCAGCCTGTGCAATCACGAAGTGTCGAAGGGATCAGGTATCAGGCATCATCAGAACAAAAAAAACACATCATTGTGAATGAGGTGGGGAGTGCAGAGTGGAGACCCAAAGCCCATTTGTAGGCCACTGGAGATCCCCTTACAGAAGGGTCTTGGGGAGGAGACAAATTAGTCGGTGCGATGTAGCAACGATGAAAAATACAACTTTCCTCTAGTTCCTAAATGCCACCCCCCTCACTATCATGATCCCAATTCGACCTTACAAATGTAGCTAGCCCAGAGGATGTACACTGGTACAGATAGGAACTGGAAACACAGGGAATCCAGGGTGGTTGATCCCTTCAGGACCAGTGGTGTGAGTGGCAATACGGGGAGAGTGGAGGGAGGGTGGGTTAGTAAGGGGGAACCGATTACAAGGATCTACATATAACCTCCTCCCTGCAGGACGGACAACAGAAAAGTGGGTAAAGGGAGACGTCGGACAGGGCAAGATATGACAAAATAATAATTTATAAATTATCAAGGGCTCATGAGGGAGGGGTGAGCAGGGAGGGAGAGGAAAAATGAGGACCTGATGCCAGGGGCTTAGGTGGAGAGCAAATGTTTTGGAATGATGAGGGCAATGAATGTACAAATGTGCTTTACACAATTGATGTGTATATGGATTGTGATAAGGGTTGTGTGAGTCCCTAATAAAATGATTTTAAAAAAGAAAGAAATATCACAAATGGTTTCTTTTTTACAAATTACTTGTTTGAATCAGGACCCAAATAAGCTTTGTATGCTGTAATTTTAGGTCTCAAAACCTTCAGGATCCCCCTCCATCTCGTTCTCTCTTGTTCTTGTGATGTTTTTACTCGTGAGACCAGATTATTTCTAGTTTGTGTGGTGATGTAGTTTAACGTGTCTGCCCCCGTTTATTTCCTAGAACTTGGTAGGCTGGACTAGAGGCTTCCTCGGATTACTTTTTATTATTCTTGAGAGGATGATTTTATAGTCGAGGTATTTTCCCCATCAAGGACCACGTCACAGCTGATGCATTCTTTCCTGGTTTCCTTGTTACTCAGTGGCCAGATCCGCCAACTCACCAGGAATTGCAACCTGTCGATATTTCAATTCCATTATTTGTTCTTCACACCTTAGCTTGCATACTTCATGAAAAGCAACCTCTCCTCCCCTTTGGTTACCCAATAGGCAGGACAAATGTTTGCTTTATCAGTTTTCAAAATCCAGAGTTGACTCTGGACTATTCTTCACCGATGGCCAGCAAATCATACATACATTTTCAATTGGGAAGTAATGTGGTTTACAGACAGTAAAACTTTGTGCCCCACGATGTCTTCGCAGATGCGACAAGCCGATCAGAATATCGTGACGGCGCTAACTCACAGACCTTGGAGCCTGAGCTATACAGGAGACGGGAAACCGCGGTACGATTCCCTGTGGAAGCATTCCATGCTCATGCTGATGGACATTCTGCTCGACTGGAGCATGCACAACATCCTGTGGTACCTGTGTGGGATTTCAGCTTTCCTCATGCAGAAGAATTTCGTCTCCCCGTAAGTCACAGGATCACTTTTCTCCTCCTGACAAACTTCTCGGCTGTTCTACGTGGAAAGGAAGTATCTATGCAGTAGACAGCATGTATTGGGATTCAACCATAATGCCCAATGCACGTTTATAGATAGAGCAGCAAGGCTGCTCGCTTCTTCAGTGCACAAAGTGTAGGCATGTTTTACCATTTCCAACACAGGCTGATGGCACTGCCTTGGTTTTTAGTGCATTTGAAAGACAAGGTGAAGGTGCCGAAGTAGGACGAAAGAGGGCTCAAATGTCTTGGGGTCCAGGGCAGAGCTACAGTGAGGACCCATCAGCCTTTTCGTCTTTGTGCCTGCTTCTCTGCCTGGGATAGGGTCTGCGCCATCACTTCCAAGAAAACCCCCCCTGTAATCAGTCTCTGTACTTTTGCACTGTTACAATCTGGGTTTTCCAGATGACTACATGCTTAATAGTCCACAGCAATTGAAAGTTTCCGATTGTAGGCCAGGCTTGCTTTCCTTCTGTAAATATTTGCAGAGGGCAGCTGCGAAGCTAGTTCTTAACACGGCTTGTCCTCCACGAAGACCCCTCTACTGAGTGACTGTAAAGGATTCCTGGGGCCGCTAGGCATTCTTCTAACAGGATCGGTTCTAACTCTTTCCCCAGGGCCTACTTGAATAAGTGGTCGGCCAAAGGGATTCAGGTTGTTGCGTGGACTGTTAACACTTTGGATGAAAAAAGTTACTACGAGTCCCATCTCGTCTCCAGCTACATCACTGACAGCCTGGTGGAAGACTGCGACCCTCAGTTCTAGACTGTCAGCCCCTGAAGGAAGCACGGGTTCAGAAACCACCTGCGGAGCTCTGGCAGGGAAATTAAAACACCGTATGCTATCCCAAGCTCTGGGGTTGGGGGGAAGGGGGAGGTGGGGTGCCAGGTGACTCACACAAGCAGTAGTCAGTAATTCCATTTTTACTTGAACTAAAGCAAAACCCAGTGTTAGCACCACACTCCAGGGAATCCCTGAATCCACCACTGGGGCTCCCAGGAAGCCTGGGGCTGAGGAAAGGTCCTGGCCGAGATGCACACCGAGCCTCAATGAGAATAAGCACAGGCTGAGCTGGTGCCACGTGGGGACACAGGTGCAAATGCATGGGAAAATGCATGATCCCTCCAAGTGGGCATTTGAACACTTGGCACTTAGGTAATGTGCTGGCGCACTTAGGTAATGTGCTGATGTTGAACAGTTTAGCGTCAGCGACATTAACAACGTACTGTGGATGTCAAACTTGTGACTACACTAATAAAAGTCCTTCAAAGGAGCACTAAGGGACTGGAGTGTCTTGCATCATGCACCAAGGTGTTAGGCATTTAGGGAAGCTGCTATTTGCCGCCCTGTCTACAGGGGCAGCAGCCCTTGGGAAGGTTTCTGTGCTTGGCAAACAAATAGGATTCGGGAAGTCAGTCGAGACCAATCCAAGGGCTTGGTTTCGGGCAGCTGAAAATAACAGCTTTAGAACCACCAGGTGGCACTGTGGCACTTTTTCAGGTTTACTGGGAAGCCTACATTCTCCCACCGTAGAAAATTCTGTGGTTGGGGGAAACCTACCGAATACCTCGGCTTATCCTCATTTTATAAATTAGGGAACAATAGCCTGTAACAGAGAAGAGCTTAGCTCAAAAATCACCTAGCTGGAAGCGTAGCGGAGCCTGATGATTGAAATCTCTAGGTCGAACTTGTGAGAGCCGGAACCCATGGGAGGAGGACCTTGGGAGAGAAGCAGCAGACAGTTGTCTCCACTACACGGAGCAATAGGAGAGTCAAAGGCCAGAAATGCACGGCAACCCCTGTATTAGCCAGGAATGCCCGGGCATTTAACATAGTGGTTCTCAACCTTCCTAAGGCGGTGACCCTTTCATACAGGTCCTCATGTGGTGACCACCAACCATAATATTATTTTCGTTGCTACTTTGCAACTGTAATTTTGCTACTGTTATGAATCATCATGTAAGTATCTGGCATGCAGGATGTATTTTCATTGTTACAAAGTGAACATAATTAAAGCATAGTGATTTATCACAAAATAATATGTAATTAAACACTGTGAAATATTTATGTGTTTTCCAATGGTCTTAGGCGACCCCTGTGAAAGGGTCGTTTGACCCCCCAAAGGGGTTGTGACCCACAGGTTGAGAACCGCTGATTTAACGTGTCAGGTTCCTTAACCTTCATGTAAAGCTACGGAAGATTCACCAAGGCTCATCCCGGTTCAGCCCCCAAGCCGGGAATCTGCGAGTTGGCCCCAGATGTACCACAGCAGCACCTACATTTTAACAAGATCCTGGTGTACACATAAGAATCCCCTAGGGAATCCCAAAACCATTGGAGGATCTCGTTTAAAAAAAACAGCAAAAACGTAGATTCTGATTTTGTGTATCTGTGTGGAAAGGCAGTGTCTCAGCAGGTACAAACCAGAAAGAACCAGCTCAAACCCCTGGGGGTTTTGTCCTCTTTACTGATGAGGAGGGAGCACTGGTGGCATAGTGGTTACTCGATGGGCTGCTAACCGCAAGGTCAGCAGCTCAAAACCAGCAGCCACTCTGAAGGAGACAGGGCATTCTCCCCGAAAGAGTTGCCATCTCAGAGACGCGCCGGGGCAGTGCTACCTTGTCTCGTCAGGAATTGACTCAGTGGCAGTGAATTTGGAGTTCGCTGATGAGGAAACTGAGGCATAGCAAAGTTGGTCCGTTCCCCAAGGTCTCAGGCCTGACTTCCAAACAGACCCAGCTACTCCTGTTCCTGCAGTCTGACACCATCTCCTACCCTCTGTCCACCCCCTCCCCCAGCAGACTCAGCCACTGGCCAGGTCTGCTAGCCCTGGACTCCCAAGTAGGTGTTCTTTCCCACGAGAGCTGCCAGTGAACCTAGGTATGTTAGGAGGAAAAAGACCACAAATTCAAACGTGTTTTATAGAGACTCCCTGATGAAATCCCACACAGAACCAAGACAAAGCCCAACTGGATGAGGGAAACCATCAGCAAGGCTCGTGGCCACCTGACTGAGGGTGGCTTGGGCACCAGCGGCAGACCGATTCATCTTGGTCGCAGAAGGGGGCAAAGGGCAGAGGCTGGGACATGTCACGTCATCAGATGTACATTAGAAATATTGATTGGATTGGTTGTGAGGCCCTTTGATGACCTGGCTACTTGATTGGAGGGGTGAAACTCTTGCCCATGCAGCTCTGATACCCTGGCCAGTCACCTAAGGGCGAGCCTGTCCCACC
This sequence comes from Echinops telfairi, assembly GCF_000313985.2. Lineage (NCBI taxonomy): Eukaryota > Metazoa > Chordata > Mammalia > Afrosoricida > Tenrecidae > Echinops > Echinops telfairi. Next base: position 25,399,345 of record NW_022103901.1, read on the forward strand.
CTACGCTGGCTCAGGCAGCTATAATCTACTTCAAACACACCCTCTCAGGGCAGGGCATTACATGGCAGGTTTGTGGGAAGAACCCAATGGAAACTTGAATCTCCATTCAGCATTCACTACTGACAGCCTCCAAACCAGGGCCTCTAACACAGGCGGCAATGTTTCAAACGCAGTGGGGGGTTTTAAAAGTCGCAAGCTGCCCTTCTTCCTCCGTGCTGCGCCCCATAGCACAGGTCGCAGCAGGCAGGCACAGAGTTTGGGAGGACCAGCAGCCCACCAGAAGCAAGAAAATCAAACCCACGTTTATTCCAGTGGGTGGTGGCAGGGGCATGAGAGACGGAGATTGGGCGCTTTCAGTCACGGTCCTATTCCTGAATTTAAAAAATGACCAAGAGGACAAATAGGTAGCCAATGACTGAAACAAACATTTAAGCTGCCGTATCTCCATGCTTTGGTGAGAGAGGAGGAAGTGGTAAAAATAACAATAATTGATTGAATTATTGAATTGTATGACAGAGATGAAGGACCAATAAAACTTTAAAAACAAACTGATAAAGATAATAATTAAGAAGAGAGAGAGAGAGACCAGAGAAAACCCTCAGAAGGGGCGAAGGCCATCCTCAACAAAAACATCCCACCTGGTTAATCTGATCAGGGCCTGTGCAGTGGTCGCCTCACTCGGGTTGTCGATGGCAAGATCGGCGGTTCAAATCCACTAGCCCCTCCGGAGGAGAAAGAGGAGGCCATCAGTTCCCGGAAAGAAGCCAAGGCTCGGAAGCCTGCTTTAGGGCCGTTGTGGGTGGGAACAGACTTGAGAGCAGTGGTGTGGGCTTTGTGATCCCACACAGTAGGAATTAGCAAACTGACTACCATAGTTTCAAGGCAAAGACAGGCCAGTCGGAGCGCGGACTGAAATGAGGGACGCTGGCGGCTGGTAGGGAGGTGGGGACAGGAGCCCTGCCAGGCAAACCAGGAACGCTGCCTAGCCGGAGCCACGGCAAGCCGCCCCGTGCTGCCAGCTGCAGGTCTGGATAGACAGATCAGCGTTTTCAAGAGAAGGCTGAAATTGGGGGTTTTTTTCCATCTGAAAAGTTTTCATTTTTGAACGGTGGCCTGTGAAAACATTGAGGGCCAAGTGACAGATAACATTGAGGACCAATGAAAGCACACAGGTGGGCGGAATGCAGCACCTGTGCATCCCCTGAGACCACACAGCACTGCCTGGGAGGGAACGCCCACGCGAACTGCCGGTGCCCGTACTAGGTGCTGTGCGGGTTCGGCGCCAATTCACAGCAACGCTATCACAGCAGAATGTCACACTGCCCGGCTCTGCGCCATCTCACAAACAGGCAGAGTTAATAATATCCCTTCTCGTGTTGCCTGAAGACTTCTGTCTCCTGACCTTTTACCCAAATCCATTTCCCCCGACTCTGTCCGACTCAGTTTAAAGGACGTAGGTGAGCTGGGCTTGGAAGAATGGAGAATTTGGGTAAAGAAAGAAGATGCCAATAAGTATTACTAATTAGCACTTCCTTGGGAGGCTTAGTCTGGAGGTTAGAGATGGGATTTGAATTAGAGAAAGCTAAGAATTCTCAAGCTGTGTGATTTCAGGCAGGTGACTTAATTTGTCTGTGATACAGGCTCCACAAAGAGCCCTTGTGGTGCAATAGTTAAGCGCCTGGCTGCTGCTACCCAAAAGGTTCAAACCCACAAACCCCTGCAGGTGAAAGCTGGGATAGGTGCTTCTGTAAAGATTTACATCCTTACCCTATAGAACAATTCTACTCTGCCCTATAGGCTTGCTATCAGTCTGAATCAACGTGGTGGATTGGCTTTGGTTTTATGGGTATCCACCTGACAGGGTTCTTAGGATTCAATGAGAGGCTGTGTACAAAATACTCATTAGTCACATTTATTGGCTGCCTACCGTGTGCCAGGTACATCACAAAACAAGCCAGTGGACAAAACCCACTGGCTCTGTGACTTGAGTGGGGACTAGCAGCTAAGGCACACATGCCTCCAATTATCCATTGAACAATTAAGTACCCAGAGCAAACACACTGCCAGGGAAACTAAATGATCTGAAGTCAAACAGAAGGAGCAGGATAAGGATTATAACCCTGGTGGCTTCATGCCAAAGCCGGAACTCTTAGCCCCTGCTTATCATTGTTCCTGGCATGCAGCAAGAACCCACTGGTGATAAGTATCTCAGTTATTCAACACCTAGTGCAATACCAGTTGCTGCTCAATAAACATTTGTGGAAGGACTGAATTCTAGGGAACGCAAGGGAACACTTCCTTGCGGTCCCCGGAGTTAATAAGAGTATAGTGAAATGAAAAGCCGGGACAGAAGATGATGTATGCAACATCCATCAGCCTCAGGGGGCCAACCAAGGCCATGGCAGTCTTCCCGGGAAAGTGAATCCAGAGGGATTCACATCCTGCAGAAGGAGGGGCCGCGCAGGGGGTGTATCCAGATACATGATGTCCCTCTACAACAAAGACCTGAGAAACCAGAGGAAATGCCAGGAACAATCTAAACAGCAAATGAAAGGGTGAAGAAGAGACCTGAACACGGACGAGAAAAAGAAAGGGCAAGAACGCAGCGTATCAAGAGCTGGGCTCAGCGCGGCCATCTGGAGAAGACCCCATGAGAGGAGCCCAGGAAGCCAATGTCATGGCATTCCCAACAAGAGACAGACACTGTCGGAACAGCCAGCGTGAGTAGAACATGACCCAGCTCTGAGAGAGAGAAACAAACCAACCAGGCAGGAGGAGGGTGAGCACTCCAAGGGTCCAGGAGTAGGCTGGGGAGCCAGCCCCTGCAGTTGGCTATACTCAAGAGCAGTGGTCCCTGATCATTCATGTGGGTGCACAGAAGTAGTCATGGATCCTGGGTGTCAACGGGGGTGAGGGGGGTGTCTCCCACCTTGTGGCCTCCCCGCATCGCTTCACCAAAGTCCACCACACAAACGGCTGCTGGGTCAGTGGACAACACCTCTTCTTGAGTGCTGAAGTCGTGCTTGGAGTGGGAAGCCCCTGGCCAGCGTGGCTGTGTGCCCGAGTGGGGTATAGTGGCTCCTAGCTGAGGTGACAAGAGGGTGTTGGCCAACTCTGAAATGGTTTAGGTTGCTTGAACTCAAATGGGGTGCTGAGGAAAGCTGCAGTGACCTGTTTTGTGCTCAGTAGAACCCTTCCTACTTCTCTTCCTGGACTCCTGGGCCCCCCTGCCAACAGGTGATAATGATGAACAGTGAGAACCACAAGAGTGTACCTCGCCCCTAATGGCACACTACTTGTGGCTCTGGCGACCGTACAGTTGCATAGGGTAGGGTGCTATCCTTTGGGTTACCCTATACTGCGTAAACCAGGAGGAAATCTAAATCCAAATCTCTGTTTCCGCACCATGAAATCCAGGTAGGCCAAGCCCAGTCTTTCCCACCGGTGTAAAGGGGGCTGCTGTGAGAATGGAGAGAAGTGGGCAGCTTCAAGGGGGCAGCAAAGGAGCTGGTTAGGCTGGCCAACCAGGGCCAATCTGGTCTCCACTCCCCCCCCCCCCTGCGCTTTAGCTAGGTGGGTGACTCCCCACCCCCTCTCCTTAGCACCTTAAAAGCCATGAAGCAAATTAAAAGCTCTCACCAATTTTATTAAACAGGGCCTAAAGGACAGCAAAGAAGGCGTGCAGCTAGCAATTGCCAAAGCTACCCTGATGAGACTAGTCCTTCGGAACCAAATGGCCCTGAATATTCTAAGTCACTCGAGGTGGGGCATGTGACTGCTGAGCTGATAGGAGCTCTGGTGGAGTAGTGGTTACATGTTGGGCTGAGATCCAAAAGGTCTGCAGTTTTAAACCACCAGCCGCTCTGTGGAAGAAAAAGGGGCTTTCTACTCCCAAAAATGGTCCCATGTTGGAAACAGAACAGGGAAGAGAGTGTGTGCAGACAAACTTGGTCACCTGGTTTTTTTCCTTCCCCTCTTGCCTAGTCTTGGTCTTTTCCTGGGTGTAAAACAAACACCCCTACTGCCACCCAGTCGGTTACAATAGGGCTGTTGAGGCTTTGTAAATCTTTTCCCCTGGGAGTGGCTGGTGGGTCTGAACCACTGACCTTTCAAAAAGTGACCCCATGTTTACCGGATTGCACCCCCAAGGCTGTTCCACTATGTCTGTTCACGATGCTGTGGTCTGGGCCTCCACCCACAGCAACACTGTCTGCCCCCACCTACATAGGCGTAACACCTCCCTTGGGGTTCTCAGAGACTTTGTGGAGGGAGGGCAACATGCTCGATTGCTAAAGCAGGCCTTGGGGGCCGGGCCAAAGGGGAAACAGGCTTTGTGACATGGGTACACTTTGCTTTCCCGCAAGCCTACTTCCTCTTGCTAAATCGTTATATCATTTCTGATGGGGTGACTTGTAAGTTCAAAGTTCTGGCATGTAGCCACTTCAGTTGACTACAGCCAAAAAAGCTCCAACCTCCCACCCACTGTGGGGCGTGGGGAATAGAACTGGTCCTGCCACTCCCCTGGACCTAATACCCTCGGTAACACCACCCGCCCGGAGTTGCCCACTCCTTTCTGCAGTCTCATGACACCTTCTGTACTTGGAGGTAAATTTTGAGTTACTGGTCCATGCGCTGACAATTCAGGGAGCCAACGAACATGAACATGCCCGTGACCACTAGCCATCTGAGAGAAAAGTCAACACAACGAGATACCATCTTGCTCCAGCATTAATGGAACTGATCCAAACACACACAAAAGCAACAACAAATGCTGGAGAGGTTGTGGGGAGACTGAAACACCGTGCTGGTGGGGCTTCAAAACTGTACAGCCACTTTGCAGAACAATATGTCACGTCCTTAAACACCTAGAAATAGAAGCAACATACGATTTAGCCATCACACTTGTAGCTATATATCCTGGATACATAAGAGCGGTGACCCAGACAGACATAAGGACACCCGCGGTCATGGCAGCATTATTCACAATAGCAAAAAGACGGAAACAGTAATAGGTAACCAACTGTGGAACATACATGCAGTGGAATTCTACCCAACAATAAAGAATAACAATGAATCTGTGAAACATTTCACAACATGACGAATCTAAAGGGCATTGTGCTGAATGGAATCAGTCTATCACAAAAGGGCCACGCAACTATTTTAAGCAGTCAAGCATAGGTTTACACACAGAAGAAAGAAACATTCTTTGAGAGCTACCAAGATCAGAGGAATAGGAAGGGCTAATCACTGCCTAGACAATGCACTGTGTTAGCTATGACAGAGATAAAGGCAATATACAATATGGAGGAAGTCAACACAAGGTGACCAAAGTAAAGGAAGACAACGAAAGGTATTCAAGAATAAAGGACACATATGGCAAATGCTAAGGAGTCTGCTTGCCACAAGGTTGGCAGTTCAAATCCACCAGCTATTCTGAAGATGAGGCTGTCTGTTCCCATACACATTTACAGTCTTAGAAATTCTACAGAGCAGTTCCACTCCGTCCTATAAGAAAGACCACGATAGTTAGAATGAACTTGATGGCGGTGGGGGATGGTAAATGCTATAACATATACAATTCTGCAACAGTAATAGCAGTCTGAGTTGATCCATAGATGTGCTAAGCTGGTGAGGGGAGTCCTATAGAAGTACACCCACATACATAGGAGGGGACTTCAAAACATTTGTAGGAAAAAATGGAATTAAGACATAATGGAATTTTTCCATGAACTCTTTGAAGCCCCCTTATATATAGATATGATTGTGAATATTTTGTATGCATATTTGTAAGTGCATATATACTCAATATAGCAACTAGGGGCCACAGGTGTGAAAACCACTTAGACATCAGGGATGAAAATACTGGATTTGAAGTCTATGGGCCATAGTTTCAGGGGACATCTAGGTCAACTGGCAAATACAGTTCATAAAGATAATGTTCAACATCCTACTCTGATGTATGGTGTCTGGGATCTTAAAAGCTTGCAAGTAATCATCTAAGAACCAGCGATTGGTTTATTCTCACATGGAGCAAAGGAGACTGCAGAAAACCAGACACCCAATTCGTCCAAAGGGTTAATGGGTCACATGAACCTTAGCCTCTAACCCAAGACTAGGAGAACTAGATGGTGCCCAGCTACCACGGCCACCCACCCTGACCAGGACCACAGTCGTAAGTACCCATCAGGAGAAGTGTGGTAGTTACACAATCTGGTGTCAACTTGTGAAGGGGCGGAGTCTAGTCTGTCAAGCAGGTTGCAACTTGAGGCTCCATGAGACTAATAGCTCACTGGAGGCCAGATACACACATACGCTGAGACATTTCTGTTGACAAGCCACATGGAGCTACACTGATAGAGCCAGAGCCCTGGAGCTGAAGGAGCCACATGGAGACCCACAACCAGTGCTGAGATGCTTCCATCACCACTGGAAACACAAGACTTTCCACCCACTGGCTTGTGATCTTCATTCAGCATCATTGCATGGCTGTGTGAGTCTAAAGAGGAATTTATGGACTAGTATAGGCATACGGGGCAATATTGGACTTATGGACTTGATCTGGACTGGGCTGAGATGTTTTCTTAATGTACAATTGCGCTTTTTTTTTTTTCAATTAGCAATAATTGCGCCTCGGGTAGACCTCATCGGCTACGATATTGCCACTGCGCAAAGCTACAATTGCGCTTTGATATAAAGTTCTCTCACACACACGAGCGTCTCCCTGGCTTTGTTCCTCTAGTCAACCCTGACTGACACATGTCTGTGACGCACAGACATGAAACCAGACTGCACTTGCCCCTTTCTACAACTGTGTTCATTGCGTGATAGAAATGTCTCTTTCTCCATACAGCTACAAGCACTGGTTTTGTTCCTTAAGAGAATCCAGCCTAACACAGGCTTAGGAAGCACCGATAGCTTAAGACAACACAAAAAACATACATCAATTTCATGGACAACATATTATGTCTCCTAGAGTCCCTGGGCTTTGCCTTCACAGAAACTATAATTAATGGTTCATTATTAAGTCAGTGTCTAAATTAAACCCCTAGCCAAGCGTTTCCCAAAGTGGGCTACATCACCCTCTGCAGGGCACTGGAATGATCCAGGGGGGGCTGTAAACACAGACACCTACACTTCATCCTGGATTATGGGCTATCGTGCCATCGATTTTAATTGCCAGGGGGCATCGGGTAATTTTTTCTGAAGAGGGACCAGTGGGTCAAATAACTGTGTCTAGCAGCTAGACAGTAAGCACCACGAGGTCAGGATCTGTCTGAGATGCTGGCCATCTTGTTCACCACTGTTGGCACACATGTGTTGAATGAAGCAGCACAAGCACATGCTCTCTAACTGTTTAACTTTGAAGCCACTGGCAAAGGTGATACTGAAAAGAGGCAGGCAGGTTAAAATAAGCACCTTATCATGTGCTTTCCTTTGTGACCCATTTGAAGTTTGTTCCAGTTTTTAATATTTTCTGCTTCCTTTTCAATTGAGTTTTTTTAATTGAATAAGTTTATTTGGGGCTCATACATCCATTGTGTCAAGCACATTTGTACATTTGTTGCCATCATCATTCTCAAAACATTTGCTTTCTACTTGAGGCTTTGGTATCAGCTTCATTTTTTCCCCCTCACTCCCTCCTCCCTTTTCCCTCATGAACCCTTGATAATTTATAGATTATTATTATAATTACACTATCTGACGTCTCCCTTCACCCACTTTTCTGATGTCCACCCCCCGGGGAGGAGGTTATAACCTTGTAATCGGTTCCCCCTTTCCACCTCACCCTCCTTCCACCCTCCCGGTACCACCACTCCCAACACTGGTCCTGAAGGGATCATCTGTCCTGGTTTCCCTGTGTTTCCAGTTCCTGTCTGTACCAGTGTACATCCTCTGGTCTAGCCAGATTTGTAAGGTAGAATTGGGATCATGATACGGGGGAGGAAGCATTTAGGAACTAGAGGAAAGTTTATGTTTCATCATTGCTACACTGTACCCTGAATTGAGGTTTTTCTCTCTTTTATTGTGTCTGTTTTTTGGTGTGTGGTGGTTTTGTTTCTTGTTTTTGCTTTGTCCTTGTGATGTCTTTCTGTACATGAATTTCAGGATAGGTAGTGCCTAGGAGCATGGCAGGGGAGGTGGGGGGAAATGGAGAGCTGACAACGATGACTACAAGAAAGAAGAAAATGTTCTCAAGCTGATGGTGGTGATGGTTGTGCCACCCCTACTATGACTATGAAATGTGAATTATATGCAATAAAAATATATTTTTTAAGTGAATCAATGACTGAACGTGAGCTATGTGCTTAGTGCTCTTAAATGTTTTCTAAATTCAGTTCCAATTAAGCCTCATGTCAGGGATTACTTAAACGGAGACTCCTATCTCCTGAGGAATTTGGTAATGGCACCCTTTTGAGCCCTTCAACTTTAAGCACATGTTTTAAGTTTTATTGATAAATGTTCCCCCCAAAAGCTATATGCATATATACACACATACACATATGCATCGATGACAGATACAGGTAGATCGATGCCATTCATCACCACTGATTTTATGATGTCTGGTTCACAGTAAGATTTTGACAATCATATATGAGACCTTATGGTAGTCACCTAATCTGGTGTCAATGTAAGGATTAAGAGTGTAGGGGTGGAGTCTAGGCTGTCAATCCAGAAATAGCCAATGAGGCATGGCCTTCTCCTGAGAATTCTGGGAAATCTGGTACTTCCTCTTTGGAAGCGGAAGACACTTCTCTCTCTGCTACTTCCTGGGAGACATAGCAGCTGACAAGACACATGGACCTACCCTGAAGCAGAGACCCCTGCCAGTGCTGAGATGTTTCCAATGACACTGGATCCAAAGACTTTCTACCCACTGCCCTGTGATCTTCTACATTCGGCGTCATTGCAGGTGTTACGTGAGTCGGAGGAGGACTTTATAGACTGGTATCAGACAAATGGGCTAATATTGGACTTATGACCTTGGACTGGACTGGGTTGGGATGTTTTCTCAATGTTCAATTCCTCTTGTATATAAACTTCTCCCTTATATACATATGTGTGTTTTTAATTTGTTTCTCTAGTCTTTCCAGATTAACACAGACCTCACAGGGGCAGAATCCTAGTTCATCCTCAAAGACTCATGCATGTGATATGCAACATGCAACTTTAAACATATAGTCCAAGATCTCTGGTTATATTTCACCTTTTGGTGACCAGAGAATGTTCTTTGTGCCAAGTCACAAACACACGCAAGTTCCACAATTCAGAGGCTTCACATCCTGACCGAGGATCACATTTTTATTCAGCCTGAGACACTTAGCACCAGGTTCCAAACCTTTACCAGGGAAGCAAGGTGACATACTTCTGACATAAGGAAGAGAATTCCGAAAGGATCGATAAGGCATACACATATTTCTTAAATAGAAAACACATCATTCCCAGATGATCCCCGCTTAGATTTCGGTGGGTTAGGTTTAGTACAGCAGTCTTTATTGGAAGACCCACAGTGTTTTATCTGAAAAAATCAGCCATTCATTCAGATACACAAAACAGCAGGGATGCCCAAGTTTACTCTGTTATTTACATTGTGGTCCATTTCCACTCGAGATCTACTTCGGGCAATTCCTAAAGACCCAGGTGTCATGAAGAAGCTCTTCCCCTTTCATTATTTGCTGTTTGGCTGCCACACAATCATTACGCCATTGGGTCATCTTCTTGAATGAATCTCCTATGTCGCAGGTCTGGCTCTGGCAGAGGAGAGAGAGGTTAGCGTGTACCTGCACTGCCCCAGCTCTACAAGAGAAGACCAACTTGGCTCTCAAGATCCCACACCTCCCATACCCCCTGGGTTTTGTTGCTTTAATCTTCCTCCTTAAGTCCCCATCATTGGATGCCTTCCATCAATGCCATGCCCCGAAGATAAGGGATTTGATTCTGCCCCCACCAACTGGCATCTGCCCCAGGCTTCCTGTGGGGAGTCCCCCTCCCCTCATTCTCAGTCCAGGTCTAGTCTTGTTCGATCAGACTACCTCTCTCCACAGCTGGCCAACAAAATCATTCCCATGACCACAGCAGTTGTTCACAGACAGACCCATAACCCAATCAGATCCAGTGAGGCAGTGTGAGACTTTGGGATTTCACTCTTTCTTAGCAGATGTCTGAATAAAGCTGCCTCACATTGGCTAGAAAGAATCTATTTGAGAAGGGAGCTATAGGAAGGGCAGAAACAAGGTCCTGGCGACGTCATGTGAGTGAGCGCCTGCTTCTAGTCAAGCCCCAAGCAAGAATTATTCTTGGAGCTATGCTTAAACCAGTGTGGGTTAGGTCTTGACAAAGTCCCTGGCATCGGGGCAGGTCTGATTCTCTATCTGGATATGTCCATGGCGTATGTCACCTGGATGATGCCTTAGTGTCGTCTAGTCCATGTCAGCTTACTTACTCACCTGGAGTCACACCAGGTTCCCCCAAATGCAGCGGGCCTTGTTGCTGAAAAAGAAGAACCCATACAACCACATCACTGGAAGGGAACGCTGCTCCCGTATAGTTGTACAGCACCTGTATATTGTATCGTGGAGCTCCATCATTTAAAAGTAAAGGGGTGACAGATTCAAATCAAGGCTCAGCCATCGAACTGCCTAAAAATAATTTTCTAAGGGACTGTGATACTATCCTTCCATGCATTCATTTTGCAGGTATATATTTACTGAACATTTATCATATGCCAGGAGTATGTTAGAACCTGGGACTGCATGGGTACAGACATAGTCCCTACCCCCAAGGGACCTGAGACTTGGGCCTCTGGATCCCTTTTCCAAATCACGTTGATGGCTGTTGTTTGCCTGGCGAGTGAACGACATGGCAGTTCCTTCAGCAGGACAAAGACTTCCAAAAGTTGTCATGGCATTCGCGTGGTGGCGCGGCTGCTATTTACCTGTCTTGTCCAAGGAAGCCCGGAGAGGCTTTAGAATGAGAAGGGACAGGGTTCTAGGTGGACATTTCTTGGTCAGAATATGAATTGATAGAATTTTTTCCCCTCAATTTTAATATCCTGCACGGTTTTTGTTTGTTTGTTTGTTTTTAACATTTTATTAGGGGCTCATACAACTGTTATCCCAATCCATACACACATCAACTGTATAAAGCGCATTTGTACGATAGAATATTTTTAAGAGCGATACAGCAACGACTATTAAAATTACCACATGCCTATCCCGAGGCAGAAATACTAAAAATAATTGTAGCCAAAAAAAATGTTTTACTACATTATTTTTAGTAATTAAAAAAACAAGATATAACAGAAAAACACAGAAACAACCCGAATATCCATGATAGAGTATTAAGTGGAGTATTCTCTATATCAATAGCCCTACTCTTGTAAGAAATAAATACACATCTTAGGAGATGCATATGTTTTCAGATACCTCGGAGAAAGGGTCTGGAGGGACATACTGAAGGGGAGGGGATCACAGGACCCTTCTCAATGGGCAGCCTTCTGGGTGATTCACTAACATAAGAAGCATATAAGAACCAGGGGGGTGGGAGAAATTTTTGTTTTGCTCCCTAAGAACCCCAGCACTGAGACCAAGGCCAGGCTTGAAAAATGCTGAGTGAATGAGCCAAACCACAACCAGCCGCAGAGCGCCCCCTACAGGACGGTGCAGAACGGCCCCATGCGTTTTCCAAGCTATTGATCTTTACTGGAGCAGAAAGCCTCGGGCTAGTTGGTGGGTTCAAACTGCTGATCTTGGGGTAAGTAGCCCAACCTGTAGCCCACTTCGTCATTAAGGATCTTTGAATGAATGATGCTATTTTTTAATCAAAGAATAAAAACTGTTGTCAAAGAGAAAGTGAAGTACCCTGATGTGGCACCCCACCCCCACCCCACCTCCCTGCCACAGCAGGTTCTCCAGGCTCCAGCTGCGCTCCTCCTAGCGGCCAGTCTGCATCAGGGGCCCAAGTCCACCTCCAGCTCACCTCCACTTCTCTCCTCTCCAGAGTGAGGGAGCTGGAGTTTGCCCTCTTCTCCACATCCTGCAGCTTGAGCAGTTTTTCTATCAGGAACATTTTATCTTTGCCCTCCTGCCAAGAGGAAGAAACAAATCAAATCACAGCAAACACACGGGGTGGGGCTGACGAGCCGTGGATGGGAGACCAGACATGCCTACCACAGTTCCTCTTACTGAAAGAACGCTACCACAGAAAAGGCACATTATCCCCAGTACCCTCCCTCCATGGTAACAGTCTCCCCTGGTGCAGTTCCCTGCCCGAAAAACCAAACTCACTGCCAGTGAGTTGATTCCCACTATGGCGACCTTATAGAACAGAGTAGAACTGCCCCTGTAGGTTTCTGAGACTGTTTACAGAGTAGAAAACTCCACTTTCTCCTGAGGAGCAGTTGGCTGGTGGTTTTAAACGGCTGATCCTAGTATGCTTCAAAAGCAGTCGGAAAGTTTATAAAAATGCACGTTCCTGGGCCCCACCAGACCTGCACTGTAGTGCAGAGCAGATTCTGCATCAGTTGCCTACATTCTAATCCCTGTTATTTGGGGCAAGTCACTGTACTTCATAAGCCTCCGTTTCCTTCACTTTGCAATGGGATTGGAAAAACCAACATCACACAAGCCTGGATGCCCCGAAGACAGGAGTGAGCATTAAGGAGGCGTGGTGTATCCCTTACACAATGCCAGGCCTCCTGTCATTGCTGTTAGGTGCCATCACGTCTGCTCTGATCCCTAGCAACACTGGACGACAGAGGGAAACGCTGCCCAGGCCTGGACCTTCCTCATATTGCTCCCATGCCCGAGCCCACTGTTGCAGCCGCTGTGTCCATCCATCTCGTCCAAGGCCTTGCTCTTTTTTTGCTGCCCCACTTTACCAAGCGTGACGTTCTTTTCTAAGGACTGGCCTCTCCTAACAGCATGTCCAAAGTGGGCAATGAATGTACAAATGTGCTTTACACAATTGATGCATGTGTGGATTGTGATACAAGTTGTATGAGCCCCTAATAAAACGATGTAAAAAAATGAAATCAAAGAACCGAAAAAAAGGGGGGGAAAACATGTCCAAAGTAAGTAAGACGAAACCTTGCTAACCTTGCCTCTATCCTTGCTAAGGAGCACTCTGGTCAGACTTCTTCCAAGGCAGATCAGTTTGTCCTTTTAGCAGTCCCTACTATTTTCAATATTCTTCTCCAGCACCACAATTCCAGTGCATGGCTCCTTCTGGGTCTTCCTTAAGTCACTGTCCAACCTTCACATGCCTATGAGGCATTGGAAAATACCATGGCTTGGGTCAGATGTACCTTAGTTCTCAAAGTAACAACATCCTTGCTTTTCAATACTCTAAAGAGGTCTTGTGCAGCAGATTTACCCAATGCAACCTGTCTTTGGACTTCTTTTTCCTTTTCTTTCCTTTTCCAAATTTCTTGAGCATAAATCGTGGATTCAAGAAAGACAAAATCCTTGACGCCTTCAACCTTTTCTCCATTTATCATGTTACCCTTTGGTCCAGTTGTGAGGATTTGGGTCTTGTCTACATTGAGTTGTAATCTAGTTGAAGGCTGCAACCCTTAATCTTAATCAGCAAGTGTTCCAAGTTCTCCTCGTTTTCAGTAAGCAAGGCTGTGTTACCTGCATATTGAAGGTTGTTAATCAGCCTTCCTCCAAACCTGCGGCCACATTCTTCCTCATAGAATGTGACTTCTCTGCTATTTGTTTAGCATCCAGACTGCCTAAGTATGGTGAGAGAATACAACCCCGACCCACATCTTTCTGGATTTTAAATCATGCAGCTTTCCCTTGGTTTATTTGCACAGATGCCTCTTGATCCATGCACAGGTTCCCCAAGAGCACCATGAAATGTTCTGGAATTCTCATTCTTCTCAAGTCAATAAGATACGAGTAAAACTCTTTCTGGTATTCTCTGCTTGCAGTCAAAAATCCATTGCTGACATCAGCAATGATACCCCTTGTCCCATGTCCTCTTCTGAATTAGCTTGAATTTCTGGCAGCTCCCTGTCAGTGTACTGCTGAAATCATTGTTGGATGCTCTTCAGCAAAATCTTACTTTTATGTGCTATCAGTGATATTGCTCTATAATTTGAGCATCCTTCTTTCTTCCACCTTTCTCTGGAATGGGTACAATATGGATCTCTTTGGGATGGGCAATAATGTGGATCTCTTCCAGGCAGTTGGCCGAGTAGATGTCTTCCAAATTTTCTGGCATAGACAAGTGAGAGTTTCCAGTGCTTCATCAGCCTGTTGAAACATTTCAATTGGTATTCCATCAATCCCAGTTTTGGGGCTAATGCTTTCAGTACGGTTGAACTTCTTCCTTCAGTACCTTCGGTTCTGGCCCATGTGCTATTTCTTGAAATGGCTGAATGTCAACTAGTTCTTTTTGGTATAGTGACTCTGTGTATTATTTCCATCATCTTTTGATGATACCAGCATCATTCAATATTTGTCCATAGAACCTTCACTATTGCAACTTGAGTCCTGAACGTTTCCTTCCGTTCTTTCAGTTCAAGATATACTGAACGTGATTTCCTTCTCAGCTTTCTAACTCCAGGTCTTTGCACAGTCCATTACCATATTTTACTTTGTCTTCTTGATCTTCCCTTCAAAATGTTATGTTCAGCTCTTCCATATATTTGCTTTCGCTACTCTACTACTCGGAGCAGGTTTCTGAGCCTCTTTGGACATCCACTTGGATCTTTTTTTTCTTTCTTGCCTTTTTAATGACCTTTTGTTTTCTTCATGAGTGATGTTCTTAATGTCCCCGCACCGCTCATCGGGTCAGTAGTGTTCAATGCAGCAAATCTCTCCTTGAGATGTTCTCAAAATTCAGGTGGGGTCGACTCAAGGTCACGGTTTGGCTTTTGTGGACTTGTTTTCTTTCATTCTCTTCACCTTCAACTTGAATTTATTGGCACTTCATCCACATATCAGACAATTTAATAGTTCAATCATATCAAGAAGAGTTGTACAATCTCTACCACAATCAATTTTAGAACATTTTCTTCTTCCTTGTACTCATTGTTCTTTCATTTTTTTCAATTTTGACAAAAAATATACCCACGACATTCTCCAAGGCAGCAAATGCTACATGTACAATCCAGTGCCATTGATTATCCTCTGTGTTGGATAACCATTATTGATAGCCCTCTCCAAATTGTTCCACTGCCATTAAAATAATTCAGTG
Organism: Echinops telfairi; assembly: GCF_000313985.2. Taxonomy (NCBI): domain Eukaryota; kingdom Metazoa; phylum Chordata; class Mammalia; order Afrosoricida; family Tenrecidae; genus Echinops; species Echinops telfairi. Next base: position 25,414,549 of record NW_022103901.1, read on the forward strand.
TCCCCTAAGCAAAATTTCCTCCTTCACCCACAGGAACCATTAGTATAGTTTCTTCTTTTTCTTTCCAGTAGTTTTCTTTCTTTCTTTCTTTTTAGTAGTTTTCTTGATATGATATTCGCTTATCATACACTTCCAAAGTTAATTGCTTTTAAAGAGTTTTATATACACCGTCACAATCATTTCAGTGTACCTCCCCTCCGGTAGTCATTATTTGTCTCTCCTTTCCCTCCCCTGCCTTCCCATCAAACCATTGCATCAGTATTGCCTCTATGTATTTTCTCCTTCTGTGTTTCATAACCTGGGAAACACAACAGAAACAATAAAGAACAAAATACAAAATAGAAAGAAAAATGGGATGAGAAAGAGAGAGGTGGTAGGATGCTATGGATTAAAAGAATCTTAAAAGACCCATTCACCAAACGCCATGTGTGGTCGTTTCTTGGATCCAGATATGAGCAGCCCTACTGTATGAAGACACTTAATGGAACAAGTAGGGAAATTTGAACATTGATATTTGATACTGAGGAATTGTTGCTAAGTCTTCTAGCGATGACCATGGCATTGTGATTGTATTTGTTTTGTGTTCAGGTATTTTTCTCTTTGAGATTCATATAGAAGTTTTGACAGCAAAAATGACCTCCCTTGGGTTTTGTTTTGAAATACCCCAGGGCTTGCAGGGAATGGGCAGCATCAATGAAACAAAGCCAGTGCTCTCTGGCTGACCCCAGTTCATTGGGACGCCATGTGTGCCAGAGGAGGACTGTACTCCATGCTCTTTCCAGTGGCTGAGTTTTGGGGAAGCATATTTTATACAAGAGTATACAAATGTTAACACTGATGGTGGATATATGGGGGGTTATTGTACTGTTTTATTTTGAAGGATGTTTGAAAATTTCTACCATAAAATGTTTTTTTTTAATTATTATTATTAAAAGATTTTATTGGGGCCTCTTACAACTCTTATAATAATCAATTGTATTGAGCATATTTTTACATATGTTGCTATCATTCTTTTCTAGACATTTACTTTCTATTGAGCCCTTGGTATCAGCTCCTCTGCCCCACCCTCTCATCTTGTGACCCCATGATAAATTATTATTATTATCTTCACAAAATGTTTTTTTGGGTTTGGTTTTGTTTTTTTAAGGAGGGAGGATGGAGAGAGCAGGCAGACTTACATTAACAATCTGCTCATGGAGTAGTCTGATCATAATCTTTCTTCCCTCGGTGATCTGCCAGTAAAGATAAGTGATGATTCTGGAAAAGAAGAGGAAAAAGAATGATAGACACTTGTCAATACTTTGACAAGTCCCAAATTTCTACTGGGTGACAACCCAAACCCACTGCCATCAAGTCCATTTGAACTCATAGCAACCCTAGAGGACAGCATCTTGATAGACAGAGTTGAAGTGCTCCTTAGGATTTCCCGAGATGGTAAATATTTTAAAAACCCATTTTATTGAGCTATGCTTAATACATTATACAATTCAATAGTTTAATCATTAAGAAGGGTTGTACAGTCCTCACCACAATCAACTTTGGACTATTTCCTTCCTTCTGGTACCCACTGGTGTTAACACTCCATTTCCCCCATCCTCCCTTCCATGCCCCCCACTCCAGGTCATTATTATTTCCGTTACTGCCTTTATGAATCCACCCATCCCTGGCTTCCTTATACAGAGAAACATACAAAAGATGGACCAAGAACAACAACATCAAAAGACCGAACAACAGTGATCATATAAAACAGAGAAAGACCTCAATCTAAGAAAAAAGCAGAGGGTATTAAAATTTCAGGGAAAATTGGAAGTGGTTCCAAAGGGAGATCTATTGACCAGGTGTTACATTCTCGTCTAAGTATAGCTGCTAAGAACCACTTTCCAATGCTTTTGTCTGCTATTAGGGCTGTTCACATTCCTAGTCTGTGGGCAGTGGGGCTCTACTAGTTGAAGGGTCGAGCCCGAGTCACCCACACGTTGGATCCTCTCTACGCTCACCACTCTCCCAAGGGCTATCCGCCTCTGACACAGGCCGTCTCCCCCAGCTGCTCTGGGCTCTTCCCCCGACTTGTTCCCCAGCGCATCTCACTTACAGCACAATGAGGGTGAGGATGAAAAAGAAGTGCACGCTTCCAATGAGGTTCCGGTAGATCCAAACCACCCACAGGTAGCTAGGTCTGTTACTTAGTGTGTCGATCCAGCTGTAAATGGCATGAATGAAGAGAGGCAGCCCGCGGAATGGACCACATTCAGCTGAAGGCTTCAACCTAGACAAACAGGGGACAGAAATCCATCCACGGAGTGAGGCTCAAGTATTGTTTATTTGAGAATCTGAAATGACCATTCTTGCCTGCTCCACCCACACTTCATGGCGTCACTAGGGAAGAGTGTGTGATAAATATAGTTGTCAAACTTTTGCTATTCTTTTTTTCCTTTAATTAATACTTCATTTTCGGGAACCCAAGAGGAAAGCGAATTTGGGGAATAATGAGGGCAACAAATGTATAGATGTGCTTTACACAATTGATCTATGTATTGTGATGAATTGTAT
>NW_022103901.1:25417576-25429984 GCF_000313985.2 Echinops telfairi
ATTGGACAGGGCAAGATATGACAAAATAATAATTTATAAATTATCAAGGGTTCATGAGGGGGGAGGAACAGGGAGGGAAGGAAAAAAATGAGGACCTGATGCCACGGGCTTCAGAGGAGAGCAAATGTTTTGAGAATGATGAGTGCAATGAATGTACAAATGTGCTTTACACAATTGATGTCTCGATGGATTGTGATAAGAGTTGTATGAGCCCCTAATAAAACGATTTGAAAAAAGAAGAAAAAGAAAGGGTTCTCGATGGAATGTGGGAGTATTATGAGGGCAATGAATGTACAAATGTGCTTTACACAATTGATGTATGTATGGATTGTGATAAGAGTTGTATGAGCTTCTAATAAAACAATTTTTAAAAAATTAATACTTCATTTTCAAAAGTAGTTATTGATATAGGTTACAAATACTACTTTCCAAAATACTGTAGCTAAAACACCAGCCATTTTGACAAAATCAACATCAACTATACAAACCGACAGCAATGAAAAGATGCAACCCCAGGTTACCTGTCATGGTAATGGGGTCCTGATGGCAGCTGTGATCCGAGGGCATTAGAAGGTTCGACAAGAAAGTTCGTATGGAGTTTTAGCCTTATCGGTAGATGGATACATGCAGGCTGGGCTTATGAAAAATGCTTTTGTTGTTTTAACGAACAACTCAAAAACTCACTCACTGCTACTGAGTCCATTCTGACTCACGGCGACCCTATAGGACAGGGCAGGACTGCTCCTCGTGGGTTTTTGAGACTAACTTTCCGGGAGTAGAAAGCTCATCTTTCTCCTGAGGAGCATCTGGAGGTTTTGGTCGGTGGACCTGGCGGATAGCATCCCAACGAGTAATCACTACGCCACCAGGGCTCCTTTCGCTAACGACAGGGGCATTTAAATCAATTTCTGCTGAGACACCACAAGAATTTTACAGACAGCCATTTGGTACCACCCACTCTGACCATATCCTCTGCGGCAGTCCGCTCTCACACACCCTCCCGTGCCCACCCCCATGCCCCATTCCTGTTTCCAGCCCACAGCCTCAGCTGAGGGGCCTGGGCTTGTGGTCTGTGCTCCAAGCAGCAGCTGACTGAGCGCAGAGCATCCCTTGGTCCAACAGTGGCTGACCCACAGCCAGGCAGTGACCTGTGGTTCTTCTGCCTTAAAGCAACCAAGGGACACGATCATGCCCTTTTTTGGAAACTTGAATGAAGTAATATAACAATAGCTGTTAGCAGTGGAAAGTGACAAGGTAACAATGACAACTGGCCGTCGTTTACCCACGAGCAGAAAGAAACTAGAGGGCTGAAAACAGAGGGTTAAGAAGAGAGAGAGGACCGGAGAGGAAATGTGGGATATAAAAAGACTTTTCCCCAGCTTTTCTCCCCCAAATATATGTCAGATCTAGGGCACTCTTTGCAACTAAATGGTAAATGATTGTCAAGTTCTCACCCTGAAGACACCAGCCATCCAGAGCAAGCAGACCGGATTGTCTGCCCCGCCATAGGTGGGGCTCACGCCCTACTGTTAGGGACAGTGGATTGCTTTCCCTGAAAGCTTAGAAAAACTAAAGTCTTCAGCTCAAGGACAGTCAAGGTTAGGCTACCATCATGAATCTAGGATCCGCCCATCTTGTCACATGCATACCCTTAATCCCTCCTCTTCCTCTCGCGTGCACACCCCCAGATCGTCTCCCTCCCATTACTGTATTACCTATAGTAGAACCCCTTCCTGTGATGTATGTCTTTACCTGTAATTAGGGGGCTTGCATGCCCTCAAGAGATATATAAGCCTTGGTTAGAAATAAATCGCTCTCTCTCCTGCCCTCCTCTCTTTGCGCATCCCCACGTGTACCACCAAGAAGGGCTGAGGTGAGCATGCTACTATGAAATGTGTCTGACACTTTCATTTTACTTTCTCTCCTATCTCTCTTATTCGTATGACTTTACTATAATCTTTATATATTTTAACTGTACAATTGCGCTTACCAGACCCGTGATACTTTGAGGGTCTGGTTTCCCCCACAAGGAAAGAGGGCAGCCCCTGGTGAAACAGAGGCGTCTGTCCTGAAGCCCCTTCAATTCCTGTGTCATGTGCATGTGCATGGTCAAAATCAGTGTCATGTGCATGGTCAAAATCAACTTCCTTGTTCGTTCATTCATTCATGCATGTACTGGACTTCTCCCAGGCACTGTGCCAAGCAGACCCTGGGGGTCCACAGTCAACAAGACAGGTGCAGACCCTGCCCTCCTGGGCTCATGTTTTAGTGAAGCTGCACCTTTTAGAAGTAAACAATGAGATGCTCCAAGTTTTCTCCCTGTCTGTGTGTACACGATGGAAGGAGGAGAGGACGTAGCGCCGGGAGAGAGGAGGATAGGGGCTGACTGCAGACAGATGGGAAGAAGGCCAGGTCTGAGTTGAGAGTCAGAAGGTGAGAATTGGGCAGCCATAAAGAGCGTGGCAAGGACATCCAGAGGAATGCCTGTGGAGAGGTGCTTGCTGGGAACAGAGAACAGAACAAGAGCAGTGAGGCTGGAGAAGCCCAAGGGAAGGGAGTTGGCGAAGGCAGGAGCCAGCCAGTTCACTTGGGTCAGCAATTGGCCTCTTCCCAATCCAGGAAGCTTAGTACCTGGCTGCAGGGAGGAAGCTACTGGTTCCGGACTGGCTTGGTGATATGCGATGCCCACGCCAGGACACACCCTCAGAGCTTTACGATCGGTTGGTTACTCACCCACCTGTCCCCCACCCTCCCCGCAAAGCCCCCTCTCCTACCTCCAGATGGTGATGGCCAAGGTGCACAGGACCCCGGTGAAGGACGGGAAGAAGAGCAGGAAGATGAAGAAGGTCATCATCTGTGAAGCCCGCCAGGCCTTGCTCGGGGGCTGGAAATTCACCATCAGACTGATCTGCGGAGAGAGCAGCCAGCTCCCAGGCACTGCGCCCACCCCCCGGGCCCTTCCAACCCCTCCCAGGTCACCTGTAGCTCCGCCATGCTGATTGGCTCCCACTTCGGACCAACTCACATTTTTGACGTAAAACATGATGAAAAGAGCAATCATTTGGATCAAGGGCAGCAGAGGGGAGAAGAAGATTCCAATCCTGCAAGGGAGAGAAGGTGGGGGTGGCGGGCTGTCAGGGACCAGAGGAGAGAGATCTCAGGGGTGGAGGGCAGATAGGGCCGTGTGGGGAGCAGGGGAATTGAGGGGTGGCTGCCATCCCAGCAAAGCAGGCAACATCCGCCCATACCCAGCAACTGCAGGTGCTGCAGCCACACAGCCACAAATCCAGCTATGACCTCCGGCATGACCTCTTTCCAGGACACCCCCATGCTGGTGAATGAAGTCTGAGGTGCTACAGGGACAGGGCATTCGACCCCACCTGGTTACAGGTGACAAAGGCAGCCTCACCAGCTCTGCCTTGCTCCTGGGGCCTACAGACGACGTTCACTCCGGGTGCGCTGGCCTTTCCGCTCCTCACACCTCACACGGGCCAGCCCCCTGTGCGCACACCGGCACTTATTTCTTTATTTTCACCCACCTCCCTTCTGGGGACCAAGAGTCGGCTTTGGCCCGGGAGCCTTGGCTGCTGCAGCATCTCGCTAGATTCAGTGGCTTTTTCAAACGCAATCGCCTGGGTTCTTTCCAGCACCTTCTGACTTATCTCAAATGCCGCTTGGTTTTATAATCCATGCATGCTTTCGCAAAAGAAAGACAGCTTTCCAAGTTTACTTAAGGAAGTAACACCTCTGCCATCCCTGCTCAGGGACTGCGCAGACTTGCAGGGTTACCTCCCTTGGTCTAGGCCGTCATCCCTCCCTTGTTCTAAGGCAGAACATTTTTCTCTGTCTTATCTCTGACTCGCTGTCATCACAGTCTTTTCTTTTCTTCTTTTTTTTCTTAATAGTTTTATTGATTTAAAATTCACATATACACTTCCATCGTTGCTTTTTAAATGAGTTGTAGACACATCACCACAATCTGTTCTAGTGCTCTCTCCCCCCTCCCATATCCATCGTTTGCTCCTCAATTCCCGTCAACCTCCCCCACCCATCCCTGATAAGCTATTACATCATTCATTGCCTCTGTAACTTTTTGTGCTTCGTACACTGGGAAACAGAGCAGAAACAACAAAAAACAAAGACAAAGCAAAACAGGGGTGGGGGGAAGGAGGTGAGAAAGAAAAGACCACCAGTAAAATATAAAAATAAGACAGAGAAAAATGTTCTGCCTTGGAACAAGGGAGAAATATTTAATCCTAGAGCAAATCCAGGATGGGTCAAGAGAGAGGTCAACTGACCAGGTATCCTATGATATCTCAGCTCCATCCACCATAACCAAGTTGACAATAATCCCTGTCTGATGTTAAAGCTGTTCACACCTCTCGACGGTGCCACGAGGGCATCTGCCAGAGGTTTGATCTGAATGGGGACTCTGCAGGTGGGCGTTGGGCTCCCACGGTCCTCCACAGCCTTCTATAAATTGGGTGTTCACTTTTTAAGCTCTGATACTTTTCCCTTCATCATCTCTGGGTTTTGTTACTTGTCATCTTTAGATCACACAGGCTTGCAAGTAGCACCTTGAAATTGGCATTAGGATGGAGGGGTGTCGTAGGGAATAACTTTACTTGGGAGAAGGTGACGGGAACGCATCTCCAGCCCACAAACGTGAAGGGGCTCCTTGCAAGCACATGGTTGATACTCTATATGCTTGCAGGTTAACCGCTTGAAGGCTATTTTCTGCCATCAAAAGCAGTCATACCATCTAACGCTGAGCACGGTCCATCCCCTGCGGATCAGGATCATGGATTATTCCCCTGGAGAAGAGCTCAGAGACACCCAAGGCTGCCACGCCAGCTCAGAGACGACCAAGGTTAGGCCATCATCTTAACCCTAGAGCCCACCCATCTCGTTATGTATGTACCTTCCTGCCACATATACGCCTCTAGTGCCCCCCCTTTCCCATTGTGTGTATATACCCCTAGCTCGTCCTCCTCCTGTTATGTGTGTGACCTATGTGCTTACCGTGGCTTGCATGCCCGAGATGATCGATATAAGTTGATGTTAAGAATACATTCTCTCTCTCTCCTGCTCAGACCTGGTTCCTGAAGCCATGGCGGAGGTGAGCACCCGCAAACGTGTGTCTGTCTCTTAATTTCTTCCCTTCAATTATACACCCGTCCCTTAGCACCCATCTGGATGTGGGGCTGGACCCCACAGATAATAATATCCCAAAGCCTACGGAAGTTAAATCGACAATTGGCACAGAAAAAGAAGATGAGGTCTGTGTTCCTGATGCCTAGACATGACTTCGCAGCAAACGCTTAAAGGCACAGGTGTAATCATGTCCCCCTGTTGGCAACTTTCCTCCTCGGCTGCTTATATTTCCTTTGCCCCCTTTCCCCAAACAGCCCACGTTGAGGGCTTGGGCTCTGGAATTAGAGACCCCTGGCAGGAAGTCCTCACGAATGCCTAGTCATACCTGCGAAGTAAGGGGGTTTGTACTCAGCTACTCTGTAACACACGGGGTCACCTGGAGTTGGAATCCACCTTTAAAAAATGTGATGGTTTCCTAGGCCCCAGGAGGTGACTCATCAATGGGTGAGGCAGGCCGGTGTAAGAAACACACGCCCCCTGCTTTTCTGCCGTTTCTGTCTTCAGTTGAACACAGATGCAGACCGACAGTTCCTACAAGGGGACAGCTGGGGGCACAGGGACAGAGGAAGAGCCAAGTCACATCTGGGAGGCAACAGCTCACGGCAGGGACCAGGGCGAAGGGGAGACGTGCAGCAGTCCCTAGGAGGTGCTGCTGGTTAAGAAGCTGACTGCAAAGCTTTCGAAAGGTGGGGAAAGTTCAAGTCCACCCAGAGTCACCTAGGAAGGCAGGCCTGGAGATCTACTTCGAAAAGAGCAGCTGGGCTGAGAAGCCACCAGGCACAGCTCTCCTGTGAGGCACCAGGGACTGCGAAGAGCCAGAGGGACACCCAGCGACAGCTGGTGTGGGGCCCTTTACCCAGTTCAGGCCCAGCCCAACACCACCACGGAGGACTGAGAGGAAGTTCACCTTTTCTGTAAGCTCTCCTGATCTCCGAATGTTGGTGGTCAATGAACATTGTTAGAAAAAGCGCGTTGTGGAACCAGTGAAACACATCTGTGGGCTGAGCCCCCCTTCCCCAAATCTCAAAACAGGAAAAGAACAGCCTGAGCCTACACTCGGGGTTCTCAGGCAGCGGCACAGGTTTCAAGCATCAACCATCGCCCACATCCGTATCAGGTGGGGCAAGACACCCCCCCACCAGCCTGCCCCCCCTCCCACACACACTGACTCACCAGGTCAGGGTTTGTGCGTAGATCAACTCCAGGACGTTTCTGGCGATGTCAAACTCCTGGACACCGAGACTGGGGATCAGCTTCATCCCAATGATCCTGCCAACAGGTACTGTGGTTAGTACGGAAACCATCGCGTTCTTCCTCCCCCAGATTCCTCCACAGCACAATATAAAGGACACATATAGCATATCATTCCATATTTCAACCACGTCAAGTAGAATTGGACCATGGCAACCACAATCAGTTTCCAGCCATCTTTTTTCTACATGGACTCCTTGACATTGTCTCCTGTTTTCCCCATGATATATTATATGTATTAAATCCTGATTAATTAAAAGAAAAGAAAAAAAAATACTAGGAAATGAAAAAAAAAATCATAAAAGAGACCAGACTTGTTGGTTGGCTAGAGATGGGGGCGGGGACCTCCAAGGCTGTAGCCATTCATCACCCCTCAGGTCTGGACCTGAACTCGTGACTCCCCTGCCCCCACCCTCATGATAATAATCAATCATGGAAGATCAAAGGGGAAGCATTTACCTGAGCACAATGCTCAGAATTAGAAGAGGAGGAGGAATAGAAACAGGCCATAAGAGGGAGAAAGCGAGTTAAGTGATGGTGCATTTTGGGGGCATTGCAATCAGTGTGTGAATTGCTGAATGAAAACTTAGGAGCCACTCTATGCTTTCCCCTAATTCACCACCAAAAGTTTTTTAAAATGCCTCCACGGACCGTGTTTATCAACAAAGGAGACCCTCGCCAGTTGGAAATTATTCCCTTGCCATATTTTAAAAAAACATTCCAAGGATAAGCATGCTTTTGAAGAAATAATTTCATTTCCTTGGTGTGGAAATAAACATGCCGAACGAGAGGTTTGTTATCATGCAGCCAGGGAAAACGGAGGATTAAGACAATGAATTCAAATGGGGCACTGCTGAAAACGATGTAAAGAAGTCCAGAAAGAAATGGTAGCCTTAATCTTTAAAACCATCCCACCCATTATCGTGTGTAAGGGTCCTGGTGGCACAACTGGTAAGCAATCGGCTGCTACCCGGAAGACTGGGGGTTTGAACCCACTCAGAGGGCCTGGGGGTGCAATGCTGCTGCAAGGAGGTCCCTCTAGGCATCGACCAAACTCACTGACCCCCGTGACCCTGGAGGGCACAGCAGAGCTGCTCCTGAGAGTGTCAACCTGACCTCTGCCGACAGTTGCAGCTTTTCCCCGTGGAGCAACCGGCGGGTTTGAACCACCACCCTGCACAGTTAGCAGCCTTGGTTAGCCCCCCAGGGCTGCAGATGAGTCGAAAATGGACTCCGCAGCATGGAACAACTGTCCTGTTTATATCTCTTTGTTTTTCTCACGGGCCATATGAACACACCATCCTCAAACCCAAGCAAGTCCAAGTTGCTACCATTTTGGATACTGCTCTCTAGATGAGCAAGGGTTTCCCTATATTTCGAATCCACGAGAGGGGCTCGGTGGCCTCCATTGACCCCGGGGAGAACCAAGACCTCACTGCCTTTGTCCGACAAAGGAGTTGCCAATCCCGTTAATTGTTGTCAAACAACTTGATGCCCAGGCCGGGGCAGAAGCTGGGGTAAAAGTAAGTTTGAGCAGAACTGTGGAAAAGGAGGCATTCAGCCTACCCACTGCGGGGAAGATCACGCCACCTTCTCAGTAGAGCTCCACAGTGCACACAGACATCCAGATGTCATCTTCTTAAAGACAAGCAAGCATAAAAATGGAGGACCATGCATGGGTCATCTTGCTGCCTCAGAGTGGCTGCTGGACTCAAACTGCCAACTTTCGGGTTAGCAGTCCAACTCTAGGCCACTAGGCCACCAGGACTCCTTGCCACAACACAGAGAGCACGTTCAATAAGTGCACGTTCCACAACGGCTTTACAGTGTGACCACATTCCTGTGTGCAGAAGCATAGAAAAAAGAATCCGGAAGAACAGACGCTGAACAATAGACGTATCTACACTGCGGATCAGATTTCAAATGGCCCCCTGGTTCTGTGTCTTATTTGTAAAATGTGTTTCATAAGAGAAGGTTGTCAAGGGCTGAACCAAAGAATCGTGCCCACAGGACTGTGGGTCAAGGTGAAACCTTAGTTAGTTTAGAAGTAAGCCCCATCCCTGGGGACAATAGGCAGACTTGACACATGCAACGCATAGTGTATATGGGGACCCACTCTTCCTGCTTAGCCAGAAGCAGGCTCTGGTTACAGCGTCAGGTACTTATTATTCCAGGCCAACAAACCGCTAAATATTTGTTATTAGCGGCCATTGAGTCGACCCCCAATTCATGCACAATGCAACGAAACAACCCCTTGTCCTGTGGCAAGCTACCGCAGGGTGGATCAGACCAATTTGTTCCATAGGGTTTTCTGTTCAGCACCATGGTAAGATGCCAAGTCTCCAATGACCTATGGGTAGGGATTACACTGGAGGGGTGCTGGCCCGAACAAAAGATGAAAATGCTAGCAGTGATTGGCCAATGCCCTCTGTGGCAGTGCTATAATCGCCTGTCAACTTGAGTAAAGGGGTGGAGTCTAGCCTGTCAATCAGGTCATAGCCCATAATGCCTCTGTGTGGGCCTATCCTTCTCCTGAGTATTCTGGGAACTCCTGTCTTCCTCCCTGGTGGCGGGACATACACTCTCCCTGCAAGACATTTCCTGTTGACAAACCACATGGAGCTACACTGATGGAGCCTGAGCCCTGGAGCTGGAGGAGCTACAAGGAGACCCACGCCAGCACATCCATTGCCACTGAGTAAAGGGGTGGAGTCTAGCCTGTCAATCAGGTCATAACCCATAATACCTTTGTGTGGGCCTATCCTTCTCCTGAGTATTCTGGGAACTCCTGTTTTCCTCCCTGGTGGCGGGACATACACTCTCCCTGCAAGACATTTCCTGTTGACAAACCACATGGAGCTACACTGATGGAGCCAGAGCCCAGGAGCTGGAGGAGCCACATGGACCCACACCAGCACTGAGATGCTTCCATTGCCACTGGATCCACAAGACTTTCCACCCATTGGCCTGTGATCTTCCTGCATTCGGCGTCACTGCATGTACTGCATGAGTCTGAATAGGAATTTATTGGTATTGGACATATGGGCTAATATCAGACTTACAGACTTGATCTGGATTGGGCTGGGATGCTTTCTTGATATATAATTACTCTTTATGTAAAGCTCTTTTGAGTGTCTACGACACCCTCTTCAGATAAGGATTTACCTCCTCAGAAGCTCCCCAAGGAAGGAATCAGCTAAAGAGAACACGAAATCCACCAGGAGAAGACGGTAGATTTCCTGGCCGATGCAGGTCTCCCAACACTGAAATGCAAACAAGAGTCAGGATATAGGGTGCGAGTGTGACCTCAGCCCATTCTTAACAGCACCAGCTCAGGTTGACCACATCCTCGTGCAACTAGACAAGAAGACCCCCTCTTGGTGAAAATGGACCATTAGGCCGAGTTCATTTTCAAGGGTGTTCACTCCCTTTTGGGACCCTTTTGCTCGCTTCTGAGGCTTGTTCTCCACACGCACCCAAACCTCTCCCACCATCTCTGCTCTTAAAACGTTTCATCTCTAGCCTCGTTCCTCTGCCATTTCTCAGCCAGGGCTAATCGTTTCTTTTGGAGACCAGAAAGTGGGCATGGTTAATAAAGCTTCCACTCTTTTTGCTTATCTTTCAAGAAAAATAAATTCCTACCTGTTGGATGAAGGAAGTGGCCTCTAGGGTGATGGAGGAATGAAAATCAATTTCATAACTGCTGAGTCAAGAAACCTGGTCTACTATGCTCCTATAATTATGACACCTGAACAGTGCTTTAACTTCCATACCATTGGCTAAGCTAATGACATTATCAATACGTACTGGGCACACAATGGGCTGTTGACTGCAAGGTCAGCAATTCAAAACTACCCATCAGCTTCACAGGGGAAGTATGAGACTTTCTACTCCTGTAAAGATTTACAGACTTGAGACTCACGGGGGCAGTTCTATATTGCCCTAGAAAGTCACTATGAGTCAGCATTGAATTGATGGTAGCGGAAGTAATGCCCTAAGGTTTGAAAGATAATATTCTCTAACATAAAATGACAATGACGTCTCTAAGGTGACCCAGAGACAGATATAACAGGTAGAAGCATGAATGGATTTGGGGCTTGCACTTAATTCTAGCTCCAATCAAAGAACAATTCATTCTTATGACATGGCCCCGCTTGATGCTCAACCTCATGAAGCGATCACTGAAGACAGAGGTGTTATATAGCCAAGTGTGGTGAAGAAACAAGATGGTGCCCAGGAATCAGAAAGAATGGCGTCTGCGGTCTTTAAGGCTTGTTTTCTAACAAGCAGCCATCTAAGTGAGGCATCAACTAAGTCCACAAGGATGAAGCACACCAGCCTGTGTGATCCAAAGATGACAAAGAACAAAATCCACATATGATGAAGGGAAGGTATCAGAGCCTAAAAATTGAAACCCAACTTAAACAAAGTTATGAAGGGCAGTGGAAGCCCCAAATTCATTTGCAGGGTCTACCCATGGATTCAGCCTCTGGTGAGCCCCTTCTGATGATAGTTGGTGCATGTGAATAGCCTTGTTATCAGAAAGAGTATTGAAAAGTCGATAAGGCAGACGTGGTGAGGTCAAAGTGTAGTATCTTATCACGTGATCTCCCTTTTGTTCCATTTTAAAGCTGTTATAGTTAAAAAAAAAAAAGTGAAGGGGCAGTACACATATACTAAGCCCTTGGTGAACCCTGTCTGATCATGAACCAGGGATGTGAACAGCCTGGCCAACATGCAGGAGGCCTCAGAAGGGGAATGGTTGCAGATGCAGTTAGGTACAAATTAAGCACCTTGCCATTTGATCTCCCTTATGATCCATTTAAATTTGTCCTACTCTTTAATATTTTCTGTTTTCTGTACAATTGAGGTTTTTATCTGTTTTGATTTGTTATTCTTATTAATTAAAACATGTTTTTCTGTATATGAAATCCAGGAGAGGTCAATTGAGACAGTAACTGTGTTAATGGTTTCTTGGGGGTTTGGACAGGGGAGTTGGGGGGAATATGGGGTGTTAATAATGATGTGTGCAAGAATGAAGGAAATGTTCTAAAATGTGATGATAGTACAACTCTTCTTGATGTGAATGAGTTATTTAATTGTATGATATAGGAATTATATAAACTATGAAAAGTTTATATAATTATATAAATTTTAATATATATATAATATAAATTTATAAACTGCCAATAAAACTGTTAAAGAAAAAGCAAGCAACCCACCTGGTCTAATGGTGTAATTTTAACCAAGAGCGGATCGTCTTTTCTGAGTATATAAGTAGGGCATTTGGGCTTGTGCAAATCAGAAGTTTTCGAAGGACAGTGATGGTCAGTAATCTTTACAGGCAGTCCTTACCAACAGCTGACAAACCAGCAGCTGTTTGATTCAGCTGAAGGAGGAGAGGGAAGTTTTGGGTGCACAGCCCAAGAATGACACAGAGATGGGTGGATGGACAGATAGATGAACAGAAGAACTGGTGGGTTCTTCTCCCACCAGTCCATCTTGGAGGGCTGGTTTGGAAGTTATCTGATGATTAAGTTATGGAGGAAAGCTGAGTGGGCCATGTCATACAAGATGGTTTGAGTCTGACTTATTTTGGGGCCCAGGGAAGGAAGAGTGATGGAGATTGGGGGAGAGGCCCCTATTTCCCTGACAGGACTTTGCACCATCACAGTCCTGGTTCCCTGAGGATCCAGAAAGACCAATGGGTAAGGATGATTGGGCATAGGGAGACCCATTTTCATGGGGACCTTTTTAGCAGGGGACGAGAACACCAAACAGATTGGCCTGATCCTGAATCCAGACAGGACACCCCCTCAGGTGCTCTTAGATATACCTGAGAAAGACTCTCCTCAAATATGGGAGAGTCAGAAATGATCAGAGGTATGACCAAAATTGACTATCGGTATGAATGTTTGTGACCCGGTGACGCCTGAAGCACCTGGGTCACAAAGAAAATGGAACATCAAGCATCAAAAAGGATCTCTTTCAAACCCCCAGACT
>NW_022103901.1:25430542-25444513 GCF_000313985.2 Echinops telfairi
CTCACCATTTCACCAGACACGGCCATAATGTTGAGCCAGTAGTAGCACAGGATCCCAATGATGGATATTTTCAGGAAGATGTTTCTGAATAACAGAAAACAATGATTATCACCCTCATAGAGCTGTCTGCCCAGGTTTCCTGCAAGTCACCACTCTGGCGAATGAGTTATGACATGTGTCACCTGGTGTCACTTCTAGGCCGGGGCATTTAAATGCCAGCGTGAGACCCTCCGGAGTTCACGCTCTTCCCTCTGGGATGGAGATCGGCAACACTGGAGAGTGAGCATAGCTGCTTCCTTAGCCTGAACCCCTGAGACCACCATTGTGAGCAGACCCCCTGCCAATCCACAATGGCTATGTAACAGAGCACACCACAATTAAGGGGAGAGGGGTGTCTGTTCACAGCATAGCCCAATTTATTCTGACAGGTACACTTTCTTTGGGCGCATCTCTAAGCTCTCTGGTTCTCCTCCTCGGAGTGATAATAGTCAGCACGTGGAGCATTTACTGAGTGCTGAGCATGCACAGTATACATGCTATTAAACACTTCTTAATGGTCCTCACTTTTGTTTCATAACTCTATCCAGGTAGAGGATTTTATGCTCAGTTTGCTTAATTCAATACCTACTGGGTTCTTCTTCTTCTTTACGTATCTTGCTGTTGTTGGAGATATACACATCATATTACACACCCATGTAACAGTTTCCACACATCACTGTGACATTCTTCCAGGTGTGCAGCCGTTCTCATCCTTCTTTTCTGAGCTCTTCCTTCCCATTAACATGCCCTCATCACCCCCTAATGTTTCCTCTCATATTTCCAGTGGATGTCAATTAGATCCCCTGGAGAAAGATCTTGAGAGAACAACAGTGTTCACGGCAGGATTCTTTACTAGTTCTATTGCTTGGATTTAAGAACACTTCAAGGATATTTTTTGTTTGAGGTGTCCAGGGCTTATCCAGTCTCCAGAAAGTCTAAAGTCCCTGAATTTGATACTTTGTACTATATTCCCCCCCCCCCTTTTGATCAGGATTTTTCTATAGAATTGTTAATCCAAATGTTAAGTCATGGTAACTGTTTGCCCTCTGGTTCTGGTCTCCAGGGAAAAGAGGCATTAGTTGTTTATGGAGGCAATTGGCCACCTAGCTCCGAGCTTCCCATTCCTGACTTTCCTTCTTTCTCTGCTTCTCCAGGCAAATAGAGACCAATTGTTGGGTCTTGGATGGTGCCTGCTGGTTTAATTAAATTAATTTATTTATTTTTGGTACCTGCTGGTCTTAAAAGAGCTCTGTCACAGGCCAACCAAGAAGTATTTGCCACTAGGTTAGTGATTCTCAAATTGTGATACCCAGCCCAACAGCATCAGCGCCACCTAGAAACTTGTTAGAATCTTAGACTCCACCCAGACTACAGAATCAGCAACTCTGAGAGTGGGGCCTCACAAGCTGGGCTTGGCGAAGCGCTCCAGGTGATGCTGATACACTCAAGACTGAGAACCGTTGTGCTAAACTCTTAACTTCCACGAAGGAAGGAACTAAATGGGTCTTGTTCAATGCCAGAGCCCCAAACTTTTGTCCAGTGCCTAACCAAGAAATAAGGCTCTCAAAATCAATCGCCTTTACTGCATGAAGTCCTTGAGTGGTACCCCTTGTCAGTGCACTCCGTGGGAATTTTGAGTCTACTCGGCGGTGTCTTGAAGAAAAACGTGGTGATCCACTTTTTAAATTTTAGCAAGTGAAACCTTATGGATTATCTAAGATAAAACAAATGGTCTCTAATCATCTGGAGCAAAAAAAAAAAAATAGAAAAGAAAAGAAAGAAGCAAATTAAAGACTCAGAGAAGAAATTAGTCTAAGAACAAATAGTCTACACGAACCATGACCTCATCTACCCAGAGATCAGAAGAACTCAATATGCCCGGCTACCACGACCAACTATTCCAATCAGGCAACAAGAGATGGACCCTGATAGACTGGGAGGAAAATGTGCAACAGAACCTCAAATTGCCTTATTTCCTTTTAAAAAAGCACACACACAAACACACACACACACACACACACACACACACTTCCAACAGATTTATTGTACTAGTTGGGATTCATGGACTCCCCAAGACTACTGCCTTGAGATGATCTTCAAACTTTGAACCCAAACTAACCCTTATGACCCTTGTAGCCAGATAACAAGCTGGCTAAGGAGATAATGAATATCATCTCTTAGAACTGTGCTCCTGTGGTAGTTACATAATCTGTTGTCAATTTGAGAGTATTTGAGTGAAAGGGTGGAGTTTATCCTGACAATCAGGTTGCAGCTTGATGACCTCATTGGGAGGCGCTACGGAGATAAATAGCTCACTGGAGGCAGGACACAGGCTCACTCCCTGGAAGACATTGCAGCTGACAAGACACTTGGAGCAATACTAGTGCCCTGAACTGGAGGAGTCACGTGGAGACCCCTGCCAGTGCTGAGATGCTTCCAATGCCACTGGATCCACAAGACTTCCCACCCACAGGCCTGTAATCTTCCTGCATTTGGCGTCATTGCATATATTTCGTGAGTCTGAAGAGGACTTTATAGATTGGTACCAGACATATGGTCTAATATCGGACTTATGGACTTGATCCGGATTAGTTTGGGATGTTTTCTTAATGTACACTTACTCTTTATATAAAGCTCTTCTTATACACATATGGGTGTCTCTATGAATTTGTTTCTCTCGTCAACCCAAACTTCACACAGTTCCTTTGGAAAAGAGTCACAAATATATGCCCAAACAGTCAACACGTACTTTAAAACACAGATGAGAGTGTAAGGGAATGGAAACAAAATAAAGAAGAGAAAGGAGAATGCTCCTGCATTGTGAAGAATGTAACCAACACCCCTGAACAACTGGTGTAGAAACGCCAAATGGGGCCCTGAACTGTGATGTGGACCAAAAAACACAATAAAATACTCTTTTTTAAAAAGCCCAAGGAACACATTTCTGCACAGACACACGGGGCCACCATGAGACAGAAACCACGAAGGCTCCTGCTTGGGGGTCTGGTGTCATGATACACCCACCATAGCCAAGAACTAGCAGGAAGAGACATGGGGAGAAGGTTTGGATAGTCCCACACTTATGGCTATACCTGTAGCACATACCGTACCTTTGCGGGAGCGACAGAAGGGAGGTCCCCTTCCAGCCAAAGGCCCTCCCCCATAACACCTGTTTCCCTGAACATACAAATGCAACGGGTTCCAGGGCTCACAGTTTGGCGATGGAAATGGGGTGGGTTTCAGTCTCCACACAACTCCTCAGCCAGGAGCTTTTGTGCAGTGCACTACCCGAGGAACGAGGAACGGTATGGCTCATTCCTGGAAGCACTCGGAGAATCCTCCACTGACAGCAGCTGCGAAAGGGAAGCCCTATCCCGCTGAGCCAAAGGCAGAGGAATTCCACAGCTGTAGTTTCTGGGAACGGCTCAGGCCTCTGGGTGAGGCTTCTAGCCCACCCCACTCAGACACAGCTTGCTCTCAAGTTCTTGCTGGAGAAGAGGACTTGGCAATGAGGCTGTACCCCTTTCAAGCTCTCTGTCACTTTGCAGAAAAAAGCGGCGCCTGGCCGGGCAGGGGCACCTACCGGATCAGGAGCGTGTAGACTTCGTGCCCGGGCATCTCATACCTCTCCACCAGCCCAAACATGGAATAGAAGCGTGGCACCGCCAGGTTGATGCAGGACACGACGAAGGGCAGCAGCAGCACGGCCCCGGGGTCCTTGTGCTTATTCAGGAACTGCAGGGGATGGAGGGGGCGGACGGAGATGCTGACCCTGCCCGGAACCACTCGCTCCCTGCCCCACTCGCAAGACCCCCACCTGGGAAACATCGTGGGCTCACTAGTGAGCTACCATTGATTGGCGGTCCCCTGGTGGTGTCACTATCTGTTCTTGGCTTCGACTCTAGAGCTTGGTGGTTGGAACCCACCAGTGGCCCCTGGTGCCCTGACCCTGTGCCACTTCCACCCACATGGCATTTCATCCTCGCCAAAGCCCAGTCAGTCCGGGCCAATGCTGTGTGTGCCGTCTCAGAGCGGATGCCGGCTCAGAGCGACCCTGCAGGACAGAGTACACTGCCCCATAGGGTCTCCAGGGCGGCATCCTCTTGAGATAAGAATTCCACACCTTTCTCCCACAGAGAGCGGCTGGTGGAAGTGTTGACCTTTTGGTTGCCAGCAGAGCGCTTAACCACTGTGCCATCAGGGCTCCCTTCACCTGTTAATAGACGTCCCTTCACCAATGGGCAAACAGGCAGAGAGAGGCAAGGGGGTGGTCCGGGATCCTCCCGCCAGGAGGTGGCACATTTAAAGCCAGGCCAACCAAACAGCTAATCTGTGAGCGACTTTCCCCACCACGAGGCCCAGGATGGTGAGCTTGGCCCCTGGAGCCACTGCCCACGGGTCACTCTCCCCTTCTCCTAAGTGGCCTGGCTCCCGGCCATCAGGCTTTACCTGTTGTTGAGCGCCAGAGAGGGGGCAGGGGCACCTCTGCCAGCCCACGCATGACTCTTTTTTCAGGGGGAGTAGAGGCCTGGCAAGATGCCCCTGTGCGTTGTTTCACAGCCTGCCAGCCTGACTGCCCCCCAACTTCTGTGTGGGAAGTACCACTGGCACTCTGGGTCCTGTCTTTGGACACATACACACACACACACACACACACACACACTTATAGGTGGTAATATGCTGGGTCCTGTCTTTGGACACACACACACACACTTACAGGCGGCAATATGCTGGGTCCTGTCTTTGGACACACACACACACACACACACACACACACACACACACACTTACAGGCGGTAATATGCCTGGAGCCAGACGCTCAGCCCCTCTGTGCCTCCCTTCCCATCTGCACACTGGGGACACTATCAGGACCCACAGGGGCAGGGGCAGGGACTGGATGGTGCAAGAATGAAATGAGACCAGGCCAGGCCCAGTGGGGCCCCTTTACATTAGGTTATAGGACTGAATGAATGGTGACCTCTGGACTTGGGCACCAGACTGGCCTTGGCTGGCACAGAGTGGAGGCTTGCGAAAGAAAGGGAAGTAATTCCATCTCAGGTGTCCTGGTGGCACAGGGGTTCAGCGCTTGCCCGCCAACTGAAAGATCAGCGGTTTGAAGCCACAAGCAGCTCTGTGAGAGAAAGATGTGGCAGTCTGCTTGCATGAGGATGAAAAATTTCACTGTCACAGAGTTAATTCTGACTCATAGTGGCCCTATAGGACATGGCGGGACTGCTCCAGAGGGTCTCCAAGACTATAGATCATCAGGAAATTTATCCAGTTGGTCGTCCCGTGGAGGCTTGCCGGCTGCTGTGATGCTGGAAGCTGTGTCACTGGTATTTAAAAAACCAGCAAGGTTGCCCAAAGCGAACAAGCCAGCCTTATTGTTCTCCCTTGGAGCAGCTGGTGGGTCTGAGCCGCTGATTTTGGCTCATAGTGGCCCTATAGGACATGGCGGGACTGCTCCAGAGGGTCTCCAAGACTATAGGTCATCAGAAAATTTATCCAGTTGGTCGTCCCGTGGAGGCTTGCCTGCTGCTGTGATGCTGGAAGCTGTGTCACTGGTATTTAAAAAACCAGCAAGGTTGCCCAAAGCGAACAAGCCAGCCTTATCGTTCTCCCTTGGAGGAGCTGGTGGGTCTGAGCCGCTGATTTTGGGGTCGGTAGCCCAAGACTAAGTCCAAAAAGACTCCTCCCCTAAAGATGTCCACCTTGAAACCCCATGGGACAGTTCTCCTCTGTCCTACAGTGTCACCATGAGTGGAAGCTTCACTGAAACTTGCTCGCTTTGGGCGACCCTGCTGGTATTTGAAATACCAGTGACACAGCTTCAAGCATCACAGCAGCAGGCAAGCCTCCGCGGGACGACCAACTGGATAAATGGATTTAAGTACCCTGTCGCAGCTTCCTGAGATCTGGATCCGTCCTCTGTCAAAGGTGAAGAACAATTCCTGACTGGATAGGCCTGTGGTCGCCAGGAGAGACGAGTTGGAGGACTAGCTAGTGCTGCTCCCGTGAGTGAGGAAGGAATGTTCTTTTACATTTGTTCTTTCATTATGATCAGAGCACACCCAACAAACCTTCAGGAACTTCCACATGGACGAATTCAGTCACATTAGTTACAGTCTTCATGCTGCGCATCTGTTCTCACCGTCCTTTTCCAGGCCACGCTTCCTGAGCCAAACTCCCTCGCCTCCAACCCCCTCTCCTACCTCCTGTAACCGCTGATTATTTATGGTTTCTGGATATTTGACTATTTCATGTAACTGGGGTATTAGTCACGTTGCTGTGCAATTATTTCACTTGGTATGACCTCCTTAAAATGTTGAAGAGCAAGGATGTTTCTTTGAGGACTAAAGTGCCCCTGATCCAGTCCATGATGTTTTCAGGGCCTTATACAAATGTGAAAGGTAGGCAGTGCATGAGGAAGATTGAAGAAGAATCGATGCATTTGAACTATAGTGCTAGCAAATAATATTGAAAGTACTGTGGAATACCAAAATGACAAATCGGTTTTGGAAAAAATATAGCCTGAATGTTCCATAGAAGGGGGTCTTAGCGAGACTTCATTTCATGTACTTTGGTCCTGTTGTGAGGAGTGACCAATACTTGGAAAAGGACATCGTGCTTGGTAAGTAGAAGGGCAACAAAAAAGAGGAAGACCCTCAAGGAGATGGATTGATACGGTGACTTCAACAATGGTGACTCCGACCTAACTACTATGAGAATGGCACAGGACTGGGCAGTGCTTTGATCTATTATACACAGGCTACTATGAGTCAGAATGGACTCAATGGCCCCTAACAACAAGTCCATCCATCTACTCTGTGCTAAGTGCTAGGTGAGACCTTCCGAATATTAGAGGAAGAAACCAGAACACGATCCTAAGTCTACAAAGTGCCCATCCTCCCCACCACTTGCACAGAGCTCCTGACTCCAGTACAAACATCCCCCGGTGATCTGGTGACAAAGCAGGTTCTCAGTCTGGTTCCCAGATTCTACTTCCAGGTGGTACCAATGGACCTCACTGGCACTCCAGCATCTCATCCCTTCACCTGTTTCTCTTTGCTCTGGACCTTGGTGATCCAGCCCCTCTGGAGTTACCTTGGAGTTGTCCAGCGCCAAGTAGTAAACAGCTACACAGCAGGCAATGGCCACGCCAGTAGAGACAACCCAGGCCACGGCGTGAGCAGACAAGCGCAGCAGTCGCTGATTAACTGTCAAACTGATGTTCTCGTGTCGGATTTCTGACAGGTTCTCCTACAAACACAACGAAGTGAAGTTGACCAAAAGACCCCTCTCCACTATTAGCCCAGGCACCATGCCCAGAGATACCAACCCGCCCCCACTTCCACAGGAAAGAGAGATGGGTAATTTGCTGATGGATGTAGATCATGGGAGAGCCTGAGAAGAATTTCAAATGGGGCCAAGAATTCCCAGGGCCACATGGATTCCTTTTTTCATGTTAGAGGACTCCCCCAATCAAACTCACTGCCATTGAGTCAACTGGAACTCATGGTGGACCTTATAGCGTTTCCAAAGCTATAAATCTTTAGGGGAGCAGACAGCTTCATCTTTCTTCTGCATAGTGGGGTTGAACCACTGACCATGGTGTTAGCTAGCAGTCCAATGCTTGCCTGACAGCACCAGCAGAAAAGGAGAGGTAGAACTAGTTATTGAGGCCATGTTCTGAAGGAAGACACGTTAAGATGATGGAGCTCTTTGCTGAAGAATAAACTGGATAGCCACGCCAAGGGAGAGGCTAACATTGTCCACCCTCTTTACAAAGGCCTTCTGCTTGGAATTGCTTTGCTCTTTCCTTTTAATGAACTGTTGTTGTGGTTTACTTGTTTTCCTATAGTCTAGAATTTCTCAATTTAGGTCCTATTTACATCTTGATTCAGATAATTTTTCAGAAGCCAGGGATTGTCCCGTGTCTTGTTAAGATGCTTACCAGCATCCCTGAACTGTACTCGCTAGTAGACCCTACCCAACTAGGACAAGTATGAGAACCCCAAAATTCTGCACACATGGCCAAACATCCCCTGGGGAGGTAAAATTACCCCCAGTTGAAAACCAATGCCTGAGGGTAAAATTTTAAACCTTGAACTATGCACATTAAAATTTTTGATACCAATGTCTACACTGCCCTTTAATAAAGTTGTACAAAGCCACCAATGCCATATAAAAATGCCCATTTCCCTACATCATCACCAACACTGCACATTATGTATATTTTAAAGTTTTTGCCAATTTCCTGGGAGCCCAGGTGGCACTGAGGAACCCTGATGGAACCATTGTATAATTGTTACTGCTAACCACCAGGTTGGTGGTTCAAGCTCACCAGCTGTTCTGTGGAAGAAATACGAGGCTATCTGCTCCCATAGAGATTTACATTCTCGGAAATCCTACTACAGGATCACTGAGTCAGAATGCCCTTAATGGCAATGGGTTTTTGTTTGGAGGCAATAAAAACAATTCATTATTATTTTATAAAAATTAAGAATACATTGGCCAAAGGAGGAGACTGGCCATAGAAAAGTGGGTTGAGCAGGCTTGTCTTACTTTTATCTCAGTGCTGAGGTTCTTCTGTTTCAGCTTCACAGCCTTTTCATGAGTGACAGTGAAGTCCCAGCAAAAGATAAGTTTAGCAATTCCTCTGGAGTAAATGTGGGGGTTAATGAAGTTGTTCCGGAAATATCTGGCCATGCTATGAAAAGTAGAGACCAAACACACAAGGATCATTGCCAACGGCATAATAAAGCAAGGTCCTAGCATTCACGGTGGTCATCAAAAGATGTTGCCTTTCCCCAGCCAACACAATTTTTTTTTTCTTTTTTAACATTTTATTAGGGGCTCATACAACTGTTATCCCAATCCATACACACATCAATTGTGTAAAGCGCATTTGTACATCGTTTCTCAAAACATTTTCTCTCCATTTAAACCCCCGACATTAGGTCCTCATTTTTCCCCTCCCTCCCCGCTCCCCCCTCCCGCATGAGCCCTTGATAGTTTATAAATGGGTATTTTGTCATATCTTGCCCTGTCCGACGTCTCCCTTCATCCACTTTTTGGTTGTCTGTCCCCCAGCCAACACAATTTTACAATGGGATCAGCCTGTCACCTGAATCAGCAATCAATTTTGATCAAAAGCTTAGCAATGGGGTGGCTTGGCTCGAAACCCTAGCTTTCCCAGCTTTGTGATATTTACTGCTGTGCATCTCACTCGTCACATTTTTACATTGGGTAAAGGGAGCCTCTGGGTGGTACAAATGGTTGAGGAGCCTAGCTTCTAACTGGAAACAGGCTTGAGTCCACACAGAGGCACCTCACAAGAAAGGCTTGGCAAACTACTTATGAAAATCAAGTCATTGAAAACCCTATGGAGCATAGTTCTATTCTGACCCAATAATGAACTCGATGACAAGTGGTAGCTGGGTATCATGGGGTGTTATTAACAGGACTCATCTGCCATGCAGGGAATTAGCCTTGTATTTGCAACTCCTACCAAATGACTGGGTGAGACCATGCAAATAAAATACATGGAACACTAGCGTGGAGATTGGTCAGTTTTATCACCCCACAAAGCTTAAAATGAGCCAAGAATACAAAGTCAAATCATGGGGACTGAACAACATACTACTTAAAAACAACTGAGTCACTAAAATAAGTGATGAAATTAAGAAATTCCTTTCACAGAACGATAACACAACATAACAAAACCTTTGGGATACTGCAAAAGCAGTTATTGGAGACAATTTATAGCAATTAATGCACACATGAAAAGAAATAGGAGACATCCAAAATCAACACTCTAATCCAGCACCTTCAACAACTGGAACAAGGGCAACAGCATAAACTCTCCAACAAGAGGAGAGAAGACATCATAAAGATTAGCAAAATAAATGAATTGGAAAACAGAAAAACAAGGGGAAAATCAATAAGACAAGAAGTTGGATCTTATGAAAGGATTAACAAGATTTTCAGAAGGCTGGCAAATTTAACAAAGGAAAAGAAAGATCTAGATCAAATATCTAGAATCAGAGATGCAAAGGGCAACATCACAATAAGTTCAAATGATATACAAGACTATTAACATACTACTATGAAAGACCATACTGCAAAGAATTTAATAACCTAGAAGAAATAGACAAATATCCAGAAATCCATCATTTACCCAAACTAACACAGACTGATGCGGAAAACCTCAAAAGACTCAAAATAAAAGGAGAAATAGAGAAGGTCATCAAGAAATTTCCAACCAAGAAAAGTCCATGGCCTCACAGGGGAATTCTACCAAGTATTCAGTGAAGAGCTGTCACCAATTCCACATAGACGATTCCAGAATATTGAAAGGAACAGCAAACTTATTCTATGAAGTAATTATAAGCCCAATAACAAACCAGGCAAAGATCCAAGGACAGAAAACTACAGACCAATATACCTCATGAACATAGATGCAAAAGTCCTCAAAAAAAATTTTATCTAATAGAACCCAACAATATAGCAAAAAATGATTCACCAGGATCAAGTACATAGGAGGGATTCAAAGATGGCTCAACATTTAGAAAAACAACCAATGCAATCCATCACATAAATAAGACAAAGAACAAGAGTCATGATCAAATCAGTAGATGCTGAAAAGGCACTTGACAGTATCTAATCTGATTTCTAATTAAAAAGTCCTCAACAAAACAGGGATAGAAGATAATAGAGGGGAAATTCTTGAAAACATTAAAGGTCATATATGAAAAACCAACACCCAGAATCACATTTGAGGAGGAAAAACTGAAAACATGTCCTCTGAGAACAGGAATAAGACAGGATTCCACCTATCTCTACTCCTATTCAACACTGTGCTGAAAATTTTAGCCAGAACCATTAGACAACAAAAAGAAACTCATGAGATTCATTAAAAGTTTTGCTCTAACCACAACCTTTATTGTTTGCATAACAATGAGTTTATGCAGTCACTTGAGTTTTAATCTGTACAACTCAATAATCCATGTATTTTAGTCTAAAAATCTGCCCTAATCATGTATATTTTAGTTTTCTAAGCAGTATTTCAAATCCTATGCCACTGGCTAACTTAATGATACTATCAACAGAATTATCATATGCCCCATGAGGATGATTTATAATATTCCCCAATAAAATTATAATGATATTTCTATAGTGGGCCAGGGACATATATAAACTATAGATACGTGAATGGACTTTTGAACTCACACTTAAATGTAGCCCTCATCTGAGAACAGCTAGTTCTTAAGATGTGGCCCTACTTGATACATGCCCTCAGGAGAAGATCATTGATGATATGGGTGCTATTGCAAAGAAATCAGAAGGTAACTAGCTATCAGAAAGAATAGCATTGGGTCTTAAATATTTGTCTTAAAGTAAGCAGTCATCTAACTGAGGTGATAGCTAAATCCACATAGAAGCACACCAGCCTGTATGATCCAATAAATAATAAATAATAAAATCCAAGACCTGAGGTATTCAAGTTTAAATCCTGAGCACCTGGTTTGCAGAGGGCTATGGATCACAGGGAAAGCCCCAAATCCATCTGCAGCAATGCTACATGGATGAAGCGTCCAGAGAACCCTGTGCTCCATTGACCAGTGACGTGAAGAGCCTTGCTCTCAGACAGAGTGCATTGGAAAGTGGATGAAAGCTGATGTAGTTAGGTTAAAATTAACACCTTATCATTTGTTCTTCCTTTTGACCCATTTTAAGTTTGTTCTAGTTTTCATTGCTTTTTGTTTTCTTTCTGATTGAAGTCTGTGTTTTATTTTATTCTTTATTTATTAAAAATTTTTAAATCATTTTATTGGGAACTCTTACAGATATCACAACATTGCGTAGTTCGATCACAATTGTACAATTGCTACCACTACCAGGTTCAAGACATTTTCTTTCTTCTTGAACTCCTTGATATCAGCTCCTCTTTGCCACTCCCTTTCCCACCCTTCCCCAGGAACCTTTTTTTCCTCCCTATAGTAATTTTTTGACATATCTCACATGACCCAATATATCCACTTACATACAATTCCATTGCTCAATCCCACCGGGTGGGGTTCTACAGTCATCAATGGGGAGCCATATGCTCCCTATTCCCCCTTTCCCCCACCTCCTTCCTGTATCCTCAGGGAACCATTACTCCTGTTACTGTTTCTGAGTGTGTTTTACTTTTTAACTGTTGTCGGGAAGGAGGAGGGTTATGTTTTTATTTATATGAAATTCAGGATAGGTAAATCTGGAGACAGTAACTGGATTGTTTCTTAGGGTTATGGCAGGGAAGGTTGGGGGAAAATGGGGAGATACATAATACTGAGTACAAGAATGAAGAAAGGTTCTAATATTGATTGTAGTGATGATTGTACAACTCTCTCTAATATACCTAGACCACTGAAATATAGTGTATGTGAATCACATGTCAATAAAACAAAAATTATATTTATTCCCAATAAGGTATATAATTAACAGTGATTTTTTTAGGTTGATAACCATAATTTAAATGATATGCATAGTAGTCCATCAATAAAATCTGATGTAACGGTAAAAAGAGAAAAAAGAAGGTTCTCCTGTTTTAACAGGATAAAACGCACACTCAGTTAGACAGGTTGAGCCTCTCTCGTGTATGTATGTTCTGGCTCTCCTCTCTCACCATGGCCCACCCACACACTTTTGTTCAACTTGGATCATGGCACCTTTATTTTCAGACTGACCAATTTCTTTAAGGGTGCACAAGATCTTTTCTTCCTCTACCTGAGCTTCTATTTTCTGTTGCTGGAGAAGAAAGGACCAGACAGCACAAGAGAGCTGAACTTGTAGTGAAACTATTACCTGAGAAAATCGTGAGTCTCTAAGGATAGAGACTCATCTCAATTTAAAAAGAGCCCGAGACTGGGAAATGCCCACCCTCCATACCTGTACAGCAAACTGAAAAAGCAGACGACCAAGCATGCCCCGATGGTGAAGATGTAGGCCAGTGGCATGTAGTATGATGCCCTGCTGCTCTCCTGCCCGATTGTAGAGTTGGTGTAGAAGCCGTAGTACATCACTGTGTCCCCAAAGTAACCCTGAAAGGACAATAAAGCACAGAGGTCAGTTAACCCCTTCTGTCTGCCAGTTCAGTCAATTTTCTGTGCAAGGGAAAGAGTCCCTTGGGCCACTGAGATCCTGGATGCCCGATCACTAGGTGCTTGGAGTTGGACAGGAAAGCCCAACCTACCCAATTTTACAATGGAGGGATCAGCCTGTCACCTGAAACTAGCCAGCAACTAATCAACATGCGACAAATCAGCACTGAATGGCCCTGTTTATCTACTGACAGGTCCTTAGAAGAGCTCTAGTGGCACAATGGGTTAAGTAGGCAGTTGTTAATAAAGAGGTCAGTGGTTTGAACCCACCAATCACTCTTTGGGAGATAGATGGATGAGGCTCTCTGAGCTTCCTTAAAGATTTACAGCCTCAGAAATCCCCTGGGGGTAAAAATCACAGAGCAGTTGCCCTGCCCCAAAGGGCTACTATGAGTCACAATTGTTTAAATAGCAATGTGTGTGTGTGTGTGTGTGTGTGTGTGTGTGCAAGTGGTTTGTGTGCAGCTACTAGCCCAAAGGTTGGTAATTTGGTGGTGCTGACCAACCCAGGGACAGGGGAGCAACAAGTGATCCAAAATCACTGGCAAGGAGGGTGTGAGAGGCCTGGTTGGGATTCAGCACGGGCAATGTAACTGAGAGAAATCACTGAAACCCAAATGAAGGCTGACCATGATACTGGGACAAGAGGAAAGTAAAAGGAAATAGAGGAAAGAACTAGGTGACAAAGGGTATTTATAGAGGTTTTAAGATGGGAATGTACATATGCCAATATATTTATATAAGGATGTGGGGAAACAGATCTACGTGCATATATTTATAGGTTTAG
>NW_022103901.1:25445260-25457352 GCF_000313985.2 Echinops telfairi
CCAATTCTACCTTACAAATCTGGCTAGACCAGAGGATGTACATTGGTACAGATAGCAACTGGAAACACAGGGAATCCAGGATAGATGACTCCTTCAGGATCAGTGGTGAAACGGGCGATGCCTGGAGGGTGAAGGGAATGTGGGGTAGAAAAGGGGAACCGATTACAAGAATCTAAGTATTGTCTCCTCCCTGGGGGATGGATGGCAGAGAAGAGGGCAGGGGAGACGTTGGACAGTGTAACTTGTGACAAAACAATAATAATTTATGAATTATGAAGGGTTCATGAGGGAGTGGGGAGTGGGGACAGAGGGGGAAAATGAACAACTGATATTAAGGGCTAAAGTGGAAGGCAAATGTTTTGAGAATGATGAGGGCAACAAATGTGCATATGTGCTTGACACAATGGATGGATGGATGGATTGTGATAAGAATTGTATGAGCCCCCAGTAAAATAATTTGAAAAAAAAAGGTTGGTAATTCGAACCCACTCAGCATGATCTCTGGAGAAAACCCTGGTGGTCTGCTTCTGTCAACATTACAGCCAAGACAAAAATAAACATGTCACTTTGAGGACTTAAAAAAAAAAATCACAGCCGAGAAAACCCTACGGAGCCTTGTCCTGGTCCGCCATTTATGGGATCACCATGAGCTGGAGTTGACTCCTGGGAATGGGTTTGTTTTTCATGTCGTCACCTACGAAATATTGCAGGGGTAAAAAGTCCCTGTAGGATTCCACCATAAAGAGCAATCAATTTTGATACACAGTACAACATGGACGAACCTTGACTACCTCAGGAGATGCAGTGGTGCTGTGGGTTAAGCATTAGGCTGCTAGCCACAAGGTCAGCAGTTCAAACCCATCCAGTGCTCCACAGGAGAAGAATTAGGCTGTCTACTATTTCCTATCTGGTGAGTAAAATAAGTTAGGCACAAAGGGCAAACATTGCATTATCCCAACTTATATGAAATATTTAGAATGGGCGAATATTTATTAGTGACTACCAAAGTTGATTGATGGTTACAGGGATTGGAGTGTGTGGGAAGGGAAAATGGGAAGATGAGTGCTTAAGAAAGCCACTTGTCTGTCCGTTTATGGCGCTATGCGGCTTGCTTGTGGCTGTAATGCTGCACGTCATGCCCTCCGAATTTAAAATACCAGGAGGCTCACCCGAGACCAGCGGGTTTCAGTGGAGCTTCCAGACTAAGGACAGACTGGAAAGAAGGAATACGTGCTCCACTTCTGAGGGATTCGTCACGGAAAACCTTATGAATAAATAGCAAGAGAATATCGTCTGATACTGTGCCAGAGGAGAACCCCTTCAGGCTGAAAGGCATCCACAATACTGGGAAGCGTTACCTGTTCCTCTTCAGAGTCAGCCTGAACAACGCAGACAGAGCAAAGTCGGAATCTTGGAAAACTGGAAGTGATCAAAAGTGAAGTGGCGTGCCTAAAGTATCGGCATCCTGGGCATTCGTGAGCTGACATGGACTGGTACTGGCCATTTTCAATCAAATAATCATAGGGTTTACTATGCCAAGAATGACGTATTCAAGATAGATGATGTCATGATCAACCTCAGAAAGAACCTTTCCAGATCTGTCGCTCGGTTAGAGGATACTATATACTATAGCTACAAGGAAAACCAGTTAATACAACTATTGTTCAAATGCATGTGCCAACCACTGAATCCAATGATAAAGAAAGCCAAGAACTCTCTAGGAACATGTCGTGAATTCCGTGTGGCCATTGCAAGGGATTTCCAACCAGAGGGTCAAGGGAGATGGTTGGTGTCAGAATAAAAGAAAGAAAGATGGAGGGTGGAGACAGCTCTGACCTCTGCCTCCGAGGAATCATCTTTGGGCAGATGGGGAGTTGGATTCTCCTTCCCACGAGGGAAGCCAGAGGAGGTCAGACCTACTGGCCCCCACAGCATTTCCTAATACAGACAGTATAGGTACATAGGGTGTACTTCAGTTTCTGTTTTAAATATTATAATATACTTGCAAATATGTTCACGTATGTGTAGAAAAGACAAATATAGACAAGACAATGTCCACCTGTCAATAGTGGCTACTTCTGGAGACACAAACTCTACTAGGTTGCAGTATATGTTATTTTGAGAAAAAAGAGATCGTTTTTTTAAACACCCGGTTTCCCCATCCGTCAACCCCCAGGCCATAAGGTGGTCTGGATGAGCCGACCAGCTAGGCATATCCCTTGGTTTCTAGGGTGCTGGATGCAGGGTGGATGCTTGTGCACCAAGGAAATGGAGAACTCACCGCCCCCGTTAAAAATTCCAATCCAGTGAAGGGGAGGGTGTTCTTCTCGTTCACGGTCAACTGAGGGATTACAAGGAAGCTGAAGTTTACAATGAATGAGAAAATGTTGAACTTCAAAAGCCACTTCAGAAAGTTGAAATAGGAGAGGACACTGGTTCCAAATTTGCCTCCAATGACCTTGAGCGTCTTCTGCCACAGGCTGATGAAATCGAGGAGTTCCGATAGGTTGTTCCGGGATCTCCGGTAAGCCTGGAGTTAGGACACAAAAGAGAGGCTTTGTAGTCATTCATTAAATACCTGCTGAGCAGGGACTGTAATCGATGAATGGCCACCAGTTTTTGAGCTCTGTGCTAGGTGAGTTGACAAATGTTAAATCATTTAACCCTTCTGCCCACCCTCTATGGTGAGTGTTATTATTATCTTTCCAGGATTGCTGGCATTGAAGGATTGATGAATTGAAGAAGGTAATGCCCACGTGGGTAATTTGCTCATCAAATTCAGCAATCTCACAAACCTTGCTCCTACCAGCCTCCTTCCCAACTTCCTTTCCTCACCCATACTGACCCAATTTCCATGACTCCAGGAGTAAAAAAGCCTTGGATTTTTGTTTATCTTCCCGAATTGGTATCTCCTTTGGTCTATCTTTATCACTTATTTTTCTACCTCCCTGTTTTCTTTTTTAAAAAAAAACATTTTATTAGGGGCTCATACAACTCTTATCACAATCCATACATACATCAATTGTGTAAAGCGCATTCGTACATTCATTGCCCTCATCATTCTCAAAACATTTCCTCTCCACTTAAGCCCCCGTCATTAGGTCCTTATTTTTCCCCTCCCTCCCCGCTCCTTACTCCCTCATGAGCCCCCGATAATTTATAAATTGTTATTTTGTCATATCTTGCCCTGTCCGACGTCTCCCTTCACCCACTTTTCGGTTGTCTGTCCCCCAGGGAGGAGGTCACATATAGTTCCTGTAATCGGTTCCCTCTTTCCTACCCACTCTCCCTCTACCTCCCAGTATCGCCACTCACACCACTGGTCCTGTAGGGCTCATCCACACTGGATTCCCTGTATTTTCAGTTCCTATCTGTACCAGTGTACATCCTCTGGTCTAGCCAGACTTGCAATCTACCTCCCTGTTTTCACTCTGCCCAGTTTGCCAGGTGCACTAAACACCGTCTTACCAGTGAAATGGAGTTCAGACACTGGGTGCAGCAATTGAGCTTAAAGCTAAGATGGGATTTACGTTTCTCTTTGTCAACCATTGTCCTGTGGGAACAGCAGAAGAAAGTGAGAGACATTAGTTCTTTAATCAAGTCATTAAAAAAATTATCATCATGAACCATGATCTGATCTATGCTGAGACCAAAGAACTAGATGGTACCATGTTACCATGACTGCCCATGCTGTTGAGGACCACAATAAAGGGACCCTGACAGAATAGAGGAACAACATGGAACAGAATAGCAAAAGCTTTTTGAAAACAACCAACCAACCAACCAACCAAAAATATAGGTTCCCTGGACTGGTTGAGGCTGGAAGACTCCTCAAGACGATTGCCCTGCATCACTCTTCAAACCTTGAACTAAAACTAACCTCCGAGTCACCTTGTAGCTAAATAACAAATTGGCTCAAAAATTACTGAACAGAACCCATAAGTACTGCAGGGCTCTAAACCAAGAGTCACTTACATGAGACCAACGGGTCAGTAATTGCTTTAAGAACACATTTTAAAATTAAGACCGAGATGAGTATAGAAGGCGGCAGGGAAATGAGATGAAACGGAACCAGCCAAACGGCAGTCTTAAGAATCGCCACACAAGGCGAATGAAGACCCAGAAGGTCGTCAATGGCTCTGAACAAGTTTCGTAGGAAGTGCTGGATGGGGACCTAAAGTGCTGTGTCCTGTCCGCCTCCCCTGAGAGCACGGTAAAGTCGCATTTAAAAGAGAAGGGCTCAGGGCTCCCTTCCCACCTCGGTCTCTTTCTCTGATTTTTGTTTCTTCCTCCGTGTGTGCCTTAGTCCCTCCTCTCTCCATCTCTCCCCGTCTCCTTTCTGTGTCTCTGTCTCTCCTCATCTCTCTCCAACTCTCTGTGTCCTCCTCCTTTTACCATCTCTCATCTGTGTCTCTTTCTCTCTGTGTCTCTGTCTCTCTCGGATTGTCTCTTTCTGTGTCTCTCTCCATCTCTCTCCCGTCCTCCTCTATCAGGAAAAAGCTTTCCTGGAAACCTCCTAGCAAATTCCACTTTGCTTTATTGAGCCAAACTGGACATAAGCTTTTTTTCCTCGATAAAATGAGAAATAACTACTAAGTGCCTACAACATGGATGCCAGGCATAGTCCCACACAGTGAACCAGAGAGTGTGGCTTCCCTGCCTTGTGGAGCTGACATCCGTGCCGGAAAAGACAATATGCAATAATAGAGGTGGGGTCCTATGTATTCAAGTTACAAAGAATCACAGGCTTTGTGTGTGTGTGTGTGTGTGTGTGTGTGGTTTGGGGGTGTACATCTTACCACTGTTGATATGTACTACACAAGAAAACAGAAAACCAAACCAGCTGCCGTTGAGTCAATTCCGAGTGGCACAGTGGGTTATGTGTGGGACTGCCAACCACCAGGGCAGCACGCAGCTCAAATCCACCAGGTGCTCTGCAGGAGAGAGGTAAGGCAGTCTGCTCCCATACAGATTTACACCCCTGGAAACCCTCGGGAGCAGTCCAACTCTGTTCTCTAGGGGAATTCTGAAGATGACATATAAAATTTGTGGGGAAATGGACTTTTTCCAAGAACGTTTTGAACCCCCCCTCATACAATGCTGCATTTTCAAGATGTCAATGTACATCATTCTCAAATGTCCACTCACAAATATTCCAGATTAATGTTCAGAACCCTGCCGTACAGTGGGCTATGTATGGCCCGCTCGGCAATGAAACCTGAGCTAGGTTGTACGGAGTTGAGCGGTAGACTCGGGAGGCAGTGAGACGCTACCACAAAACACAAGAAGCCAAAAAAAAAGGATGGGACAGATGACTCTCACAAATTTTCAGGCTGGAAACACTATCCCTGTTTTCAGGGGTAATCCAGAACCTGCCCCAAGCGGAGTTATTACTGCAACTGACAAAATGCCAACAATGTCCAACTTCATGGTTGGGAGCACATTTTCATTAGTTGTGTATTTTTATGTATTTTAGCATTAAAATATATCTATACATGTATTAAATGTTTCCAACCTTAAAAGGCAAATGAAGCTCAGATTTATAAAGATAATGATAATAAAAGGCAATCATAATGAAAAGTTTAACAAAAAGAGGTATCTGATTTATGTCATGACCGACTTGTAATGAAATCGTAGGAACGAGACCCCGTCATAAGCAGGTGTGATGACGTTCAGGGATGAAACCCCATCATAAGGACGAGACTACCTGTAAATCTAACAAGTAGATCAACTGTTCACCGTATTAGAAGGTGATTTGTGGCATGGGAAAGAAAAACACAAAACAGAGCAATGTAGGAGATGGGACATGCTGGGGTGGGACTGTGCTCTAATATGAAAGAAACCCAAAACATTGCTCTCCAGTGGATTCCAACGCATGGACCTCCCATGGGTTTCAGAATGGAATTGTGCTCCATATGGTTTTCAATTACTGAGATCTCTCAGAAGCAGATCCCAGGGTGTTTCTTCCTAGGTGGGCCTGGGTAGACCCAAACCACAAACCTCTACAGTTTGTGGCCAAGTTGAGATGCAACCAATGAACCTGGTCCTTCTAACCATAATCCCTTATGTGACGAATGATAAATTCTAGCCTCTATGCCTGTGGTTATAATCTCATTTTGGAGGGGGTTCTCGGCTACGCTAACAGACAGGATTAAGTTAGTGGAGTGTATTCTGAGTCTTTCCCTGAGTTGACAGTGCACCTGAAGTCACCATTGTTTGTTTCCTTGGGGGTATGTATGGTTGGCTAAAAGATAAGCACACCTCCATCAAAACCATTCATCTGGGTATCACAGCCATCGTCGAAGCAGACAGAGAGAAACCCCAGGCCACTGGAAGAAGAGCCATCAATGGAACCCATGCGAGATCTCTCTGAAGTATTGGCGGCCACGACCAGAGGCTACTGCATGGAGACCATGGGCAGAGCCAAGGAGCCAGGTGGAGACGAGAGGCCAAGGAGACCACGAAACAGAACAAAGGAGCAGTACCGAGACTATGAGACCGGGAGGCAGAACAGCAGGCTGGCTTCCTGGTTCATGGAGGTAGAGATCACGGGACCGTATGGCTGAGAGGTTGACTGGAGAGAGATCTGACTACTGGCCGAGGGGAGGTGTTGCTGGCCATCAATGACTGTAGCCTTCCTGTTTACTGATCCTGCCTTGTGGCAACCTGCTAATTTCCTTAATGAACTCCCTTAACCATGAGTACTGCCCGCAAGAACTGTATAGACATTACAATGAAGTTATCAAACCCAGAAGAGGAAGAGTATTGTAGAGGGAATGGTTGGCGTCAGAATGGAGTGAAGGAGGATGACGGTCAAGGCATGTCTGACCTATGCCTCCTGGCAATAGGGACGCCAGAGGCGGTCAGCTATGGCTCCACGCTGTTCTTGTGCACAAGCTCTCAGCCATTTTGCACCATTCAGGGCTCCTTTGACAATTCAAACACACACACATATTGGGCTTTAGGTGAACGTTTACACGGCAAATCCGTTTTCCCAGTCAATTCACACACAAGTTATCCCGTGGCATTGGCTCCGATCCCTGCAATGTGCCAGCACTCTCCCTATTTCCTCCCCGGGGTCCTGTTTCCATCTGGTTCCCCACCCTGTC
The DNA here is from genome assembly GCF_000313985.2 of Echinops telfairi. NCBI lineage: Eukaryota > Metazoa > Chordata > Mammalia > Afrosoricida > Tenrecidae > Echinops > Echinops telfairi. Next base: position 25,452,370 of record NW_022103901.1, read on the forward strand.
TTCTCGTCTTTGGTTTAGGCTAAAGGTTTCCCATGAGGTCTCGCACAGCTGATTGTTAGGAGGAGCTCATTCTTCACGTGTTCGTTTGATCAGCCTGTCTAATCCTTGGCTCCAAGGTGGCCTCCCAAGAGTGTCTTCAGTGTCAAGTGTGAAGGTTTCCTCAGAGCTTTCTCTCATCTTTTTTTGTGGAGGACAATCTTGAAGGAGGTGAGGGATTAGCTGTGAGGCTCAGGGGGCATTTGGAGTTAGGGGAGAGAAGAAACAAAGCCCCAGATGAGTGAACAGTAGGGAAGACAGGGTTACGAGAACACAATAAGCAAGAGAGAGAGGGGAGACAACCTTGAGATGGGGGCTCACTCCCTTCAGATAAGCATCATAGATGGTTCTCCTGGAGAAGAGCTCAAAGACACCTAAGGTCAAGTCAGCTCAGAGATGAACAAGGTGAGGCTTCCATCTTGATTCTCGAGCCCACCCATCTTGTTACACACGTGCCTTCCTGCCACACATGTGCCCTTAGTACAACCCCTTCCTATTGCATGTGTACCCCTGGCTCATCCCCCTCCTGTCACATGCATTCCTCTAGTACAGCCCCTTCCTGTTACGTATATGCTTAGCGTGGCTTGCTTGCCTGAGATCATATGAGTCTGTGAGTCAATACAGTACAGTCTCATTCTGGTGCGGGTCATCATGGAAGAGGTGAGCCCTTGCATGCTTTATCTTGTCTGATGTCTCTTTCGTTTACTCCTCAATTACACAACCACCCCTTGGACTCACTCATTAGTGGGCAGGCTGATCCCCCACAGTAGAAGATCAAGGTTCTCAGGAACCTTGGAAAAAAGAAAAGCCTATGTTCATACCTGAGTTTTCTTTTCTCTTCCATGGTCTTTGGCTGGTTTCTGATGGCTTTATTTCTGTCTCTTGGGGTCAGGGGTATTAGAGAGGCAATTAGCTTTTGATCTGTGGAAGAAAGGAAAATAAAGTTTTTGGTTTTTCTTTCCTTAATAGAATAACAACAATTTAAAATATGGCATTAAAAAAAAAGCACAAAAAAATTAGAGACCATGGAAGCAGGGATTCTGAAGATTAGAAATACAAACAAGAAGATGTGCATCTTTGTGAAACCTGTAGGGTGGTGTTTTGGGTTGAGTTTTGTGTCCCACTCCCCCACCCCTCAAAAAAGCCTTTAGCAAAGTCAACAAACCCACTTCTCTTCTCTCATCTGCATCTCTTGGCTCCCTCTTCTGTCCCCTGCACTCCAGGCCAAGAGTCTCTTCACCCTTGATGACTGTCAAATGATTTTCTGAACACACACCTCTCTCCTTTCAACTCAGATTCACCTTTTAAATCACCTAAAGTCATTCCCTCCTCCCCAACAGAATCCCTATTTTGCTCGCCCCTTTCCCAGGGCACTTATGTGTGGGTGGTCCAATCCCCAAGCAGAAGGACCAGGGCCTGAGGAGTCTGAGCTAATCTTGATGGTTCTGCTCCCCTGGCCAGTGAATCCGTTAGACATGATCACGTGACTCCATTTTGGCCAATGTCTGTGAGGAGTTTGTTGGAAATGGTTTCTTCTCTTTGGGGGGGAAAACAAGGTAGATCCTCCTTCTGTTCCATATTGCTGTGTGTGCATGTGACACCTGGAACTGCTGTCACCATCTTGTCCCATGAGGGAAGCCAGTGGAGGCCAGTAGAGTTGATGTGCCGGGAACAGACTGGCTCTTTCTCTTCCCATCACGAGCCAGAACTACTCAAGGAAACACCGGGTAAGGGCATACCCAAAAGATGTCCACTAAATCTCTGCTAAAGACAAGGGCTTTGGATCTTTCCTGAGGGAATGGTGAGGGGCAGTAGACTGAGGAGGAGGAAGGGGAGAAGAGAAGAAGAGAAAACACGGAGATGCCCAGAGACAGAAGTGTGTGAAGGGACTCCCCAGTCTACAGAAAAAGGACTTCAGCCCACAAAGTACTCGGGTGTGATTGAAGTTTTTCTTCCTATACCTGGAGGAAGTGAGTGGACTTTATGCCTGGAATATAAAGGGATGACTCATGGAGACCCCATGTATGCAGAGTAGAACTACTGTTCTATAAGGGTTTCAAAGATGTGACCTCTGTAACTAGTAGTGAAGTGCCTTATTCTAGCCACTCAATGGGCAGCCAACGGCAGTAATATGGGACCAAACAGATTTGGCGTCAGGTTTATTTGTTTTGTTTTGACTAAGGAGCAGACTGGCAGAAAAGCCATCAGCCATCAGCCATCATCTGATTTCCCTGTGGACACTGCAATCAGAGCCATTCTGTGTTGCCTAAAGCCAGAGTAGGGAGACATTGGACCAAGGAAGAAACAGTTGGTGAGGACTCAGACCAAGCAATCCGACCTGCTTTGGAGGCTCGATCTACCAGCTACTAGCTGCGTGACCAAAGACAGGTTACTTAATATCTCTGAGCCTCAATGTCCTCATCAGTCAAATGGGGGTGACAGGAGGACCTGCCTCAAAGGTGTGGTGGGGACAAGTAAAATAAAATCCAAATCCAATGGCTAAAGGCAAGGAAGCGCTCACCAGAGCACCAGGCACAGGAAGAGTTGGATAAAAGTAGGTTCTTGTTAGTGGGGTGCTTCCAAGTGGTCCCTTCCTTTGCCTAACAAATCTTCACTTAAGCTACCAAACCATCAACCTACTTAATGTCTTAAACTGAAAAAGAAAGAAACAAAGAAAGAAAAACTGGACGGCTTGGAAGATTTCTCCTCCCCAGAGTTTGACTACCTTGAATGCTTTCAAGTGAAGTACAAGAAGTGTCGAGGCTCCCATGTTCTGAGAGGTGATGGGTGGGAGAAACGGATTCGTGCCGAGATGTCGAAAGCAATGTCACATGCTGTCCCTGCTTGTAATCCCATTTGCTGACAATCTGAGTGTCTATCATGTCGACGTCAGGAGTTGATGTCACCCTGCTGAAGCTTGAGTTTACTAGCACTTGACCTTGCAAAACCTCCTTTGAGGATGGGTGCCTTTGAACCCCAGATGGGATATCCTCAAGCTCTAGGATGATGTCAGTCCCTTGGTCATCAGATGACATCTTCTGCCACCTTCAAGCTTTATTTTGCCCTGGACTGGTTTTCCCAAAACCTCATACAGCAGTCACGCCAGCATTGTTAGAACTTTCCAGGAAAATGGTGGATGATCACCATGGGATTCACATTGTCTAAAATGTCAGGGTGAAATCAACCCCACACAAATCACGACCTGACTGCCCACATCTACACAGAGATCTCTGCAGCAAGGAGGCGTGTTCTTCTGCAAAGAGTTTTGTCTTGGTAACCAGGTAAGACACTGGAAACAGAATCCTTCATTAAAGACAATAGGATTCTAGAAACGGAAGGCAGAGCTTCTTCTAAATGACTCATAACCATAGGGTAGCCTTTTCTTTTGAATTTCTTGCCTCTCACCTAGAACTCATAGCTTACCTTTATAAGTTCATATACCTCTATAAATCCACATGGCTTTAGAGTGATACAAATATCGCCTGGCACCCTTGGGTGGGAGTGATTGTTCAAAACTCATCACCACTGAGTTGATTCCGACTCATGGTTGTGGTTCGGTTCTAACTCACCTCGACGACGCTACAAACAACAGAACAGGACACTGCCCAGTCCTGCGTCCTCCTCATCACTGTTATATTTGAGCCCTTTCTTCAGCTTCCACTCATGTGCAACAGGACGACATGCTCTGTCTTCATAATCTTTGGTATGTTTGGATCCATGGTGGTGGCTATTGGGTCAGTCCATCGCACGGACCGTTTCTTCCCTTTTCATTGATCCTCTGACTTCCCAAGGAGGATGTCCCTTTCTAGTGATGGATCTTTCCTAGTGACACGTTCGAAATAAGCCAGTTGGAGTCTTGCCATCCTCATTTCTAAGGTTGTGTTTCTTCTAAGATTGAGTTTGTTTGTTCCACCTTGAGTGGTTAAAAAACAACAACAAAAACCAGAAAAGAGAAGAAAAAGGCCTTGCCCTTGAGTTGATTCCAGCTGCTAGTGACCCTATGCGTCACGGAGGACACAGATCCACAGGGTTTCCTGTACTGGCATCTTTATGGATGAAGATTTCCAGACTTTTCTTCTGCGGCACTACTAGGTAGATTTGAACCACCAACCCTTTAGGTTAGTAGGAGGGACCTTCTTGGGTGGTAGGCACCACTATGCCCCTTTCCATGATCCATCTTCCCTTTCCCCAGGGACATCAGCAGGAAGTACCGTTTATGGTGAAGGCACAGTGCTTAGTTAAACATTTCCCAGCTCCCTTTGCAGCTAAAGATGTCCTTGTGATCCACTTTTGCCCAGTGAGACATGTGGCTTCCAGGGATGCTCTTTTACCCTTCCCCATTTCTCCTTTTTCTTGCCTGGAAGCAACCATTTTGATAACATGAGAACAAATGTTCACCAGCTAAGGATGGTAGTGAAAAATTTAGAAGGGGTCGCATCCCTTAAAGGCATTATGGTTAGAATTGCTGAACAAACTTTGAGCTCATCCTTGTTCCATGGGATCAGAAATCCTTTTGTTATGTGAGCCACAGTCCTGCATTTATATCCTGCAACTGTGCACAATTCCTGTCCAGTAGGCCTCATTTAGAAATCACCTAGGCCAAGTTGCTTATGTAATAGCTGGAGAAATTGAGGTTCAGAGCGGTGAGTTGACTCTCCGCCTGCTGCCACACTATCATTAACTGGAAAACTTGGACTAGAACTCAACTACCCCAAGAGTAACAGTAAGACTACCTGCTCTTACATTGAGACAAATCCTTTTTAATAGAATACCTCACTTGTAACCCTATGGGATAGGTATTATCATCAGCCCCATTTTATAGGGAAGAAACCCTAAAGCCAAAGAGGTGATTTGCCTAAGGTCACAAAGGCAGTTAGTAGTAGAGTTGAGTGTCAAGCCCAGATCTGTGTGATTCCACTTCCCCATCCCCTTCTTTTTTTTTTTTTT
>NW_022103901.1:25458487-25465405 GCF_000313985.2 Echinops telfairi
ATCCACCATGTTGAGTGACCAATACCATGATCTATTTCCAGAAAATTTTCATCGCCCCAGCAGGGATTCTCTACCCCTTATATTGTCGTTAGGTGCTGTCGGGCAGATTTTTCATGCACAGGGATTGCTTGTAACAGAGCACCACTGCCCCGTAGGGTTTTCTAGCCCAACTTTGATGTAGCTCACCAGGTCTTCCTCCCTTCTTAGGCCCTCAGTAGAGCCATTGGATGGGTTCAAATGGCCAATAATTCGGTTAGCAACCTTATGCTCTGTCTTTTATTTTTTTAATTCTCAATCCTTGCCTTTGGATCGGACCTCCCTTACTGCACACACAGGGACCCTTATGGAGCTCCCTGATTTCATGGCCTGCCATCTTTCCCCACCCCAATTGCTCCTTCACTTCATCATGACGGTAATTTGGTGATTCAAAACATTTTGATCAGTGCACCCTCCTCCCCACCAACTGGACACATCAGCCAAGGCTCTGGCGCTTGGAGCTATTGTGTGTTTCTGCTTGCCACATTGAGCGCTTGCATCTCATGGCACGTGCCACACCCAGGCACACAGCTATTCAGCGTGCTTTCCCACCACAGAAGGACAGACCCAGGGAGATAGGAAGGCTTTCTAAGGAGGTGGCTAAGTTCAGAGTGTGTGTGGCCTGGCCTATGATTCATGCTGCTCCCTTGTGATAGAGAGGAGGGAGCTTCGAGAGAAGTGGAGTCAAGGAAGATTAGGAATGGATGGAGCACACAAAATCTTGGGCACAAACCCCATGGCTTCAAATCATGAGGTCCTGGTTCTTCTAATTCATTTCATAAGTTCGTGTAATGGATATCTCTGAAGTACCTACTATATGCCAGTCGCTGGATTTGGTGCTGGAGGGCAATTTTACCTTCAATTCTGCATGCCTCCCCAGCTTTCCTGCCCACTGCCTGAGCCAATACATCCTCCTTGAGTTTCTGCCACGTTTGCCATCAGAAGCGTCTTCATGAAGACAGCGGTGTTCAGAAGAGAAGCAACCACATGTCTCAAAGGAAACCCCACTGTGATCAGTGAAGCAAGTATCCCATCTGAGGCTGAGAAGATATGGGCCAAGACTGGGGTTGCCTGCAACACGTTTCATTCCCACGGTAGACATAGTGATCACTGTTCATTGTAAGCATTACCTTCGGGGGACAGATGCCAGTCACGTCCAGACAACGGTGGGTTCCTATACGCATGTTCAGGGCTACTTTCACCTGCAAAAGCAGCGTTCACTGAAAAAGAAGAGGAGAGACGTTGCCAACGAATCCACCACGCTAGAGATTATTGAACACCGCATGGTTACTAAGTCTCAGAGCCTGTCCTCAAGTTCAAAGAAAAAAATTGTTACAGAGTTGGGTGGAAAACAGGGCAGAACCCCCTAAACTTGAGAGTGCTGTTGTTCACAAACAGCCTCGATGAGTGCTTTTCATTTCCCTACAAGCCACGCTCAAAAATAATTGTCACCTGAGATGGAGACACAGTCACACACAGGGGAAAAATGTTTTTCAAAACAATGCTTTGTTTGGTGATATAAAATACACCGACATCTTTTTGTATTACAGTTTAAATAATTGATTTTGCAATCTATTATGAGTTGAAAATTACATAGTAACATTTTATGCTGACACATGAATAAATTTGAAAGGCGATATAATTTTCTCTTGACAGATTCTAATGGCTAGGAGCAGCATACACCTTCAGCGTCAACACAACTCTGTCACATTCCAGTGCAGTTTCAGTCAATCCAAATCCACATTAATAAACAGTTTTCAGTAGTGGAAACTAGCACATTTGGATGGGCACAATGTGTAAAATTACGCTTTTGGAGATTTGGGAGTTTCCTGCCTGAGATCGAATCCCAAATCTGTTACTTACTATGTATGTGCCCTGACATGCTTCTTAACCTCCCTAAACATCAATGGTTTGAGTCTGCAAAGTCGGGGTAGGACCTCTACATAGGATAGTTCAAGGTACTAAATCAGCTAATTCATACAAAATGCTTAAAATAGTCCCAAACATAGTAAGCTTTTAATATATTAAATATTATGGTATATTAAGGGCTGTTTAGCAAGTATTTTAAATATACAAATGAACAGCATAGCCTAAAATTCTTGAAAAAATTTCATAAAAGGGTACACATATCATGAACACAAAAAAGATATGTAGATACTAGCCTAATTTATTACCATAATATATATATAAATTATAATTTTTTTAAGTTAAAATCAACCAAAACTTACAGTCACAAACACTGATAGACCATACCTGGTTTCCTTTGCAGCTGAGAGAAAGGCAAACAAGCATGAAGACGCAGACTAAGCCGTAACTCCATGACACCAACTGTAGTGCATACTGTGCTACCACAAGGCTTTCACAGCCCGCTTCCGTTGCTGTTGGGGTACACTCGCATGTCGCATGTGTCTACTTACAATGTCACGTGGTACTAATCATCTCCACACAAGCATGTTACCTGTCCAGGAACTTGTGTAGCATGGTAAAAAGTGCCGTCAATGATGCTGCTAGTGCTCCCGAGCAGAGAAAAGTCAAGATATTACAAGAAAAGTTCAGTTGCTTGGTAGGTACCATGGATTGCGTTTGCAGCTGCGCTTACCCACCATTTCAAGATAAATAAATGGGACATTGAAAGAAAGAAAGAGAGAAAAAGGCACGAGAAAGAAAGTTCATGAAGACATTGCTGTAGTTATGCCAGCAGGTGGGAAAATGTTGCACTTTTTGCTTTTATGTGAGTGCAGGATTGCTATCAGAAAAGCATAGTCTTGTGATAAGAGTTATACGACCCCCCAATAAAATGATTTTAAAAAAAGAAAGGCATAGTGATTGCTGGCAAGATGGCAGATTGGACAAACAGGCTACACAGACTATCTACCACAAAGACAGGGGAGACCAAATGACAGAGATGCTGTTGCTAGGTACCATCCAAGTGGTTCCGACCCTTTGCATAACAGAACGAAACTGCATGATCCATGATCTGTGCCATCCTCCTATGCCTGAGCCCATGGATGCAGCCACCGTGTCCATCCATAGTCCTGGAGCCCCGAGCTTCACAAACGGGCAGAGAAGCGAAGCAAATATGAACTAGGAGAAGAAACTGAACAAAGGTGGTGAACCAGGAGACAAGCCGAGCTGTGACTTGTCAGCCGACCACGCACAGTGCCACCATCTCGAACTCTTTCTACCCGCGACCTGATATTGACTCCGCTCATACAGGACTGTCCAAGCACCCACACCATGTTGGGAGATGAGAAGCGTGGCCAGGGACACCTCGCCCAGCCAGGGACACCTGCCCTCTATCACCCAGCCTCGCCCAGTCCCGCCCAGCCAGGGACACCTGCCCTGTATCACCTGCGCTGTGCCTGAGGTCAGAGTCATGTATTCATTCACAGGGAGCCCAGGGCATACCACCCCTGTCTTTGGAGGAAAGCACTCCCTGCCTCCTTGGGGCCAGCGGAACGTGCAGGGCTCACCAGACATCCTGCCCCGAGCCACCCCTTGAGCTAGCAGGTTGTCTGTCCAGGACCAAGCACCTCGCCACCCCTGTGACTTCCTTGGCCAACAGAGCACCCTGATCTCTACTGAGTTCCGCCTCCCATCACCTCCCTGGCCAGCAGAAGCACCAGCCAAGTGCCTCTGCCCTCTTCCAGTTTCCTCTTTTATTATTTCCCCTTTTCTTTCCCTTACTTTCTTTCCTTATGTTTTCCTTTTTCTTCTATTTCTATTTTCATTCACCTTCCCTTCTTTTTGTTGATGATTTTTCTTTACTAGTTTTTCTTCTTCCCCCTACCTAGTTTCGTTCCTTTAAAATTTTTATTTTCCTTTATGATTTTACTTTTCTTCTTGTTGTTTGTATTTTTCCCTTGTCTTTTATCTTGCTTTCTTTGTGACTTTGTTTACTTATCATTTATTTACTTATAATTAACTTTTTATTTTGCCCAATCTAGTGGGAGATGGCCACCACACCCACACTTCCCAGCAACACCTGTACCTCCAGCAGTCCCTTTCACTGAATGAGAACCACTACCTGTTCCTGTACCATTTTATCAATGATAGGTGGTGGCCCCAACTAGCCCAGCCCGCCCCTAACTAAATAAGCAACAGAGACTGTCCATACTCTCATCCATATGTGTCCATATCCCATCCACCGAGAGACAAGTGGCGAGTGTCTTGCCAAGCTAGCGAACAGAGGAGCACATCCACTTTGCTCAGATATAAAAACCAACCAACACAATACCTGGGAAAAACACACCAACATACACTCACCAATGAAATATAAATACAACACTATCATGTCTCAGAATTAACAGACAACCTGAGTTCACATGAAGAAATAATACATCTTGGATCAAAAAAGTGACCAAAAATACAGAGCCAGACGTTTTTTCTGGGGGAAAAAATGACATTGCACCTACCTGATAAGGAATTGAAAAGAATGGTACCTAGGTAACTTCAGTAGATTGAGAGAAAGATCGAGAAAATAGCAAAGAAAACCACAAGATTGTAGAAAGATTCAGGAAGATGTCACACGAACACACTAACAAGGAAACGGAAAATAGAAATAATTGAAAAATAGCAAGTGGAAATCCGGAAGATTAACAGTAGGATTAAAAAAATAAATAAGATATTGAAAGGGCAGAGGAGCGATATTGAATCAATGAAAGGAAGAATTCGCAAGGCTGAAGACCTCCGCTACAGTTCTTAAGAATCATGCCTTCTGCTAGAGTCTGATTGTGGCTGCCAGGTGCAACTGAGTCAATGCTGACTGCTAACTGTGGCTAGAGTTGGCATGAAGGAATCCTGGTGGTGCAGTGCTTAAGCACTTGGCTACTAACCCAAACGTTAGTAGTTTGAAACCACCAGGCAGGCCGTGGGAGAACAGCCTAGGGGACCCTATGTGGGCAATTCTCGCTTGTCCTACGGGGGCGCTAAGAGTTGCAGTTGACTAGATAGCACAGGGCAAAACCACAAGGTTGTGATCACAAAAGAGCACAAAGTGGGTGATGTAGGAGTACCAGGCCCAGGATTTATTGTCTCACAGTTCTGGAGACCAGGAGTCTGAATTCATGGTGTTAGTGGGGCTGTATTTCCTCTGAAAGTTCTCACGTGTGATTTTGCCTAGTCTTTTGATAGCTTCAGGGGTTCCTCAGCATTCCTTGGCTTGTAAATGCTTCTTCACATGGCGATCTTCACCCGATGTGCCTCTCTGGGTCTTTCTCTTTTATAAGGACACTACTGGGATGAACTGTTAACATCTTCAAGGGTCCTATTTCCAAAGAAGATCGTGGTCACAGGGACTAGAGGCTAGAACATTACTCTTTGGGGGAACATATATCAATCCATAAGACTCCCTGAGTCTAGTGTTTTTTACTATTTCTCCCCAATAAAATCCTTTAACAAGTGCTTACCATAGCCAGGTCCAGGAGCACATGGCTCAAAGTGGCCATATGAGTTTACCATCTCAACAGATGTCATTTCAATGCTTTCTGGGTAATCTCCATTCTGTCTCCCAATAATGCCTCGGTCATGTACTGAAGGCTGGATTTGCGATGTTCTTCTCAGCATGCTGGAATCCCAAAAAGAGGGGTCATTACTAATTCAATAATGTGGTGAAAATATTTAACCATCCATCCATCTACTACCCATCTACTTATTGTCTACTATCCAGCCACAAATGCTAACTCAATGCCAATCATATGTCAGACATGAGCTAGACAGAGAAGGTACAAAGAGAGGGGTTATGTATTAGATCTTCCTTCAGGGAGCTCCCAATGCCATCTGGTGCAGCTTCTTAGCCATGGTTCAACCAAGTATGAGTGGAAGCGATGAGAATCAGAAGACAGATGGACAAAGTACAGAGGAGGAAGAGAAGAATTCTGGCTAGGTCATTGGGGGGAAATCTGCAAGGAAAAGTAGCATCTGCGCTTGGGTTTGATGGATAGATAGAGACATGAGAGCTATGGGGAGGGTATTCCAAGGATGAAGAACAACATAATTAAAAGTGTTGGAGAGTGCAGAATAAATGAGAGAATTAAACATATATATCAGCCAACTTGGAGTAATGGATCTTCAGACAATTAAATCAGAATGCCTAAAGATTTGGCTCAGCCATCTGTATTCTTTTTAAAGGCCCCTTAGGTAATCAAGTGATTCTCAGGGTCAAGAACCATTGACCTAGAGCAGTGGTTCTCAACCTGTGGGTCAAGACCCCTTTGGGGGTCGAACAACCCTTTCACAGGGGTTGCCTGATTCATAACCATATAAAGTAGCAACTAAAATCATTTTATGTTTGGGGGGGTCAACACAACGGGAGGAACTGTATGAAAGGGTCGCAGAATGAGGAAGGTTGAGAGCCACCGCCCTAGAGTATATTGTGTCTTTTGGAATGAGGACGCAGGGCATAGGGAAAAAGACTAAAGATGACATTTTGACATGATCCTATTAAACCCCTTACTCTACTCTCTCTGTTTCTTACACTTGCTTTGACATTATTTGGACATTTTGACTCCAAGGCACATGCAAATCCCATATGCTTGTTCCTAGGGATAAAATCAAGATTTTCTTGAATTCATAAGTAGAAATGTTGCTGGTGGTAGGTGCCATCAAGTAAGTTCTGACGCATAGGGACTCTCTGCGTACAACAGAATGAAACACTACCTGGTCACGTGCCATCCTCATATTTGTTACATTAGTAATGTTTTATTGGTGCTATACTGCACACTGGCTATCTGGTCCCTTTCTTATGACCCTTCTGTGAGGGGATGTTCAATGATCACAGATGGGCTTTGGGTCTCCACTTCAACCTTCCTCCTTCGCAGCAATATGATTGTTTGGGGTCTTCTGATGCCTGATACCTGATCCTGTTGACACCTCGTGATCACA
>NW_022103901.1:25466317-25485475 GCF_000313985.2 Echinops telfairi
TGTTTTGTATTAGGGCCTGCCTTATGGTCCTCTCTGGCCAGAGCTTCAGCTGCTAAACTCTGTCATTGGCAAAAATGGAAGAATAAATACTCTTGACAGAATTTAGATATACAACATCTGAACCAGGGAAAAATGGACTTAAGAAGGAGAATGGCTTTAAAGAAATGTTAACAATGGTCAAAACTATAATAGCTACAAGTTGAGGAAAATAATAGTGCAGAAGATCAGTGAGTCGGTGTTGCATTTGCATGTTGCAAGTAATTGGTTCCGACAGCAATCATTTCAGTGAAAGTGGAAGAAATCAGGAGCAGCTTGGCCATCACGTATAAAAAACAAAGTGAAGAGTTGAGACTTCCTGATGTTAGACTATATATATATATATAATTAAAAGTTCATAATAGCCAACTGTAGCCTCATTGCCAGAGTAGCAAGGTCAACACAGTGGGAACCCATGTGTTTCACATGGATTGGAGTAGGAAGAGGTGTGAGTCCTTGAGTGGTGCAAATGCATAAGTGCTTGGCTACTTGCGGAAAGGTTGGTGTTTGGAATTTACCCAGAGGTACCTCAGAAGAAAGGCTTGGCAATCTACTTGCGGAAAAAACAATCAGGCACTGAAACTCTGTGGAGCACAGTTCTACTCTGATATACACAGGGCCACCAAGAGTTAAAATCAACTCAATGATAACTGGTTTGGTTTGGAGGTAAGGAAGTTATCCGATAAGGAATGAGGAAACATTTCATTCAAGAAGAGAATTGAGGCCCCAGGTTGAGGGTCCATGGCCCAGGGCACGTCTACAGGGGAACATAAAAGTTTCTCCACAACCTGAGGACATGGAAACCGTTATAACGTTCCCTTCATACCCTACCCCAGTCTGAACCATGGCAACTAAATCCTATTGGAGGAAGGTAGATGCACTTACCCCTGAGAAGAACCATCATCATGACTGCCTTCAGCATCTGGGTAATCCGGTTCCCCCCAGAAGTTTGAAGATCTCTGACGGCCCTCAGCAACAGGATAGTCTGGTTCCCCCCAAACGTTTGGAGAGTTAGGCTGATTCCCAGCACCTGGATAATCAGGCTCATCTAGAGAGTGTGCATATGGATTGGTTCTGTGACGGTCATATTCCAGATTCCTTCTGGAACCCATAGGGTTGGGATTGGCTCTGGGTCCAGGATAGTCAGAGATGCTCTGGGCTCCAGGGTAGTCTGGTTCTTCCAAAGATCCAAAATAATCTGGATTTGTTCTGGGACCTGAATAGCCTCCATGACTTCTGGCACCTGTCACATCAGGAGTCCGTTGAGCTCCAAGGTTGCCTTGCTCTCTGAATGAGCCAGAGGAGCGGTATGAATGATCCCACGGTTCAGTGTCATCTGGACCTGTCTGAGATCTATGATAGTCTGGCTTTGCTCTCACATCAGCAGCATATGGATTTCTTGTGGTGCTGGGATAGTCGGGATTATGCTGAGATCCTGGATAATCTGCCTCTGATGGAGACCCAGCATAGTGGGTGTTGGTTCTGGAGTTTGCAGGGTACACGTTGTTCCTGGTGCCTGGATAGTCTCGATTGTTCTGAGGTCCTGGAAGATCCAGATAATCCCGAGTTTTCAAATATCCCTGCGAATGGTTTTGAGACCCTGGATACTGAGGGTAATCCGGATCTTCCTCATACCCGCTGTTAGTGTAGTAGGTAGACATACTGGCACAGATTGTTCACCCTGGAGAGTTAAAATACTCCTGCGCTTGTAGTTTACTCAGGAATCATTTTTACCTGAAAAACAGAAAGGAGGGGGAAAGTCAGGTTCGGTTCTTTTTGCCCTTCCAGTCTTTGCTATCTTCTTTCTTTGCCAGAGAGGAGCCAGCTTCCTTTGCAGCTAGGTGTGACCGTGAGAGTGGTCAATGGGATGTGAGCAGAATCACATTTAGGTTTAACTCTTAAAGGGAAAGGGTACACCATCCCTTTCTTAGCCTTCTGCGAAGTAGACCGTGGAAACGATGGTGCCGCACACACAAAGACAACACTCTAGGCAAAGCCAACAGCATGGAAGGGGGCTGGGTGAGCAGAGCCGTCATAGCCGCCCAGACTTTAATGTGCGAGAGAAATAAACTTGTATCTTGTTTAAGCCACACTCTTGGGTCTCTATACATACAGCTGGGCTTACCTACTGATCAATACATTCCCTCAGAGGAGAATTGGGAAGGGAGAGAGAGGTAATAAGCTAAAGGCTTAGGACAAAGACTACCTGAGCCCTTTGATTGCCCTTATGATCCCAGGGTTCCAAGCATAAATTAGTACTCGTGAGCAAAGGAAGAATAGTTTGTGGTACTGGAGGACTTGGGAAAGAATATAATTGCAACAACCCTTTTCCATCGGAAAGTACGATTTTGTGAGTCCCATGAAGCTCTTAATCTGTAAATGTGACACACTTTCAAATCAGAAGTCATAGGGTTTAATTTCAAATGTACGGAAGGGTGTTATTTTCACCCGCCCATTATCTCTTTCCCCTTCCTTTGACTTCCACGCCCTGCTTGTTCATCCCTTTCCCCAGACCCATAGTTTAGGTGACCCAAGAGAGACTGATTGCATTCTTGACCCCAAGGAGCGTCCCATGACCCAGGACTGACCAGTCCATGTCCGCCATCCTCCTGGCCTCTGATTTTGGTTCAAAAATGGACATGTGACCAAGTCATTCTGCCAAGACTAGACTTACTGGTAAAGAAGTGCTCTTATCTTTCCGTGATCACTAAGGGAATAGAATGGAGCAGGGGGTGTAGTATTAGTGGGAATGAGGACGGTAGTAAGGGAGAAAATGTGAAGGACTCAATAGGATTTGCTGACTGACCCGATAAGGGAACTGGTGAAAGGTAAGGAAAATATAGACCACCAGGACAGTCACAGTTGGAAGCCAGTCTGATTAGAAGAATAATGATGTTTTTGAAAGAAGGAAGTGGAACTGTTTGAAAGTTCAGCCAACTTTTACAAATCTATCTTTAATCTAAGGCCAAGGGTCAGATTTGTTGAGTAATAAGCAGTGCTAAAGGCATATTAACTCTTTCAAGACCGAATTATTTTTTCTTGAACCCACGGGTTTTCAGTAATGCAAATTAAAAATATTTTTTCTCCCTCCCCCACTCAAAAACCATTTTATTTGGAGCCAATACAGATACCATATCATTCCATAGTTCAACCCCATCAAGCAGTATTGTACAATTGCTACCATAATCCATTTCAAAACATTTTCTTCCTCCTTGAACTCCTTGATATCAATGCTCCTTTACTCCCCGCTCCCTTAATGTACCCCCCCCCCACCCTCCCAGGAACTCTTACTTTACTTGTCTCGACAGGGTCACCAATCCTGGGTTTCATATATCAGAAAACAGACAAATATATAACAAAAATTCTAGAGGCCTACCCTCAATGACAAAATACATCAGAGACTAACCCCAATGGAAACAAACAAACAAACAAACAAAAACAGCACAGAATATGTTGAAAACTGGCCAGAGCTAAGTATCAGTACAGGTCTAGAGGCCTGGCCCAAGCCAGGTCAATTGGAGTGCTGACTTTGAATGTCTCAAACTTGTGCTGAGTGAAGAATCCTATATTCTTTCTTTTTTTATTTTTGCTTCCAATCTAACAACTTCTACAAGTATAGTTCAGTGCCATTTGATAACACTCTTCGTGTTGTACAACCATTATTGGTATCCTTTTTCCAAATTATGCCCCCACCATTAACATAAACTCAATGCCCCCTAAGCACAACTCTTCCCCCTTCACAAAATTAAAAAAAATTTAAATTAAAATAAAAATTTTGAGGTAATATGGGTTCTGATACCATTAGTGGCTCTTGTCCCACGGTGCCTTTGGTACAAAGGATGGAGAGGCGCATTTCCTCAGATGCAGTTATTCAGGCCTCCACCAGGCGGCAGTATGCACTAACAGTGGGACGAGACCATCCCAGAAAATGTAGGTGGGTGCTCTTATGTTCCACAGATTATGAAAAAGTTAACTTCATGCCATTACTTACAGTTTTAGATGGTCATTTGCCAGCCAAATCCCATACTTCTTAGCATAATGATTTTCTTATGTATAAATGACAGAACATCTGGATTTGAGAAAACACAAGGCAGGTGTTGTCCCTGCCAGGATCCCTTTCTACCTTACAGGTAGCACTCACTTTCCTTTGCGCAACCACCTTTCTCTCATTCTGTGAACACCTGACCCAGTCAGTCACTTCCTCTTGCACACCGTTATTGTGTCAGGGTTCATAACCCACCCAGTAAGGGCCAAATGAAATTCAACCCTGGGAGTTTTTGTGATGATAATTGTTGGGAAAAGAGAAATGCTTTCTTTCTGTTGAACTTGAGTTGGAAAGTTATAAGATGGAAGGAGCCCGGTCACCAGTGGAGAAGAGTAATCGAAATGGGAAGGAGAGAGTCTAGAGAGAAATGGAAAGAGTGACCAACCACTGGGGACATTGTGTCAGCACCCTCATCCGGCTATACCTAAGGTAATCAATCACTGGATGCAAACTGAGTCATTACCTTCTCTTTTTACCTTCAACCCATTGCTTGCAAGGGGACAAGATTAACTCTGATCAACGCGCCACGTTTTGCAAACAGGAGCATCTACACAAACTGTCTATGAAGTGCAATGAGGACTCACTGCTATGCTTGATGGTAAATTGTGTTTCTTCTCCTCCTCCTTCTCATTCTCCTCCTCCTCCCTCTAATCATTTTGTTGGGGAGCTCTTTTAGTCCTTATAACAATCCGTCAATCAATTGTATCAAACACATTTGTACATATGTTGCCATCGTCATTTTCAAAACATTTTCTTTTTGCTTGAGCCCTTGGTATCAGCTCCTCTTTTTTCCCCTTCCCTCCTTCACCCTCCTACCCTCGTGAACTCCTGACAAATTATAAGCAAATTGTTTTTTCAACATGGGATTTTAACTTTTTGGTTTTTTGTATATTCTAAAATGAGATGTGAGCTCAAGTAGAACATTTTACAACCTCCCCCCAAGTCTAACAAATTAAAAGAAACCTATGAAATTCGTGAAATCAAAAAGTTACAACTACCCCAGCCCCAAAGGCAACAAGAACGTTCACAGTAGCTTTTCCTCCCTCATAAAAGCCCCACACTGGAAACCGCTCACATGATTTTAAACAGCAGAAAAATTAAGTACATTGTGGCCCATTCATAAGTGAAAGATTACACAGCAATGACAGAGACATCTTTTTGGGCACAAGCAGCAGCATGGATGAATCTTATGGATATAATGCTGCATGGAAGAGAGCAGGCACAGCAGTTTACATACTGTATAACATTTGTACAAAGCTCAAAACAGAGAAGCTAATCAGTGGCTCCAGTCCCCTCCGTTGTCATCAACTAATAGCAATGAAATGGGATGGAGTAGAACTGACCGATAGGGTCTCCAAGGCAGTAATCTCTCGTGAATCAGCCACCTCTTTCTCCCATGGGCAGCTGGTGGTTTCAAACCACCCACCTTTAGCTTAGCAGCCAACTGCTTAACCACAGAACCATCCCTCATTATAAATGCTAGAACTCAGAAAGACAGTTATCTGAGGTGGGGGGCATTGCATGATGACTGGGAAAGAACGCAAGGGAAACTCCTGGTGCTGGACATGCTCTGTATCTTGATTTGGGTGGTGGGGCCACAGAGGGGTATGTGTGTGTGTGTGTATGTGAACATTCATCACATTGCATGCTTTCTGAATTATGGCTGTTATTCTATTCTGACTCATGGCCACCCACATCTCTGTAAGCATATTAGTCATGTAAATGTTGGTGCTTAATTTCAGAAGTGCCTGGCCGGGGCAAACAGTTAATGTGCTTGCTGCTAACTGAAAGGCTGCTAACAGAGGCACCCGGAAGAAAGGCTTGGCAATGGATTTCCAAAGAATTGGACAAAGGAGAGCACAGTTCTACTCTGACACACGTGGGGTCTCCGTGAGTTGGAAATCGGAAGGAAATTTTAAAAGAAGATGGAAAAGAACTAAGCAAGAAGCACAGGCACAAACCCTCTCGGTCCCCACAGGACTATTGTGGGGGAGGAAAGTAAGGGTTCTGGTTCACAAGCATTTCTGATTTCCTTATTTACAAATGGCAGGAAATCGGCATTGATGAAAGCAAAACTTAGTTGTGGACAGGAGGTATTACCTAAATTGCATCACCCGTATTTACGAAGCTGTAAAATGGGAATTCCAGAGCGCTTCCTTGTGCTCAGGCAGAACTTTGTGTGTGCATCAAGAGACAGTTGTGCAAACAGAACCAGGGCATACTGCATGGTGTAAGCCCAGGAAAGGTGGGCATTGGGGTTATAGCCTCTCACCCTATTTATTTAACCTGTATATTGAATTATATGAAGAATATGGATTATATTTAATCTGGAAACTGGATTATAGGATGAATGTGACATCAGGATTGGAGAAAGACCTGTTAACAACCTGCAGGATGCAGATGATACAACCTTGCTTGCTGAAAATGAGGAGGACTTGAGGCACTTACTGATGATCAATGACTGTGGCCTTCAATACGGATTACAACTCAACGTAAAGAAAACCAGACTCCTCACAACTGAACCAAAGGGTAACTTCATAATAAATGGAGAAAAGTTTGAAGTTGTCAAGGATCCTGTCTTGCTCCGATCCACTTTGGTGCTCATTGAAACAGCCGTCGTCAAATGACACATTGCGTTGGGTAAATCTGCTGCACAAGACCCCTTTGAAATGTTGAAAAGCAAGGATGTTACTAAAGTGTGCCTGACCGGAGCCATGGTATTTTCAATCTCCTCCTCATATGCATTGGGTAAGGAAGACTAATAAATTGATGCATTTGAATTACGGTGCTGGAGAAGAGTATCAAAAGTACCAAGAGCTGCCAAAGGAACAAACAGACCTGTCTTGGAAACAGTACAGCCGGAAGGCTCCTTACAAGCAAGGGTGGCTGTGGAATATAAAAAGATGTTTCCCCAGCTTTGTTTTCCCCAAAGATATGCCAAGCATTAGAGGCTGTTTGCCAGCACACGGTGGGAGGTCAGAATCTTAGAGACATCCTCCATGAAGGCATTCAGCCATCAGACTACTGTCTGGTCCCACCACAGGAGTGGCTCACTCCCTGCTGTTAAGGACAATGGGTTACTTCCTCTGAAAGCTTAGGCTAGATCAAGTCTCCAGCTCAAGGGCTATCAAGGTTAGGCCACCATCATAAATCTAGGATTCACCCATCTTGTCACATGTAGACCTTTAATCCCTCCTCTTCCTATAGCCTGTAAACCCCTAGATTATCGCCCTCCCATTACTGTAATACCTATAGTACAACCCCTTCCTGTGACGTATATCTTTACCTGTAATTAGGCGGCTTGCCCCCAAAGATATATAAGCCTTGGTTAGTAATAAACCGCACTCGCTCACTCCTGCAATTCCCACCTTCCACGTCCTCAGGTGGACCACCAAGCGGGGCTGAGGTGCACATGCTACCATGAAATGTGTCTGACTCCTTTCTTTCATTCTCTCTTCTATCTTTTTTCTTCTCTATGACTTTACTATACTCTTTACTTATTATCGCTATAATTGCGCCCACCAGGCCTTGTGATGATTTGCTAGGGACTGGCTCCCCTGACAGATGGCGAGACTTTGTCTCACGTACTTTGAACATGTTATTGGGAGTGACCAGTCCTGAGAGATGGGCAATTGTGGTTGGTAAAGTGGAGGGTAGCCACACAGAGGAAGGCCCTCCATGAGATGGATGGATGGCAGTGGCGACAGCAATGGGCTTGAACAGAACAGCTGTGAGGATGGAGCAGCACTGGTCCGTGTTTTGCTCTGTGGCACATAGGACGGCTAAAAGTCAAAACCAACGGGATGGCACTTAACAACAACAACAATGAAAGTGGTAGCACCCTTGGCATTGGATAGAACAGGTTGTGGGTGCAAATTGCTGGCTACAGAGATTTGGCAAGTGACTTACCTTCTCTGAGTCTGTTTGCTCATCCAAGGCATGCTGGTAACAATATCTTACAGTGCCCCTGCAAGGAGTGGGTAGACCAGTGGTTCTCAACCTTCCTAATGCCGCGATCCTTTAATACAGTTCATGTTGGGGTGACCCCTCCAACCATAAAACTATTTTCATTGCTACTTCATCACTGTCATTTTGCTACTGTGATGAATCAGGTGACCCCTGTGAAAGGGTCCTTCCATCCCCAAAGGGGTCGTGACCCACAGGTTGAGAACCAAGGGGCTAGCATGTGCTACATAAAGCAGCGAGCCCCAACGGAGCACTCACCAAATGGAGGCGATGATGACCCTTTTTAAGCTACGTGTCATGTAAGCCCTACCGTCTTCCAAAAGAGACATGAGTTGGTGAACAATAACTGCCATGCACTCGGCCAGAACGTGATCAGAGAAACAGAGCATGCTTTATAATCAATCCCTTGTGGATATTAGCCACCCCTGGGTCGGCCCCACCTCGTGGCAACTGCAAGTTCAACAAAAAGAAATGGCCCTGTCCCGCTCCATCCCCGTGTTGCATTGTAGACCCACAGGGTGTCCACTGGCTAACATTTGGAAGTAGATGACCTCATCCTAGTAATTCTTCTTAGTCTGTGTTCAGCCTCGCAGCAACACGTCAGTCTCTATTGACAGATGGAGGTGGGCTGCCTGTGAGCCGCATTGGCTGGGAATTGAACCTGGTCTCCCAGGTGGAAGGTAAGAATTCTGCCACTGAACCACCAGATAGAGGGCGAGGCCATTCTGGGAAGTTTCTCAGTTAACACAGTAACTGTAAGCGAGAACTAATTGTCGCCGTGCGCTTGTTAGCCAAGACTCCACAGGCAACATGACAGGTACTCCGAGGCTCACTATTTGTGAAAAAGAGGAAGTCTGCCAATTTTTAAGAGGGCCCGTCTTCTTCCCAGGAAGGAAGAGAAGTGGTCAGCAGAGCAGCAGGTGATGCAGAGAGCTGGGCAGTCCTAATTACTGCAGGGCCCGCCGCAGACTGAGGTCCCCTCCAGGTCCCTGAGCAGATGTGCCTTCTCTGTAGGCAGCTCATCCTGCAGCAATTCCTGGCCAGGGGGCTGTGAGCATAGGGCCTCGTGTCACCTGTAAGCCCAAACCCGCCAGCTTCCCTTCAGGGCCACAGTAGCCAGTGGCATTGCAGACAGAGACCTCCCACCAGCCTGGGTTCCCTAAATGGAGCGCAACCCACCCCCACCTCCACCAACCCATAGCCGCTTTTAAGAGCAAGAAACAAACGTGTCAGTCGGGTGTGCTCAATATCTCGTGAGGGTCGATCTCAAGGCATTTAAAAAAATAGACGTAAGCCATCATCAATCCAGTCACTTAATTGATATACAGCGCAGCCAATCAGATACAATCTTAGGTGTCAAACGCTTGTGCAAACAACTGTGCTAAGTGCAGCAAAACTGACCAGCTAAGTTATCACCCATTTTTAGACCTTGGTTTTTTCTCTTAAATGCACGAAAGGGTATTAAAATGAGTGGGGGAGCTGGACCAGTAAGAAGACAAAAATGTATCGCTTTCATACGGAATGGGAGATTTTGACACTACAAGCCTACATTCAGCTCAAGTCCAGAGAGCATGAACAGTTCTGGAACTTACTCGCAAAGGGAAAGTACCCAAACACGAGAAAATGTGCTACCTCCTTGACTGCATGATTCGGCTCTACTTATTTATGTGAGTCAGCCTTTTCCCACATAAAGATCATTGAGTCCAAGTACCGTTCCACCATGACTGATGATCATTTGGAAGTGTGCTTGAGGCTGCTGTCAGCAGCTACTGTGCGGACTATGCATCCCTGGCTCATTCCATTCAGTGCTAGCCATCAGAGTAAACTCAGGTCATGACAAAAAATGTACATAGTTAATTGTGTTGTGTTGTACAATATGGACTCATGTAGTTATGCAAGGTAGATAAACATACATTGTACATATAAAGAATTCTCAATGCATTTATGAATAAATGTAATAAATAAAAATAAATAAATATATGTTTTGCATTTTTGTAGTTGGTAGATCATTTTGACTTGATCATTTTAGAAGTAGTTCAAATGCTCAAGAAGTGTGAGCACCCCTTATGTAAGCGTCCAACCAGTGGCCCGTTGAGGATGACTGCTGGTGTGCCAAAGCTAAAGACCATTTTGGTCTATTTGGAAACTTTTGCCAATTCAGAGATATGTGAGGGCCGCCTTCAGAAAGTTTGTGGCAAAATGGAATTAGGAGAGCCCAGATTTTTCTAAAGCCTTTTTGAAGCCCCCTTGTACGTGTGTGTGAATGCACACATATCTACATCCATATATTTATATTTATATCACTATAGAACTTTAGGTCTATATAGAGTCCCTGAGTATTACTAACAATTAATGCACTCAGCCGCTTACCAAAATGTTCAGAGTTCAAGTCTACCCAGAGGCCCCTCAGAGAAAGGCCTGACTGTCTTCTTCAGAGGACCCCCTCCTGAGGATCCCACGGGGCACAGTGATGGTGCCAGGAGGCCACACCGTACCTGAGATGCTCAGGGACTCTGCTTTTTCTTCCGTACCTTAGCAATGGCAGCAGTCATTTTTTACTCATTTCCCCCAAATTAGAAAAAAGCTAAATAGAAAACAGTTTAACTCCCCTCCTCCCCCCTCTATTCATTTGCAACAGTGTTGTGGTCATGAGTTTTTGAAAACCACCTCCACCCCCCACACCCTGTTTGCCTACCTCCCCTTTATTTTTGAGTGGTGTGGTCTCTCCCTCCTCCCACACTTCTTCCCCCTCAGAGCCGTGGATGGGCAGGTCTGTCTCTGCCTTGGCATCACTGAGTTTACCCCCTGCATTGGTCTGAGAGCCACTGAAATGTGAGACACGTCCCCCTGCACAGGGCTTGCCCCCATTGTCTGGATTAGTGAACGAATGCTGGCAGGTTGGAGGCTTACTCAGGAGTCAAAACCCACGTTCTTGGTACCCCATTGAAGTCACTCGTGTGTGGGACTGACTGTGAGGTTGGCTTCGTGTGGTCCTGTGCTCGGGCTGCCTGGCTTAGCAGTTCCTTTGCACTCGCTCACCAAGTCGTTTTCAAATGCTCACCTTAAATCAACATACAAGGTAGAATTGGGGTCATGATAATGGGGGCGGGGGGAGCATTAAAGAACTAGAGGAAAGTTGTGTGTTTCATCAGTGCTTTACTGCATCCTGACTGGCTCTTCTCTTCCTTGTGACCCTTCTCTAAGGGGATGTCCAATTGTCTACAGATGGGCTTTGGGTCTCTACACCACTCTTCCCCTCATTCACAGTGATATGATGTTTTGTTCTGGGTCTCATGGTCACACAGGCTGGTGTGCTACTTCCATGTTGGATTAGTTGCTTCTCAGACAAATGGCCACTTGTTTATCTTCAATCCTTTCAGACCCCAGACTCTATATCTTTTGATAGCCAGGCACCATCAGCTTTCTTCACCACATTTGCTTATGCATCCATTTTGTCTTCAGAGATTGTGTTGGGAAGGTGAGCATCATGGAATGCCGGGTTATTAGAACAAAGTGTTCTTGCATTGAGGGAGTACTTGAGGAGAGGCCCAATGTCTGTCTGCTACCTTAATACTTAACCTATAAATATATGTACAGATCTATTTCCCTATCATTATATTTGCAGAGCTCTGGGCTCCTTTGATAGTCTGAAGATGCCTGCAGACCCCTCTCAGAAAAGTGCTTTGAAATGCAGAAAATGCCGGTGGAAATACGGTCACCAAATTAAGAGAAAAAAAACACACACACGCACCTTTGTGAAAGAGTAACATATGAACATCTTCACTGGCACGTTAAATCACAAGTTCTAATAGCAAGTCTTACAAAGACGTTACCTTGAGGACAAAGGTTCACCTGACCCAAGCCAGGGTATTTCCAACCACCTCATGTGTATGTGAAAGATGGGCAACACTTAAGGAAGACCACAGAATGGAAGCATTTGAATTACGGTGTTGATGAAGAGTATCGAGTATTTCATAGACAACTAGAATAGTGGTTCTCAATCTTCCTAATGCCTTGACCCGTTAATACAGTTCCTCATGTTGTGGTGACCCCCAAAACCAGAAAATTATTTTCGTTGCTACTTCATAACTGCAATTTTGCTAATCTTATGAATTGGGCATCCCCTGTGAAAGGGGTCGCGACCCACAGGTTGAGAACCACTGCTCTAGATGTACAATAGATGGCCATGTTGCTGCTTGGAAATAAGTAGGTTGTTCAATGATATAGACTGCACATGAATAAGACATAAGAGCCAGAGTACAGTTATTGAAAGCCATTGACTAGATGCACCTTCATGCAATGGTGTCCATCATGTATTTGAAAACCAGCAAGCTGCCAGAGAAGGAACGGGGAGGGATTCCATTTTTGTAACCCACACGAACAAACTATTCTTTCAAACAGTCGCACCGGTGACAGATCTGCAGAAATAGGGGAAAGCATTGCTGTAGCCATTGCTGCTGTCGTCAGTCCTTCCTCCAGCCGTGTGTTGCAGAACAGAACTGCAGCACGGGGTCTTCTTGGCGATGAGCTGTAAAGGAGCAGGTTGGTGGGCCTTTCGTCAACAGTGCCGTGGGCTGCCAGCTGAGTACAGTAATTAAATTATGAGTGGAGATGTAGATAAAACTTTATATACTTACCGTGCTTGAATTTATATACAGATCATATATTATTGTGGGCCAAGCAATCTCATGATGGGAGACTCCAATGCTCTCATTCCATAAATGAGGAGATTAAAATTTAGGAGGATTCCGTTGTTGTCAGGGGCCGTCAAATTGGCTCTGACCCATAGCGACCCTGTGCACAACAGAATGAAATGCTGCCCCGTTCTTCACCATCGTCACGACTGTTCCTAGGAGGAGCCTATTGTTGCAGCTCCTGTGTCAGTCCATATTGCTGAGGGCTTTCCTCCTTTTCCCTGCCTCTCTACGTTACCTAACACGATGTCCTTCTTTAGGGACTGGTCTCTCTGACAACATGCCCAAAGTGTGTGAGATGAAGTCTTGCTATCTTTGCTTGTGAGGAGCACTCAGGCCATGCTTCTTCCCAGATCGATTTGGGTGTCCTTTTGGCAATACCTTTTGGCATTTTCAATATTCTTCTCCGACACTACAATTCAGGTCCATCGATTCTTCCTTCCTCGGTCTTCCTTATTCAATGTCCCACTTTCCCGTGCATATGAGGCAACTGAAAATACCATAGCTTGCGTCAGGTACACCTTAGTTCTCAAAGTAACATCCCTGCTTTTCAGTACTTCAAAGAGGTCCTGTGCACCAGGTTTACCTGGTATTTGATCTCCTGATTGTTGCTTTCATGAGCACTACTTGTGGATCCAAGCAAGACAAAATTCTTGACAACTTCAATCTTTTTTTCCATTTTTCATGATCTTTCCTATTGGTCCAGTTGTGAGGATTTTGGTTTTCTTGACATTAAATTCTAATTCATACTGGAGGCTGAAATCCTTGATCTCCATCAGAAAGTTCTTCAAATCCTCCTTATTTTCAGCAAGCAAGATTGTGTCAGCCACAATGGATGGATGTACAGATTGTGATAACAGTTGTGTGAACCCCCAATAAAGTTTAAAATAAAAAAAGAAAATACATAATGATTTCCTTTATGGACTAATACATAAGACCTCATTCTAGCAAAAACAATAACATAGTGAAGATTTTTTAAAAAGATGATGTCATCTTGTGTCAGATTAGAACTACCAACCTTTTGGCTAGCAACCTAACACTTAACTCACCATGCCAGCAGACCTCCTAACAGGACATTCTACAATCATCAAACTGCATACTCACACATCACACCACAGTTGCTCTTGCCGTTTGCGGCTGTAGAGTCCATTTTGGCTCATGGTGACCCCAAGTGGCAGAGTAGAACTGCTCTGTGGGGTTATCTTTATGGGAGCTGCAGTATTGGGCAGTTAACTACAAGGTCAATGGTTCAAACCCCGCAACCACTCCTCGGGAGAAAGATGAGGCTGTCTGCTCCTGTAGAAATCTACAGTCCCTGAACTATTGTAGAATGGACTCAATGGCAGTGGGCTCTGTTTGGGGGATTTTTACAGGACCACATCTCCAAGCCTTTCTCCCACAGAGCTGCTGGGTAGGTCACACGGGAGGTGTTCACGACGGTGTTGAGTCTTCTCTCGGGCACCTGCTCTTAGAGGAAGAGCTCCAGCCCGGTGGGTCGTGGCCCCGGGCCAGCCAATGCTCAGAAGGATCACATCTCTTCATTGATGTTTGTTTTGTTTGCCTGCTTCCTTGTCCACTCTGGGCTCGTCATGTTAGCCTAGCGATTACTCTGTCATCGCCAACGCCATTACAAATAACTGTGTTGCAACTCCTTGCTCTGTGGAGTCTAATGTTTAAGGGAAATAATAGAGGTTGGTGCAAAGAGTTTCTTAAAAACCTCCCTTGGCAAAGCTCTTCCTGGAGTTGCACGTTCATTTGCATAGGACCCACGGGGGTTTTTACAGACGTGTTTGGGCACACTCATAGCTGCACTGTGAGCCCCTCTGACAGGAAAGTCGGCTTCTGTAAGAAGCAGTGCCGCAGCTCTGCAGAGGAGCGGAAAAGACCAGTCTCACAAAGGGTCCCGTGCTCTCCTTTTGAGGCCGTTTACCTTCACCCCGCAACCTACTGAATTTCCAAGACACTTCTTAATTCCTCCGGAAGCGTGATGGTGCTGTCTGCGAGCACAGGCGAGATAAGAAGGTTAGCTGGTGAAACAACTGAGACGTCAGAGGCTGGAAAATGAAAATAAATTTTCATCTCATGAAGGGCAGCCCTGAGACATGACAAAAGTGCACGAAGAAAATGGTGTAAAAACCATAAACAAGAACCAACCCCAGTGCTATTCAGTCAATTCTGACTCACAGCCACCCGACAGGGCGGAGTAGATCGACCCCGTGGGGTAAATCTTCACAGGAGCGGGAACTCTCAACTTTCTCCCTCGGAGTGGTTGGTGTGTTTGAACTGCTGACCTTGTGGTTAGCAGCCCAACAAGGAACTCCCTTTGCCACCAGGGCTCCTATGACCAAAGTAGCAAATATTTCTTAACCTTTATCGCACAAAGTTAAGATGAGTTCTGGCTTGTAGAATAAGCATTGGGAAACGTGGGCTGACAGAGCTGGCAAACATCAGCAAGGAATCTCCTTCAGTGAGATTTAAGGAAACGCTTCTATGGGAAGAGTCCGTGATTGTCATGGATGAGCCAAAGCGCCTGGAGTCACACTATGGTCACAGAGCTGCTGCCTCTTGTACCATAGCCTTTCCTCAGTAGGAAGTCCTGGATTGTCCTTTTCCAGGACGCTTGTCCTTGCTACCATCCCAACCCCTCGCCACGCCCCTGACACTTTGTAACAGGGATTTTTATACCTAAGATGCTCCCCAAGGTAGGTGAAGGCCACTAGTCTTTGACACAAAGCCCGCTGATGCAACACAATGATAATACATCGATTTGCCTTTGGGTGCCAACATCCTGGATGCCTAGGTGCCAAAGCTGTTTGAAGTGCAGGTGTGTGCAGTTGCCATAAAGGCTGTCTGAGAGGAAGTTAGGTGAAAAGCATGCATCTACAGCGGCAGTTCTCCACCAGGAGTGAGTCTGTCCCTGAAAGCACACTTGACACTGTCTGGAGCCCTGGTGGCATTGTGGCTACGCATTGGGCTGCAAACCACAAAATTAGCCGTTCAAAACCACCAGCAAATTTGTTCAAGTCCTAACTCCCAGTGCCTGTGACCGTGAAATAGTATCTTTGCAGATGTAAATGAGTTACTTGAAATGCGGTCACGTTGGAATAGAGAGGGCCCTGATCCAATAGGACTGATACCTTTATACAAAGAGATGCAGACTCAGAGAAACACAGGGAAGATGGGCCACAAGAAGAGAAGGCACAAACTGGTGTGATGCTGCCGTTAGCCAAGGAGCACCCAGGGCTGCCAGAATCTGAATGAAGTTAGGAAGGATCTTACTCTTAAGTCCCCAGACAGCAAAAGGACTTGCTGACACCCCGAATTTGGACTTCTGATCTCCTGAGCCAAGAGAAAAACATTTCTGTTGTTTAAACTAACCAACTGGTGACCCTTCCTGATGGCATCCCTGGGCAACCCATGAAGCACTCAGAGCTCTGTGGCCTGGGAGCCTCTGGGGCCCAGGACAAATGAGATGCTTGGCAACCCTGGGTCAAGTCCCATGTCCAGAAGTTTCCATTTGGTATCTCACTTAGAGAGCACACGGTAACAGAAATCCCACCAGTGGGAGGCTTTAACCAACAGAAATGTCTTTTCTCAAAGTTCACATTTAGCCTGTCCATTTCTCTCTGTGAGAAGGTCCCTGATTGTCAGCTTCTATTCCTTACTTCTTTGAAAAGCACCTATTTTCCCTTGTCTGTTTGCTCCTTTTTATATTTGTAAGAGTTTGACTCAAGACACACACACCCCACGAATCCTGCCACGTGCCTATAACAAAGGCAGCGCATTCACAAATGGGATTACAGCCTCAGGTGTTGAGGAGGCATTTACAACGCGTATTCGGAGGACACATGGCTCAATCTATCACAAGTAGGTCTAAGGTGGGACCTGGGAATTTGTATTTGTATGCAGTTTCCCAGGAGATTCAGTAACTGTGGCAGTGACAGTGGTGGAAATGCAAGAGGGAAAGAGGGACTGGCCCTCAGGCCCCTTTCGCTTGGCTGGACTACCCTGGCCAGTCTCTGAAGAATGAGGACCCCTCTCTCTGCGAGAGCCAGAGACAGGATGCACTTCATTGGCTGAGACCTTCAAGAGGAGCAGGCATCTGTCCTGCCCATCAAGGAGAGACCCAGGGAGCTGCTCAGCTCAGTGCCAGGAAGGCTCCAAGCTCAGAGCAGGCAGGTCAGGAGAGCCAGGGTGCGCTGTGAAACCATTAGTAAAGTGTTTAGTGAATGGACGTCCAAGAGGATAAGCAGACTGCTTGCATCCTGATCCCTCCTGCCAGGGTGCTCTGAAGGAGAAAGACGGTAGCTTCCCTTCAACCCTTTCGCCCGGCCATTTAGGAGCCAACTCTGTTGGGGAAGCAATCCGACTTCCCAGAAAGGGCAATGGATGCCTGCTTTATTGCACCCAGTTCTCCGCTCAGGGAAAACCATTTCTCCAACATCATGGACGCCTTGAGGAAAACCAAAGACATGAAAGAGGCGGATCGAGAAACAAAACCCAGGACTCTGAGAGAAAGAAGGAATTTGGGGAAAGAATGGGAGAACTTTGAAGTTACTATCTTCCGAGGGTTATAAGAGCGTGCTGCAGCCCTACAAACAAAACAAAACCGAATCACAGGCAAGAAGCACCACACTTAAAACTGGGACTCCAGTTTAAAGTCAACTCCAGGATAACATTGAGAAAATCGCCCAGAATAGAGAGTGGAAAACTCAAGAAATGAAAAACGATGTGAGGGAAATAAAGACACACAGAAAATCGGCCCAAGCAGTGCCATGGCTGTAAAACAGAAGCTCCCCTACAAAAAAGGGGATGGGTGGAATTCTTCAGAGAGCATCATCAAAAACCGCAAACCAACAAACGCAGAGACGGAGCATGACACGAGCCTTCAGGCAGAATGGCTTTGAAATGTGCCTTAAAATGTAGGGCCAGGCCATAGATGAGGGTAAGTCAAAAACTATTGCTCCAAAATCACAGATAGTTTTATTGAACACAAATATTATAAGCAAAAATGGGAAACCATTGTTTCTGGACATCACCTCCGTCTAGGTGTACACCCTCCTGAAGGCGGTGTCCCCATCTCTAATCTTTCTCTGAAGAATTCTGCGCTCTTGAACTTGTATCACGTCGAGATGGCAGTTTGGATATCCTCCAGGGACTCCCGTTGTGCTCCTTTGAAATGGTTTCTGAGTCTGATGGACAAAAAAGAAGCCTGACCTGGCAGGATCGGACTTCTGTCCACAAAAAAGTACAGGCAAATAGAAACACCCAAGTGAGTAATCCCCCAAATCCTGAATAAGAAAGGCGTTATTCAGATCTGAACAAACTAAGCTCTGATCCAACCATATTGGGTCCCCGAGCTGAGAACCCGTTTCCTTCCATGACTCACGTCCAGTGGCACTGGCTGTGGGGTCGAGCTCACCAAACCACCATAACCCTGTAGACACGTCTATTGGATTTCGATGTTTATCATCTACCAGCAGGAAGTGCACACGGGTGGCCATGAGTCAGAACCGTCTCCTTGGCAATGAAAAACAACAGCACACAAAGCAGCTCTGCAAGTACTGTGTACAGAACCCAGTAGGCATTAGAAACCACAGTATGTACAAGTTGGTTGTCTGCGTTCTCTACAGCGGCTATAACAAATACCACCAGTGGACGACTTTAATAGACAGAAACTTATTCTTTCACAGCTTAGGAGGCTAAACCCCAAACCAACCAAACCCACGAACAATCGATTCTGACTGATAGTCACCCTATATACGATTCCCAAAGCTTTGTAAAGATACCCTCATCTTTCCTCCAACGAGCAGCTGGTGGGTTTGAACTGAAGACCTTAAGGTTAGCAGTCCAACATTTACCTGACAATACCACCAGGACTCTCAGCAGTTTGAATTCAGACCGCCCACTCTAGTGAAAGACCCTCTCTGTGTGTGTCAGCTCTGGGGAAGGTCCTTGTGTCCTTTCTTATCTGTGAGTGAGACATTTTTCGGAACTTTCCATATGTCTTGGCATTTGGGGCCTAGGAGCTTCTCAGTTCAGGGGCTTGGAGTTCAAAGGCAATGCTCTGCTCCTGGCTCCTGTTTATGGGTGAATGAGGTCCCTCCCTCTGCTTGATTCCCTGTCCCTTAACCTCCAGCAAGATATCCGTGCTCTTTGAATTTGAGGAGGACTTGATCCAAGTTTGCAGCCTTCAGTGTGGATTACCACTCAATAAAAAGAAAACCAAAAGTCTCACAATGAGACCAGTAGGTAACATCATGATAAATGGAGAAAAGATTGAAGTTGTCAAGGACTTCATCTTCCTTGGATCCATAATCAAAGCTCATGGAAGCAGCAGTCAAGAGATCAAATAACGCATTGTGTCGGGCAAATCCTCCGCTGCCAGAATGTCACTTTGAAGGTTAAGCCGTGCGT
>NW_022103901.1:25487288-25495554 GCF_000313985.2 Echinops telfairi
AGTCCAGCCTGTTGGGGCACCACGCCCTGTCCCCAAAGTCCACCCTCATCATTCCATGGGGATCTTGCTGCTCCCCTCCCCTGCTGTTCCGCTGCACTCCCCCAGTGCTTTGCCTCAGTGTGGCGGGATCAGATCGGGTGCAATTCCCACACTGTGTCTCTGGTGTTGTCCCCTGCAGGACCATGGGTCAGTGAGGGGCATCATGTCTCATAGTGGGTCTGGCGCCATGGTATTTTCAATTGCCTCATATGCACATGAAAGTTGGGCATTGAGTTATGTCCAACTAATGAAGATGCATTTGAATCACGGTGCTGGCGAAGAATATTGAAAGTACCATAGACAACCAAAAGAACCTGCAAATCTCTCTTGGAAGAAGTACAGACAGAGTACTCCTTAGAAACAAAGGTGTTATCAGGAGAGACCAGGTATCATACTTGGAAGGGGGGGGGCAGTGAAAAGAGGAGACCCTCAAGGAGATGGATTGACACAGTGGCTTCCACGATGGGCTCAGACATAAGAACACTTGTGCGGAGGGTGCAGGATCCGCTGGTGTTTCGTTCTGTTGTACATAGGGTGGTTCTGAGTCAGAACTGACTGGAAGACACCTGATTACAACCAGAAGATGTAGAAACACCCCACGCATCAGACGAGGCCGCAACTTCAGTAAGGGTGTTGACAATTTTATTATTATTAAAAAAGCACAATAATCCATTGCCATCAAGTAGATTCAAACTCATAGTGACCCTAGGTAGGGTTTTCAAGACTCTAAATCTTTATGGAAGCAGAGATGGCCTATCTTTCTCCCAAGCAATGACTGTTAGATTTGAACACTAATCATGTTATTAGCAGCCCAAAGTCTAGCCTAGGGAGCCCCAGGGCTCCTTGTAGGGGTGTTGCTTCCTACCCTAACCCCCATACCACTGATTGGCTGGTCTCATCAGATCCCAGAATGGAGGATAATGACATAATACTGAGACGAATGGCCTAGCCAAGTTGACACATATTGGGGGTGGGGTGGGGTGTGGACCAGTTCCATCACTAACATATGGTGCCGTTTCTAGAGGCAGGGAAACAGCGGGAATGAAGACCCACCCTAGAGAACACCTGGATGCTAATTCCCTTGTTTTATATAATGAGAGCTGGGAGATAATGTTGAAGGTTCACAGAACTGTAATTACATCACTTATATTACTGTAATTACATCACTTATATTACTTCTCACTGGGGGGGAGGGGCTGATGTTTCCCTCAGGGGACACTGAGGGCTATCTGGAGACCTTTTCCATTGTTACAGCCTCGGGGAGGGTGGTACGATTGGCATCCAGTGATGGTCATCTTGCTGTGGGCATCAGAGGACAGCCCACCCACCACAGGCCCCACAGCCCATATGATGGTGCAGAGAAACCTTGACTTATAGCTTTGAAAAGAACAGATAGAAAAATACAAATAGTGAAACAGAACTGGAGGCCAGAGAAAGAGCCAGGACAAAGGAGGGGGAGGGTCGGGCAAAGCCTTCCTGGGATTCCCCAACAGTCAACGCACAGCCCAGCAAGACCCTGCTTACATTGTGGCGGGAACCATCCTAGAACTAAAACCTGAGTGAATCGTGGGTGACTACCTCTTCAGTACAAGATTTGGTACAGGGCAGCGGAGAGGGAAATACTTCGTTTTTCTTATCCATTGTTTTGCATTCTTTAACTTCATCTAGTGTGTACATCTCTTACTTTTCGGATGTTTTTTGGGGGGGAATATGATTTCTGAAAATACAAACATGTAAAAGAAGAATTTTCTTTTATTATTCACAAACAGATTTATTTTTCTTACAATTTAGGGGGCAAGAGGTCCTACTTCTGGGTGCTGACTGGTGGAAGGCTTTGGGTCTCTCGTGATGGACAAAGGTCCTTGTCACTTAGCTTTGCAGCTATCTTTCCCCTTCTCTGCTTGCTCTCTTGGCTTTACATCTCAAAAGACATGGACTTAAGGAATTCCTGTCTTATTAATATAACAAGGAAAACGCATTCCCAAATGGGATTCTGACCACAAGATCAAGGTTAGGATTTACAACATACAATTGGGGGTGGAGGAGGGGGAAGGGCACACAACTCCATCTATCAGAATTTCTTATCTCCCTCATCAGATTACTAGTCTTTCTATGGCAGCGACCGTACCCGGTGGCTCTTTCTGCAACGCCCAGGGAAATGTTCTGCACAAAGTGGAGGCCAGTTGAGTAACTAGATGATTTGACAAATACATGGCCTAAAATTACGAACTGGGGCTATTATCATCTAAT
Source organism: Echinops telfairi (assembly GCF_000313985.2). Taxonomy (NCBI): domain Eukaryota; kingdom Metazoa; phylum Chordata; class Mammalia; order Afrosoricida; family Tenrecidae; genus Echinops; species Echinops telfairi. Next base: position 25,489,578 of record NW_022103901.1, read on the forward strand.
AACAAGTACAACACCCTCTTTTACTAGCAGTTGCTGTGATTGGAATTTTATGTCAAATACAGGACGTTAAATGTACAAAAGAAATGACAGGCGTGGAAGTTCCCAGGACAACCACCAGGGCGACCAATAGACACAGGTTTCCCAGCAACATACTGGTGTGTACTTACTTCGGAGTATAGGGATTGCCTGCCCTCCACAGGGAAATGAGCTCTCTTTCCAGCTCCAGCTTCACCAATATCCACATCTTGGATTCTGCCGTCAGTTTGCCTGATCAGGGACAGATGATGCTAAGCTTGGGAAGTTTCTAGACTCAGAACAATTTGCAGTAGGACCCAACATAAGGTGAGGAAATGAGGCACTGGGCTGAGGGGCACATTTAAGGGGGTGCCCAAAACCCAATGCGCGAGATCGCATCCACCCCGGAGGTGAGAACCCTACCCATTCTACAGAAAAGAAAACAGAGGCCAGAAATACCAACTCACCCAGCTTCACAGTTAGAACCCAGCTTGGATGCCCACCTTGTAACTAAGACCCGTAGCTGTAGAGCTTGCCCCTGTGGCAGTGCCCTCTCTTCCCTGTAGCTATTGCCTCCCACTTCCTGTAGTCATTCATTCATTGGACCCATATTGATTGCGCATCTGACCTATGACAGCACCTGGTTGTAAAACACAATACAGCTCGATCCGGCCCTCCTGCCAAGACACATTCCCAGACATCCTCCCTATTCCCATGACCAGCATACTCTCCTCCTGCGCATGGCCCTGGGGGGAACCCTGGGAATCCATTTCCTCCCAAGCCTGTCCGAAGCCATGGAAACAATGAGCCCTATTTTGTTTTCTTTTTTCCCACAAGCCCGCAAAGCCTTTCTCTTGTTAGTTTGTGGTCTCTGTGCCCTGTCTACTGCTTGCTTATTTGCTGTGCTGAGCCACTCAGTCCCCAGGGAAGGGATGCTTACCAGCTCTATGCCACCCTGGTCACCAGTTCCCTGCTCATCGTCCGATGATAACCTCATCTCACCAGGTTATAAGGCAGACCTGACTCTGGCCTCTGACCCCAGGTCCCCGGCCTTGATGCACGGGCTTTACAAATACCCAGCTCAAACAATGAGCTGCTTTCCTCCTGAACTCCAGTCCCCTCGTCAGGCTTCTCAGCATCAGCATGAGTGAAAGTCCAAAGTCCTTTCTCCAGGGTATTTTATCTCTTGGAACCCATAAGGAAGTAGATTTTGTTTTTTACCCCAGGGAGGAAGGTAGAGTGGGAAACATTGACTCTTTGATTTGTTCACACTATAAAACATTCCTTTGACACATGATCTACTGACCAAAGGGTACTGGCTAATGTGTTCTCCAGAGAGATCACTTGGGTGACGTTCCAAAACCGCGGGTCTGACTATAATTATGGCCAAAGACGGTTTATCAGGCCTGGAGGGATAAAGACCAGCACGTGGAACCAGCCCCCTTTTGAGTCTATGAGCCTCATTCCCTGTGCCCCTCACCCACCACGCGCCACCATCTGCAAAATGTAACTATATGCTCTTACCTTCTCCGTATATCGCTAGAAGTTAAATGGGCAAACAGCCAAGAAAGGCTGGACTATTTTATTGCTCAGATTATTTTTAGCCACCTAAGGTTCAATGTTCCCAGAGATAAACCGGATGCTAATTTCTGAGACATAGATGCCTCACTCATAGGAAAAGAATTAAGGAAGTAGACACTTCAGTGCCAGGTAAAATTTCTGTCTCTTTAATAGTCCAGGTAAAAACAGGTTCATCCTCCCCCCCACTATCATGATCCCAATTCTGCCTTGCAAATCCGGCTAGACCAGAGGATGTACATTGTACAGATAGCAACTGGAAACACAGGGAATCCAGGATAGATGACTCCTTCAGGACCAGTGGTGAGAGGGGCGAGGCCTGGAGGGTGAAGGGAATGTGGGGTAGAAGGGGGGAACCAATTACAAGAATCTAAGTATAGCCTCCTCCCTGGGGGATGGACAGCAGAGAAGAGGGTGGAGGGAGACGTCGGACAGTGTAACTTATGACAAAACTATAATAATTTATGAATTATGAAGGGTTCATGAGGGAGGGGGAGGGGGGAGAGAGGGGGGAAATGAGCAACTGATATTAAGGGCTAAAGTAGAAGGCAAATGTTTTGAGAATGATGAGGGCAACAAATGTACATATGTGCTTGACACAATGGATGTATGTATGGACTGTGATAAGAATTGTATGAGCCCCCAATAAAATAATTTTAAAAAACCAGGTTCATTTCCTATGGCATTTGAATCTGGGAAAGTATTATTAAAAAGAAGAAAGCTCTGCTTCTCTAGTTCACAAGGACACCTTGGGTCCATCGTACCTGTTCCCGACCTTTGATGGATTTGCACCTCCACTGAATGTCTCATAGACACTTTCTAAAGCAGAGACAGCATTCTCCATCTGGCGGGGGATGACCTTAAATTGAGAGGAGGGGAGTGTTTGGTCTAGTGAGATGTTTGCATTTTCCCCAAAGGCTGTCGCTCTTGAGAAGAGATGATTGTACCTGGCAGTGTGTACCTGGCAGTGTGTACCTCATGGACCCCTGGATTCTGGGGTCCTGCACAAATCAAGGCATTGCTTGTGCCAAAAGGACATGTCTGTGATCCTGATCTTCTCTCTCGTTCTTTTTTAATCATGAATTGTTTGTATTAATTTTTTCAACATCACATGAGAATATTATTGATCTTGATCACTAAAGGTGCCCCTCGGCCCAGTGCCTTATTTCCTCACCTTACTCTTCCGATTTCCACTTTGATCTTCTCCTTTCTTTCCTGTCTTCTTAATGACCTTTTTTTGCGCGCCTCCTCCATGTGTGATGTGGTTGGCGTCCAACCACAGCTCGTCGGGTCTTCTGTCAATAACGTTCAACGCAGCAAGCTGATCTTGAGACGCTCTCCAAATTCAGTGGGATAGACTCGAGGTTATACCTTGGCTCTGTGGACTAGTTCTCATTTTCTTCAGCTTCATCCTGAACGTACAGGTGAGCAGCTTAACGGTCTGCTCCACAGTCAGCCCCTGGCCGGGTTTTAGCTGCTCCATCATCTCTTCCCACAGATGACGTCGATGTGACTTTTGTGTATTCCTTCTGGAAAAGTCTATGTGTACAGTCACTGTGTTATTGAAAATTTGTGATGAAGAAGTTGTTGCTTTGGCAAAATTGCATCACGCGATCTCCAGCTTTGGTTCTTCACCAAGGCCGTATTTTCCAGCTACTGTGTCTTGCTCTTCATTTCCAACTTTTGCATTCCAATGGATAGTAATTATCAATGCCTTGTGATTGCATGTTTGAACCAGTTCAGACTGAAGAAACTGGTCAAATTCTTCCATTTTTTCATCACTAGCTTTGGTGCTTGGTGCATAAATTTTATATATTTATAAATTATACAAATAAATATTTATCAACAATAATATACTTATATCATAATACACTACAAATATTCATGCTTAAATATGCTTAGTATTTGAAATGTATATTTTATACACCTGTGAACATCTAGTAGCATTGTTAATAAGTGCTAAGATTAGTTAAAATTTGTATACAGCTGCATAGATTCAAGCAACTTTTTTGGTCAGTACCAAGAAAACCTGCAAGTAATCATGAATGTTCTGCTATGGTTAATGTGCACCCGTTTCCTAAAGGACTAGCTATAACCCTTTCATTGGCACATCTACCAAAAAAGGCATGGACACAGGTGCCACTGCACAGCAACGGGACAGGACTCCATTCCACTCAGTGACCACCCGGACAATTTCAGAGGAAGCTGCTCCAATGGAGCATTGCATGAAACAATGACCTTCTCGGTGTCAGCAAGCTGCAGGATAGCACAAGTCTCTTCAGAAACAAACCTCTCAACACAGACACCAGCCCCGGTGGATACTACCAGTGCTCACACAATCGACCAAGTGCCATCCGCCACAGACCCACCTCTTTGCAGAGGCTCCTAAAAGTCTCCTATTGCTGACAGACAATGTTGACCCTGCTCACGATGCACAAGACCTCATACCAAATCTTAAGAAGTGGGCCATCCTTCCTGCGGCAAAGCCTTCCAGCTCACTAAGCCCTTGGTGCACTGGATCTTGACGGCTCCCATCTTCCACTGGACCTGCTCGGTTGGCTGAAGACCCTGCATCTTGGACAATATGTCCAGGCTCATTCATTCTAGCCAGCATCAAACTACATTCAAAGTGTGCGAAATTAAGCTATTTGCAGATGAATTTTTAAAGTTTACCTTTCTATTTAATACAGTGAAAGAACCATGTAATGCCTTAAACATCCCGGCTTCCGTTTTGGCTTTGCTGTGTATATATTTCCTTGGTGGTCCTGAAGAGAATTCATCTACCTAAACTTTTGCTTCTTCAAGCATGCCGGGCCTTCCTTTATAGGACCAACAGGAGACTTAAGTGAGAGAATAGATACAAACTAATTTTGAAGTCTGAAATTATAGATTTAAATAATTGTTGCCACTGTTCAAATATACATTATATATTTTATACATATAATTTATCTTTGTTGTCTGTAACTTCTGTGCTTCAAGAGTCCAGAAGACTGCTGAAACTAACCCCCTGAGGTCTTCTTGTAGCTAAATAAGAACTTGGCTAAAATATATAATGAGTATCATCTGGATGCATCTTTAAAAAATATCACCTACATGAGACTAAAGGGCCAACAATGACTTTCAAACCAAGACGAAAATGTAATGGAATAGGGAAAGAAATGAATAAAAATGGAAATAATGAAAATGCTCACTGACTGTGATGAATGTATCCAATGTCACTGAAAGCCTGACGGACGTTGGAATCGTTGAATGAGAACCTAAAATGTGGTGTCCGTCTTTACTGAAAACACGGTGACATACTATTTAAAACAAGCGAACAAACACTGGAGGTAGATACCATAACTGCTCCCATCTTAACAAATGAGGAAACTAAGAGGGAGGCAGTTGAGTAGGTTGCCCCATTTACACTGTTCAGGGTGATAGAATCTTGAACTGACTTCAAGACCATGCAAACTTTATGATCAAATAAACTTGGGTTCAAATGTTGACTCCCCCACTGACCCCCTGTGAGACCTTAGTTAACTTATTTGACTTTTCTGAACTTCACGCTCCTCATCAATAATAATTGGACATCAATAATAATTGGACTAGCAATCTTTTCCTCAGGGGATTATTGTAAGCATAAAAATCAAGCTCCAATGCTTTATAGTTCTCCTTTCAAAACCATTGCATTTAATAAATTTTTATTCATGGCAACTCATGTATTACAGAGTAGAACTGCTCCAAAGGGTGTCCTTGGCTGTAATCTTTCCTAATATATATATGGGATACCCCTCCCCAAAATGGAAACAAGCTACACTGGGTGGAGCTTTTGTAGAACACATTTTTTCCCCCTCTAGAAAAGCATCGAGCAACTCAGTCTGAGTTAGTGCACCCAGTGGCATCACCTGGGAATGTTCTCTCTGATCACAGTGGATTTGTAAAAGCAGTTTCTCTCAAGCCTTGTTTTTTTGTGATGGCCGATTTAAGAAAGAAGCAGGAGCAAAGGGCATTTATAGAGATCTAAATACAGGCATGTACCTATGAAATATATCTTTATATGATGATGGGGAAATAGATCTATGTGCATATATTCTATAGGTTTGGTATTAAGGTAGCAGATGGTCATTGGGCCTCTATGGCATTCCATGATGCTCACCTTCCCGACACGATTGCTGAAGACAAAACGGTGCATAAGCAAATGTGGTGAAGAAAGCTGATGGTGCCTGGCTATCAAAAGATATAGCATCTAGGGTATTAAAGGCTTAAAGATATACAAGTGACCACCTAGCTGAGAAGCGACAAAGCCCACAAGGAAGAAGCATAACAGCCTGTGTGATCACAAGGTGTCAGTAGGTTCACATATTAGGCATCAAAGAACAAAAAATCATATCATTGTGAATGA
>NW_022103901.1:25497290-25512983 GCF_000313985.2 Echinops telfairi
ACACACACACACACACATATATATATTCAACATATGAATTCAAGTTTCCACAAGTACAACTCAGTGACCTTGATTACATTCTGTGAGTTGTGCAATCATTCTCACTCTCCTCCTCGGAACAGCTCCTTCCTCATTAACTAAACTCACTGAGCTGTGCACCACTGCTGTCAATTTGATCTCATCTGGAGAGTTCTCAAAAGAGCATAATATGCAAGGCAGACTTTTATTTTTATGACGTCCTCATTGCCATTGAGTCCATTCTGACCCATAGGGTCCCTTAAGAGGACCGAGTCCTACTGCCCTCCGGGGTTCCCAAGGCAGTACATCTTTACAGAAGTAGAAAGCATCGTGTTTCTCCTGAGGAGCTTTCCCCTGGTGGTTTCGAACTGCTGACCTTGCAGTTAGCATCCCAAAGCATAACCACTACAGCACCAGGGCTCCTCCTCCTCCGTTTTACTCAACTCCCTGCCTGGAGTTGATGTCAATTATAGCGACCCCATAGGACAGGGTAGAACTGCTCCTGTGAGTGACCCAGACTACAGTTAAGCTAAACTTGGCTGGAAGAAGACTTGGGGGAATGAATATTTTCGTTTAGTCAAGATATCTATGATTGAAGTAATCCTTTATGACTTAAGTCCTTTTCTTGAACTTCTACTCTGTGGCAGACATGGGCTTGTATCTGCAAAGGAAGAAAAACTCCTTGCCTTGTAGGATGCATGACCCAGTAGGGAGACACCTGTGTGTGTGACACCTCAATTAACCGTGACAACCATCCTTCAGTTTAGGGTACCAGTTTTCGGGGAGGGCCTGTGAAGCAGGAAGTGGCTGAGGCCCACATACACCTTCATGCCCAGTCCCTGGAGCTCCCTCTCCATTTATTCGATGTGGGCAAAGAACCTGTCCAATTTCAATCGCCACATGCATAGGTACCCTGGTGATCTCTGGGGAAAGAATATCTAAACATTCAGGAAGCACTTCCTGGGTCCCCAACACACTACATCCAAAAACCCCCAAACAATTCAATTAATCTAAAACACCATCGATTTGAAGCATATTGACCTTATAGGGCAGGATGGACATGCCCCCGGGGTTTTCTGAGACTTTAAATCATAGAGCAATGGCCTCAACCTTCTCCAAGGGAGAGACTCCTTGGTTCCAACTGCTAGCTTTGTGGTTAGCAGCAGGGTGGGGACCTGGCTATGCTACTAAGCACAGGACAGAAGAGCCACCAACAACCGGGATGACTATCGCCCCCTATTTGAAGTCCCTTTTACAGAGGATAGGGTGAGTACAGACCCTGAGCCCCATCTCTGTGCTTAAAAGGCTTCCCGCGGCCCAGAGGACAGCGCCCCAGGATGGGCAGGCACTGCTGTGCCATTCAAACTATTTCTTAGGGGAGGGGGGGGGACTGAAAGCTGGGTCGGGGGAGGTGGGGGGCGCCCCTCACAAAGGTTTCTAACGGGTGGGGAGTGCTGCTGGGTGCTCCCTTCAGAAACTTTCTTAACTCGATTGGGGGTCAGGGGCTGGGCCGGAGTGTGGGTGGGCAAGCAGGGGAGAGGTGTTTGTAGCAACCACCCGGACCCCACTCGGACCCCGAACTCTGCTCGCGCTCACAGCCCTTACCTCGGTTCGTCGTCAGCACCTCGCCTCTCGGACCTGATGGCCATCCCGCAGCTTCCTATCGTTGGGGACGCCCTGACCCGGGTGCTAGGTCCCCCTGGGGTCCCTGGAAAACAGCGCTAGTATTGGCTCGGCGCCCCGGGCTCCGGCCGCACCTCCACCTGCGGCCGCGTCACCGGCCCGGCGGGCTCCGAGCGGCACTTCCTGCCCCAGGGCCACCGCGGTCTTGGAGCCCTGCACCTGCAGGAGCGCGGCGGGTCCACAGGTCGCACCCGGGCCTCTGGTTACCACCCAGCTCGGCGCCTGCGGGCTGCTGCGGGCACCCCAGGACTGCGCGGCCGGGGCTGCGCCCTCCAGTGTCGCGGCCACGACGTGTCACCTGTGGCTGTGGAGCCCTGCAAACGGGGCTCAATCCAACGGAGGCGTTTTGAAGATCTGGGACGAAAGAAACATGTAAAACACCTCTCTAATAACATATATATATGTTATATATATGTTACATATAACATATATATATAGTGATAACGTATTGAAATGGTATTATTTTGGCTCTTCTGAGCTAACTAAAATACATCGTTGAAAGGAACTTCACTTGCTTCTACTTCTTAAAAGTGTGGCTACTAGAAACTTTAGATGGGATCCCTGGTGACATAGTGCTGACGGCATTGTAAGGTCGGCAGTTCAAAACCACTAGCTGCTACAAGGGAGAACGATGGGGCTTTCTACTCTTGTAAACAGTTTCTGTCTTTGCGGCTCTAGGGGGGCAGTTACACCCTGCCCTATAGGGTCACTGTGAGTTGGCATTGATCGATGGCGGTGAGAGAATGAGAAACAACATTTAGAATTCTATTATTGGAAATGATCTCTATTGGAAATGATCTCTACTGGGTAATGTTTTATGTTTATTATTATAAATGTTATACATAGATTTGAATGGACAGTGCTAGTCTAGGGCAAGAGCCCACAAGGTCTTCCCAAACACCTGTCTGTTCTCCCTTCTCAAAGGTGAGTCAGCCTTTTTCTTTCAGGAAGCCTTTGAGGAAGGCATCTTATGCAACAGGCATGCCTCTATGGAGCAGTTGTTAGCTGTCTGGTGGTAATTTTTGGAAGCAGATCACCAAGCCTTTCTCTCTACTCTTAGTCTTGCCTCTAACCTGAGTTTGCTGCATCTCCTTTCCTATTTTGTCCCCCCTTCCCCCCCACTGAAAAGTACTCATCTTTACCTGACTCATTACGTGCATGTGCGTATATGCCTGTCTGCCTCCCTCCAGCCTCCAAGGGAAGAGACTCTGGTCTGTTAGCCTCCTTGCTGGGCCACTATGAATCAGAAAAGACTCAATGGCGGTGAGTTTGGCTCTTTGCTGAATCCCCAGAGCCTAAGAACGTGGCTGGCTCATAGGAAAACCCACTGCCACCGAGTTGATTATGCCTGGTAGTAATCCTACAAAACGCCTAGGGTTTCTGAGACTGTAAATATTTACAGCAGCAGAAAGCCTCGTCTTTTTCCTGAGAAGCCAATGGTAGGTTTGAACAGCTGACCTTGCACTTAGCAGCCCAATGTGTAACCAGTGATGCCACCAGGGCTCCCTGGCACATAGGAGGCACTCACGCTTTATCGAATGAATGTCGTCACTGGGAGTTACAACTGAGAGAGGGAATGGACTAACCCAGTGAGCTCAACAGGTGGCATAGGCCCTGACTAACTGTTTCTCACCATCAACTTAATGCTTGTCAGTCTTCTCCATCCATGTGCATATATATGTCAGTTTCCAACCAAAGCACTTTCACACCTTGATCACATTTGACTCCTCTTGCACAGCCCGGGGGAAGAATCTTAGTCAGGTAGAGACTGGTACTCCCTCCAAACCCAAGTTTTGATGGAAAAACAGAACGAGGGGATTAGGATCAATTTACTCCGAGGTAAAAGAACTGTGGCATGGCTGTATCTTCAGACCCCGAATTCCATTGGCCTTATCCCAAGCAGAAAGTGTGGACTTGCATAAGACAAGACTTAGAAATATGTCTCTCCTTCTTCCTAGCTAGGTGATGTTGGGAAAGTGGCTAGCCCTGTCTGTGTCTCCATTTGCTCACTCACCACATGGGGAACATAGTGCCTACCTCTTGAAATGAGAACATTTCAGATCTGTCTGAAAGTAACAATGCTGTCTGTGATAGGATAATGTCTGTAGACCTATAAGTAAGACCAGCTAGTCTGATTATTGTTCAGCTCTATGCACCACCCACTAAAGCTATTGATGAAGAAGTTGGAGAATTCTATCAACTTCTTCCATCTGAAATGGATCAAACATGCAGTCAAGATGTGTTGATAATTAGTGGTGATTGAAATGCAAACATTGGAAACAAAGAGGAAGTATAGCTTTGATGATACCAACAAAACTGGAGATTACATGATGGAGCTTTGCAATGACTTATGCTCACTGTAAATACCCCCTTTCAGCGACATCAACAGGGGCTATACATGTGGAACTTAGGATGTGGGAGACACAGATATCAAATTGATTACAGTTATAGAAAGGAACAACAGAGCAGCTCAATTTCATCAGCCAAAACAAAGCCAGGGACTGACTGTGAAACATGGTCAATTACTCGTATGCCAGTTCAAGTTGAAGCTGAGGAAATCTTTTTAAAGTCCAGGAGAGCCAAACTATGATCCTTAGTATTTCCCAACTGAATTTAGATACCATCTCAAGATCAGATTTGATGAATTAAACACTAATGACAGACCCGATGTACTGCATGATCACATTAAGGATGCCATACACGAAGAAATCAAATGGTATTAAAAAGACAGGAAGGTAAGAAAAGGTCCAAGTAGATGTCTGAGAGACTCTGAAACATGCTCTTGGAATATGAGTCGCTAAAGTGAATGGAAGAAATGATGATGTAAAAGAACTGAACAGAAACCTTCAAATGACAGCTCAAGAAGACAAAGTAAAGTATTAGAATGAAATATAAAGATTTGGAGTTAGAAAACCCAAAGAGAAGAAAACTCTTAGCAGTTCTCAAACAGAAAGAGCTGGGGGGAAAAATCAAACTTCAAGGTGCAATATTGAAAGAATCACAGAATCTATGAACAAAATATTGAATGATGCAGGAAGCATCAACAGACAATGAAAAGAACACACAGTCGTTGTACCAAAAGGAATTGCATAACATCCAACTGTTTCAAAGATTAGCGTGTAATGGTATTGAAGGTAGAAGTCTAAACTTTACTGAAGGCATTGGTGAAGAAGAAGTCTCCAGGAATTGATCTAGATACCAGTAGATAGGTTTCAAAAAATAAAAAAGAAATAAAACTAATGCAGCACTGGAAGTAACCATTCATCTATGCCATGAAACTTGGAAGACAGCTGCCATATTCTGTTGGGTATGGGCACAAATATGGAAGAAATATGATCCAACAGAATGTGAAAATTATTGAACAATGTCACTAATATCACATGCAAGTAAAATTTTGTTGAAGATTGAAAATGGTTGCAGCAATACATTGATAGGGAGCTGCCAGAAATCAGCATTCAGAAGAATTCAGAAGACATGGAACGAGGGATCTCATTCCTGATGTGAGCTGGATCTTGGCTGACATCAGAGAATAACAGAACGATGTTTGCGCTTTATTAGATATCCAAGAGTTTTTGAATCTGTGAACCATAACATATTTGGGGTAACATTGCAAAGCAGGGGCATTCCAGAAAATGTGGTGTGCTCTTGAAAAACCTGTATGTAAACCAAAAGGCAGTTGTTCAAACCAAACAAAGGGTTAAAATCAGGAAAGGCGTGTAACCAGGTTGTATCCTTTCACTGCATTCAATCTGCATGCTGAACAGATAATTTGAGAACCTGTGCTCTATAAAGGAGAATGTGCATCAGGATTCGAGGAAGGTCCATTGACAAACTGTGATTTGCGAACGATACCACCGTGCTTGCTGAGAGAAGGAAGACTTAAGGCACTTGCTGATGAAGGATGACAGGCTTCAGTGTGTGTTACAACTCAATGTAAAGAAAGCCCAAATACAATTGGACAAACAAATGGAGCAGAGATAGACGTTGTCAAGAATTTCATTTTACTTGGATTCAGAATCAATGCTTAGGGAAGCAGCAGTCAAGAATTCAAATGATGGATTGCATTGGGAAAAGTGTGGGGTGAGGAGAGTCCCCCACACATCATCACAGGTCTGGTAGGTGCAATTGTACAGCATTAATAAGTAAAGATTATAGTAAAGTCACAGAGAGCATGAGAAGTAGAGGAGAGATTGGAATAATGGAGTCAGACAGAATTCATGGTAGCAGGCTCACCTCAGCCCCGCTTGGTGGTCCTCGTGAGGGGAGCCCAGCCACAAGAGCAGGAAGGAGCCTCGGGAGCGAGAGCAGGAAAGCCCCCACTTTATTGCTAACCAAGGGTTATCTCTCATCAGGGGGACATGATTACAGGTAACCACACGTCACAGGAAGGGGCAGTACAATAGGCACACACATCGTAGGAAGGGGATGTATGATAGGCATAAGCGTGACAGGAAGGGGATGAGCTAGGGGTGTGCCCATAGGAATGGGAAGGTTTAGGGGATATATGTGACAAGATGGGAAGACCCTAGATTCACGATGGCAGCCTAAGCTTGGTCATCCTTGGGCGGGTTTGACCTCTCTGGTGTCTCCTACAAGGAAACAGACAACTACTATCCTTAACAGAAGGGAGTGGGCCCTACTTGCTGTGGGATGTACAGTGGTGTCTGCTTGCCCTAGATGGCTACTCCTGATGACCTCTAAGTGTACAGTCATTCGCAAGCAGCTAAGTCTGGCATATATTTGGGGGAGACAACTTGGGAGAAATCCTTCTGTTTCCCATAAAAAAGCTACTCCGAAAGACCTCTTTGAAGTGTCAAAGAGCAAGAATGTCACTTTGAGGGACTAAGGTGTTCCTGACCCACGCCACTGTGTTTTCAACAGCTTCCTGTGCATATGCAGCTGGCAGTGAACAAGGAAGACTGAGGAAAAATAGATGGATTTGAATTATGGTGTTGGCAAAGACTATTACAAGTACCATAGACTGCCAGAAGAACAAACAGATCTGTCAGCCTGCTCCTTAGAAATGAGGACGGCAAGACTTCATCTCACAAACATTAGACATCTTATCAGGAGAGACCAATCCCTGATAAAGGACATTATGCTTGGCTGTGAAAAAGAGGAAGACCCTCCACAAGATGGGTCGACAAAGTGGCTGCAGCAAGAGGCTTAAACATAACCCTCGTGTGAGGAAAATGGAGCACCAAGCAGAGTTTCAGTCTGTTGTCCACAGGCGCCTATGACTTTCAATGGACTTGACAGCACCTAACAGCAGCAGCACACCTGTGAGGGGAAAGGAGTAGAGCAATGGGGAAGTGTTTGGAGGCTCACCGAGCAATGAGTGAACCCCCTGGCAGCTTTGCAGGAGACAAGATCTAATGATCTGTTTCTGTGAAGATTACCTCCCACCTCCCTGCTATCGTCAACTCCTATCAACCCTCTAGCATAGAACAGAAAGACTCCTTCGTGTTTCTGAGCAAGTCAGTCTTTACGGGAGCAGACAGCCTCAGCTTTCTCCCAGGATTCCCATCACCGACCTTGGATTAGCTGCCCAGCACTTAACCCCCTTGCACCATCACGCTAGGTCAGTAAGAGTTGGAATAAACTCCACAGCAAACAACTAACACTCTCACAGGGCTGTTCCGAGGGTTGAAGAAGCTGAGGCACGGAAAGTCATGAGTAGCCAGTAAAAATAAAGAAATGAAAACTAAAATACTGTAAGCATGTTACTTTGCGTTCGTTCCAGCATACACTGAGTGGCGTTCAGCTTCTTCATCTAATTCGGTAGAGAAGAGTAGACCTGTACTGCCCACGGCCCTAGGAAAGGTGGCGGAAGCACAGACTCCTGTCACAGCAGCATTGTACTTGGCGCTTTGGGGAAGAGCGTGGCCGTGGGATTCCATAGTAACCGGAGGGTGAGGCTCCCCAGTGAGACAGCATCACTGCTGCCACCACTCCCTGAGCTCTCATTATAACTGAGACCCAAAGGGCCTCACCAGCTCCTGAGAGAGAGGCCGGTGTTTGTACTGGGGCTTTGAACCGTTTCAAACGGGTCCTGTCCTGACCAATGAAGGGAAACCAAAGGAGGGACAGATTCTTCAAAGGTGGGTGCACCAGGACACAAATTGACACAGAAAAAAATGACAGGTTGAACTCCCGGAATGGGAGACTCAGAGGGGAATAGGGAGTCCTATCAGGAGCCAGACGTGGGAAGAAAATGAGCTGCCATCTTTGAGCCAATCACCACTGTTTCTGCCTCTACCAGTCAAGAGAGTTGGTTGCTATGCAACATGTCACCCCCTGCCCTTGTTTTCGAAGAGGAAGAGGAAGCTTCTAGGAAGGCTTTAAGGAGCACTGGTAGTGCAGTGGTTACACACCAGTGTGTCATCCGCATGGTTGGCAGTTTGAAACCACCAGCAGCTCCGTGGGAGAAAGGCGAGGCTTTCTACTCCTGTTGACAATTACAGTCTTGGAAACCCACAGGCAGTCACCATGAGTCAGCATTGACTCCAGGGTAGTGAGTTTGCTTGTTTGAACAAGGAATTTGGCCTGTTATTTTCCAGTTTAAATTTAAAAAATTAAATTAAAAATTGAAAAAACTTCAAGCTTGTTTGATGATGTCGCTTCCTCAGTTATGGCTGAACCAGGAAGTGATTCAAATAATTTCTTAACCCTATTGATCCAGTTTCACTTCCCCTTTGCATATCAATGGGGAAATTGCTTAACAAACTAAAGTATTGCTCCAGCATTTTGATCCAAGTCTTCCCCCTCTCTACCCGGGTGGATTTTCTCTCAGAAGAAGGGAAACCCCAGACTACAGAGGTGAACGAGATGGAGTAAGAGAAAGCATGCATTCTTTCCACACTGTTCCTCTCAGCCCGGACGCCCCATCTCTGCTGTGATTGTCACAGTCTCTGAGCCTTGGCACTGAACCCCTGGAAAATTCTCCTCCATACTCCTGGCCTGCCCACACCTACTCCTGGCTGCCTCCACTTGCTGGCAGTTGACATGGGTCAGAGGAGCTCGCTGTCTTGTGAGCAAGGCGGGACATTAGACTTTCTCATTAGCTCTCCTGGATTCATTTTCCTGCAGCAACATGGTTATAATGGCAGTCAAATAATATTTCCATATCTCTGGAAGTTTTTTGGTCTGGCCTAACTACTGGGGAATTGCATTCTAAGTGATAAGAAAGTCTGTCTTAGGAGGTGATTCCATGAGGGTCTGGCTGGATCTTATTGCCTGTCATTCAGGGATGTCTTTGAGCAGTGGTTCTCAACCTTCCTAATGCCGCCGCCCTTTAATACAGTTCCTCATGTCGGGGTGACCCCCAACCATACCATTCTTCTTTTTTTCCCCATAAAATTATTTTTGTTGCTACTTCATAACTGTAAGCTTGCTACTGTTGTGAATCGTAATGTAAATATCTGATAGGCAGATGTATTTTCAGTGTTACAAATTGAATATAATTAAAGCCTAGTGATTAATCACAAAACAATATGCAATTATATGTTGTGAAATATTTATTTCTAATTGCACATAAATGAAACTTTGTCTTGAAGCTCGGTGTAACATGGATAACAGTGTTCATGCCGGGTACTCGGGTATCTGGGCATATCTGTATGTGGGTGGACCCACCTGGAGATGGATAGAGGAACAGTGTCTTGGTTCCTAAGACCATCAGAAATATGTGTTTTCCGAAGGTCTTAGGCGACCCCTGTGAAAGGGTCGTTCGACCCCCAAAGGGTCGTGACCCACAAGTTGAGAACCGCTGTCTTAGAGGCTGATTGAGATTTAGGAAGCACTTTTTTTCTCTCTGGACAGGTCTATCTTCATGCATTTGCTTGGGAATGTTCTCTGTCCACCCCCTACTCCCTGCCTCTATTTCTCAAATTCCTAAACTCAATCTCCCTGCCTTTGAGTCCATTCCAGCTCAAAGCTGATCCTATGGGATAGAGTAGAACTGCCCCTGTGGGCAGGCTTCCGAGACTGTGACTCTTTTGGGAGTTGAAAGCCTCATCTTTCTCCTTGAGAGCAACTGGTAGTTTCGAACTGCTGACTTTGTGGTGAGCAGTCCAGTGTGTAACCACTATCCCACCAGGACTCCTCTGCTTCCAGAAGTCTGGAAAACCATATTCAGAAAATGTCCCATTCTGGGTTGGGTTGTTATGATGCTCTCTGAGGAATGCAGACACGCCTTTTACTTTAAATTCTCAGAGGCTTTTAAATTTATATGATACGATATGTAAACATATGATATGAATATAATGGGACTGGTTGATGTATGGCCGGATCAATACCAGGCTGGCTTCTAGCAGCAAGCGACCTTGAATCTCCCCGACCCGTGTGGAGCTGACCAGAGCTGGCTGAAACAGCTAGCAGCAAGTGGCCTTGAATCTCCCACACACACCTGCGGAGCTGACCAGAGTTGGCTAATGGCCCGCTTTATTCTCCATGCTGCTCTGCACCCGGCACTGGCAGGGCCCGTTTGGCTCAGTGCCTGCTTTGTTCTCGCCCACCGCTCTGCACCCGGCATGAATACACCCGGAACCAGGAAGACACCTTACATTCCAGAAACCTGGACATACCTGTCCATATATAAGCATCACCCCTGTAGCCTGCAGTGCGACTCCCCCAGCCCGGATGTTGTGGACTGTGGAACTTCGCCCAGGCTGGGATTTTCTCCCCAATAAAGCCTGTTTGCTCTAATTCAGCTGATTTGGTTTCTGGCGCCTCTCGATGACCAGTTGAGACTGGAGGACTTCCAAGGCCATCACTCAGAGCTTCTCCATAAACCTACACCCGGAGCAACCAGTTGAGCATACTTTTTAGCTACACAACGCTACACAACAACTGCACTCCTAAAATAGAGAAGATTGCTAGTGAGAACTGTGCCCCTTCAAGCAATCATTGGTAAGAGACCCTGTGCCTGTTGTTTGGCTGGATCCGAACTAGGCAGCCCTGTTTGGACTAAGCTGAAGCAGGTCTGGGCCCTCCATGTGCTTCCCTGCACCTCCCAAAGGTCAGCAGCAGACTGCGCCAGATAAGATAACCAGAGAAACCAGATGTCTGGGTTCGAAGAAAGCCTGACCTGTTGACCGAGGTCATAGGAACCTCCTCCGGGAGCTTGGGGGGGGGGTCCCCGCCTCCAATAAAGCTATTTCTGTTTCTGCTCTCCCTTGTCCTGTCAGTTATGTCTGTCTTCCTCCCTGTACCTCAGTTTCACCTTTACACCTGTGGGATTATAAAGAGACTTTCCATAAGCTTTGTCTTCCTCAAAGACATGCCAAACATTAGGGGCTTTTTGCCAGCATATGGGGGGAGGTCAGATGCTTAGAGACATCCTCCCTGAAGGCATTCAATTGCCAGACTGGTAGGCCCTGCTCCCTGCTGTAAGGACAATGGGCTACTTCACCCAAGAGGCTTTCGACCATTAGCTTGGTTCCTGTAGGTGGAGTTTACACCCTACTGATAATGGTTTCTATGGAGAACAGATCAAACCAGCTCAGTTACATCCAAAATTAGGCTGCCATCCTGAATCTAGGATCTGCCCATCTTGTTACATGTGTACCCCCAATCCCTCCTCTTCCTATTGCATGTATGTCCCTAGATTGTCCCCCTCTCATTGCTGTATAACCTATAGTGCAACCCCTCCCTGTGACGTATGTCTTTACCTGTAATTAATGGGCTTACACGCCCCCAGAGATATATAGGCCTGGGTTAACAATAAAGATCTCTCTTGTGCTCTCTCTCTCTCTGCTCCTTCCTTGACTTCTCATTGGTTCCCCCTCTCCTCTCCCATCCTCGTTCCCCTGTTGCCTTTCCCCTTGTCCTCCTTCCCTCCCCACTCTCTCCACGTGGACCACCAAGCAGGGCTGAGGTGAGCATAATACCATAAAATGTGTCTGACTCCATTATTTCAATTTCTCTTTTATCTCTCATGATCTCGATGAATTTAATATAATATTTATATATCTCAACCGTATAATTGTGCCTATTGAACCCGTGATTAGTGGTGGGGGCTGGCACCCCTTCCAACTACAGTGTGCCCAAGAATTACTTTAAAGCAAAGATGTGTTAATCTGGGCCCTTTAGAAAAACAAATCCACAGCAACTCATGTATAAGACAGAGTTTTATATAAAGGTTAAGTGCACATCGAGAAAACATCCCAACCCAGTGCTGCCTAAACCCACAGGTCCAACATTAACCCATTAACCCAATAACCCATATGTCCAACACCAATCCGCAAAGCCCTCCTCCATCTCACAAAATGGACACAATGATGCCGACTGCAGGATGAAAGCATCTCAGCGCTGGCAGAGGTCTCCACACGGCTGCTCCAGCACCCAGCGCTGCATCAGGGTAGGTCCATGTGGCTTCTCCTCAGGGATGTCCTGCAGGAAGTGAGCCTTGCCAGCTGAAGCAGGGAACTGGCAAGGCAGCTGCACTCTGGTCCAACCATCAGAAAGCAAGAGACCCGAGAACTTGAAAGGCGAGGCTCACTGAGCCCTTTATTCCTCCGCCCTTCAATAACCCTACATGTGTTTATTGGCCAGGTTGACACAATAAACTAACTCAAGAGGGGAAGGGGGCAGGAAAACTAGATGCTGGAAGCCACTTATCTGGAAGGGAGCTAACAGAAATGGTTGACCTATTGTGAAAATATATCTCACATCTGAACAATCTGCATAGTCATTGTAAAATAAGCATATAATAAAATAACATTGAAAAGATATAATACGAATCCCTGGTAGACCTCATTCGTGGGGTTGACAAGTGACTTAGAGTAAGTGAGGCATTAATGCGTGTGCGATGCCAATGTCTGCCTTAATGAAGCGGAAGTAGAGGGGTGACTATTATACAGAATGTTGATGTATGCGGCTATATGCAGAAACAAGGCATTTTCTTTAGGGCTCCTTATCAAACATGGTTTATAAATGATTGCGCCTTAAACAGGGAAGTCTAGCTTTTCCTTGTTTGTTTAATCCTATCAGTTCATGATGCTGCATGAAACCACGATTAGAATTTCAGTGGATCATGATTTTAACTGTGTTGTCGGTCATGATAGATTCTTGTTAACAGTGCTTTTCAACATCCAGTTTACTTTGTGCTTCCCATGCCCAGGAAAAGCTTCTCGGACACCCAGGTGAGAGTTTCATCTCGAGTTGTCTTTGTGCTCTTTTGCACAGAGTGTTTGTTGTGGGTTTGATGTGGGTTCTCGTACTGGGTTGGCATCTGCCACGCCTGGGGTCAGAGGTGAAGAGCCAGGACCAGGCAAGAGCTTTGCAGCTCCCTGGGACTGTGATTTGGCTTTCCAGCCTTTTTGTACACCGAGGAATTGAGTGCTACACTTCCCCGTGCTGTCAACAGTGTTCAGCGTGGGTGTCTGGGAAGCCGAACCTTCCTTCTGAATGCTGATCTGGAATTTCAAGTACTCACCCAGCACAGCTTTTCTATCTGAGGACGTGGGAAGGATATAGCTATATCTCTATCCCTTTCCTTCTGAGTCTGGGCATGGCAGACGGCAACATGGGATGCTTCCGTTGGGTGGTGTGTTAGACGGGGTTCTTTAGAGAAACAAAACCAGAATGCTAATAATTTTATATATATTTATACAGATAGATAGATATTTAGCATAAGAAATAAACAGTTAATTAAATTTTAAAGCAGTACAAATGGCTCAGTGCAACTCACTCACGTGAGACAGTTGTGAGACGCTGGCAGTACTTCAAGTCTTGAGGGCCACCGGGTAGTCCTCTGTAGAGCAATTCAGGCTATCTGGGCACAGGTAGCAAACATCAAGGCAGGTCACCAGCAGTCAGCCAGATGCCAGGGTCCGACAGTCCCCAGCTCAAGAGATGTAAATTCCAATGGTGTGGCAAAGCAGGTCTTGAAGGAACCTCAAGTTACAGCGACACAGTCCATGGGTTAAGTGTCCCACAGGTAGTGTAGCTTGCAAATTGAGGCACAGAACAAGCAAGGCAGCCACACACTGGTCTGATGATCAAAGAGCAAGAGACAAGAGAGGCGAGGCTCGCCGAATCATTTATCTCTTTGCCCTTCAATTAATCCCACATGTGTTCATTGGCCATGTTGGCAAAATAAACTTTAACTATCACAGGTGGTATCACTCAGGAGTCCACTCACCCCTTCAAGTGTTTTGTTGCTAGCCTTCAACAAAGCATATGTTGATCACGAATCAACATATGGGAATCAACTGAAGGGAAAATGAAGGCTGATTTAGAACAGCTCCCAGGACAACGTTCAGCTGCAGATCAAGAAGTAGCAGGTAACAAAAGGATGCTTTCATAGATTGTACAACCTGAGAACAGAAGATCATCCATTCTTACGGGGACGGAGGCCCTTCCATTCTGGAAGTGGTTTGAGGCATGTCGATTTGGGCACTGGAGGAATTCCGAAGGGATCTCCAAGCCATCACTGTGTCAACTTCCTTGAAAGCGATTTCTGTCCTCACCGCAGCGCTGAGGGTGGGTGCACCTCCATCCTTCTTTTTCCCAAGACCTTGGAGGATTCTAGGGTGACAGGCTGAGGAGGGGCCTGGATTTCTGCTTTTGGCTGAGGTCTAAGGCCCAAATTCTCGATCCCCATCGGGATGGCAAGTGTGCTAAGTCATCTATAAATAATCCCTGAGCGCCTATTGCCAGCCAGTCACAGGGGTGCCCGTTGACAAATTAGATGGGAACCCATCCCCACAGAGTGTTTATTTTCTAGTGAGGGGAAGGAATGAGGAGCCAGAAATGACTGTGGAAGGCCAGCTAGGAGGCCCCACAGTGGTCCACTAAGTAGTGGAACGGAAACTGAGCACGATTAGAGACAGTGATGTTCTGTAGAAGCAAGGGTGTCAAGAATTCATCTCACATACTTTGGACATGTTGTCAGGAGAGCCAGGCCCTGGAGATGGACATCATGCTTGGTAGTATGGAGAGGCAGCGACAAAGAGGAAGAGCTTTGACAAGACACAGTAACTGTATCGATGGACTCAGACATAAATCCTCTTTAAAGCCCTTGCAGGCTCTGCAGCCAAACCACGCCTCCCATACACACACACACACACCTGCCTGCTCCCCCCGCCCCCCAAATCATTCTTGATTTACCCAGGATGCTTGGCGTATTCATAGTTTCCTCATTTTCCTTGCCAAGCGGAATCCCTTTCTATTCCACCATATCTTTATTCTCTACCTAGAAACAAATGCTGAGGCTGGTGTTCACCATTTGATCAAGACCTTTAAGACAGAAACCCAGAAAGTAGCACTTCTGGGTTGTCCCAGCATATATACACTTTCATATATAGGCATATATTTTGTAGTTCCATGATGAATCTTTTTTTGGGTGGGTGGGGACCTAAATTGGACCTAAAATTACTCAACAACTGTTTTTGATCTCTTGTTAAAATGATTGGAAAAATAAAGTATTTTAGGTTTGCTGATTGCCCCCAACATTTTATTATGAAACATTTCAAATATTCGGCAATCGTGATTCATTACTAAACGTGCTGTATTCACTTATCTGTTCACTCAAGCATCCTTCTCAACATTCATCAGTTCATCCTATATTTTTTTTTAAAGGAAGCTGAGTACTGTGTCTATTTCATATTTTATACAACTTACTCTTTACAAAACTGGTCATCGTCACGCCCATGAAAGCATCACCCATGGCTTCTGAAAGCAAATGCTTTTTGTAAATTATTTAAAAGGACCTTTTGAAAAATGACAATAAAAAGTTCTGTGCTCTACAACCTGCCCTCCGCTGTGCATTATAGCAATAAGGTAAAACAACAATAACATTAGAACACTGTGCATGATAGCTTAGTCTTTTAATGCAAAGACTAGGTGTTTAGGAGTTAGGAACTACTGGATTGCACAAACATCCTTTTTATCATTGCTTTGGCATCTTGTTGGTTTTGGGGGTCCTCCACTCCCTTGGGGTGCTCAGTAGCTTGCAGTTCTTCAGCAGATTCTTCTCCTTCTGACTCCAAG
>NW_022103901.1:25513200-25515001 GCF_000313985.2 Echinops telfairi
CATCATCATCATCATCATCATCATCATCTCCAGCAGCATCACCTTCTCCATCATGGTCTTCCACCTCACTGAAGACAAGTCCACAATGCATCACTATCTCCCTGGTAACTAACTGTTTCCTATTTTGAGACTCAGTTCTTCATTCATTTTCTTGTCCTCTTCCCCTGTCAGAAGCAAGATGTTGGTTTGCGATCTCCTACAACAAGACAACTGGTAGGTTCTTTCTTTCCTGCTTCCATAAGTCTCCAGAACTTTTGCTTTCTGTCTTCATTACCTAAGTCTGCTGATAGAGCCTAAGATCATTGTCTGGGGAGGCTGAACGCTCCCCCCTGTGTGTGGGGAGCCCCTGGCTGCACTCATCTTTGAGAGACCCCGGCAGCAGATACGGGTCCCCCTCTCCGTTCCCAGCAGTCTCATCAGTATTCTGCAGCTGACCAGTCCATCCTACTTTTATTGCTTTGCAAAGTAAATTACGGAAATCAGGTAACTCTCTCCTAAATGAATCAACATGTCTATCCTCAGCTAGGTTCACTATTTGCTTGTAGATTTTTAATGTTTAATTTGCATAAAGCACAATATACAAATCTTAAGTATACATGTAAGGAGCCCTCATGTGGACACTGGGTAAGCATTGCTCTGCTAACCTCAAGGTCAGTGGTTTAAATCCACCAGCTGCTCTCTGTGAGAGACGGATGCTCCTGTAAAGATTTACAGCCTTAGAAAGCCTATCATAGAATTGAATTGCAATGAGTCCAATTTGATTTGATGGTAGTGGGTTTGGTTTTTAAGTATACATTTACTTGAGTTTTGACAAGTAAATATGCCAGTGTAAACCAACCCCTTATCAATACATCAGTTATAATTATCTCCCCAGGAAATTCCCTCCCCTCTCCCCACTTAATTCCTGCTCTCACCAAATTTTAATTTTGCTTTTTCCCCAAAAATTCAAATAAACACTTGCCACAGATAATCTTTTGTGTCTGTCATCTGCTCAGCCTCGAGTTTCTGACATACACTCATGATTTTGTCAGTACGAATAATTAATTCATTTTCAGGTAGTGGCATGAGAACTTAAATAATCAACACCCTGTTTGCAGGTGGCTATGGAAGACCGAGGAAGCCCAAAATTCATTTGCAGAACCACCCCTCACCCCCCGCATGGATTAAGCCTCTGAGGAATCCTCTCTGAGCATAATCAAGGGCTGTGAATAGGCGTGCTATCAGAGAGCATTGTCAATTGAATTATGGCAAATGCAGGTAGGTTAAAATGTAACAGCTTATCATTGAGCTCCCTTCTGATCCATTTTAAAGTTGTTTTAGTTTTTAATATGTTCAGCTTTGGTTTTTCTGTTTTTGCCTAGTCATTGTTGCAGTTTGTTTGTTTACTTGCTTTCTGTTTGTGTTTGGTCTGATTTTCTGCATATGAAATCCCAGATGGGTAGATCTATGGAGACAGTAGCTGGATTGATCATTGCCGAGGGGCCTGGCAGGGGCGGCAAGGGGGAAGTTGGGACCTAACAACAATGAGTGTGAGGAGAAAATGTTGTGAAATTGATTGTGGTGAGGCTTGCACTAATCTTCTTAAGATGATTGTTTAAATTGTATGATACGAATGCATATGCCAATAAAATGATTTTAAACACAATTCATTCTGTTTCATCACTAGGTCATATTCTGCTGAATGAATATCTCTGTTTTCTTAATGCATTGACTTCAAGGGCACATTTAGAATTATGTAAATGAATGTTTTATGATGATGAAAATACACATAACAAACACAAACTATCTTGACAACTTAAAA
>NW_022103901.1:25515101-25517383 GCF_000313985.2 Echinops telfairi
AAGCACATTTGTACATTTATTGCCATCATCATTTTCAAAATATTTTCTTTCCACGTGAGCCCTTGATATCAGCTCCTTATTTTTCCCCTTCCCACACTCTCCCTCCCTCATGAATCCTTGATAATTTAGAATTATTATTTTTTCTTGAATGGCTAGTGATTGCAAGTGTTCAATTCTCAAATGTTTGTTGGCTGCCCAAATGTCTTCTTTGGTGCACCGTTTGTTCATGTGTTGTGCCCATTTAAAAAAAAAATCATTTTATTGGGGGCTCCTAGCCCTTTTCACAATCCATCCATCCATCCATTGTGTCAAGCACATTTGCACTTATGTTGCCATCATCATTTTCAAAACATCTTCTTCTACTTGAGCCGTTGATATCAACTCATTTTCCTACCCCCTCCCTCCCTCATAAACCCATAATAACTTATAATTTTTTTTCATGTCTTACACTGACTGCTGTCTCCCTTCACCCACTTTTCTGTTGCCCGTCCCCCTGGGAGAGGTTTATATGTAGATCCTTATGATGGGTTCCCCCTCTCTCCCCCCACTGTCCCCTTTCCCTCCCGGTATCACTACTCTCCTTATTGGTCCTGATGGGTTTATCTGTCCTGGATTCCCTGTGTTTACAGCTCTTATCTGTATCTGTGTACAGGATCTGGTCTAGCCGGATTTGTAAGGTAGACTTGGGGTCATGATAGTGGGGGAAGGGGAAGCATTAAAGAACTAGAGGAAAGTTTTATGTTTCCTCAGAGCTATACTGCATCCTGACTCATCTCTTCCTTGCGACCCTTCTGTGAGGAGATGTCCAATTGTCTACACATGGGCTTTGGGTCTCCACTCTGTGCTGCCCCTCGTTCACATTGATATGATTTTTTGTTCTGAGTCTTAGATGCCTGATCCCTGATCCCATGGACACCTCATGATCGCACAGGCTGGTGGGCTTCTTCCATGTGGGCTTTGTTGCTTCTCAGCTGGCTGGCCACTTGTTTTACCTGTACATTTCAGCGACATCAATTCCATTCTTCAAGCTGTGCGTCCGCCCTCACCATCCTTTGCCAAATCCTCCCACCACCATTCACATACACCCCATGTCCGTCTGAGCAAAAGCCAAAGCTTTCCTTTCCACCACCTCCTACCACCCCCCCTCCGGGCAGCCACTGATCATCTTTGTTATTTCTAGATTTGTTTATTTCATATAAGCCAGATCATACGCATTTGTCCTTTGCAACTGACCTAATTTGCTCAGTATGGTGTTTTCAACATCCATCTACGTTGCGTCCTGTATCAGGACTCCATTTGCTTTTATGACCGCATACTATGAATTAATCACACTGGTTTGAAGCCTGTCACCTGTTGGTGGATATGCTGGTGGTTTCCCCCACTTGGCTCTTATGGAAAGGGCTGCAGTGGGCGTTGGCGAGCAGGTTGCATGCCTGCCGCTACTTCTGCTGGGTGTATAACTGGAATTAAGATCGCTGGCTCATCTGATGGTTCTGTGTCCAGCTTTCTGACGGGGCAGAGTGCTTTCCCACAGAGGCTGCACCAGCTTACTTTTACACCAGCCGTGGATGAGCATTCCGGTTTCTGCCCCAAATTTCCAACCTGTTGTTTTCTGTTATCTTGTTTTTATCAGGGTTATTTTCCAGGGGTGAGGTGGTACTGATACTGGAGTGATCAAGTCTGATCACTAACCATGCCAAATGGAACAGAGAAAGAGAAAGTAATTTATTAGGAAGCCAGCTAACAGGGCACCCAATAGAACCAAGCTGTTTATTCGGTGCTCCTGGCATTTCAGGTCCCAAATAACCATCATATTAATTTTTCTAGCAATATTAACCACTTATTACACATCGGTGGGCTTTAATTCTTAAACTACATGCTAGACTGCCCACCCCCCCAAAAACCCTATAAAACAGTAAATCCATAAAAAGGATTCTATAATTTATTATCTTGACATCTACTTTTCTTTTATCCATCTTCTACAGTGACCAAGGACGCTGGAGGGGTTAATTTGACTCCAAGCAGGATTCATCTAATAATTAATGTCCCCCAAATCTTGTTTGAACTCTTAGGGGACAGTTAAGGCACACAATGATAAATATCTAAACTACCTACTTCAACAAGATTGAGCATACTTAAACACGACTGACTCAAATCAAAATAGCTTGCTTTGCTCGCAGCCCATATGAGGTAGGTAGTTTATTGTGCCAACCTGGCCGATAAACACATGTGGGGTTAATTGAAGGGTGGAGGGATAAATGGCTCAGTGAGCCTCGCCTTTC
>NW_022103901.1:25517483-25573309 GCF_000313985.2 Echinops telfairi
TGGGTTAATGTTGGACTTGTGGGCTTGGGCAGCACTGGGTTGGGATGTTTTCTTGATGTGCACTTAACCTTTATATAAAACTCTCATACATGAGTTTCTGTGGGTTTGTTTCTC
The DNA here is from genome assembly GCF_000313985.2 of Echinops telfairi. Taxonomy (NCBI): domain Eukaryota; kingdom Metazoa; phylum Chordata; class Mammalia; order Afrosoricida; family Tenrecidae; genus Echinops; species Echinops telfairi. Next base: position 25,517,598 of record NW_022103901.1, read on the forward strand.
TAAAGTACCTAGAGTAACACACCATAGTATCTTGTGATCCAGCATTGGCTCGATAGCAGGGATTTTGGAGTCTGGTGAGACTAATTACATAGAGTATCTTTTCCCATGCTTGCTGACCATTTGAGCTTCCTCTCTGGTGAAATGTCTATTCAAGTCTTCTGTCCAGTATTTTATTAGTTTATCTTTTTGCTCTTAGTAAACTATTTTATATATTTTGGGTCCTGGACCCTTATGGGATCTATGGTTCCTGAAATTTTTCTCCCAAATACGGTCCTACGAGGGTCATGATGAGTTGGTCTTGATCCTATGGCAGTGGGATGGATTTTTGGTTTGGCTTATTGACCTCTTAGGGAGGGTGATGAGGTAGTAAATATACGACAAGGTCTTGGTACAAAGTACCAAATACCAAACCAAACTCCCTACCATCGAATCAATTCTGACTCAAAACAGCCCTGTAGGACAGGGTAGACCTGCCCCGGTGAGTTTCTGAGACGAAGGGTCTAGAAGCCCAGTCTTTCACCCTGGTGCAAAGTAAATTCTTAATAAATGACACTCTTATTCTTTTAGTAGTAAAAGAAAGGCCTCACCAAACTTACATTGTTATGTAGAAAATAAAGCAAGTAATAGCAATAAAATTGGAGGCCAAAAGGGGCGGGGGGGTTGGGAGGGGCAGGGGCACAAATGGTAAGTGCTTAACTGCTCCCCAAGGGTTGGCAGCTTGACTCCACCCAGAGGAGCCTTGCTGGTGTAGTGGGTGATACTTTGGGCAGCTAACTGCAAGGTCAGCAGTTCCAACCCACCCACCCAGGGGCCTTCAGTAGGGCTGGTGCTCCGTTTTTGAAAACAGCAGCCTGGAAACCTTAAGGAATCATTGTGTTCTGCACACGTGGGGGCCCCAGGGCAAGGAACACAAACCAAGTGCCAGGACAGCGCCAGGGGGCGCTGTGGCGATGCATGCCAAAGGAGAGCAGTCATTGGAATCAAGGAACTCTGTTCTGCTTTGTGTCCTTGTCTATGGAGTACAGTACAAGAGGACACTCAGGACAAATCTCGCTCTGTAATCCCACCCACCTCCCTCCTGGGATGGACTGTATATTACGAACAGATCTGTCTTCGAGGAAGTACAGCCAGAAGGCTCACAGAAGCCAGGATGGCTAGACTTTGTCATATGTACTTTGGACATCTTATCAGGAGAACCAGACAACGGATAGTGTGCTTGGTAAAATAATTGTTACTGTTGCTAGGTATCATTGAGTCGGTTCGGCTCACAGGGACCCTATGTTCAATAGAACAAAGCACTGCTCCGTCCTAGCCCTCTTCCCATTGTTCTATGTTGAAGCCCATTGTTGGAGGCTGTGCCAATCCGTTTGGTTGAGGGCCGTCCTCATTTTGCTGCTTCATCAAGCTTGATGTCCTTACAGTATTCGGTTGTGTGCACATACCAGAGTTTCTTTATGCAGTCTTCTACCGATGGATATTTTGCTATTTCCAGCTTCTTGCAATTATGAACTATATTCTTTTGGGTCACCTTTCTCAATCCCTTTCCTTAAGGGTCTTCTTTTTCATTGACCCGCAACCAAGCATGCTGTCCTTTTCCAGGAACTGGCCCATCCTGACCACAGGTCCGAAGTCCATGAAATGACGGGTCAATAGCGTCAATTCTAGGGAACATTTTGGCTATCCTACTTTCAAGACAGAATGGTTTGCGCTTCGGGCTATCTATGAGACTTTCAATCTTCTCACCAACCCCATAATTCAAATGCATCAGTTTTTCTTTGGTCTCCCTTATCTATTGTCCAACTATCACATTCGTGTTAGGCAACTGAAAATGCCATTACTTGGATCAGGCACACATGAGTCTTCACAGTGATATCTTTGCTTTGTAACACATAAAAGAGGCCTTCGTGTGGTTTCTTGACTGCTGCTTCCATGTGTGTGCATTGTAGTAGATACCAGTAAAATGAAATTCTGGAGTTGTGCATATTCTCAAAATAGCATGTCACTTGTCTCAATCTAGGGACCAAATGATAGATCATCATGGACTGCCATCAAGTCGATTCTGACTCATCTGACAGCTTTCTCCTGACCTATGAACTAAAGACTGTATTCAAATTTTCTTAGTTTTTACCCAATGCTCTTTGTTCTGCCCCAAGACTCCACCTAGGGCATCACATTGCCTTCAGCCAGCATGTCTCTCTAGGCTCCTCCTGGTTGTGACAGTTTCTGAGATGTTGTTTTGATCACATGGGCAGTTTTAGGGATCCCTCGTAAGTGGTTGGCGGGTTGTACTTGGGAAATCCTGTTTTATGCGGTGTCACTGTTGTGGGGGACAGAGAACCGAGAAGAGAGTGTATGTGGATGAATTCTTTATTCTCTTATTTTAAGACGCCTGGCAGTCCAGGATTCTGGGATGGAGGGAGGTATTCACACTTGTGAGTTAGAGATGAGTCCCAATCACATTCTCATAATTAATATTGTTCCTCACTATATTTTTCCATAATAGTACTGCCTTAAGGTTACCTCTTACAAGCAAATGGCTCATTGCTATCTAGTCGGGCAGCTTTAACTATAGGAGCAGACGTGTGCTATTGTTCTTCAGACTATGGGACAGTCACTCTCTCTTACTTGCCCCAGGCACTGTGTTAGGTTACTTACGCCTCCAGGGAACTCAGGGACCTCTAGGGTTAAGGTACAGCCCACTTTGTTACCTATGTGGTTACCTGTAATTAGAAGGGCTTGCATGCCCCAGGAGTATATTAGCTGTTGTTGGAAATCTCTCTCTGTGTGGACCTGGCTCCTGAAGTCATGACTGAGCCTTTTCATGCTTTATCTTCTCTGCTGTCTCTTTAATTTACGCTTCTCCATACACAACTACTCCCTTGGATTCATTTGGTTGTGGGGGCTGGCACCCCACAACTATGACTTAAAATCAGCACATAACCTTTAAAATTGTGGGAGTGAACTCCATGACAAAGCGTGACAGTTTTGAGGAGTCTGATCAGGTATTGTTCAGGCTGTCACTTAATTGGCTGTGTCTAGTGTTTGTCCTATAATTGCCCATACCCACTACCATCAATACGTTTTTCAACAAGCCGATGAAGCAGGAAGGCTTTACTTGTCTATGCCAGGAAATTTGGAAGATAGCTACTTGGCCAACGGACTGGGAGAGATCCATATTTGTAGCCATTCCATAGAAAGGAGACCCAACGGAATGCTCAAGCTATAGAATAATATCACTGATAACACATGCAACAATGGTTGCAACGGTACATTGACAAGGAGCTGCCAGAGGTTCAGGCTGGACTCAGAACAGGAACAAGGGCTGTCGTTGCTGAAGTCAGATGGAACTGAGCTGAAAGAAGAGAGTACCAGAAAGATGTTTACTTGTGTTTTATTGATTATTGACTGTGTGGATCATAACAAACTATGGATACTCTTGAGAAGGACGGGAATTCCAGAATAGCTCATTATGCTCATGTAGAATCTGTACAGGGATTAAGAGGCAGTTTTAGGAACAGAACAATGGAATACTCTATGGCTTAAAAGCAGGAGAGGTGTGCATCAAGACTGTATCTTCTCACTTTAGTCACTGTTTCCTGAGCATATAATCAGAGAAGCTAGATTCTATGAGAAGAATGAGACATGAGGATTGGAGGAAGACTTATTCACAACCTTTGCTAGGAAGGTGACAACCTTGCTTGCTGAAAACGAGGAGGACTTGAGGCACTTGCTGATGAAGATTGAGGTTTGTAGCATTCAGTATGGATTACAATTCGGTGTCAAGAAAGCCAAAACCCTCCCAACTGAATCAGAAGTAACATCATGAAAATATTCAAGTTGTAAAGGATTCCATCTTGCTTGAATCCATATTTAAAACTCATAGAAGCAGCAGTTAAGAGATCAAATGAGGCATTGCATTGGGTAAATCTGCTGCACCTCTTTAGAGAATTGAAAAGCATGGGTGTTCCTTTGAACTCAGGTATACCTGACCCAAGCCATGATATTTTCCATTGCCTCATATGCATGTGAAAGTTGGACATTGAGTAAGGAAGAAGAATCAATGCATTTGAATTATGGTGCCGGTGAAGAATATTGAAAGAAGCAGGGGCTGCCGAAAGAACCAACCAATATGCTTTGGAAGAAATAAAGAATGCTTCTTAGAGCCAAGGATGGTGAGACTTTGTCTCACGAACAGAGGACATGTCAGGAAAGACCAGTCTCAGGGGGAGGACATCATGCTGGGTCAAGTAGAGGGTCAGCAAAAAGAGGAAGACCCTTGATAGGATGGATTGACACAGTGGCTGCCACAATGGGCTCAAACGTGAGAATAATTGTGAGGATGTCGCAGGACCGAGCAGTGTTTCATTCTGTTGTGCACAGGGTCGCTGCTGTGAGTCGGAATTGACTCCGCAGCACCTAATCACCACCGTCGAGTCAATTCTGACTCAGAGCAGCGCAATGCAGACAGATTCTAGGACCGTACATCTTTACCGGAGCAGACAGCTCATCGTCTTCCTGCCGTGGCTTAGACTGGGGTTATTGGGTTGGGGGAGAAGACCACAGAGGGTAAGTGCCATTCATAGCACATCATGGTAAGGCTAAAATCTACCAACATGCGTCCTGGCTGCTGTTACCCTTGACACTGGAGGAGGAAGTGCTTAGCAGGTTATCTACTGTAAAATGACTCCTCCACCCCACTCCCCTTTCTCCTCTGAAGAAAACCACTGCCTACTCAGAAGGTGTAGGGCCAGCTCCTTGAAGGTGAAGTGCTTCATACATGATTTGAAACCCTTCTGCACAGGCTCGCCTGCATTGTTTAATCACTCATTTATGTCAGGCAATTACTGTTTATTCCTGTGTTAGCTGTACATGGGTGGATGTTAACAGGTCGAATGACATGTGGGTTTGGTGCCCAACTGAAAGACAAGCGTAGCATACAGTGAAAATCACCCTTCGCCCCCTCCCTGCCTTCGCCCCCCCACCCCCCACCCCAGCTCTCCACCAGAGGCCGTCACTACAGAGATGGGCCAGCACTGGACACCCTTTCTCTTTCTGTACTGAACGGCAACTTATTAGAAACATTGCTAAGGGTGATCGCTCAACGCATTTTTAAATTTCTTCAAATAAAATCCCCAGGCCCAAGAGTTGAGGATGCTGTATTCTAACATGTGACATTCCAGAAGAGGTGGTCACCCTGGAAGACCTGGCATCCCTTCCCCTGGGTTAAAGATAAAACTTCCCGCTGTTACTGGACCCTTTGTTACAGAAAACTACTGATTCCGACTCATCTGAACCCCGCAGGACAGATTAGAACTGCCCCTGTGGGTTTCTGAGGCTGAGTCTTGAAGAAGGTGGAAAACCGCATCTTTCTGCTATGGGGAGCTGGTAGCCACGAACTGCTGACCTTGCGCTTAGCAGCCCAAAGCTAGCCCACTACACGTTTTCTTTGTTCGTTTCACAGGTCACAATCCCTTAGAAGTAAGCGTGACTGTTAGCGTTTGCAGAACAGATTTTAACGCTGCACTCTAAGCTCTCATGTTTAGTAGACAGAGTTAGTCTCTGCGGGATTCGCCCCCTTACACACCGTCCTTTGCACTCTACTTAGTAAGTGTGCCCACTGGCGAGTCGCTCCAGGATAGGAACCCAGGAGCCTGAGTCGTTGGCATCCTTACATGGGATTACTAATCCCCTTCCATTCAAGTGGTCACTGCCGTTGGCTGGAGCCTCCCGGGGCCGCTGGGCTCGCCAGCGCGCCCCTAGCACGCCCGCCCCCGGCCCTGAGCGCCTTGCACTTGTCGCCGAGACGGTCGCGCGCGCTTCTGGCGCCGGGGTTGGTCCGCGGGCTGTGGGCGTGGGAAGGGCCGCTGGGCCCCGCCCCGGCCTCTGTGACGTCGACCGGAACCTGGAATTCCGACTGGGGGTGCCGGGCCGGCCGGCTGGGGCCCCTCTCCGGTGGGGCGCAGCCATGAGCGAGTCCAACGCCGGTGCGCAGACCCACGCCGTGGGCAGACCTTGCAAGCAGCCCTTCCTCCAGCCAGGTAGGGCGACAGGGGAGGGGCGGTCCCCGGTCCCCGGTCCCGGTCTCCTGGTCAGGGTGCCGGGGGACCAGGGCAGGGCGGGCGCCAGCGGCGGCACGGTCGGGACGCTGGCATTGCCTAGGCTAATTTGCTAATCTGGAGGGGACACGTTCACACTTTCAGCACCTCCAAGATTCTCCTGCCCGCTCGCGCTCTCCCAGCGATGGCACCTTCCTGGAGAGCCCGGGTCTCCTTTCAAACGCACGACTCCTGACCGGGACGGAGGACCCAGTCAGCGAGCAAGGTTACTTACGGGCGTGCGACCGTTTACTATTCTGTGATGAACCGTTTCACGTAGTTCAGTACAGACCCGCAAGGTAGCACAAGTACACCTTGCTTATGGAGTAATCCTTCCCCGAAACGCCCTCCACATCCGGCTCTGCGTCTCACTGCGCGGGGTCGGTCCCGCTGGCTTTGGGGCCATGGAGAGCGCTTCCTGCTTTCCAGTGCCGCGCGCCCGCCCTCTCTGCAGAAACAATGGAGTGAATGGGTTTGCCTTCTGTTCCTGGCCCAGGAATCCGGGAACGGTCTCCAAATACATTTATCTATAAACATTAATACATAAATAAATACATTTATTTACTTATAGATCTATACATTTATCTATAAACATCTGGGGAGCCGTGCTAAGGTGCCTTCCCCTAACCATTTCAAGCTTGGCAGTTAGATGAGCTTGGGAGAGAATTCTGCCGTGGCCATTTGTTTGCTATGTGACCTTTGGATAGGACTTGCCTTCTCTCAGCAGCAGACCCTTCAGCAGTAAACTGAGAATCCAAAACTGGTGGAACGACCCACGAGAAAACCCTTGGTGAGCCTCGCACAGTGCCTGGCATATAAACAAACCCAGAAAATGGTGCAGTCCATACGGACTCATGGTGACCGCATGCCAGTCAGAGTATAACTGTGCCATGGCGCTCACTTGGCTATAAAGCTTTATAGAAGGACGCCTGGGTGGCACAAATGGTTTGTACATGACAACAGACCTAGATGTTAGCAGTCAGAACTCACCCCGGTTGCACCGCAGAAGAAAGGTCTGGTAATCTGTGTCTGTACAGATGACAGACATGAGAACTGTGGGAAGGAGTTCTATTCTGTCCCATGTAAGGTCTCCAGGAGTTGGGAGCAAATCAAAGGCAATGGGTTTGATTTTGTTTTAACGTTTGCAGAAACAGATAGCCAGCCCTTTCTTCCACAGTGCTGCCAGGTGGGTTCAAGTGCCCCTGCCCCTCCGCCACCCCCAACTTTCTAGTTATTAGCAGAACACAGCACCCTGGGATAGGGACCACATAGCTAGGCAAAAATTGGGAGCCCTGTGACGTAGTGGTTATGCGTTGGGCTGCTAACCACAAGGTCAGCAGTTCAAAACCACTGGCCTCTCCGAGGGAGAAAGATGAGGCTTTCTACTCCTGTAAAGAGTTACAGTGTCAGTGTAAGACATGAAAAAATAACAATAATTTATAAATTATCAAGGGCTCATGAGGGAGGAAGGGAAGGTGGGTGAGGGAGGGGGGAAATGAGGAGCTGATACCAAGGGCTCAAGGAGAAAGAAAATGTTTGAGAACAATGATGGCAACAAATGCACCAATGTGCTTGACACAATGGATGGATGGATGGATTGTGATAAGAGTTATATGAGCCCCCAATAAAATGATTTAAAAAAAAGAGATACAGTCTCAGAAACTCACAGGGGCAGTTCTGGCCTGTCCTACAGGGTCACTGTCAGTAGAAACAAACTCGATGGCAGTTGAGTTTGGAGAGGTTTTTTTTTAGTTTTGGAAAAATTGATATATAATCTTTAAAATGTTAATCTTTTTATTGAATAAAACATAGGCACTGTAAGGCAACTAATCTTAAGGGTACTACACCTCTTTGGGTTTTTACTTCACTATAAACAACCACCATCCCACCAAGATCGGAACGCTGTCAGCGCCTAGGCAGGCGGGCTTCCGTGGATAGCAATCACATCTCACATGGGCTCTTAACCGAGAACAGGACCTTGCTGTGGGTTTCATCTGCAAGGTTGCTTGGTTTTGATTAAGAACAGAGGTCGTGTTCCAAAGATTTCCAGGAAACGTGAGTGTGGATTTGGGCCTTGGACTCTTCCAACTGGGCTGTTTTCAGCATCTAGGAGAAGCCCAGACGCTGGGAGTCAGGCAGCAAATCCGACTGGGTTCCATGCACATTGTTTGTTGGCTCACTGATTCTGCGGGCTCCAGCTCCCCTTACAGCTTTCACTCCTAGCCCTCCAAGCAGTGGTTCACATTGGGCTGCAATCCTCATGGTCAGCAGTTTGAAGTCCTCAGCAGCTCTGAGGGGAGAAAGACTGGGCTTCCTGACTTCATAAACAGCTGCAGTCTTGGAAATTCACAGAGGGTCGCTATGGATCAGCATAGACTCGATGGCAGTGAGTGCAACGTATTTTCCAGTTGTTTTCTATGGATTATCTTTTTTTGGCTAAACATGCTCCTCGAGATGCCAACCACAGTTTCCCGTGCAGAAGGTGTGAGATTCATCTTTCTAGAATTCACTAGGAGTTTCAGGGACTCGCTCAACATCTTTTTAGGAGTGTCAACAGTTAACGTGCTTGCCAACTGAAAGGTTAGCTATTCGAGTTCGCATGGAGGCACCTCTGAAGTAAGGCCCGGCAATCCACTTTCCTAAAATAAGCCATTGAAAAGCCTAATGGAGCAGAAGTGTGGCAAGCATCTTTTATGTCTTGTGATTACCGCCATAAACTATTGGGGAGGGTCGAACGGCTCCTGCTGGGTTCTGAGCCTGTAATTCTGTACTGGAGTAGAAAGCGCCATCTTCCTCTGGAGATGGTTTTGAATTGCTGCTGGTTGCCAACAGCTGACCCGGCGGGTAGCAGCCCAGTGTATAAGCCAGGGCCACCACCACCACTGGACCAAACCCACTGCCATCAAGTCAGTTCTGATTCAGAGCCACCCTATAGAGCAGTGGTTCTCCACCTTCCTCATGCCGTGACCCTTTCATACAGTTCCTCATGGGGTGGTGATCCCTCCCAACCATAAAATTAATTTCATTGCTACTTCATAGCTATCATTTTGCTACCGTTATGAATTGAGCGACCCCTGTGAAAGGGTCATTCAACCCCTAAGGGGGTCGTGACCCACAGGTTGAGAACCACTGCTATAGAGGGTTTCCGAAGCTGTACATCTCTACAGGAGCAGACAGCCGCATCTTTCTTCCTTGGAGCGGCTCGTGGAGTTGTGTTGCTAGCCTAGAGGTCAGCAGTCCAACAGAACAGAGTGTGTTTTAGGACCTTGTACACACAGGCATGGGTGGGAAGCTGGTAAAGGGCTGCCCTTGTAACTCTGTAGCAGTTTGTGAACCGTGAGGACTGCAAGGCCACCAAGGGAGGACAGCGGGGGGAGGGGGGGCAGGGAGGCACAGAGTGTCCGTTTAAGGGATGAGAACTGTGCTTCCATCTAAATGGTAGTGCAGATCATTCCTCTCCCCGACTGAACGGGACTTTGCAGTGGCTTCCCAGTCTTCTGATAAAACTCCAGGCTGCTGAACCTGTTTGCAACAGATAGCAGCCCCAGCCCGCAGAGCAGAATGACCCTGGAGAGATTTTGAAACTGTAATCTTGACATAAACAGATCTCCAAGTCTTCCCCCTGTCCTCCTCCCTCCCCTCTGCAAAGCCACCAAGCAGCTTTGAACTTGATGGTTGCATCAACAGGATTCCATTGGGTCAATTCCAACTCACAGTGTTGCTATAGGCTTCCCGAGGCTGTCCATCTTTACAGGACCAGAAAACCTCGTCTTCTCCCCATGGAGTGGCTGGTGGATTTGAACTTCTGGCCTTGCTGTTAGCAGCCCAATACTTTCCTGATCCACTATGTCACCAGAGCTCCTGCTTGATATATACAAGACCCACTACCATTGAGTTGTTTTGACTCACAGCGACCCTATATAGGGTTTCTGAGGCTCTGTAAATCTTCATGGGAACAGCTTGCTCATCTTTCTCCCACGGAGTAGCTGGTGGACTTAAACTGCCTGCCTCGCAGCGCAAGGTAGCAGCGCAATAGAAACCTGACCCTCCCACCAGTTGATATATAGTACTCACTACATATGGATTGACACGATGGTGGCGACAGTGGGCTTACACAGGAGCGTGCAGGACCAGACAGTGTTTTGCTCTGTTGGACATTGTGTCACGATGAGTCAGAACTGACTTGACAGCATCTACCAACAGCAAGTATGTGTTAAATGAATACAGGGATGAAGTGTACCTGCAGCCTCACTGGCAGCTGCAGTATTAAACATGAACAAAAGTAACCATTGAATGTGCAGTGCTGGTTCATTTTTTTTCTCTTACCCGTACGTCCCAGTTGCCCAGCACCCTTGTGGCATCACATGGACGGAAGAAATCTCCAGCAGGTCTTCATCCAGCTGGAATACAGACAAGCACACTTTCTGGGCCCGTTAGTTCTCTATGACCTGCCCGTTGGACTTCACCCATTTTCTTCTCCCTCCGGCTGGAAGAGTCTGAGCTCTTTGCAGCCATGCCAGTCCAGATCAGGCCCAAAACCCCTGCACTGGTGTTTGTGTTTATTTTTCCAGGAAGCAGAGGATCGAGAGGAATAAAGGGGGGAAGTGACTTCTCAGTGTCGTAACCCTGGCTACTTTTTAAAAGAGCATTGTTTGGGTCTGAGACCACCCACACCTACTGGCTGCCCTTCCCAGGGGTTGGAAGGGAGCCGGGTCTATGACGTGCAGCTAGGAGCAGGGTAGAGGGCACAGCAAAGGCAGAGGCCCCGTGGGAATGATCTTGGTGGACTGCAGGAGGCCTCTGCTAGAGCTTAGGGATGCGACCAGATGCCCTGAGGATCTGGCAGGCTGGGTCAGGAGTTTGGTTGTGAACTTGAAGTCTCATCTTTCCTGAAGTCCTCACAGCTCCTCTTCGGATGGTTGTGTGTTTTCAAGCTGACCCAGACTGACGGATGCCGACGCTGTTGGGCAGAGTTGAACTGCCCCAGACCGTCTCCCAGGCTGTGAGATTTATGGGGGCAGATCACCAGGTCTTCTCCTTCTTAAGATTGTAACTTTTTATTATCAATTCGGCGAAGGTTGACAGAGAAGAGCATCGGTTTTATATTCAATAGTTCACACGCGTTTTGTTTCAACCCATCCATTGTGATGCCCTCGGTGCTCCATTGCTGACCCTACTTGCCCTCAGTGTCACTTCCCCTGGGTGTTCCCCCATTCCTCATTCCCCAACCCTTTTAGACTTGGTTGTTGTGTAAATGCTGCCCTTTAGACCTTAGATGGTGGCTTATTCTAACAAGAGTGTGAATTCAGTTCCAGGCCTGAAGGGTGACTAAGGGCCATAGATGTGGGGGACGGTGGTCTCCCTGTCTCTCTTCGATTAGTAAACTTGGTCTCTTTTATGATTCTGAGTTTTGTTCCACATTTTTCTCCCACTCTATCCAGGATCCTTTTCTTTCTTTCTTTTTTAAATTAAATACTTTTGGGGGGGGGGGCTCTTACAGCTCTTATCACAATCTGTACATTCATCCATTGTGTCAAGCACATTTGTACATATGTTGCCATCATCATTCTCAAAACATTTTTTCTACTGATGAGCCCTTGGTATCAGCTCCTCATTTTCCCCTCCCTTCCCCACCCTCCCTCCCTCATGAACCATTGATAAATTACAAATTATTATTTTCATATCTTACATCATCCGTGGTCTCCCTTCACCCACTTTTCTGTTGTTTGTCCCCCTGGGATGGGGTTATATGTCAATCCTTATGATCAATTTCCCCTTTCTCCCCTACCTTCCCCTTCCCCTCCTGGTATCACTACCTTCATTATTGGTCTTGAGGTGTTTATCTGTCCTGGATTCCCTGTGTTTCCAGCCCTTATCTGTACCCGTGTACATACTCTAATCTAGTCATATTTGTAAGGTAGATTTGAGGTCATGATAGTGGGGGAGGTGGGGGGGGAGCATTAAAGAACTGGAGGAAAGTTTTATGTTTCATCGGTACTATACTGAACCCTGACTGGCTCGTCTCTTCTTTGTGACCCTTCTGTGAAGGGATGTCCAATTGTCTACAGATGGGCTTTGGGTCCCCACTCCCCGCCTCCTCCCCCCTGCCCCATTGACATTGGTATGATTTTGTTCTAGGTCTTAGATGCCTGATACTTGATCCCATCGACACCTCATGATCACACAGGCTGGTGTGCTACTTGCATGTGTGCTTTGTTGCTTCTCAGCTAGATGGCTGCTTGTTTATCTTCAAACCTTTAAGACCCCAAACGCTATATCTTTTGATAGCCAAACACCATCAGCTTTCTTCACCACATTTGCTTATGCACACATTTTGTCTTTAGTGATTGTGTTGGCAAGGTGAGAGTCACAGAATGCAAGATTATTAGAACAAAGTGCTCTTGTCTTGAGGGAGTACTTGAGTCAAGGCCCAATGTCCATCTGCTACCTTAATACGCAACTTATAAATATAAGTACATAGATCTCTTTCCCGATCATTATAAATAGTATATTTACATATATACATGCCTGTATTTAGACCTCTATAAATGTCCTTTACTTTCTAGTTCTTTCCTCATTTCCTTTCACTTTCTACTTGTCCCACTATCATATTTGCCTTCACTCGGGTTTAGTAATTCCTCAATGTTACATTGTCTTTGATTAAGCCCCACTAGGCATCCTACGCCCTTCTCTCCATCAATTTTAGTTCACTTGCTGTTCCCCTGACCCTGGGTTGGTTTACCACTGCCCCCACTTCCTTTCTCCCACCTCCTGTGTCCTCCTGGAACCATCGGTCCTGTTTTTTTCTTCTCTGAATTGTTTATCCCACCTTTCTTATCTAGATAGACATGCAGAGACATTAATAAGTGCAAAAACAAGGCAAAGCCAAACAAAACAACAAAGAAAGACAAAACCAGCAAAAACAAACAAACAAAAAACAAAATAACAACAAAAAGAAAGCCAATAACAAAAAAGGAAAAACCTATAAATAGTTCCAGGACTGTTTTTTGACCTTTAGAAGTGTTTTCCAGTCTAGTCTGATGGGGTGCCACATTCTGTCCCCAAAGTCTATTTTTGGTATCCCCCAGGGACTTCATTGTTTTGCTCCCCTTGCTGCTCTGTTGCATACCCTTAGTGTTTAGGCCCAGTATCATGGGGTCAGATAGGGCACAATTCCCACACTGTGTCTCCAGTGTTGTCCCTCATAGTGCTGTGGTTCAGTGAGGGACATTGTGTCTCATGGTGGGGTTGGCTCTACGGTCCTCTCTGTGCATTGGGTGCTCTGAGCAGGAATATCGTCCTCGGGGCTTGGTGGGTGAGGTAGTTAGTTTATTGTGCCAACCTGGCCTATAAACACATGTGGGGTTAATTGAAGGGTGGAGGGATAAATGGCTCAGTGAACCTCGCTTTCTAGTTCTTGGGTCTCTTGCTTTCTGGTGGGCGGACCAGGGTGCAGCTGCCTTAGCCAGGTCCCTGCTTCAGCTGGCAAGGTTCATTTCCTGTAAGACATCCCTGAGGAGAAGCCACATGGACCTATCCCGATGCAGCCCTGGGTGCTGGAGCACCGTGTGGAGAGCCCTGCCAGCGCTGAGATGTTTACACATTCACTGACACGGCTTTCCTCCTGCAGTCGGCATCATTGCATGTGTTTTGTGAGATGGAGGAGGACTTTGTGGATTGGTGTTGGACATATGCGTTAATGTTGGACTTGTGCAGCACTGGGTTGGGATGTTTTCTTGATGTGCACTTAACCTTTATACAAAACTCTCTCTTATACATGAGTTTCTGTGGATTTGTTTCTCTAAAGTTCCCAGACTAACACAGTGGACCAGGATGCCTTCCACTCACTCTCCTTCTCTCTTTGTTTCTCCTGTGTCCTTTGATCAGACGTGGTCCTCTCTCCTGAGCTGTACCTTCATTGTGTCCTCTAAAGTGCATACTTTGGGGTGGGGTGTGGGGGAGTGGGGAGGTGTCCAAATAGTTGGGATTGGGTCCAGCCCTGCAGACCTTTCTGTTGGTTCTCTGCTATGTGCCGGTATGTTGTATTCATGTCTTGGTGCACCGGGTTGATGCCTGGTCTCTCTCTCCCTCTCCTGTGGAGATATAAACAATACCTTTTCCTTGGGTGGGTTCGTGCCCTGCTCCCCCACTACCCATGTCTTTTTCTCTCTCTCTCTTTCTTCTCCCCTCCTATTTAGTTGGCTGCCATATATATCCCTGGATTGGGTTTGGGCCCTGCCATAGTACCTAGACCTCACCCCAGCAATGTATGTATATAGTAGCTTTTCCCCTTTGCCCCATTTTTTTTTAAGCTTACCTCAGTGAACTCATGTTGTACTTGTCCTTTTGATCTTGGCTTACTTCACTTAGCATAATTTCCTCCAGTTCTTCCCATACAGCAATGTGCTTCATGCATTTATCACTACTTTTTAGTGATGCGTAGTACTCCATTGTATGTATGTACCACAGTTTTTTTATCTGTTGATGGAGATTTGGGTTGTTTCCAACTCCTTGCAATTGTGAACTGCGCCACAATGAACATTGGAGCACAGATGTCTGGCCTTTGTTTGTTTCTTGCCTCTTCTGGGTATATGCCCAGTAGGGGGATTGCTGGGTCGTATGGTAGCTCAATTTCCATCTGTTTTAGATATTGCCAAATAAATTTCCATAATGGCTGTACATACCTACAGGTCCACCAGCAGTGGACGAGAGTTCATGTTTCCCCACAGCCCCTCCAACACTTGTTGCTTTCTGATTTTTTGGATTGGGTTATCTTTGAGAATGTGAGGTGGTATCTCATAGTTGTTTTAATTTGCATTTCTCTAGTGGCTAATGATTGGGAATATTTTCTCATATGTTTATTGGCCATTCAGATTTCTGCCCTTGTGAAATTTGTTTTTTAGTAAGGTATATCCCTAGCAAAGTATTATAGATTTTAGTAATCCTGTTTTTTAGTAAGGTATTTCCCTAGCAAAGTATTATAGATTTTAGTAATAAGGCCTTTGTCTGAGGTGTCATTGCTAAAGATGTTTTCCCAGTCTGTGGTCTCTCTTATTACTCTCTTGGTGAATTCTTTCGATGTACACAGGTGTTTTATCTTCAGTATAACCCACTTGTCAATTTGTGACTCATTCTGTATTTGTGTCCTTCCTTATTTCCGATAGCCTATGTATTCCTTGCGCCAAGGTTCTCAGGTTTGTCCTAATTCCCTCATTAATGGCCCTAATAATTTGGGGTGTTACCTCAAGGTCTGTGATTCACCTTGAATTTATTCTTGTGCATGGAGTAAGGTAAGGGTCTTGCTTCATTTTTCTGCAAGTAGATATCCATTTTTTTTCTAACACCACTTATTGAAGAGGGCATCTGCTTCCCATTTGATATTTTTGGGCCCTTATAAAAAATCATTTGTCTGATGCTGATGTTTTTATTTCTGGGTTTTCAGCTCTTTTCCATTGATCTGAGTATCTCGTTATACCAGTAAGCCCTGCCACTTTGTCCTTCTTCTTGAGGAGCTCTCTGCTAATTCTGGGCTTCTTTCCTCTGCATAAGAAGTTGGTAATAAGTTTTTCCAATTCTTTGAAGAAGGATGATGGTGTTCCTATTGGGATAGCATTAAACTTATATAGTGCCTTGGGCAGAACTGACATCTTTACTATAATTAGTCTTCTGACTATGAACATGGGACATTCTTCCATTTGTTGAGGTCACTCTTGGTTTCTTGTAATAGTGTCCTGTAGTTTTCCTGGTACAAATCTTTTTAAAAAATGTTTTAAGTAAGTTATATACCTAGATATTTTTCTTGTTCTTATGTTCTTATATATATGTTCTTCTAGAACACAGATAATTCAATTTGTGCTTGGCTATTGTAAAGTTATTGCACTACCTTTTTAATTGCCTCTTTTGTGATCTTTGAGGTATTTAGCAGACTGATAGATTGCTGTTTGTTGACCTTGTATCCTGCCACTCTTCCATATTCCTCTATCCCTTCCAACACTCCACTTGGAGTTTGGGGGATTTCCCATATATAAAATGATATCGTCTGCAAATAATGATAGTTTTGCCTCTTCCTTCCCCAGACGAATACCTTTGGTGTCTTTTCTTTGCCTTATATTGTTAGCTAGGACCTCTGCTACGATGTTAAATAAGAGTGGAGACAAGAGACATCCTTGTCTGGTCTCGTTTTTCAGTGGAATTGTTTTCATCTTTTCTCTATTGACTACCATGTTGGCTGTTGGTCTTTCATATATAGCTTATATAATATTGAGGAATTTTCCATCCATTCCTATATTTTTGAGTGTCTTAAACAGGAATTGGCGTTGGATATTGTCGAATGCTTTTTCCACCTCTATTGATATTATCATGTGGTTCTTACAATTTTTCATATCAATGTGGCAAATAATACTAATGGTCCTTTGTATGTTGAACCATCCCTGCATCCCTGGTATGATTCCCACTTGGTGATGTTTTATATGCTTTTGTATTCTATTGGCTAGTATTTTGTTAAGGAATTTTGCATCAATGTTCATTAGGGATATTGGTCTATAGTTCTCGATTCTTGTGGGATCCTTGCCAGGCTTTGGTATCAGTTATACTAGCTTCATAGAAGGAGTTTGTGAGTTTGTGGTCTTTTTCTATGTTCTGGAAGAGTTTGTGTAGGATTTGTGTTACTTCTTTCCTAAATGCTTGGTCAAATTCTCCATTGAAGCCATCTGGTCCAGGGGATTTATTTGTTGGTAATCCCTTGATAACCTTGTCTATTTCTTCTATTGCTATGGGTCTGTTGAGTTTCTTGATGTCCATCTGGGAAAGTCTAGGAGGGGATTGTTTTTCCAAGTATTTGTCCATGTCTTCCAAGTTGTTGAATTTGTTAGAGTACAGGCCTTCATAGTACTGTGTAATTATCCTTTTGATTTCATTAGGGTCCATCGTAATGTCCCCTCTTCCATCCCTCATTCTTGCCATTGAAATTTGTTCCTTCCTTTCTTTGGTTGGGGTTGCTAGTGGTCTGTCAATTCTGTTAATCTTTTCAGCCAGGATCCTTTTCAAAGCAGTTGGTAGTGATAGCCAGGCACCACCTCATTCTTCTGGTCTTGGGATGTGTGGACTGATATTTGCGTGATCCGGTAGCACATTGGATAAACTGTTTCCATCTGTCTTTCCATTTCCGTTCCGTTTCTTCCCTGTAGAACAATGGTTGTACCTTAGATGACTGTTCACAAGCTTTTTAGACCCTAGTCACCACTCAGCCTGTATAGGATGTAGGATCTTATCACTGTAAACTATCTGATGCCAACAGACCTCAGTGTCCCCCTAAATTAGTCACCATGTCTTTTCTTCTGATGGGTTTAAATCACTGACTTTTTGGTTCTCAACTGGGTGCTTAACCATTGGGCCGTCAGGGGTTCTTGCCATTTTATCCCCGTGGAAACCGAGATTCTGCAAGTTATTTGATAAACTATTGGCACGGAAGCATTTGCATGTATTTATTTAATTGTTTACTGAAAACCTACTGTGTGCCAGCTCCCATGTTGATTGCCAGGAGTTTAAGAGTGAGTGAGACATAGTGAACTCTTGGTCCTGATATCTCTGATATCTTACCTTCTTTGACCTCTGCAGATCTGTAGCATGAAGACATCCCATAAGAATTATAGTGTGATAAAATATGATGAACATATAAGCAGTGTGGAGTCATTCCTGACCTACTTCCTCTGGATTTTCTATTGCCAGGAGGCAGGGATCCACCCTCTGTTACCTGTTCTGACACCATTCGTTACTCTCTTGACACGACTTCTCTGCCGGGTTCGATAATTTGTCCCAATGACCACATAGAACTCACAGACAGTACTCACAGGGAAGGGGGTTTATTAGGGGATTTAAGAGATAACTAGAAGTCAGGATCAGCAAATAGTAGGAATACAGTGATTGATCCATAGCAATACCTCTCCTCAAGTAGCCAAGTCTCTCTTCAGTCCTCAGCCTTTCAGTGACAGGGTCCCTTGATCTCTGCTTCCATAAACCACGAAGACAGACCACTGCCCTGCCTCACAGTCTTGGTGCTGCTCCTTCGTCCTGTGTCAAGGTCTCTTTGCCTCTTGTCTTGGCCTGTTTCAGTCTCCTGGTCTCCTGTGCTCAGTCTCCTGTCTCCATCCTGCAGTCTCTGGTGCCCCTGGTCTTAGCCTTTGCCTCTCCAGACATAGACTTTTCTTCTCTCTGTGTCCAAGATGGCTCTGATAACCCACAGGAATGGCTTTGATAGAGATGTGATTTTTATCTTTCCGCTGACCTTACCCCCCAAGGAAATAAAGAAGAGTGTCTTGGTTCCTATCCTCTACTGAGGTGGAGATTTCATCCCACTGTAGTACTATCCATTAGAGAGCACAGGACTCCCTCCAAAATGGGATTATAACCACAGGCACAGAGGCAGTATGAACAAGACATCACAAAGCGGGTTGTAGCTAGAAGGGTGATATTAATGGCCTGGATCTGAGTGACGATCCTGAGAGATGAGTGTGTAACAAGTTTAGCACAATCTCAGTGAATGGTAAGTGTCTGGTGAAGGCTCTCTCCCACTACTGTTGCTCCCTGGAAAAGTGGACATCTCTTTTTTGGAGAGGTCACAGCCAGGGCAGGTCAAGTATAGCTAAGTTGGTTCAGCCCTGCACAGAAAGAGTAGCTTTGTCTGTAGCAAGATCCTCACCACAAATGTAACTTTCCATTAAGTTCCCAAGTGAATTCCAGTCATAGAGACTGTTGTTGTAAGCACCTATCCAGTTGATTCTGACTGATGGAACTCCTTGTGTCCCGAGAGTTCATAGCGCAAGGTGGCCGACACTGTGCTAAGCTGGAAGTCTGCAAACTGCAGCCTGAATCTGCCACCACCTGTTTTCGTGTGGCTTAAAGAGTTACGTCTTGGAAACCCGCAGGGGCAGCTCTGCCCCGTCACAGGGGTTGCTGTGGGTTGGAACTGACTTGACGGCAGTCAGGTTTATGAGGTAAGAATGTTTTTTACGTTTTTCAGTAGTTGGGTGTGTGTGTGAATCAAAAGGATACTATTTTTGAGAAAATTACATAGTTTCAAGTCCAGTGTCAGTAAATAAAGCTTTATTAGCATACTGTCACATTCATCTATGGTTTTCCCTTGGCTGCTTTCCCTCACCAGCAGGACAGAGACCGTGGGAGACAGTAAACGTTTCCTATCTGACCTCTTCCTGAAAGAGTTTACTGAGCCCTCTTCTAAAATAAAAAACAAAAAACCCATTGGCCTTGTGTAAATTCGGACTGATAGCAACCGTATATAGGACAAACTCGAACTGCTTCCAAAGGTTCCTGAGATAGTAATTCTTTTTATTACTAATCATTTTATTGGGGGCTCTTATAAAACTTATAATAATCAATAATTCAATTGTATTAAGCACACTTGTACATACGTTGCCATCAACATTTCCCAAACATTTTCTTTCTACTTGAGTCCTTGGTTTCCGCTCCCCTTTTTTTCCCTCCCTCCCCAAGCCACCCACCCTCACGAGTCCTTGATCAATTATATAGTATTATTGTTGCTTTGTTGTCTCCCTTCACCCACATTTCTGTGATTCATCCCCCTCTGCCCCTACCCTCATGATATTGCTGCTCCCACTACTGTTCCTGAGGGTTTTATCTGTCCTGAATTCCTTATGTCCAGAGTTTTTATCTGTACCAATGTGTGTACAGTGAACCCTCGCCACTTTGCGCTTCGACTTCCGCGGCTTCACTCTATCACGGTTTTTGCGTAACAGCGCATGCTCTGTCATTACTGCCACTGATTGGCTCATACTGTACACGCTTGATGCCATAAATAATATAATAAATAATAAATGATAATTGTAACGTCCAAAATGTTTTACTGTATTTTCCCTTTTTCGTTTAATAAATTGGGTAATATGAGTGTAATGGTGACTAAAGGGTGTTTTTTCATGTCCTCTATGCTCTAACTACGAAAATATTTGATTTACAAATAAGGAATCCTATTTCGCGGCATTTCATTTATCACGGTAGGGTCTAGAACCGATTAACCGCGATAAACGAGGGTTCACTGTACTCTGGTCTAGTCAGATTTGTAAGGTAGTGGTAGTGGGGGGAGAGGGGGCGCAGGGGAGAAGGAATCATTCATGAACTAGAGGAATGATGCCTGTTTCGTCAGTGCTATACTGCACCCTGATTGAATCATCCCTTCCTTGTAACCCTTCTGTGGGGGGATGTTCAATTGTCTACAGATGGACTTTGAGTCTCCACTCTAACCCCCCTCTTTCACATCGATATAATTGTTTGTTTGGGATATTTTGATACCTAATACCTGATCCTGTCAACACCTCCTAATCAGACAGGCTGGTGTGCTTCTTCCATGTGGGCTTTGTTGCTTCCTTGCTAGATGGCCGCTTGTTTATCTTCAAGCCTTTAAGATCCCAGATGCTTTATATTTTGATCACCGGCACCATCAGCTTTCTTTACCACATTTGCTTCTGCACCCATTTTGTCTTCAGCAATCATATCGGGAAGGTGAGTTGAGGTAGTAATTCTTTATGGGAACAGACAGCCTCTTCTTGCTCCCAAGGAGCAGCTGGTGGTTTTGAACCACTGACCTTGTGGTTAGAACCCCAGCTCATAACCCACTACCCCAATCCCTATAGTACTGTCAATGCTCATATAATAGTTGGAAACCTTTATCCCCATTTTGCAAGCGGCGGGGTTAGAAGCAGAATGGTCAAGGGGCTCACCCAGGTCACACAGGTGGCCAGTGGAGCTGAGGCAGCCTCGCTCCAGAGGTAGCACGTAACCACTGTGCCATGCCTTCTCATCCCACAGTCACCGTAACAGCTCATGGGCGGCCCATCAGATGGTTCGCTAGCTTAAATGCCAGGATACCTAGCCCTGGCCTGGGTTCTGCAGAAGCAATTAGTCACACTTCCAAAGGCTGCTTGCTCACTTGGCCCAGCCCATCTCCACACCCCACCCAGCTGCCAGGTGTGTGACTCAGCACAGGGCCTGCCCAGCCTGACTGCCAAGGCCCCAGGTTTCTCCCTTCAGACCAGCCACAGGTGGTGGTGCAACCAGCAGGTCAGTGGTTCAAGCTAAAACCAGCTGTTCTGCAGGAGGACAGACCCGTCTATCTGCTTCTATAAAGACGCCCAGCCTGGGATGCCCTATGGGGAGTTCTCTGTTCTATAGGGGCGCCATGAGTTGGGGTAGACTCTGTGGCAACAGGTCTGGTGGGTTTATAGAATGAACTGGAGTTCTTGGGGGTAGGGAGTAGGCGCAAATGGTTCAGTGCTCGACTAGTAGCTGAAAGGTTGGTGGTTCGAACCCACCCAGAAGTACCTTGGGAGATCGCTCTGGCAAACTGTCTTGGACAGGTCACCGCCGTGACAACCCCGGGGAGCAGTTCTGCTTGACCCAGATGAGATCGCTGTGGGTTGGAATTGACGCGACGACAAGGAGCAAAACCAAGACAATAAAAAAGTCACTTTTCTCACATCAGACACGTCCATGGCTAGCTTCCAGGAACCCTGTGTACTACAGAACAAAACACTGCCCCGTCTTGTACCATCCTCATCCTCATCCCTGCACCTCATCCCATTGTGTCAGCCACGATGTCGGTTCATCTCACTGGGTCCTCCTCTTCCAGCATCATGAGGGCCTTCTTCAGGGACTGGTTCCCCCTATACCGTGGCGGCAGTACGTGAGATGAAGGTTCACCATCCTCGCTTCTCTGGCACATTCTGGCTGCACTTCCTCCCACAGGGATTTGTTCATGCTCCTGGCAGCCCAGAGTATATTCAATATTCTTGGCCTACTCCATAATTCAAAGGCATCACTTTTCCTCCCATCTTCCTTATTTGCAGTCCAGTCCTTGTATATGTCTATGGTGAAGGGTCAGCGTATTGGATAGCGCCGGCCGACACAGACCTTTGCCATCCTTGCTGGAGGACCATGCTGCCGTAAGAGACAAACCACCGAGAATGGAGGAGGACTTATTTGACTTCCTCTGGCTTCCTATTGCCAGGAGGCAGGAGACAGGCCTGTCTCCACACGCCGTCCTTCTTTGTCTCTTCCGATGCCAACCGCCCCTCCCACAACACTCTGTTTCCAGGCTGGGTTTGACCATCTGTTGCAGCAGCCACACAGAACTCACAAGCAACACTCACCATGAAGGGGCTTATTGGGCAAGGTCATGGGTTACCACAAGTCAAGGGTCAGCAAACAGTGGGGATACCACTATTGGTTCCAGCAATATCATCCGGTCCCCAGTCTCTCAGCTACATGGTCCCTTGGCCTTTGCCTCCAAGGGCCAGGAAGACACCCTTGGGCCCGGAGAAGGGCCCCCCTGGTGTCAGCACTGCCCGGCTGAGCCTCCATGCCGCCCGCTGGCGCAACTGGTCTCTGCAGCCTCTGTCATTTCCAAACGATCCTGCGATTTTTCTCTGTGCCCCAGACGGCTCTGCTATCCTGAGAATGGCTTTCATGGGGGTGTGGTGTGTCTTCCCAAGGAAGATGAAGGGTAGGGTCTTAGGTCCCACCTTCTGCTCAAACAACTCACTGTCATTGAGTCAAAACTGACTCCCAACGACTCTCTAGGACAGGGCAGCACTGCCCCTGTGAGTGTCTGAGAGAGACTGCATCTGTTTATGGGAGTAGAAAGCCCTGTCTTTCTCCCGAGAAGTGGCTGATGGTTTCTAACTGCTGACCTTGCAGATTGCAGCCCCACACGTAACCACTACGCCACCATCCCTCCTTCACATGGAAAATAATAGTATTAAACAATACTTAAATCCCTTAATAGTCTCTCTTTTTGTTGTTCCTTAGATCCAGTTCTCATTTTGGGACCTTTTGTTGGTTTCTGTAGCACATAATTCTGTCTCCCTGATGCGTGAGCCATCATTACCTGTATCCCCTGCCCTAGAGTCACTGCTTCATTCGGCAGGTATTTACTGAGCACTCACCATGTGCCAGCCTCCGTACTAGACCCTAGAGATTCAGTGAAATCTAAAGGAGGGAGCAGAGGAGGACAGGTGAGTAAACCAATAAGAAGGATGGTGGGACAGTGGCTGATGAGCCGCATCCTCCTTCAGGTGCAAGTGTCTCCTGCTCAGGGCGTCTCTGGACACCCCGTGGAAATGACATGTCCCTCGCCGCACACTCCATGAATCTTTTTGCTGACATATTTCTCTAGAGCCTTTCTCATGATCTGACTTGAATGCATTTATTTATTTCTTTATCTGCATACTCCACGAAGGCAGAGACTCTCAGTTAATCTACCTTCTTAAAAAAAAAGTTAAAGGCTGCTCATTTCCCTGCACCTAGAACAGGGTTTGCTGGGCAAATAGTGGATGGTTAAGAATTATTCCGGAGCTCCGGCAGCACAGTGGATCAAGCGCTCAGCGGTTAGAACCCGGCAGCCACTCCGTGGGTGGGAGATGTGGCAGTCCGCTCCCAGAAAGATGACAGCCTTGGGCACCCATGGGACAGTTCTATTCTGTCCCACGGCGAGGCAGAATTACTATGAGTCAGAATCAACTCGATGGCAGTGAGTCGATCCACATTGGTTGAATGTAGAATGAATGAGCACGTGAGAGAGAGGATGAATAGAGGCAGGAGTGCGCAAGTGTGAGTGTCACAAAGGAGGAGGCTGGCAGGAGGACTAGGGCTGCGGGTGGCTTCAGAACTCAGGATTAGGATCTGGGAGGAGCAAGATAAGTGCTGGTGGAAGTGATTGGTGGTTTGCAGAGGCAGAGAATGCATTCTCATCCTCTCCAGGGTCTGAGCATCCAGCCCAGTGCTTGGCCCGGCCTGGATGGGTGCTGATTTCCATGGCTGCTGGGAGGAGGCCCCGACCAGATGGCTGGCTCAGAAGGTCCCTTCTTACCCAGAGTTTCCATGACGCTGTGAGTGGGAAGAAAAACTCTGATGTGAACTCTGCACCAACTAGGGCTGGTTTTGGCTCTTGGCAGGCACCCCAAGGGAAGCTGGTGGCATTTTGTGCCAGTGAGATCACAGTTGGCTGGTAGCCATGGCCTAGGAGAGTTCATGGTACTGGTGGGAGTTGGTGTCCCATGGGAGAAGCTGGCTAAGAATGTTAGGACCTAAGGATGCACTGTGGATGTGCCTCGCTCTGCCCATTCAGTTAGTCACTCATTCATTCTTCAGATATTTACAGAGCGCTTCCTCTGAGCAAGAAACCATTGAGTGGACAGTCAGGAAGACTTGATCCATCTCCTGGAAGACTGCAGATATTAGAAGCCAGTAGTTTAGCCGGCCTCCTACTCCTGGAAAACTCCTGTTATTCTCCTAGTATCTCCTCACCTAGAGAATTAGCTCCTATGGGCTGAAATCTCGCTGCAATGGCCAACAGCGTCTGAGCATTCTGGTGAGAGACTTCCTGTGTCTGAACTATGGGCACCCTGTGCACAGGGTCGACAAACAGTCTGCTCATGAAGCCCAGGACTGGGTGGCCCTGTTGATGGTGACACAGATCTCTTATGGGCACTAAACTCAGGAGAAGCTTTGGCAACCATCACTATAAGATGTTCTTCTTCTCCTTAAGGAGGAGAAAAGTAAAACCCGGAGAGGTAATGCAACCAGTCATTCTAAGAAGTATAGAATCATCAGGCTGTCTTAACATCACAGTTTTGGTCAATTCACCATTCCTTTGGACTACAGTTTCCTTGCTGAAAAACCAGGGCGGTGACACCTCCTCAGCTCTACCTCTGCAAATTGACCCGAGAAATGGAGTGATGCCGTCCTTGGAAAAACACGTGGTCCTACGTGAAAACAGGAGGTGTATTACAGCCATAGAAGCAGTGCTGCCTGTGCGAAGGTGAATGGGATTATACCCACAAATATATAGAGACATTTGACAGAAGATATTGGACCTGTGTATTTATAGGTGCTACAAAGAAATCCATGAATATAGGTAAACATAGAGAAGGGCAGAGTTATGAAAAATTCCAAGCCAGAAACAAACACCTTGAAGGGAAAGGGTGGCTGGGCCTGGGGCTCAGGACCATAGCCTTTGGGGACAGCAAGGTGATTTGGCCTAACATCCTCCATAGAGGTAATGTTCTGCATCCGACTTGGGTGAGTAGGAACCGGGCAGTATAAGGGAAGCTTCTACTTAAGGTACGGTGGTTGGTCTCTCCTTGTCTGGAGCAAAGAAGAGTATAGAGAATAAAAAAGGTATGGAAACAATTAGGACTAATGAACCACACATGCATTAGCCTCCCTGACCCTGAGACCAGAAAAGCTCAATGGTGCTCGGCTATCATTGGAGACTGTTCTGAAAGGGAATAGGAAATCCTGGATAGAGTGGAGGAAAAAATGTGGAACAAAATTTGAAATACCAAAAAAGACCAGACTTACTGGTCTGATGGCCAATGATTATCAAAGCATCTTGAAGAAGAGGCATAATATGAAGAAGAATGTGGCTTTCACTAACAGGAAGAATGTGGCTTTTACTAAGAGGAAGGCTTTTACGAACAACCTGTGATATGCAAATGACACCACCTTGTTTCCTGAAGGTGAGGAGGACTTGTTGCAATTGCTAATGAAGAGCAAGGATTGTAGCCTTCAGTATGGATCCCGATTATGTTTTCTTTGGATCCACTATCCATTCTCATGGAAACAGCATTCAAGAGATCAAAAGATGTGACATGTTGCCTTGGGTAAATCTCCACAAGACCTCTTTAGAGGACTGAAGAGCAAAGACATTACTTTGAGGACTAAGGTGCAACTGACGCAAGCATCGGAGTCTCCCTTGCATCATCTGCATGTGAAAGTTGGACACTGAATAAAGAAGACTGTAGAAGAACTGATGCATTTGAATTGTGGTGCCGGAGAAGACTATTGAAAGTACCATGGACTGCTAAAAGGATACACAGATCTGTGTTGGAAGAAGTACAGTCAGAGTGCTCCTTAGAGTCAAGGATGGCAAGACTTCATCTTACATACTTTGGACAGATGGTCAGGAGACATCCCTGGAGAAGGACATGTTAGGTAAAATGGAGCGGCAGTGAAAGAGGAAGGTCCTCATCGAGATGGATCAACACCGTGGCTGCATCATCGGGCTCAGGCACAGGAACCATTGTGACGATGGCGCAGGAGGGTGCAGTGCTTCGTTCTGTTGTGCATAGGGTAGTTACAAAATGTCACGTCAACCTGAAGGTAAATAAACATGTACGGACAGTGTTCAACCTGTCAACTAGGTCACAGCCTGATGGGGCCTCCTTGTGGGTGTGGCCTTCTCATAAGGAGGGTCCTGGGAACCTCCCCTCTCTCTGCCTTCACCTGCCTGCTGGCTGATCCTGGTTGCTGCCAGAGCCACCGCCATTGGATCCACATCACTTTGCATGCACCAGCCTGTGATCTTCCTGCATGCTGCCCGTTTTTAACTTTCATGTTTTGCGTGTTGGTATTATGGTTTCCCCATATATTTTAGAGATCAATCCCTTGTCTGGATATATTATTGCTAATTTTTCCCCCGTGTGTGGATTTTGTTTTAATTCTTTTGGGGAAATCTTTTGGTGCACATAAGTGTCCTATTCATAGGGTAGATCTTGCTCGCTCTCTCTTTGGCTGACCATCTACTTTACCACGTCTCATTTCCAAGGAGAATTCTGGCTGTACTTCTAAGACAGATTTGTTTGTTCTTTTGCATACCATTCATTGTTCTTCACCAGCCCCAGGGTCAACTTAACAGCGGCTAGTATTTTCAGACAGGTTCCTGGTGAAGATAAAACGCTTTGGCATCCTACAAAGCTGCGACACATTCCTAGTTCCAACAGTTACTAGCTGTCTGGGCAGTCAAGACACTTAGCCTCTCTTAGCCTCGGTTTCGTCATCTAGGGAATTGGAGTAATAAAATGACTACTCAAAGAGTAAGTAGTTTCAAGTATTAAATGTGGGGATGCATGGGTAGTACTTAAAGCAGCCTGGCACATAGTAAGGGTCCAGAAATCTTCACCAACCAGTGGCCTTGAAGACCCAGACACTATTCTTTCTGATTGTTGTGCACCATCTAGTTTCATCACACTCTGATGGAGGTTCAGTGATCTCTTCCATACCGTTAGCCACCCAGCCAAGTCTGACATATGGTGACCCGTGTGTGCCAGAGTACAGCTGTGAGCATAGGGTTTCAGTGGTTGGTTTTTCAAAAGCGGGTGACCAGGCTTCTCTTCTGAGGTGCTTCTGGGACTTGAACCTGCAACCTTTCAGTTATAAACCTAGTGTGCTACCTGTACCACCAGGGCCCACTGCTCTCGACTCACAACAACCCTGTAGGACAGAGTAGAATTGATCACTAGGGTTTCTGAGGCTGTAAATCTTTTTTTTAAAACAGTTTTATTGGCACATAGTCTACATAACATATAATTCAATAGTTCAGTCATATCAGGAAGAGTTGCACAATTAATTTTAGAACATTTTCTTCTTTCTTGTACTCACCATGATTAGCTCTCCATTTCCCCCAACCTCCCCTGCCTGTATCTCCAAGAAATCATTAGTCCAGTTACTGCCGCTATAGATGTACCTACCTGAATTCCATATACAGAAAAGCATACCAAAACCAAAACAAAACCCTCAAAACTAACCAAATTGAAAAAATAAAACAGAGGAAAAACCTCAATCAAAACAAATAGAAAATATTGAAAAACTTGAACAAATTTAAAATGGATCAAAAGGGAGATCAAATGATTAGGTGTTAACGTTTAACCTAACTACATCTACCAAAATAACCTTTGCAATACTGTCTGATAACAAGGCTATTTACATCCCTCAGCTATGGTCCGAAGGAATTCACAGGAGGCTGAATCCATGTGTGCACCCTGCAAATGGATTTTGGGCTTCCACCGTTAACCATAGCCTTCTGAAAACCAGGTGTTCACAATTGAAGTTCTGATGTCATTCCCTCCTTTGAGTTTGGATTGTAGTATTTACAATCCTTGGATCGCACAGGCTGGTGTGCTTCTTCCATGTGGACTTAGTTGACGCCTCACTTAGATGGCTGCTTGTTTATACTCAAACCTTTAAGACCCAGACACTATTCTTTCTGATTGCTGGACACCATCTAGTTTCTTCACTATAGTTTCAGTGATCTCTCCCCTCTCTTCAGTGATCTGTTCATGGGGCGAGCATCAAGTAGGGTCATGCCAAAAGAATGAATTGTTCTTTCCTTGGGGTTAGAATTAAGTGTGAACCCAAAATCCATTCATAGATCTATGGTTTATATTTGTTTCTAGGTCACCTTAGAGACATCATTGTCGATTTGTATTAGAGAACATTATCAATCATCTTCCTGTGGCATAAGATAGTTCTATTGATAGTGTCATTAATTTAGTCAATGGTATAGAATTTAAAACACAGTTGTGAAAGGAAATTATACAACTCTAGGCTGGTTATGAACCACAATACATGAATTGTTGACTTGTACAGATTAAACTTTTAAATGACTGCACACTATTTACACACAAAAAATGGGGTTGGTCATAGGACAAAACTTTCCATAATATTCATTGACAGTGACAGAACCATGTCTACCAGATTAGTACATGTCATAATCAAGTGAGGAGGGTATTAAAATAGTAAGTGTGTGGTAGTCCTGGCCCACCATTCATTGTGCACCTTCAAGGCAAGAGATCCCAATCAAGGTCCAACGACTACCAGTTCTATACCCTTGGGATAGCAGCCATCCACTTCTTCTCACACTAGGGATTTTCAGCCTTAAGTTCAAGGTCTACAAGTGAATTTGAGATAAGCTCAGAACACTTAGTGGGGTTTCCACATAGAGTTCTTCTGGTAGAGCCTATGCCTGAGGCTCTAAATCTTAGTGAAGATTGACTACCTGTTCTTTCTCCCAGAGCAGTCAGTAGGCTCAACCCAATAGCCTTCTTGTTAGCAGCCCATATTCACCCACTCTGCTCCCAGGGTTCTTGTCCGCCGCAGAACATCTTAGCAAATAGTGTTTATATTGTTGTTAACGCCTCCTTTACAATCATGCTGATGGAATTTCCATGGTTTATATCGACTGCTCCTGAGATGAGAAAAATACAACTCCCTGAAGGCCATCTTCCTGGAGTGGCCTGGCTAGTGTGTGACTGGCCAGGATTCCTAGCCAGCCCAGACCACAATTCTCTCCTTCTGTCCCTCGCCTCACAGTTGCTGAATATTCAGGAGACCACTGCTACTCCCCACTCAAAGACCTTTGTTCCTTGTTCATAACAGTTCTTTGTTGCTGCCCAGATGGAGGAAGCAGCCTCCACCCCCACTCCTATATTTGCCTTAGGCTTTTGCTGTTATAAATGGGAGTGTGTCATATCCTTGGGGTGTGTTGGGCCAGGGAGAAAAGGTGGAGTTGAGTCTCTGGCAGTCTCTGGCAAGCTGACATGTGTCTGTGTATCATCTGCAGTGGCACAGCCAGTCCATGTGTCTGAACATGCCCATCAGAGAGGCAGTGGCTTCATTAAATGTGCATCACCAGACTCTTGCTCCTCAGCAAGGCCCCCTGCATCCCAGCCCAGGTGTCCTTCCTGCTCCTTCAGCCTCCTCATCCCGGGAGTTCTAAATGCGCCGATGGAGCTTGCTGCCTGCTGGCACTATGCTCAGTCCTTGGGTGAATAATTGAAAGACGCTTTGACCCTATCAACCACTTCTGGGAAGCAAGATTAGTCAGGTCTATTCCTATAAAGATTTCCAGCCTCTGAAACCCTAGGGCACAGTTCTACTCTGTCCTATGGGGTGACTATGAGTTGGAACCAGCTCAGTGGCAGAGGGTAATGCCCACAAAAGCAGCCCTGATAGCACAAGGGTTAAGCACTTGGCTACTAACTGAAAGGTTGGTGGTTCAAACCCACCTGCCACTCCAAGGGAGAAAAGACTGGGCCATCTCAACCTGCTTCCATAATGATGACAGCCCAGGAAATCCTGCGTGACTGGTCTGTCATCTGGAGTCACCGGGGTGGAACTTTCTCAAATTTTAATGTAAAGAGAACATGTATTAAGTCCTAAGCAGGACAAGACAAGACACAGGCATCCTCTGAATGAGGGAGACCATGACACAATGTGGTCATGGCGGCCATGGGTTTACAGAGAATCAGAGGCATAAGTAGGATGTGGGGTGACAAAGGAAACCATCACAGAGACATGGGTGGTGGTGGATCAATCAATACATCGCACTTCAGAAGCGGGGAGGGGACCATGAGTGGGACACATTAGCTGTGCTAAGTAGAAGAGCTCATAAGATTGGACCAGGGCCTTCTGACCGAGGCAGTCAGGGCATGACTTATGACCATGTGGCCCCAGTCTGATCAGGTGCACACCCAGGCAAGCCCCTAGAGGAGACTGCCCCTCCCTGGGCTGGTTGGGGGAGTAGGGTGTTGGCAGTTTCTGGTGGCAAGATGGTTCCCATTCATGGCTGATGGTTACAAGGAATTCAGTGGAGGCTTAGTCCACGTGGGGACTTTGCAGGTGGATTTAGGGTTTCCACTCTTATTCTTAGCCTCCTGCGAACCTACTACTCAGTATTTCAGCTCCAAAACAAGGGCACACAACAGAGTTCACACACACACACACACACACACACACACACACACACACACGCCCTAGAGGTCAGTCCTGGCCTTGTCTCACAGCGGCCAGAGGGATCAGATCAGATTAGATCAGACAAGCCTGGCATCCCAACTCTGAGGCTCATCGGAGGTCATACCACGCACAGCCTCCCAGAGGATGTCTTCCTTCCGTCTCCAGCCGCCTCTCTGACCACAGCTCTTCGGTTTTTGCTGTGCCCACCAATGTGTAGCCAGCATTGGCCCCTGCCAGGCATAACCCTGACTCTACAGCAGGGACTCAGCAGGCACACAGGCCAGGGCTCATCGCGCCATAGGACGTCTGCCAGGACCCCGCTGGCCATGGCTCGCTCCTTCACGCCCCTAAGGATGCTTAGCTTTGAGGGGGTGAATAGTGAGGGAGCTGTCTGGGGCACCTGTTGCTGTGTCTTAAGCCTGGACTTTCTTGTTTGGTGCCTTCAGGGCTCTTTCAGGGCTGCGCTGCACGTAGTCTCAGGGTCTCTCCCTTCTCACACGGCAGCAAGAACACTGGACCAGAAGCTCCGGGCCTAGAAGCTTCTAAGGTTTCAGTCTTGAGCTGGCAGGGAGTAACCAACCTCCTTTGCATCTTTGGTTCAATTAAATCACAGGTCCAGCTAGGTTCCAGCGGAGAGGGCATAAACAGGGGCACGAACCCCCACTGGTGTTTTGAAACAGACTCTGTCCACTCCATTTTCTCCAGCCACCGGCTCCCCTTAGCTCTCCCTTAAACGCACCACACACACTCCTGCCAAGGGTCTTTGCACTTGCGGTTTCCGCTGTACCTGGGATGTTCCACCCCTACCCCCACCTCTATCCAACGCACAGATCTGCTCCTACCCTTCAGCCAGTCTCAGCTTCTGGGGCTACCTTATCAGAAACCCCATGCCCCCTCTGCCCCCTTTCCTGTTGTACTTTTCTTCATCTCACTCATCCCTCCAGCATAGTCTGTGTTGTCTGCTTATTACTAATTATCTGACCCCTTCCTTGGAACCCTGTGGGTTTCTAAGACTATAACTGTTTGCAGGCGTAGAAAGCCCAGTCTTTCTCCCTTGGAGCTGCTGGTGGTTTCGAACTGTCGACCATGAGTGTTGCAGCCCAACACATGACCGCTACACCACCAGCGCTCCAGTAGCTACTGAAGTGTGTAGGCTTGTCTGTGGTCGGCTAGGGCCTGGCTGGTCTGGCATGACCTTAGCTGGGGCACTTGGCTCTCACTG
Organism: Echinops telfairi; assembly: GCF_000313985.2. Lineage (NCBI taxonomy): Eukaryota > Metazoa > Chordata > Mammalia > Afrosoricida > Tenrecidae > Echinops > Echinops telfairi. The sequence goes on from NW_022103901.1 coordinate 25,549,515, forward strand.
CCCCATTTGGTCTCAGCCCCAAGCAGGTTAGCTTGGGCTTATTCACACCGCTGCAGCTGGGTTCCTGCAAGACCTACCGAGGCCTTGGCTTAGAATTGGCAAAGCATCACTTCTGCTACATCTTTGGTCTCAGAGGGCCACATGGCCAGCCCAGATCCACAAAGACATGTGACACCGTTGGCACAGTGCTTGGCATGTTGGCATTACGCAGCAAATGCCATTATTGTTGTTGTTGTCGTCACCATATAGCTACAGAGCACTTAATGCTTTTCCGAGTTTTATCCCAGACTTGAGTGTACCCTGCACAGTGTGAAGATTATCCGAGCAAAAAATGGCCTATTTGGTAAACAAAGAACAGAGCTTATATAACTTGCCTAAGACCACACCTTTAGCCAGTACCTGAAGCTGGGCACTAGGACTCAGCATAGAACTTAAAGCCAAAAGTGAACCTCCTCGTCACGGGTGGTAATCATTGTCCAGGTAAATTAAATATGTAATTAAGATCCAAATGCTTTGATCCCTATCCCAGCCTAGTGACAGTCTCTGGAATCCAAGTCTCCTGCACAAGCTCACTTGAGCGAGTGATCATTTCTTTTCTCTTCACAGAGAATCCCTCTATGGACTCCATCGGCCTCTGTTCTCCGCCTGTGAACTTCCTGCAAGAACTGCCCAGCTACCAGTCCACGGCACGCCGGAGGACCGCCGTCCCTGGCCGAGAAAAGCCAAGTGGCACTTTGCTGAAACCAACCGACTCTTACAGGTTCCCTTTGCAGGCAGACATCACTGAGAACCTCACCAACCAGTCCATCCGAAAGTATGCTCTGAACATCTCGGATAAGCGGAGACTAAGGTCTGTTCAACAGCCACCTGGACACTGGAGGATGTATGTTGGGAGCAGGGGTGCATTTTCTGAAGTGCTCCCCTAATTATAACTTTATTACTTAGGGGAAAGCTATGTGCTATGTTAAGGAGATCCAAACATGTCAAGCTAACATGTTAAAAGTTTATTTCTTGCTCATGTCAAAGTCCTAAGTTCAGGTCCAACAGAGGACTCTCCTGTCATTCAGGAGCCATCAGAGATGCAGTGCTTTCCCTGTTGTGGCCTCTCGTGGCTCCGAATACCTCAACCCTCCTCAAAGTGTCATTGTTGTCCACATACAGGCGGAGTAGTGGGCGCCCCAGTTAACTGTATTGCACAATAAAGCACCTATCACTGTGTATCTTAAGGCAATGGGAACTGGATTAACCTAAGTCAGCTGAGCAGGTCTTCCACTCTCACTTGGGCTCATTATATCTGTGTCAGCTGTGGGTCAGGTGACTGTCCTCAGCTGCACTGGGGGTGAGCTGGCTGTAGGTTGGTAGCTGGCTGTAGGATGACCTCAGCTTGGGTGGTCATTCCTGTCCACCTAAGCTCATCCTCTACAGGCTTGTTCACAGGATTGTGGCTAGCGCCAAAGCGAGAAGCTTCTAGAAGCAGAAGGCTAGGCCTGGACTAGACACAGCATTACTTCCGCATTCCTTGGTCAAAGCAGATCACAAGGCCAGCTCCTTTAGTGGCGTGGTCATAAGAAATGTTTTAAGGTTGTACCAGAGAAGGGGAGAATGGATTTTGGTAGGTAGCTGGCCATCTGCTCTGTGATCATGGAATTCAGAACATCATTTGTCTTCTTGGTCAGTATGTGGAAGTCAAATCCACAAAGTTGAATCCACTCCTCTGATGCCAACAAAGTTCCAGGAGTTCAATTCTAATTCAGCTGTGCAGGCAGCCCTTCTTCCCCTGATTCTGGCCACCCAGATGGAGATGAGCACTCACAAGGTCCTCCAGACTGCCATGTCTGACCCAGTCCAAAGATGCCACCCTCAAGCTTGGGGGCGCCCATGACACCTTCACTTCTAACTTCTTAGTTATAAACTTGGGGTTCCCTCTTCTTCTTTAGGACACTAGTACTAGCTTAGAATGTCCCCATGCCCCTCACTACTGACCTGTGACACCCCTTCCTCCCTCGAGTTTGATAATCTGCTAGAGTAACTCAGAACTCATGGAAACATAAAGAACCAAGACAAGAACTTGGTTCTTTGAAAGAACAAACACAATTGACTACTGTGGCAATTACATATTCTCTTGTCAACTTGCGAAGGGGTGGAGTGTAGCCTTGACAATCAGGTTGCAGCTTAATGACCTCATTTGAAGACACAATGGGGATAAACAGCTCACTGGAGGCCAGACACACTCTCTCTCTGCTTCGTCTCCCTTTGAGACATTCCTGTTGACAAGCCACATGGAGCTATGCTGATGGCAGCCAGAGCCCTGGAGCTGGAGGAGACACGTAGAGAGCCACACCAGCACTAAGATGCTTCCACTGCCACTGGATCCACAAGACTTTCCATCCACTAGCTTATGATCTTCCTGCATTGGCAGTATTGCATGTGTTGCATGAGTCTAAAGAAGAATTTATGGACTGGTCTCGAACATATGGGCTAATATTGGACTATGGACTTGATCTGGATTGGGCTGGGATGTTTTATTAATATACAATTACTTTTTGATAGAAAGCTCTTTCTTATACACATATGAGTGTCTATGAATTTTGTTTCTCTAGTCTATCCAGACTAACACAACAACCCACTGGCAAACTTAACAAAGGAAGAGCAGAAGATGAAAATGTCAAGGATAAGAAATGATTTTTTTTAAAGGAAAATTATAGACCCATATCCCGTATGAACATAGGTATAAAAGTTCTCAACAAAATCCTAGCCAATAGACTCCAATAAAATATATTTTTAAATGCATCATGAGCAAGTGGGATTAACGTTATGATGCAAGGGTGATTTAACATTATAAAATCATTGTAAATAAAAGTGTTTAGGCCCGATCCGGACCATGCAGCCGCCTCCCCCAGCTCTCCCGAAAGATAGCCTGCTGGACTGTGCAGCCTCCCCCCACCCCCACTCCCCCGCCCCCCCCACCTCTCAAGGCCAGAGCTAGACTGCAGTCCCTGCCTCCAGCATTCCAAGGAGCTTATCTGTCAGGGCAGGGTCTGTACAACCCCTTCCCTCAGTGTTCCAGGAAGATTTACTCACAGACCACACCCTGCCTCAGCCCCTGCAACTGCAGCACCAGAAGGCCTTCCTTCCCTTTATCAGCACATACATCCTTGGCTCAAACCCTAAATATGTCCCACTGCCTCACTGCCAAGCGCGATTTCCCTGACCTAATTCATTGGGTCTCGGAACCTGCCCCGGGGCTCAAGATGCCCCTGTTCCTTTCTCTGCTCTCCCTTCCCTCCCGGGAGTTCTTTCCCTGCCTCAATAAAATCTTTCTCAACTTCACATTCCTGGCTAAATTCTCTGTTCCGCACCTCTTTCTCCAACCTCTCAAAAAGAACCAATTGATCCTATCAATTGACACAAAAGATGGCAGTTGAAAAAAGTTAAACACCCATACCTAGCAAAAACATTCACTAAAATAGGGCTAAAAAGGAAATTTTTCAACATAATAAAGACCAGATATGAAAAAACAACAGCCAACATCTCACTCAATGGAGAGAAACTGAAAACATTGCCCTGGTGAATGGAAACCAGACATAGATGTCCTTGACCACCACAACATTCAGTACTGTGGTGGATGCCCTCACCAGAGTTAGGTCTGGCGCTCTCTCAAAACAACTGGAAATAGCAATACCGTGTGACCCAGCAATCCCTAAAGAAGTAAGTGATAAAGCCCTGAACAGATATGTGCACACCCATGTTCATCGCAGTGCTGCTCACAGTAGCAAGGAGAGGAACAACCAAAATGCCCATCAGTGGAAGAATGGATACATAAACTTTGGTGCATACACACAATGGGATGTTATACATCACTAAGAATCACAATGACATTGTGAAGCACCACATGGCATGGATGGACTTGGAGAGCATTGTGCTGAGCGAGATGAATTGATCACAAAAGGACAAGCATTGTATGAGACCATTGTTATAAAGGAAAAATCAAGACAAAGGTTTTCATACCAAAAGAAACAGACTGTGATGGTTACCAGGGGAGGGAGGGGGAAGCAATAAGCCAGAGGGAAGACAGTGTTAACTGTGTGAAGGGTGAGATCGTAGTCCACAAGAGAGAAGAAAAAACAAAGGGCAAGCTATTGGGAGGTTTGATGAGTAGTTTAAGTTGAATTTAAAATTGATGCTTTGAAATGCAGCCCTCCCCCCAATATCACAATCACAGGTTTAAAACAAAACAGCCCTATCAATCACAACAGAACCTTGTCCAACATATTGTAGTCTTAGAAGATGACTCCCTAGGTTGGAATGCACGCAGAACTCCTACCAAAATATCAAGTTTGTGTCCTGATACAAGGAAGCTTAATTGATAACAACTCCCAAATAGGACAGAGAAAGAGAAGAGTTATCTATTAGGAAGCTAACCAACAGCATCAGCAGCAACAAAGGCTATTTGGTGAATGTCCGAATTATTCCAATTTCCAAGTGATATCTCTCTCTCTCTGAGTGCCATCGGGTCTATGAAGACTCACAGAGACCACGGTTTCTGAGACTATAACTGTTTATGGGAGTAGAATGCCCTGTCTTTCTCCAGAAGAGCAGATGGTGGTTTTGAACTGCAGACCTGGCAATTAGCAGCCCAACTCATAACCACTATGCCACCAGGGTTCCTGACTTCCAAGTACTAATTTTGCCTAATATTAATCACATATCACATGCTGGTGAGCTATCATTCTTAAAATACATGGCAGACCACACCAAAAAGTCCATAAAATCCAGTGAGTACATAAAACACAGTTGCGTATATAAAAGAATTCTATAATTCATTGCCTTGACATCTACTTTCCAACTGACCCCTCCTTATCAATCTAATATAATGAGTCAGAAAGCTGGAGAGGTTAATTCAAATCCAAGCAGGATTCAAATGGTAATTAGCCTCCCCAATGCTTAGAAACAGTAAATTGAGTGTTGATGCAATAATAAATGTATAACAAAATTGATTTTACTTAAATAGGCTGACTCAAATCAAAATGACTACAGTCTTGCTCCCAACTCACAAAAATAGGACGCAATAGCTACCTACAACCGTGGACTCCACCATACCTAAATCATGAAGGTAGCGCAGGGCTCAGGGAAGCGTGGTTCTATTGGGCCTCACAGTAGCTCGATGGTCTCTAACAACAATAAGAAGTTGTGAAAAGAAGGGGTGTTAGAGGAGATAGAGCAGAGGGAGTTGATCTCCCCAGGAGGAAGGTCAGGCTTGGGTCCATACAGTCTTGAGCCTGTTGCCCGGGCTGGGTGTTTTATTTGCTACAGAAGCTTGATGGTCATGGCAATGTCGTTGTGCTTATTTCGTATGCAGGGACATTCAGGAGACGCAAATGAAGTATTTATCTGAGTGGGACCAGTGGAAACAGTACAGCAGCAAGTCTTGGAAGAGGTTTCGAGAGAAGGCTCACGAGTTTGCAACCCACCTGGAACTGTGGCGGGGAGACATCCGCAGCATAGAAGGTAGCACACCCTTCCCTCTGCACCATCTCTTTTGTACAGTCGCATGGAATGTGGCCCGGTCCTGTGCCGTCCTAACACGAATTGTGATGTTTGAGCCCGTTGTTCTGGCCACTGTGTCAACTCATGTCGCGAAGGGTCTTTCTCTTTTTCGTAGACCATGATATTCTTCCCCAGGGACTCGGCCTTTCTGACCACATATCGAGACAAGAGTCTCACCACCCTGGCTTCCAAGGAGTGTTCTAAACGTCCTTCTTCCAAGATAGATTTGTTTGTTCTTCTACTCCAGCGGTTCTCAACCTGTGGATCGCGACCCTCTTGGGGGTCGAACGACCCGTTCACAGGGGTTGCCCGATTCATACAGTAGCAAAATGACAGGAAGTAGCAACAAAAATAATTTTCTGGTTGGGGAGTCACCACAACATGAGGAACTGTATTAATGGGTCTCTGCCTGAGGAAGGGTGAGAACCACTGTTCTAGTTGGCTATGAAATACCCAATACTCTTCACCAACACCGTCATCCAAATGCTTCCATTCTTCCGTGGTCTTCCCTAAGTGTTGTCCATCTTTCACATGCGTATGAGCTGATTGAAAATACCCTGGTTTGGGTCAGGTGCACCTTTGCCCTCCAGGTAAGGACACCCATTATTAGAACTCTTAACACTTATTATTATTTTAACACTTGCTATTAGAACTTGCGATTTAACGTGCCAGTGAAGATGTTCATGTTACTCTTTCACAAATGTGTGGGTGTTTGTTTCCTAATTTGGTAACTGTATTTCCACCGGCATTTCCTGCATTTCAAAGCACTGCTCGAGAGGGGTCTGCAGGCATCTTCAGACTATCAAAGGAGCCCAGAGCTCTGCAAATGTAAGCAGCCCCTCCCTCCCCACGGCACTGAGGTTTGGGGATGCAGTGTGCAAACATTCGGAGTCCATAGATATGCAAGTGGTTATGACTTTCAGCTGCTCACCCAAAGGCTGGAGGTTGGAGTCCACCTGGAGGCACCTTGCAATAAAGGCTTGGTAACCTTTTTCCAGAAAATCAGCCCTTGAGAATCCTGTGGATGTGGAATCATTCAACAGACATGCATCCTGAATAAAGGGCTGTTAATTCTGATCTGGAGGAGACATGCAAAATATTGGAACCGTACATTATAAAAATCTCAGGTTCTGAATTAAATTTGCTTCAAGGCTCCCATTTCCCCCCTCTTTGAAGAGGCTGATGTCAGACATCACAAGCTGTACAGAATGAGAAAGGTGTGACTCGGAAAGCCATAGGGCATAGCCAGCCTCTTAAGGAAACAGCCTTGACTCTGAGTCAGTAGACCGAAGGCTTGGTTGCAAGTTAAAAATACAGATTTAAGGAATGCACATGTCGTATTTGAGTGATTCCCCCATTTAGACCTACTATTTCTAGTCGTATCCCACTGTCGTTCTGTACCCTCCTCTTCAAATGGCCCAAAGATAGAAATGCTCCTGACTTGCACACAGAGACACTGCGCTGGGAAAAAAAAAGACAAATCAGCCTCCACGCAGCCTGGGTTTCCATGAGGCAGAGGAAACTCAGCAGCAGCGCTTTGTATAGAGACACAAAGACTGGAAGTTGTGCCAAGATATAAAATTAGAAAGAAAAACAAACATCTGAGCAATGTAGCCAAGCAGAGACAAAATGCCCCTTAGGATGACCTATTTGTTATGATGAAGGGGGCCCCTAGGGGAGGGTATAGACTGTTCACTGCTCAGGACTACCTGCCAGCATCTCAGAAGACAGGCCAGGTGATTTAAGTAGAAAAGAAAGTCAACTATGGGAAACCCTGGGACGCTCTCCTCCTTTCACACGATGGGACCCTTATGAGTCCGCCGCTACAAGACACCCTCAAAGCCAAACTCACTGTTACTGAGTCAATTCCAGCTCATCCCCACCCTGTAGGGCAGAGTGGAACTGCCCTGTGAGTTTCCCAGACTGCAGCGCTCTATGGGAGTAGAAAATGGAATACCTGGGAACTTTTGTATCGAAAGGCATACAAGATTTCTACAGAGCAAACGATAAAACATTGAGAAGAAATTAAATCATTAAATACAAAGGAGCTTCAAGTAGTTTGTGAAAAAAATCCCATTCACTTGCAATTCCATGTTTCCCCATGATTTTTTGGAAGCCCTCTCTTGTACTATAGGCATAGATCAGAAGGTCACGTTCCCTCAAATTGATCTATCTTTAGCACGTCATCCCAATCAGAATCCAAGCAGATTTCATGCATGCATGAAAATGACTACATTGATTCTAAAATGTATATCAAGGGCAAAGGGTCAAGAAGGAAGACAGACATAGTACCAGATTCTGAACTGTCATCAAGTCAATTCTGACTCATAGTGACTTTATAGGACAGTGGTTCTCAACCTTCCTAATGCAGCGACCCTTTCATGCAGTTCCTCATGTGGTGATGACCCCCCAGCCATAACATTATTTTTGTTGCTACTTCCTCACTGTCATTTTGCCACTGTTATGAATCAGGCAACCCCTGTGAAAGGGTCGATTGACCCCTGAAAGGGCCCACGACCCACAGGTTGAGAACCACTGCTGTAGGGTTTCCTGTATACTAAAGCAAATAGCCTCATTTATCTCTCACCCTTGGAGCAGCTGATGGGTTTGAATGGATACTCTTGTAATTAGCAGGCCAACATTTAATCAACGGTCTTTCTAGGACTCATTAGTATCAGATAACCCCATCACTGCTGAGTTAATTCAGACTCACAGCATTGACCCTATAAGACAGGGTAGAACTGCCCTTTTGGATTTCCAAGGCTGTAAATCTTTTCAGGAGCTGAAAGCATCATCTTTCTCTTGGGGAGCAGTTGGTGTGCTTGACCTGCTGACTTGTGATGAGCAGCACAAAGCATAACCCACCATGCCACTGAAGACCAAACCAAACTCATTGCTGCCAAGTTGGTGCCAGCTCATAGCCACTCGGTAGGACAGTAGAACTGCCCCTGTGAGTTTCCGAGACTGTAACTCTACAGGATAGAAAGCCTCTCTTTCTCCCCAGGAGCGGCTGGTGGTTTCGAACTGCTGACCTTGCAGTTAGCAGCCCAATGGGGTTTCAGCCCAGTGTAAGTAATCGCCACACCACTGGGCCTCCTTTAGTACCAGATATCAAAGCTTATTATAGAAATCTCCAGTACTTAAGACAGTGTGGTCCTGGGGCAAGGCTACACAAACCGACCAATGGAACTGAGTTGAGAGTTCAAAAGCCGATCCAGGTCTACATGACTGGTGGACTTGCAGCAGGAGCACTATTGCAATTCATTGAGAAAAGGACTGTCTTTTCAATAAAGGGTGCTGAGCGTGAGACACTCGACTTGGAAAAGAGAAATATTCTTGTTATGTTTATTTTTATTTTGTTGTTGAGAATACACATACACACAATTCCACCATTTCTGCATGTGCCGTTCAGTGACGCTAATTACCGTCTTCCATTGTGCAACCATTCACACGCTCCTTTTCTGAGTTGTTCTTCCCTCGTTGACACACAATCATTACCCCACAGGTTGAGAAGGTAAATATTGAGTCACCCTTCATACCAGCTCAAGGAAGTAATTCCAGATGGATCTTCCATCTTCAAGCGTATCGTTAAGGCTTCCAGCCAGTGGCAGGAAAAATGAGACGTTTCTTCTTCAGTCTTTGACAAGGGTCCCCCCAACCTCTGCTCCCCGTGGTGGATTGAGATGATGGTGTGGGTCTGACTGTTTTTTCTCCCCCCAGGGAAGTTTGGCACTGGAATTCGATCTTATTTCTCCTTCCTGCGGTTCCTGGTGCTGCTGAATTTGGTGATGTTTCTGATCATCTTTATGCTGGTGCTGCTCCCAGTCCTGCTAACCAAATACAAGATCACGAATAGCAGTTTCATGTTCATCCCAGCCAAAGACATAAGTGAGTGACATCTGCTCACGATAGAAGTGCTCCTTTTGAAAATTTAATTAATTCGTTTATTTTTTAACAGTGTCACTAACATACAACTCACATCATACATTTCAGTAGTTTGATCACATTCATAAGAGTTGTGCAACTCTCAAGGCTATCAATTCCAGGACACATCTTCCTTTTACTCACTGTAGTTAGCTCGCCATTTCCTGCCACCCTCACCTGCCATGCCCCCTCGAAACTATTAATTCAGTTGTTGTCTCTCTAGGTTTACCTGTCCTGGTTTCATACACAAAAAACCATAAAGAATCAAAGCAAAACACACAACAAAAACCTCAATGGAAACCAAAGCAGAAAATACTAAAAATTGGAATAATTATACACTGGATTGTGAGGGAGATCAAAAGACAAGGCGCACAGTTTTATCTAACTATAACTGCAGTTATCTACCCTACCATGTATTCTGTCTGCTAACAAGGCCTGGTTCATAGTCAGGGGATTAATTAGAGGCGTAATTCAAGTAGGGGGGACCCTGTGAATGGGTTTTGGGCTTTCCTTGTCATCCATAGCCTGGAAGTGCTCTTTTCGCTACAATGTTCCTTTTGGAGAAATGCCTAAGTCTTAGATGATGGTCTGGGTCAGAATGGGCAAGGTTATGCTGCAGAAACAAGTTGTTCCCAAGCTACAACATAGTAATCATAAGGTTTATTCCTCACTCATGTCACATGCCCACCACAGGCTGCTGATGGCTTTATTCCAAATTGTCTTCACTCTCTAATCCAGGCAGACAGAACAGCCTCTCCTGGGACCATGGACAATCATTGTGACTAAGCAGAAGCTCTGGTAGTGCAGTGGTTTAAGCATTCTGTGCAGGAGAAAGGTCTGCTGATCAGCTTCCATAAAGATTTACAGTCTTTGAAATTCTACAGGGTCACTATGAGTCAGAATCAACTTGATGGCAGTGGGCTGGGTTTGACTTTGGTAGCCAAGGGAGACAGAGCTGTGGCATTCATGCCCCTGAATATGACACACATCATTTCTGCCTCTTCTCCTTGGCCAAAGCAAGCTCAACCACTCCCTGGTATCAGGGCATCGGAGGAGCACCAAGGGCAGGAAAGGGGACTTTCAGTCAGACTTAATACCAGCTGTTTCCTTCACGGTTTTATCTCTGAGTTCCATTATGATGCTCAGGACTACCATTTCCTGAACACAGGCCACCTCCAGACAGCAGGCCAGTGCTAACCCTGTGTCTTCTTAGTGAGTTCTCAACACAAGTCAAGCCTTCTTAGGGTCCCATTTGTTCGAAGTTTACATTTTAGTCACTCTGTAGATATTTATTTGGTACCCTCTGGGGACCAGGCTCTGTGTTAGGTCTAGGAGCTGGCTTGTTATCAGGCCTCTTGGTATCTTCAGATTTCATGCTTTCTACAGAATAAGAATGCTCTGAAATCACTTTGTGGCTCTTCACATCACCACCCCCTGCCACCACCACCATCACCACCACCACAGCGCTTTCTGTTTTAATTCTACTACCCTTAAAACAAGAACAAAGTGTAACCCCCGACTGACTCTGGGGTCGTCTGCCAGCAGGAATTTATTGAGTGCCCTACTGTATGTTGTCTCCTGCTGCCTGATTTCCTAATATGTTCATTCTCCAGATAAGGATGGACTGCTACCAAGGGAACATCACCCTGGAGACCGGTTCAAGCCTTCCCTCTGCTGGTTCCTTAAACTGTCGGAACCTTAGTTTGTTTACCCATCAATTGAGGGTGATCATGCAAATAATGAGATGATTCGTTCCTTATTTAAATAACATCTCATTTTAAAAGTAGCAAATACTTATTTAACTTGTAAAGGTTTTTCAGTTACTTATAAAGCACACAACGGATTTTTAATATTTGATGTAAAATTTAAATTGTAAACAAACCTTATTCAAAAGTACTCCTAATTTGAATTGCAAATAAGCCTCTGGGTGTAGATCATTTAGTACGGTGCTAAGCCCATGCAAAGCACTCAGTCAATAGTTTCTTCAGGTTGTTTCTTTCAAGAAGAGCTGAAGGGTGTGGTGACTGGAGCTCGAAGAAGATAGAGCTGGTCACCTAGCATCTCTTCTTCTACATCATTATTTCCTCCGACTCCACACACACACACACACACACACACACACACACACCTAGTAGGTTTTTCCCTTTTAAAGGCAAGATCAGAAGCCAACCACCCTGCCACCCCTACGCCATTTCTCTGTCTGCCTTTCTTCTTTTTAGAATAATCTTCCTTCGGTCGATGTTGATTGAGCCCCTCCTCTGTGCCAGGCCCCGAGTTGGGTACTGGGGATACAGCAGGAACAACACACAGGTACCCACAGGGTAGACTGCCCAGCAGAAGAAAGTGTTAAGGAAGTGAATCCACAAAGACAGCTGAATTTGGCCATGGGGGAAAGGGAAGGCCTACGTGCTGTGAGATTGAACACCGGGGCACTATAGATTGAGGGTTCCCCACACCCTCTCTGAGGACACAGGCTTCAGCCAAAGCCCACAAGGATGAGTAGAGGCAGTCCGCCATCCTGAGGAGCTAGTGTCTGTTGTGCCTTTAGGCAGAGGGACCTAGAGCAGGGAGTGGCAAACCTGGAGTGGCTGCGTGGCAAACTCTCCCCTAACAGGCCAGATAGTAAATGTTGGCGGCATTGCGGGTCTTTTTGTGACTGTTCAACTCTGCTGGTGTAGTGCAAGTGGCGCAGTAGTTGTGTTTGGCCGCTTACTGGAAGGTTGGTAGTTCCAACCCCTCAACCACTCCTTAGGAGCAATGCTTGTTGTTCGCATTACTGTGGTGAGAAGCATGGGGGAACGTAAGTGAACGGGCATAGCTCTGTCCCACAAAGACTGTCTGCACAAAACCAGTGACTGACCAGGTGTGGTCCACTGTGACTTGTCAGGCCCTGGGCTAGAGGGAAAAGGCCCCCAGTGGCACAGCCAGTGTGCCTTCAACTGTTAACTTAAGGTTGGTGGTTTGAACCCACAAACCAAAGGCTCTGTGGCAGAAAGGCAGCCTGCTTCTGCAGAGATTTTAGCCAACAAAAGATGTGTCCCTCAGGCTGCTCATTGGATTTTGGTGCCTTGGTTTGAAGGTTTCAGGCCATAGTTTCCTGGGGCAGCCTAGTTTATTGGCCCAATGATGTGTTTAGTGTTTCTGTCCTTCTTTTTTAATGCCCAGAGCCTGGAATCTTAGAAATTGGCAAACATCCAAGGACTGAAGTGGAAAGCAAATGTTTTGAGAATGATGATGGCAACAAATGTGCTTGACACAATCGATGTATATCTGTATGGATTGTGGTAAGAGTTGTACAAGCCCTCAATAAAATGATTTGAAAAAATTAATTAAAAATAAAGAAATTGGCAAACACATTAATTGGTGTCTAACCCAAAGCACATTAATTGGTCTCTATTTACCTGGAGCAATAGCGGAAGAAGGAGAATCAGGAATAGGAGGATATGAGATGTGGCACTGTGAATTAGATGGTGGACTGCTAACTACAAGTTGGTAGTTCAAACCTACCAGCGGTTACATGGGAGAAAGATGGGACTTTCTATTCCTATAAAGATGTACACTCTTGAAAATCCTAGCTAGGATCGCTATGCATCAGAATTGGCTCACTGGCAGTGGACTTGGTTTGGGGTCCTGGACTATATGGCAAATTACCCCAAGGAGCTATTACCTCCCTTTGCCACGAGACCAGAAGTACTAGATTGTGCCCTGCTACCGTTACAGAACATTTTGCTCAAAGATTCTATAGAATAATCTTGATAAAATTAGGAAGAAATATAAAACGGAATTTCAAAATGTCACAGACTGCAGACTTATGGGAACCATGGAGGCCAAATAAACCCCTGAAACAACTGCTTTGAGATCATCTTAAACCAAAAATATTCCCCAAAGCATTCTTAAAACCTAATGATTATTTAGCCAAACAAGTTAAAAAAATAAAAAAAAAGATCTGCTTTGAGCATTACTCTTTCTTTTTCATTATTCTTTCTTAGAACTAGCTATATGATATCAAATTGACAGCTCAAAATAAATAAATAAACAAAACTTGCTTCCAATTTGACACATAGTGATCCCAGAGGACAGGGTAGAATGGCATATCAGAGTTTCCAGGGCTCTTTGGGACCCGAAAGCCTCCTCTTTCTCTTGAGGAGCAGCCGGTAGGTTCGAACTGCTGACCACGCCATTAGCCCAGTGTGTGTCGCCCACTTGAAAGGCAGGAACATTAAGGGCAGTAAGTTTATGTCAACGAGGGAGGAATAACTCAGGTGGGCAAGGATGGTCGGATAGCATGAAGGATGTAATTAATGTCAGTAAATTGCACGAAGAGCTTTGAGAAGTTCATGGAAAACTTCCATTATCTTTTCATTTCACTTTCCCTTGAACTAGCTGAAGCCCTCTCACACATGCAGAAACTGCAGAATTGGTAAGTTTTCCTGTGAATATTCTCAACAATAATAACACAAGAAGTAAAATTAGGGGAAATTGCATTTCAGCCAAGAGTGTCCTACTGTGGTCAATAGGAGTGGAAATTGGCTTGACAGTTGTTTTGAGTGGCGGCTAATGGTAACAGTTTTGGGCCCCAGACTCCTTTGACAGAACCCTGCAGGCACCATGGCCAAACATATGGCTTCTAACCAAAAAAATCAGCAGTTTGAAACCATCATCTGCTCTGATGGGGGAAGCCATGACCGTAAACCATGCACTGTATTCCAGTGGCACGCCGTTCAGCTTCCACTTTTCTAAACAGACGAGTCAAAAGCCTTGATCTGCCCACCGCATTTGATTTTCAAAAGTGTCTTGCATGTTTCTGGGGTCACGTTTGCCTCAAAACAACTCGGGGGAATTGCTTGGAGTGCAAAGTAGAGAACTTCCTGGCCATCTCCTTCCATCCTCGCATGCCTTGCCAGTGAGATGACGCTCCCTCCTGTTTGCACCAGCCGTTCCAACGCCTTACCTAATCCTTTTCCTTGTCTTTCTCTGTCACTTGACGGTGATCGTTTCTAGGACAAGAACTGCTTCTTACTCAACTTTTCATCCCCAGCATCCATCTGGCACATCAGGATCAAGGAATATACGTGTTAGAATACTTAAATGGCAGCGCTGGGTTTAGCCTGAGGAGGAATAGACTGGATTACCTCTCTTGTTTTAACAAAGGGGAAACTGAGGCTGATAGAAGGATTATGGGAGATTGTGTTATTCCCTGAGTGTAGTAGTGACCTTGCTTGGCCTCCTCAAGTGGGTGGAGAACGCTGCTAACTGTTGATGTTGGCCACGTGGCTTCTTGGGGGCAGTGGAGTGTTCAGTGGAAGTGTGTATGTCGTATGGTTGGCTTGCCTTATTGCACTCTTGTGGTCTGCCAGGAGAAGAGTGTACCCTCAAAGTTAGCCACTGCCCTTTCAGCCAGGCCTCCAAAAAGGAGTGACAGGGAACAGACTGAACCCAACCGAAAGTCTGGCTTGGCTTACATCCGTGGAATGAACTCAGACTGCAGACGTGCGTGAGGAAGGAAATGTTTGGTAGTTTAACTCACTAAGACTTTGGGTTTGCTGGTTGTGCAGCAAGAGCTGATAGAAAGGAGAGGTGGGTTCTTTTTTTAAGTATAAAGTAATGTCCCTGGAATTGATGTCAAAACAGCTATTGATTTTAAATGCATGTTTATTTTTTTAAATAAAAGCTTCATGATAATTTGCCCACACATATAAAAAGAGCTGTAGATTGAGTGTGATTAAAATGGTACAGCAGTTATATGAATGACATAGCCCCAAACATTTGCAAACATCAGTCTCCAAATAGAAAACACATGTGCAGAACACATATTATGAGTATTGTATATGGACCCATATGGTTTGGAGCCTGGTCCACACATAGAAAATCACAAATCTATATAATTATATGTATACACATACCTAGATGTGTGTACATATACACAAATACATACACAAAGTCATGGTAAGTGGACAAATGATAGCAACTATAAGCACAATTCCACTGATTATCTCTCTCTTTTTTTCTATAGATATACAGTGTACAGTGTATCCAATAAGCAGCTCTGGACTCGTTTACTTTTACAGTTATATCATAGACCTGCTTTCGGGCACTGTAAGTATTTCACATAATTCTGTTATTGGACCCTAAATCTACTGAAGATGTCGTGAAGAGCAATCGAGTTGGTTTTGACTCATAGCAACTTTATGTACAACAGAATGAACCACTGCGCCAGCCTCGAAATTGTTCTTAGGTGTGAGCCCGTTGGTGCAGCCACTGTGTCAAACCATCTTGTGGAGGGCCTTTCTCTTTTTAGCTGTCCCTCCACTTCACCAAGCATGATGTTCCTCTCCAGAGACTGGACTCTTCTGGTAACATGTGCAAAGTATGTGGGATGAAATCTTGCCATCCTTGCCTTTAAGTTGCATTCTGGCTGCCCTTCTTTCATGACAGCTCTGCTTTTCCTTTGAATGGTACTGTCACAAACATCACCATTCAAATGTATCAATCCTTCTTTGGTCTTGCTTACCTGACATTCATATGCTTATGAGGCCATTGTAAATGCCATCGCTTGGGTCAGGCACACCTTAGTCCTTAGTGACATCCTTGCTTTTCAACATTTTAAAGAGGTCTTGTGCAGCAGATTTTCCCAATACATTGCAATCTCTTCAGTGCTGCTGCTGTGAGCATTGTTGTGGATCCAAGCAAGACGAAACTGTAAAGGTGAAACTGAGGTACAGGGAGCCAGACAGACGTAACTGACAGGACAAGGGAGAGCAGAAACAAATAGCTTTATCAGGGGGGAAGCTCCCAGACAAGACAAGGTTCCATGACGTAGGCCAACAGGTCAGGGAAGTTGTGCTCAGCAGCTGGGGGCACAGGTTTTTAAAGGGGTGGTGAGGAATGCCTGGCATTTATGGCAATTAGTATATGGGGTCTGGACACTCCAAGAATTGCTTGTTGACTCCTTGAGGCTTTTTTTGAATCCAGAGCATCTGGTTTGACTGGTTATCTTATCTGGCGGTTATCTTATTTGGCGCTGTGTGCTGCTGACCTTTGGGATGTGCAGGGAAGCATGTGCAGGGCCCTCACCTGCTTCAGCTTAGTCCAAACAGGGCTGCCTAGTTTGGACCCAGCCCAAACATTTCAAACTTCTTAATAGTGGCAATGGGCGGCGTGATCCCTCTTAACTACTTCCTGCTGACATAGGGCGAAGAAAGGGGTGATTAAGAGTTGGAAGGTTCAGGGCCTAGGTTGGCCTGCAGAGGACTCTAAGAGTGGAGAAGAAGCTGATTGAAGGTCAGGTTGGAGATAGTTTTCATTCATTCCTGCAAAAATTTAAACACACACGGAGCTAAAAGTAATAGTACACAGATTATTAACAGAGGTCTTATGAGGCGCATAATCCAGGTCATGGCAGGACTTTGAGACCATGAGAAAGGGCTGGTGGTGCCCCACTGACATTTCCTGATTTCCTTGGCCATGTCGCAGAGCGCTTTAACATTTTATTTAGCTACTTTCGACTTATTGATATAGTGTTCATACCTTTTTTTTAGCCGTTAGCAGATTTAATTCATGACAGTTTTGAAGGGTTACCTGTGCCAGGGATGTAAGTTGTTGTTGCAAGGAGGTGAGAGACTTTGAGGTGGAATTTATTACTAGCTGGAGTTGTTTGTTAAAGTGTTGTGTTTGGAGTATGCTGTGCCCTCATGGGTGAGTGTGCAGACATGGGCTTGTGGACGCATGAATGCAAGTGAGCAAGTTTGCACTAATGGGTGTGAGTGGGAGTCACAGTCTGCAAACTCCATGCAGAGAAAAGTCGTCCTCATCCTGGTTTTTGAAGTAACAGATTAGCTGTGGTTGGGCATTGGGCAGTGACCAGGAGGGGATGGGAGAGGCTGATTTGAATTAGTTAGGCTGCGGGCGACCTGGTCTGCTCTGTCACTTCCCCATGTTCCCGGGGAACTATCAGCTTGATATCCTTCACATTTCTCACACTGTAGTCTTTCTTACCATGAACACACTCACTTCTTTCTCATCGACTTCTTGGCAAACAGTTTTCTGTAACTTTCAAATTTCTTCACATTCTGGCACAGCCAGACATTCTATAATAAGTTATCCAACTCTTTTTCTGATTATTTGCAACTTACTCTGACCTTCTGAAACTTACTGTTTCCATCTAGACTTAAACATTCATTGAAATGAAAACTGTATTAACTAAGTGTCAGCACTTAAACATTCATTGAAATGAAAACTGTATTAACTAAGTGTCAGCACTTAAACATTCATTGAAATGAAAACAGTATTAACTAAGTGTCAGCAAAGGGTTAAAGGTCTGTTGGGAGTCGCTTCTGCTACGTTGCATAAAGGCTGCTGCGACCATTGACCATTCTCGGGGAGTTTAATGGTTTAGTTATAAGGAAGAAATTGGGGGCTTAAAGTAAAGTACTTGTCACTCAAAGTCAGTGGTCGGAGGTTATTTATGACTTAGTGTTTATCTAGAGTTAAACTCTGGTGAAGGTAGGGCACAGGCTTAAATAGATAGCAGTGGAATGAGATAAGTGTGTCTTGGTGGGAGGGAGCAGTTAAGGGAGTTGGGCTGTGTTTGCTTTAAAATTGTTTTAGGAGGGGCTTCAGGTAAAGGCAAACAAATGCTAAGAAGCTGGGGTTAAGGGTGGTGGTGAAAAAGGTATATAGAGTGGGGAATGTGGGACAAAAGAGTATAGCAGTTGGGAACTACTGGGTGTATGGGGATAACAGCTTCATTAATGAGGTGCAGGTCCTGGACCAAGCGATAAGTACCATTTGGTTTCTTACTGGTAAGATTGGAGTGTTGCAGGAAGAGTGGGTAGGAATAATGAGGTTGCTAGAAAGGAGGCATTGTATGATGGGTTAACACTGGGAAGCAATGAGGTCTGTAGGGCCAGTTCTTCCAGGTCCGGTGAGAGAAGGGGAAGGAGCAGAGGTTCTTGAGGCCAAAAGTAAGGTATAAGGAGGCTCCTAACTTATTTAAAATGTCTCTTCCCAACAGAAGGACCGGACATGAAGGGATTATAAGAAAGGAACAAGTTAAGGGCTAGTACACCTGGGACAAGTAGGCTTGCCATCAATATCCATGACAGATTGAGGAAGGACTGCCTATCCCTGAAAATGAGGGCAGGACAGAAAAGACAGCTTCTGTGTAAGAAGGAAATTTACTCACCCAGTACCTTGAGCAATACCCCAGGATTGGAGAGGGCGATGGGGGTCCAGTCAGGGTCTCCTCAGACTTTGGCTAATCCCAGCAGAGTCAACGGTGGGTCAGGAATTGGAAGGACAGTCCCCCCACGTAGAGACGCAAAGGGGCCTTCACTTTTCCAAGGACAGTCAGCCTTCCAGTGTCCACTTTGACCGCACGCCGGGCAGAGTTCGGTTGGAGCTCTAGGCCTGGAGCACTCCCATGACCAGTGTCCCTTTTCTCTGCACCTGAAGCAGGCACCAGGTGGCAGTCGTTGTTCCCCTACACCCTTGCCCCATGCTGCCCTTCTGGGGTCTGGGGGATCACCGGCTGCAGGGCTGCTACTGAGGCTTGGGTTTGAAAATTTAACTTCTGCCAGAACCAGGCTTCATGGGCTGACTCTGCCTGCTCCTCGCGGCTGTTAAAACTTTAATGCCATAATCACTAAATCTCAGACCGGGGTTTGAGGGCTTTTGGGGTTAAAGCATTAGTTAAGTGACTTAAAAGGCAACTGGGTTCTCGTCAGGCTTTTGAGTGATCTTATGTTTATTAAAATTGACTTCTATATGGGATGTGGCCTGAAGCCAAGCCAGGACACACTGAAGCATTTTATTACAGCAGGCACGTCTGTCCTTACCTGCTTGATTGTCCCAGGTCTTTGTCTGGGAACCACTTAGATCGCGGTTGGTTAAATGAACCTGGTTGGAGTTCTGTTGAGCAGCGAGAAAAATGCGTTCCTTCTTATTTGCGGTTAGGGTAGAGGGATGGATGACAAATATATCGTGCCAGGACAAATTATAAGCTTGAGTTAAATAACAAAACTCCTTAATATAGGTGGTGGGATCATTAGAAAAGGAGCCTAAACGCTTTTCAATATGAGATAAATCAGTGAGAGAGACGGAAACATGAACCGGACCACTCTCTCAGTCCAGGCCACTTTCTGGAGTGGACAAAGGAGAAGGGGGTTCTGTGATCGCATGTGCTTGCTAACCAGCAAGGTGAGTGCAGACTCAGGTTCCTCCAGCGAGGCGGGCAGATCGGGAGAAGAGGACGTGGGGGCTCCGGGGGCCCAGAATAGGGAGACAGGTGAGTAGGAGGGGAGACAAGGTGTTCAGGCAAGTCTGAAAAGGTAGACACCAGAGGGGGGGAGGTGCAGAAGCAGGAGAAGAGGAGGAATGTTCTTTAGTCAAGAGGACTAGGGAAGGGGAGCAGGAAATACAGAGAAAGGGACAGGAGCTCAGAGGAAAGGCAGCCTGGACGTACAGAATCTCAGACTACTTGTGAGTTCACTGGCAGAAACTGTCAAAATTTCAGAGGATATTGAAGTCAAAAGTGCGGCGGGAGATTAAAGTTGTTACTTCCCGGAGCTTTCTGACCCCTCCCTCCTGCCGGTCTCAGGGAGGCGGCCATGAATGTGTGCTCTGCTCCCTATCTGGGAGAGGTCTGTCAGAGGCTGGGGGTGTTGGCTCAGAGGAGGCTGAGCAGGGAGGGAGCCTGGAAGGAGAAAGAGAGTCCAGTCCAGGGAGTCTGAGGGGTCTGGCTCTGGGGAGGGGATGGGTGTTGGAGGCACAGTGCCTCAGCCTTTGGGAGTTGAGAGGGTAGCAGAGGAGGTGATGGTGAGGGATACCCAGAATGTGGAGGCTTTACTGGGGGCACAGACAAGGAGTCAGGGGGGTTTCGGAGAAAGATGAGGGGGAGTACTGTCAGGGGCCTGATTAAGAGAGTGTTTGGCTAAGAGAACTTGAGCAGGGTGACAGGTAGTAGAGAGGGACGGGAGCGAAGAAAGAAAAAGACCTGAACATTAGGGACTTCTGATTATTTGTGAGTTTGTTGACCAAAATTTTTGAGGTTGCGGAGAATGTTAAAATTGAAAGTGCTAGGGCAATGAATGTACACATGTGCTTTACACAATTGATGTATGTATGGATTGTGATAAGAGTCGTATGAGCCCCTAATAAAATGATTAAAATAACAACAAAAAAAGAAAATGAAGGTAATCCTCAACGAGGTAGATTTGTGTAATAATAGAAAGAGTGCTGTGATCTATTAATAATCTCTTGGGCATGGGAGGGGGACAGGGCCACATTCGTTTTAAGCTTTTGTACCCCGTACATTTGTACCATTTGTACTCCTTACACTGGGAGTTAATTCTTGTCGTTTCCATGGAAAACCAGTTTTATAAAGGGACTGATGATACTCTCAAAAAAAAGAAACAGAAAGTGCTATTTTCTAGCTAGCCGACTATTGTCAAATTGGTATTGAGACCAAACTTGGTTACAGAAAAAGACCAGGTGTTTAGGGCGGAGATCAGGAGCCAAACCCAATTCAGGAAGGTTGGCAGTAGGCACACCAAAGGACTGTCCTTAGAGGGTTGGGAGAGAAGACTTCCCATTGTGTCTCAAACTTCAGGGAGTATGGACAGAGGAGAAGGGTGTCCCCTGGTCCCTGTTTGCACCCATCAGTCAGGAGGTGGCCGGGTAACCCTGAGAGGTGTCCTGGTCAGAGCTAGGGGCCCAGTGGGACAGTCCTGGACTCTCTGGAACAGGAAGGTTCCCTGGCGCAGGCCTGTGGCTTTAACCGGCAGACAGGATCCTCGGATCAGAGAGACACAACGGAAGCCGGGGAGGGGGGAGGGGGCCTGCCTTTATGGCTGGTAAAAATGGAGGTTGGTCAGGCTTTTGTTCAGGGTGAGAGGAAGGGGAAGCAGAACACGTTAGAGAAAGCACTGCAGAGCTGCAAATGCAAAGCATACAAACAGGTATAAAAGGTTCCGATACACCCTCTGCGTTCCAGTCTAGGCAGAAGGTGAGTGACTGCTTGGCCAGGTACTAGGAGTCCTGTTATCAGCAGGAATCCCAGGAGGTAAACACAGCCACAAAAGGCTGGAGGCCACTTGAGAGAAGATAGACAGAGAAAAGATGGACATGAGAAAGTGGCCTTATCATCACACCCCTTTTCAGGGAAAGGCAGTTATTTCCAGCAACTCTTGGTACGAGGGTTGCAGAATAAACCCCTGCAGTGGCGCCACGCTCAGCTTCCTAGCGTACTTGCTTTTCAGGGCTTTCAGCGAGTTAGCCTCCCGCGGACCCTATGTTCCTGTATGAGTTTTCTGGTCCCTGGTGTCCAGAGTGACAAACAAGACAAACGAACATACACAGAGAGATACTGACCAGAAGTTGCTCGTTCAGACAGGTTCGAGAGGAGAAGAGGACAGGTGGGCTACGTCCCAGCTGAAGCAGGGCTGGAATGGCACGGAGCCCACGTCCCTACCTCCCCCGGGCTTTGGACACCCAATGTAAAGGTGAAACTGAGGTACAAGGAGACAGACAGACATAACTGACAGCACAAGGGAGAGCAGAAACAGAAATAGCTTTATTAGGGGGGAGCTCCCGGACGAGGTTCTGTGAAGCCGTGCTCAACAGCTGGGGGCGTGGGTTTTTAAAGGGGTGGTGAGGAATGTATGGCAATTATGGCAATTAGCATATGGGGTCTGGACACTCCGAGAATTGCTTGTCGACTCTGCAGCTTTCTTTGAACCCAGAACATCTGGTTTCACTGGTTATCTTATCTGGGGCCGCCTGCTGCTGACCTTTCGGATGTGCAGGGAAGCACGTGCAGGGCCCGGACCTGCTTCAGCTTAGTTCAAACAGGGCTGCCTAGTTCAGTCCCTGCCCGAACAGAAATGATGCTACTTACCAATCCAGTGTGAGGATTTTGGTCTTCTTGACATTGAGTTGTCATCCAACTGAAGGCTGCAATAGTTGATCATCAGCAAGTGCTTCAAGTCTGCCTCACTTTGAGCAAGCAAGGTCATATCATCTGCATATCACAGGTTGTTAATAAGCCTTCCTCCAATCCTCATGCTGCATTCTTTCTCATCTAACCCAGCTTCTCTGACGATTTGTGCAGCATACAGATAGGTTGACTGGTAACGACTGTTTCTTTAGTGTCCGCAGCAAGAGGGAAGTATGAGTCTTGAGGGGAAGGAGACAGGGTTTGCAGTCACCTGAAAGGAAGGTTGATATTCACCCAACAAGAGGCTTTGTCACTTTCAGCGACCAGCCTACTCCTAGCCCCCAGCACTTCATAGTGACCTGGATCCGCTCACCCAGATAAAATATATTTAAACTCTTGGACACTCAAAAACCAGGAACTTTTTGAGATCCCAGACCCCTTTGAAGGATTCCCTGGGGTGCCATGGTCAAGCACTTAACTGCTAATGGAAAGGTTGGCAGTTTGAAACCATCGGCCGCTCCATGGGAGACAGCTGTGACAGTCTGTTTCTGTAAAGAAAGTCCGGTCTTCAAATGCCGTATCATTCAGCTTCCACCTTTCTTATAGACAATAGACAAGTCCAAAGCCGTGATCTGCCCACTGTGTTTGATTTTCAACAGTAGTTTGCCCATCTCTGATGTCATGTTTTCTGCAAAACAACTCAGAGGAGTTGTCAGATGGCTGTTGAGATTGTGGATGAAAAAGCAAAACTCAAAGAAGCCTAGGAAGTTGCCAGCATCACACTTTGAGTGGAAACAAGGCTGGGGATCAAACCCTATGATGGCTGGTAGCCCTTTTTACAGACCACACCCCCTAAATTGAAATATCCATACCTCACGATGTTTTTCCTTATGGGCTATTGTGAATCAGAGAGTTATAGCAGCACTTGGTTGTATATGTGCAATCAAGTCATGCCCCAAAGAACTTACTCCTGGCATGAGAATGCCCCGTATCAGTGCTGTGCCATGCCATGAGCAATAGAGATGTGACAAGAGTACCTGAGAAGCCAAATTTTTCATCTCAATTTCTGGAAATCAATTTTAATGTGAATAATCCCAGGAGATGGGGGTTGTGGTTGGGGGGTGGGGTTGGCAAGATAGAAGTAATCTGAATGTTACCTAAGAGACTGGCTAAATGACAAATAGCCCATATTATGAACCACTAAGCAAGGCCACATGCATGCAGAGAATCACAAGGTTAGTGGTTCAAACCCACCAGCCACTCTACAGGACGAGCCTCTCTGCTCTGGGAAAGATTTACAGTGTTGGAAACCCCCCTCTAGGGTCACTGAGTTAGAAATGACTCCATAACAGTGGGTTAAGTGTCTAGATAAAGACATGTACATATGCAA
>NW_022103901.1:25574635-25595755 GCF_000313985.2 Echinops telfairi
CAGCCCCTCTGTAGGAGAAAGATGAGGCAGTGTACTTCCATGAAGGTTTTCAGCCTCAGAAACCCCGTGTCTGAGGAGCAGTGTCTTATGGGGATGCTCTGTATGGGTTGGAATCCACTCCATGGCAGTGGGTGGGGGTGGGGCCATTTTAACAGTTACAGTCTTCTGGTCCATGAACATGGGATGCCTTCCTACTGGTTTAAACCTTCTTTAACTTCTTGTCAACGATGTTTTGTCATTTTTTAAGAGTACAAGTTTCACACTTTTGATACATTTATCCATAAGCATCTCATTGTAAATAGAATTTCTTTTAAATCTCAAGATCAGTATACTACTACTGCTCAGGCTCCATCAGTGCTGTATCGCCCAACACTGACTGATCACAGGCTGTACCGTCCCTGGGAAAACACCATGCACAAGACACTGGGATATGAGTTCTTTGAAGTTGGACACTGCTCTCCTGCAGTTAGCACACTGGTCTGACCTTATGTCCTTGACTTTGTTTCAGGGTTTCTTGGAGGATACCTCCCTCTTTTATGGACATTACACCATTGATGGGGTGAAATTTCAGAACTTCACCTATGACCTTCCTCTGGCTTATTTGGTAAGCACAATTGCTTACCTGGCCCTGAGCCTTCTTTGGATCGTCAAAAGGTAAAAATTGTCTTGTAATTGCATTTTCTCTCTGTTGTTGTGATGATTGGAGTCCCACGGGGTTGGGGGCAGTGGTCATTGGATAAGCAGAGTGCAAGGTGGGTTTTGTAGGGAAAGACTCATGAGTATGCCGGTAGCTAAGGACACCAGGAGGAAATGGTGCCCTGGAGTTCTTTAGTCAGACACATACACTGGTATCATGCCCAGGACTTATCTCTGCTCTGATGTGGCTTGTGAGCCTGTTGGGGCTGCACGTCGCAGAAACTCAACTCTGGCCAAGGGAGGAAAGGGGATTGAGTGGCTGAGGGATCCAAGGGAGGGAGGACAGGGATGTTGCTGGGTTTAGGAACAACCAAAAGCCAGGGCTTCCTTGACTCTGAATCTCCTGTGCTGGGTGGTACCCTTAAGTGGTGGCAGACAGGGCATCTTACACTCTCCAACTGCCCATGACTCCCTGGATCACGGGTAAAGAAACCCTGACAAGCCCCTGGTTGGCGCTGCTTCATTTGGGTACCAATCCATTGTGGTCACTGAGAACAGAGTGTCTGTGATGGACCGCTAATAATTCAAGTGGCCAGTGCCTTAATCCTCCAACTGCAGTCAGAGGTTAGGGTCCTCTGAGCACATGCCATTTCCCAGAGAGACCCAAGTGGTTTTTAGAAAGAAAAGAGGCGGCATCACTCACTTTACTGAGGGCACTGGTGGTTCTGTGATGGCATTCTTGCCTTCCATGAGGAGAGACCAGGGTTTGCCTTCCTATATGATGGGGCTCATGAGCAGCCGCCACACTTAAGTCAGTGGGGGCTTGCGTGTTGCTGTGATGCTGAAGCTTCCAGACAGAGATGGACTGAGAGAAGGCCTGGTGGTGATCCCCTCCCAAAACCAGTCTGGCCCGGGAGCTGGGCGAAGGTCAGAGCGGTGAAGATCCTGGGCTGAAGTGGAGACACCAGTGTTCAAACCTTCCATCGACTCAGCCACTCCCACCTCCTCATGTCTCCTTTTCCTCGCCTTTGAAATGTACACACCTGATATCAGGCATCAGAGACCCAGGACAAAAAATCATATCGATGTGAGTGAGGGGGGACACGGAGTGGAGACCCAAAGCCCATCTGCAGACTATTGGACATCGCCTTACAGAGGGGTCACAAGGAAGAGAGGAGCCAGTCAGGTGCAGTATAGCATCGACAAAACACAGAATTTTCCTCTAGTTCTTTAATGCTTCCTCCCCGTCCCCTCACTCACCACCACTATCATGACCCCAATCCTACCTTAAAAATCCAGCTAGAACAGAGCATGTACACTGGTACAGATAAGAGCTTTTGACACAGGGAATCCAAGACAGATAAACCCCTCAGGAACAATAATGAGAGTAATGATACCAGGAGGGTAGGGTGAAGGTAGGGGCAGAGAGGGGGAACTGATCACAATGATTGACATATATCCCTCCCCCTCAGGGGGATGAAAAATGAAAAGTGGTTGAAGGGAGACAGTGGACAATGTAGGATATGAAAATAATAATAATTTATCAAGGGTTTATGAGCAAGGGAGGTTTGGGGAGGGAGGGGGAAAAATGAGGAGCTGATGCCAGGGGCTTAAGTGGAGAGCAAATGTTTTGAGAATGATGAAGGCAACATATATACAAATGTGCTTGACCCAATGGATGGATGGATGGATGGTGATACGAGCTGTAAGAGCCCCCAATAAAAGGATTTAAAAAAAAGAAATATACATCCCTGACAAGGCTGGTGGGGGGACGGATTAACTGAAACCAGGCAGGGAAAGAATGTTGTAGACATCTATTCAGACGGGACCAGGCACGTTCAGGGTGGTATGGCTGCAGGCTGAAGATGTGTTTTCAATGAAAGATCAGCTTTGGAGGCAGCATCGCCCTCACCGTCAAAGGAGCCTCGGCGCGGTGCGGGATCTAGAATTGTCCCCTCTCTGGATCCTAACTGTCTCATTTCTGAAAGGTAGTTTGCTCTACATTAGAGACTTTCAACTGGATGATGATTTGGAATGACTTGCAGAGCTTTATCCGAGAGCCTACTTCTGGACTCCAAGTAAGACCTACTTAATGAGTCACCTGATAACCTCAAGGCCTCCACATGGAATCCACACTTTTTAAAAGCACCCCAGTGATACGAGACAGGGACACACTGCAAGTGAGCTCAGGAGCTACAGGGCTTCCTGACAGGATCTCCCAGAAACATGACTCGTCTACCTGCCCACCTGGCCGTCAGCTCTCCAGCTCCCAGGGCGAACCCTGTGTGTTCTGTTCTGTCTGATGGCCAGGGGAGCCCAGGCTGGATTCACTTCCTCCCCTTACACCCTCCGTTGTGTGGGTTCACCACAAGCCAGGGCCCTGACTCGAGAAGTTATCTGGCTCCAGGGAGCAGGGCACGGAGGCTGACGTTTATACATGGTCACCTTCAGGGGGATGGGAACTCCCAGTTTGTCAGAGCACCATTCCAACCTTCCTTTACTGCCTTGTTTTTTGGCCGTCAGGGGCTGGGGTGAGAAGGCCTATTCTCATCGACAACTAAGAACAGTGTTCTGTCGTTTAACACACACTAAGGGATGCCACCTTCAGGGGACCCAGGTGAACAAGACATACCTCAAGCCTTGGAGGGGGCTCTCTGTGCTGACTGAGGCTTAGAAACTAATGCGTTTTGGTGAGGCTTCTCAGCAGAAGGGTCAGGTGCAGGGGGACCCCGGTGTGAGGTCGAGGAGACCAAGGTGGATACAACCCATTCCCTGCTCTCTGGGAGCTAAGACAAGACTGAGGAAGTAGACACAGAAAACAAACCAGCAAAATCCAGAGAGACCCTGCAAAGAAGGACGTGGATGAGGACAAGAGGAGGGACTGTGGGAAGAAACAGCAGGCTTCTGTCTCCCTTCGCTCACTTTTGAGCTGCCGGGAAGCTGGAAGAACCATTGTGTGAGGGTAGTTTGTGGCTGAAGAGATGTCGCTCTGTTTGCAGTGTCTTCAAACTCTCCCCCTCCCCATAGCTGCACGGCCAAGGTCAGCAGCAGCAGCAGGGATGCAGGCTGCTCAGAAACACTCCTGGATGGTTGCTCTGAAGTGTAGTGCCTTCCTAAGTAACAAAGTTTCTTTTCAGCACCTCGGCCTCAGCTTCTTCCCCCTTCTTAGCAGCTCACCAACCTGCTATGCCCCTACCAGGCAGCTTACAGTGCCCTCATGCTCTATAGCTCCCAGGAAAGAAACAACCAGCCACTCTTTCATAGCACCATGTAAATGACTTCCAAGAGACGTTTGTCTTTTAACTAAACCAGGACCTTGATCCCAAGGGGGCGTTGCCTGGAAGGAGTCGGCCTTCTTCATAGTCCTTAGGATCCACCAGTGAGACTCATTGCTTGAGGTCAGCCGTACCACCCAAGATTGTGTTTTTTGTGCTTCCTCCCTCCGAGGGAATGTCATTGTAATGCTTGTGTTGGCTACTGTGTTTCTTGGCCTTTATTAAATTCTAGTGATTAATAACACGATCTTCTCTAATAGTTTCTTGAGGGGTGCTTCTCAATTCAGCAAGTAATTTCAAACAGGTCTTTAAATACAGCTAGACAACAGAACCCGTTTGCAAAGCCCTATTTGCATCGGATGGCAGCCTTTCTCGTGTTTGCATAGCCAGGAACCCAGGAATACCGTGCCCATCCACTTGTCTGCAAGAAAATTCTACATTAATTTTTTTCCCCCAAAATAAATAGATTATTGAAAAGCTCCCCATGTGGTTCTGATGGAAAATCCTTGGCCTTGATCCTTTGGCCCACATCACTGATCACAGTGATTCCTCCCACTCCCGCTGTCCTCGTGGGTCAGGGCTGTCTCAGTTACCTGCTGCTGCTCTAACAGAAAGACCACATGGGGGGTTACTTGACAAAACAGAAATCCGTTTGCTGAAAGTTCTGGATGTTTAAAATCCAAAGCAGGTCTTCACGATGCCATTCCTCCAGGTGCGTCGCCTGACAAGGACATCATTCTCGTCGTTACCCCTCGGGTGGGGCCTGTCTGAACAGACTGGCCTGTGTCTAGCCTGCGTGTCTTTTAACTCAGAAGGGATTGGGTTATGAGCTTGTCATACGTGAGTCAGATCGAAGTAATATGGCCAAGAACCATTTCCAAACAGGATTGTCTTCAGAGGTGCAGGATTACAGCACATATAAGGGGGGGGGGCACACCATTTAATTCACAACAATTAATGAGTCCTAAAAATACTGCTTCCATCTGCAGAGATCCGTGTGTGGTGCTTGGTGTTTTTATATTAGCATGCACTAGGGTGCTTTTGTTTACTTTTTTTTCCCCATGAAAGCATTTGGATACGTTGAAAACCTGAAATGTACAACAGTTACTCTGCATAAACAGGTGCTCACTCAGTATATGTTAGATTTCAGTCATTTATTCATTTATTAGCCACTAACCACACGTTGGCCATGTTCTAGGCATTCCAGATACCATGGTGGCAGGAGAGCCAGGGCACCTGCCACCAGGAATTCATGATAAATAAGATGATTGCAAACTTGACTCACAGCTGTGAGGGGAATTAAAAAGCGGGGGATCCAACTTTCAGTTGTTGGGAACCCAGCCCATGGAGGGGCTATCCGACATTGATAATTATTTTATGGTTGTTGTTGAGAATATACACCGCAAACTAGACACCCCTTCCACAGTGTCTGCTGTCCAATTCAGGCACACTGACCGCGTTCTTCCAGGTGGGACACCATCCTCAGAGGCCCTTTCTGAGTGGCTCCTGCCTCATTGGTGTAAACTCCCTTCTCTGGCGGTTTCTCTCTAAACTTCCAAGGTTAGATCGATTTGGTTGCACTGGGCTAGAGCTTACAAGAGCATAATTCTGCTCAAGGCAAGTCTGTCCTAGCTGAGCTGAGCAGGAATCATCTCAACAACGGGGTTGGTCTGGAGTGACTTCTGGTCTCACGTTGAGTTGTAAGATTGACAGAAGGTGTAGTGGTTTCAGGGGTTCATCTCGCCCTCCTTGGTTCCCGAATGACTAGACTGCAGGGGGGAAATTTTTTTTTTAAGTCCATTTTGCATACCTGCCACTCCTTACAGCCAGGATCGTCCTACGTGATGCCCGCTGCTTCAGTTGAAGCCGGAAGGGTGGAGAGGACCCAGTCAAGGTTTCATAAATCCTTGAGGCAAAAGCAGAGTTTAGTGTATTTCTGGGAAGGAAACAAAGCCAGTGGCCCCTGGGAGCACAGCTGGCTGAGCCGCGGCAGACAGGGCCTCCAGGCTAAAGAGTCGGGAGTTTGAGCCACTGGTGTTAGGCTCTGTTGGATGGATAAGGAATTCGTGAGATTCCCGGTGAGCAGCCACATGTATTTAGGATGGGTCGAAGCGTGAGCGTGTTGGACTGGACAGAAAATGTACCCTTGTCTAACATTTTTTTTTTTCAGCTTAGGCCCAGCCAGTTTCTAGGCCACTCTCTCGCTGTTGTTCTTATCGGAAGTGTGCTTGTGTTTTGGGGTCAGGTCTGTGGAAGGATTCAAAGTCAACCTGATTCGGAGCGAGGATTACTTCCAGAGTTACTGCAACAAGATCTTTGCCGGCTGGGACTTCTGCATCACCAACCGCAGCATGGCGGACCTGAAACACAGCAGCTTGCGGTACGAGCTCCGAGTGAGTGCTGCGGCCGGTTCCCTTCCCCGGCTCCGGTTCCTTGCCCCATAGCGTTGTGCCCAGCAGGCCTGTTTGTAGCTTACAGAGGAGCTATGTGGAGGCCTGGATCTCCCTGGCCTTCGCAAGTGTCCACTCATGTAGTTTTCAAGAGAAGTTAGCTGCTAACTAAAACCCACCCAGTGTGCAGCACCTCCCAAAGATGGGCCCCTGATCTGCTTCCATGAAGAGTCCTGCCCCAGTGGAGTGAGTGGCGAAACAGGGAGGGTAAAGGGAGAGTGGGTAGGAAAGAGGGAACCGATTACAAGGAACTATATGTGACCTCCTCCCTGGGGGACAGACAACCGAAAAGTGGGTGAAGGGAGACGTCGGACAGGGCAAGATATGACCAAATAACAATTTATAAACTATCAAGGGCTCATGAGGGAGGGGGGAGCGAGGAGGGAGGGGAAAAATGAGGACCTAATGTCGGGAGTTTAAGTGGAGAGAAAATGTTTTGAGAATGATGTACAAATGCGCTTTACACAATTGATGTGTGTATGGATTGCGATAACAGTTGTATGAGCCCCTAATAAAATGTTTAAAAAAAAAAAGACGAGTCCTGCCAAGAAAACCCTACGGATCAGATCTAGTCTGTTTTGTAGAGAGCAGCTTCCTGGGGTGGATCACCATCGGCTGGAGCATGATAATACACCTGGGAAGTGGATGCGACTTCCAAGAGAGGTGGGGGAGCCCCATAGTGGGTGGAAGGGGGTGGTGTCTTCCACTGTACACGGTTGTTTTACCACCTGAGAAGAACCTGTCCTCAGCATGGCTGGGACCAAGAGAAATAGGACCGAGGAAGGCATGCTGTGGCGATTGCGTGGAGTGGACAGAATATGAAAAAAATGGTGGAATGGTCAAATGAATAATAAGAATTGTAAATACTTTATTATTTGGTCGAACTCACACACACAAATTGGGAGAGGACCGTAAGTCCACCATCAAAACCTAAATGGAGATAGAAAGAATCAGAGCAAATATCTTATTGGTTACAGTAAACGCTGTAAAACGCTATAAAACACAGAGACCACCAGATTGGGTTAGAAAAATAAACAAAAAACCAGCCACGTACGGTACTGTGTTGTCCCACCAGGCTGCTAACTGCAGTGTCAGCAGCTCAAACCCCCGCAGCCTCTCCAAGGGAGAAAGAGGAGGCTGTCCACTCCCATAACGATGCATGGTCAGAACTGACCACTCCCATAAAGATGCATGGTCAGAACTGACCACTCCCATAAAGATGTATGGTCAGAACGGATTCCACAGCGGTGGGGTTGCGTTTGAGGCATATGCTGTTCAACTACTACATGTTAACATGCCATGCATAGTCTATAGTTCACACCCCTTCCCAGATTGCAGTCTGAAGGAGGTGGCTCTGCCTTGGCTTGAGCCTTTCGTGGCCAGGAGGACGAGCTGGGCTTGGCCTGGAAAGACATCTTGGGGAAGGTGAATATTTAAGGAAAATCTTAGCTGCATGAGGGGGGATCTGATGAGCCACGGCTTCCTCCCATGCGTTCCCTCCATCCCAGTGCTCAGAGGCAGTTTCCTCTGGTCCGCAGGCCGACCTGGAGGAGGAGAGAATACGCCAGAAGATAGCGGAAAGGACCTCTGAAGAAACCATACGGATTTACTCTTTGCGACTGGTGTTGAACTGCCTGGTTCTGGCTGTTTTAGGGGCTTGCTTCTATGGAATCTATAGAGCAACGACATATTCTCAAGAACACATGAACAAAGTAAGTCCTCCGTGAAAGTGAACTGTGCCTCTGGTTAGACATTGCAAAGCTGTCATTGTTTCTGTCCTGTGTAGGGGGATACAAGGGTGGTCCATAGGAGAGAGACCTCAAAATCAGAGGTGGTACATTTCCACTTTTCCAAAAAGTTTGAAAATCTCCCAAACAGATGTGAGATGCCTGCTCCTCCTGGAATCCATAAGATGACCACTGTTAGCATTCTGAATGCGTGTCAACTTATAGTGACCCCGGGTGAGAGTGGAAGGGCCCCACGGCATTTTCTAGGCTGTGATCTTAATGGGAGCTCAAGGCCACGTCTTTCTCCTGTGAAGCTGCTGGGTAGACTTGAACCAGAACCTGTCGGTTAGCAGCCAGATCCTTCACCATTGGGCCACCGGGTCTCTATAATGGAATCAATCACAGCAGTTGGTGTCAAATCCATTCCAGCTCATGGTCACCCTGCCCCATAGGGGGCAAGAGCAGACCTGCCCGCCAGAGGGTTATCGTAGCTGTGCCCCCGAAGAAGCAGATCGCTGGGCCTTGAAAGCATTTTATCAATTGCCCATTGATACAGAATACACGGAATGTTCATAGGTGCCCTTCGTAATTCTAATGTTGGTGGTGGTGGTAGTGCCATCGAGTTGATTCCGACCCACAGCGATCCTGTAGACAGCAAAATGAAGCACTGCCTGGCCCCGTGCCAACCTCCCGGTTGTTCCTGGGTTTGGGCCCATGGTTACAGCCCCTGGGTCAATCCGTCTCCTTGAGGACCTTCCTCTGCTTTGCTGCCCTCTACTTTACCAAGCTGGGTGTCTCTCTCCACCGACTGGCATCTCCTGACAACATGTGCAAAGAATGTAAGAGCAAATTTTGCGTCCGTGCCTCTAAAGGGCACTCTGGCCACGCGTCTTCCAAGACAGATTTGCTCTTTTGGCAGCCCAGGGTACTTACACTATTCTTTGCCAACAGACTGCAATCATTCAAAAATGCAATAAAATTCTATTTTTTTCTTTCAGCATGGTATTAGAGCATCCAAGAAAGGGGCTTACGGATTTTTTACTGTATTAAAATAGAACAAAATTTTGCCATTTAAGTATTTTTTTTTTTGGGTCGCCATGTCACTCACGGTTAAAAGGGCTTGGCAGCCCCAGTTATGCATCAGCACTTGCTCTGACGCTGCAGCTTAACCCCCCATGCCACAGGCAGGTGCGGCAGGTTTAAAGGCAGCACGATAAGTCATTTTTAAGTGTACGATTCCATAGCATCAGTTATATTTGCCATGTTAGGCTTTGGGGACGTGGCTCACATTTATTTCTTGACATCAACCATTGTTTGAGTTGAGTTCCTAGCTGTGTTTGGCTCTGTTGTGTAGCAGTTGAGTGCTGCTACGTTCAATTCATTTGGGATGCAGCTTCGCTTATTGCGTTTCTGACCAAGGCATGTTGTGACCTTCCTAGGAGATTGACAAGATGGTTTTTGGGGAGAACCTCCTGATACTGTACCTACCATCGATTGTGATCACGCTGGCCAATTTTCTCACGCCAATGATCTTTGCCGTGATCATCCGCTACGAGGATTACTCCCCAAGCTTTGAAATCCGTTTGACAATCCTGAGGTAATGCCTGACTTAAGGGTGACCGCCCCATGGCACAGCCCACTGCTTACTCGAGCTCTTGACCCCGGCAGGCATGGTGGCACGTTGTCCTGATGAGCCAAGGATCCTCCTGGACCCCAATGAATGAGTCGGAATTTGCACACACAGGTCCCACATGACAACTGGAGTCACAGGCTGGGGCCGGGAGGTGGGCTACCTTCAAGACGCCAGCCACGGCCGGTGTGACTGCAGGGTCAGGCAGAGAACACAACTGCATGGGGACTGTGTGGCACCGGGGAGTTGTCCTCCTGCTTCTTCACCTCTGACTTATTTAACCCATTTCCTTTGGAAATTGTCCAGCAATCAGACAGGCGGGGAGGATGGTTAATGAATCCCCATGAGCCCATCACTTCGTTCTGCCCAGAACCAGCATTGTGTTGACTGTGCTGCCACCCTTCTCCCCTCTTCTGCTGGCCTGATTTGAAGCCAACTGCTGGCAACATGTCATCGCGCTGCCAACACGGGGAATGCATGCGAGGGGCCTTCCCAAAGTTAATGGGAAAAGGGAATTCGAAGGGAATAGAATTTCCTCCACCAACTTTTTGAAGCCCCACCCCCTAGTGTATCTCTAAAAGATGAAGTTTCTACTTTTAGCGCCACCATCTTCACCCTTAATAACATTCGCTGTCCGTTGCCCTGATGGAATTGCAAATGGCTTCCTCTGGTTTGTTCCAATCAGGAGGCAAGCCAAGTGCACATGCTGCCTTGCGGGTGGGGGTGGGGGTTACAGCGATATCGCTAAAGCTCCTTTTATTCTTTAAGAATTCCTCCTTTTAGATATGCCCTTAATTTGTGGAAAACACTGGGTCATTTGTCCCCTATTGCGGAATGAATTCATTGCTTCTTTATGATGTGTTTATTTTCCTGTTCCCCATGTACCCAGGAAGCTACTGGGAAGCTTTGAAATTTCTGTTAGATCCCACTTCAGGCCTTTAGTTTTGGAAACCTCATGGGTGATCCCGTGTCCCTCCACTTGATCCCAGCCAGAGGCACACAGCATCCAGGGGCCTATGCTGAGTGACGGAATAAATGACCAGGGGGTATGAGTTTGCATTCAGGAAGGGCTGTGTCTCTGGAGGGCCTGCCTGAG
Source organism: Echinops telfairi (assembly GCF_000313985.2). Taxonomy (NCBI): domain Eukaryota; kingdom Metazoa; phylum Chordata; class Mammalia; order Afrosoricida; family Tenrecidae; genus Echinops; species Echinops telfairi. The sequence goes on from NW_022103901.1 coordinate 25,585,450, forward strand.
AGCTTCCCCCTGTCTCTCCCCTCCCTTGTCTCCCTGAAGGTGTGTCTTCATGCGATTGGCCACCATCTGCGTGCTGGTGTTCACCCTGGGCTCCAAGATCACTTCCTGTGACAACTCTTTTTGTAGTCTCTGCGGTTACAACCAGAATCTCTACCCAGTAAGGCTATGGGGACGGGTGGTTGTGGAGGGCTGGGTCGTGGACGTAAAGCCCAGCATCTCCACGTGTAGGGGCTTGTAAAACCAAGCTCAGAGGAGCATCTGCCAATGTCCTGACCAGAAGCAGCTGGGTCTGGAGATGGCACAGACGGAACTGGGGAGGAGTCCCAGCACCCGGCTTTCTCTGCCCCAAATCGGGCTTCTCAGTTTCTCCTGTTCTCTTTCTTTCAGTGCTGGGAGACCCAAGTTGGGCAGGAAATGTACAAACTAATGATCTTCGACTTCATCATCATCTTGGCGATGACACTTTTTGTGGATTTTCCTAGAAAGTAAGTGGAGTAAAAGGAGTGTTCCGCTTACCCCCTGCAGCCACTCTCCGCTGGCGACCCCCAATAGCCCCAGACCATCAACCTCATCTCTCCTTAACTGCCCCTCCGAAAAGGCAGCCTGCTGAGCAGAAACTGCACGGCTTCCCACAAATAGCCAGGCCCGTCGGCATAGACCTATAGTTTGCTACAGGGGACGCCACGTGTCCTGGCCAGGTCAAAGCCCCAGCACTACTGCTTGCTGGCCATGTGACCTTGGCTCCGTTGTTTAAGCTCTGTGCCTCTTTGCTCCCCCACAAAATGCGGTGGGAACAGCAGTAGCTAACTCAGAATCAATGGCTGAGACTGTGAGGATTAAATGAAATCCGAAAGCACCGAGACCAGCAGCTGGCACATATTAGTGGTGGAGTCAGCCCCCCAGCACAGCCATGCCTGGTTGCAGCTGCAGGCTGTTGGGGTCCAGAGAGTTTTCATTGCCTGGTTGTCAGAAGCATTAGACTTTGCGGACCTTTCTTCCCATTGGGCAGCTCTGCTGGAGTATGTTCCCCTCCTAGCAACCCGCAAACCTCCATGAAGAGTCCCGTGGTTGGCCGGGCACGAAGCGCATGGGCCAGGAACCAAGCACAGGTCTCCGTCATCTGCACCGGAGGCGAGAATGGAGCCGCTGGGTCCCCAGCGCCCCGTGGCACATACTTGTGGCCATTGCACCAATTCTGACTCCTGGCAACCATAAAAAAGCGCTGAGCGAGATGTCGGTGAACTCACCCCCCGTGGTTTTCAGCCAGACGAGAGTCAGGTCTAGGAGAGCCACCATCAGGCCCGTGAGACATGCACACCTTGGAATAACCAGCTATTGCACATCAAAAGGGCAGCCTTCCCCACAGGCAGAGTTCAGGAGGGTTAGGCAAGAAGGAAGGATGGGAGCGGGAAGCCCAGAGAGGGAGCGGGATCCGTGCTGTGACCTTTGGAGGCTGCAGTCAGTGGCATGAAAGAACATGTCTGGATGGTAAACTACTCTGTTCTATAAACTCTCACCTAGTTTACCCAAAAAAGTTTGTAACGTCTTCACTATAGGCCTCCTGCTGCTGCTTCTCAGTGGCTCCTGAAATCTTACACACAACTCGCTTCACTTTCTCCCTTTCACCCCCTCAAGCAGATTACCCGGGTTGCTGAGAGTCAGAATCCACCACAGGGCAATGGGTGTTGCAGGAGGCCCAGTAAGCCCTTAAAATAAGCATGAAAAAGGAGGACTGATTTTAAAAAGTAAAACAAAACCCTGATCCATGCATATGAGCTTGATTCAAAATCTAAAAGATGTAGATGCCATGGAAGCACAGGTGGTCGCAAAAGAGCGGCCTCTGAAGAGGAAGCCAGTGTTGACGCCGTAGGGGTAAATCTAGCTATCTTTGAAAAAGATACAGAAAACCATACACGCACTTCCATAAATCCACGGGTGAGCAGATGCCCAGAGTTGGTTGGGGGAGGCTTTGCCCCAGGGACCGGATCACATCCATGCACCATGGTGTGCCCTCACCTTTCTGTTTCATCTCCTGCAAACAACACACCACCACAACTTTCCTCATTCATCCAACGATGGTGTCCTACGCCGCCGCCGTACATATGCAGGGCCCCTGCTGGTGGACATTTGGGTGTTTGCAGGCCACTTTCTGTGCTAAAGAGGCGAGCCGAAGTTCGGATTCTGCCCACGTTCCTAGTCCCACGCTTACCCTTTGAAGCGCGCTGCATTACAATCCACCCACAATTTCAGATGGGAAAAATGAGGCTCAAAGAGGATCTATCAAGTTAAGACATTGCGAAATCGAGATTCGAACGCTGGCCTGGATGGTTCCAGAGTCCACTGTCTTCTTTAAGACTGTGTCTTTAAGACACACACACAGACAGTTTCCCTGAAGAATCTTGGAGGAACTGGCCCTGGGTCTGTGGCCGTGGTCTAGGGCACTGGAAGGTCCCTGCAGTCCAGGTGAGCAGTCTGCCTTCTTTGTCTGCAGGCTCCTGGTGACCTACTGCTCCTCCTGGAAGGTGATTCAGTTCTGGGGACAGCAGGAGTTTGCCATTCCTGGTAACGTCCTGGGGATCGTGTATGGGCAGACCATTTGCTGGATCGGAGCCTTTTTCTCACCACTTATCCCTGCAATTACAACCATCAAATTCATCATCATCTTTTATGTGAAAGAGGTAAGTGGAGAGGTGGGGGAACGATCCCCTCCCAATTCTAGACCTTCCAATGGATTGGGTGTTCATACCTTTGGGGCCAACTCCCCATGCCATCAGATGTATCCAATTTACATCCACAACCCAACCCAACCCACTGCTGTGGGGTCCATTATAACTCATAAAGACCCTGCGGGACAGAGAAGTGCCCCATGGGATTTCCAAGGCTGTGATCTTTATGGAAGCAGACTGCCCCAGCCTTCTCCCGAGGAGTGGCCGGTGAGTTCGAACCACCGACCTTTCTTCTAGCACGAGAGCACTTCACCACTGTGCCAACAGAGCTCCTCCTTGTACGACACTGTCCCTTTTTACACAGGATATATTCTTTATTCTGGACAAATGACTTTGAATGGGTTTGGGAATTTTTATAATTTTGAAAGTTCTATTGAGAATCATTAGGCTCTTGTGATTTCCATAAGCATTGGGCTTCTAACATCGAGATAGGTAGTTCAAAACCACCAGCCGCTCTTTGGGAGGAAGATGGGGCTTTCTACTCCCGTAAAGGGTTAGTCTCGGAAACGCACAGGGGCCGTTCTCTCCTGTCCTCTAGGGTCCCTCTGAAAGGTGTTCCCATCTGTCATTCAATGGGTGCTCAGGGTCACCAGGAGTTGGATGGTAGAGTGGTCTTGATGGTAGTGCGTTTGAGTTTTGTTTTTTATTGCAGATCGATTACATATACATATTTAAACCACTATAAAAATAAACACTATTTTTTAAAAAACTGAAATGGATTCATACCACAGTTATAAAATTTTTATTTCATCATGCCACTTGAGTACATCCAACTCTCATCCTTTCTAAAGGCTTATCACATTGTGTAGACGATGTGCATTTATCTTTAATCAGCACCTTACTGATAGCTGGCAATCACCCTGTGGATTGCTTCTAAGTATTCTGTGATCAACAATTACAAGACTGAGTATCTGTGTACATACATTTTGACCCAGTTTTCCTATCATTTCCTCAGGAGGAATTCCTCTAAGTGGGTGTCTAGACTAGACTAGACTTTTTTCATTCCGATCTCTATTACGGGACTACCCTCCAGAACCCAAACCCCAAACATGTTGCCATCGAGTTGCGTCTGACTCACAGAGACCCCATATAGGATTCCTGAGGCTGTAAACCTTTATGGGAGCAGATAGCGTTAACCTTCTCCCAAACAGCAGTTGGTGGGCGGATGCGAGCCACCGACCTTGGATGGTTAGTAGTCCAACACCTACCCACTAGTGCCACCGGCAGTCCTTGCCCTCTAGAAAGGTGATGCTAATTTCTGTTCCCATCCGTGATACTCTCCTGTGCCTCTTGATCTCTTCTTTGTCTCCCCTAGCTGAGCCTTGTCTACAACTGTAGACCCTCGCCGAGGCAGTTCCGAGCGTCCAATTCTAATTTCTTCTTCCTGTTGGTGCTGTTGATTGGGCTGTGCTTGGCCATCATACCTCTGACCATCAGCCTGTCACGGTAAGCAAACTCTGTTTTCTAGAACACATCTTTGCTTCTTGACATGCCCTTGTTTAAGCATTTTGATTGGTTTTGCTCACGTGGTTCCACCTACCGAGGTAAGACCATATCCAGGCACACCTGTGTTTCAGAAGCTCCATTGAACTCAAGATGCCACGGGGTCCTTCTGGACCTTGGCCACAGGTATAGTGCTGCCATCATTTGTTGTGAGCTGGGTGTGCCCCCGCCCCCATCCCCTAGGCCTTTTTCCTAGGGCTTGTTCTCGAACCTCCTTTTATTTCTTTGCTCTTGATGATCAAAATAATACATGGCTTTTATAGGGGATATGGCGTGTAGGCTCAAGCAGAAAGTCACCAAATTGCTGCCCATTTGGTTGAGAGACTCTCGTATCCATCAACTTATTATTAAGAGCCTTCTTTGGGCCCTGGTGGCACAGCAGTTAAGCACTCAGCCAGTAACAGAGAGTTTCAGAGTGAACTCCCCAGGAAAGGGATGAGAGATAGCTTCCCTCCAGACTTCAGCCCCGGAAACCTTATGAGGAAGTTCAGCTCCATCCTCTAAGTTGGAATGGAGATGATGGCAGCGAGTCTTTGGTTGGCCAAGTCCTGGGCTGGTGTTAGGGTATAAAGATGGTCAAGATACAGAACATGGAATTTGGGGTCTAGACTCTAGAGTGGTGTTTAGAATGAACAGAAAGGGCACTGCTGAACCATGTGCAGTTGAGATCAGGTGGGAACAACAAGAGGTATGTGTACCTAACAAGAGCTTGCGCCAACAACTAGGGGCCAGGAATGAGTTAGAACATGTGTGTGGATTTCTCCCTCCTCCAACCACAGATATCTAAAGAGAAGATTCTGAACACCCAAGGAAGTTTGGAGGCAAAGGTGTAGCTTTGGGTTGGGGTACATTTCATTTTGAGGATCAGGTTCAACCCTTAACAATTGTCTGACCACTGCATAACCAGAATAAAGACACTGTAGACCAAGGATTGGAAGTTGAGAGCTCAAATTCCAAGGATAGATGATATGTGAACAAGTAGGCATGGGTATTTTCCAATAAAACGTTATTTATAAAACAAAGGGCCAGATTTGGCCCATAAGTTACCAGCTCCTGACTTATACACTCGTGGGATTCCATTTCCTCCTGTTTAAAGTAAAGCTTAAAGCTTTGAAGTTTTACTTTGGATTTTATTTTTAACTAATATGATTCTGTGTGGTTTTTATTATTTTAGTAATCGGCACTATATTTTAAAATTCAAGTGGTAGAGGATATGTACGCTGAAGAGGGAATTGCCCCTGATCCTCACCTCTTAGGGATCACATCCCCTTCTAAAAGCTCCCAGAAGCTCATCATGGAAAGCTTTTCTATGGCCTGGAAACGCATCTGGGGAAGCACTGCCATCCTGCTTGGCAACTTGGTTCTTTGCTTAATCGTGTGCTTAGTACCTTTTCCACACATACATATTTCAATCTGTTAACTTTAAATTAGAAAAAGAAAGAAAGAAATACATTCTCCTGGCACAAAATTCAAAAGGTATCAAAGGATGTCTGGTGAGGATTCTTTTTCGAATCCTGTTTCTCAGCTTCTGATGTCGTCATCTTGGTGTAGCTGTCTGTCTGTCTCTTTGAGACACTATGTCATGCCATTGTATGAATACAACATAAAATGATTCATTTCCTTAATTGGTTGATCCTAGGGATGGATTGCTTCTAGGGATTTCTTTTTTATCCCTGTACAAACGACTGCAATGGGAAATCTTACACATACATCTTCACACTGTGAATTGAGCCAGTTCCTTTTAGGCCTGAATGTTCTTGCTTTTCCACGATCGTCTTCTAGTTTGGGAAAGTGTCAAACCCATTGGGAAGTTGAAAAATAGCAGCAATCAACCCTCCCATGGCCTCAGTAGGGTGTCCCAGTCAATGACTCCCATGGCCACGTGTGCCTTGGCTCCCTGTGTAGTCTGTTTTGTGTGAGAGGAACCATCTGAAATCCTGTCTCAGGTCCCATGGCATCCTATCCCTAAGTGCTTGAACACCCAAGCCCTAAACATAGGGACAGTCTCCTTAAATATGTCCCCAATAAGACAATCATTCCCCAATAATTAATACTAATGTCTCCTAATATCCGACCCTCTTCTGATCGCTCCCCTAGTGCCCTAAATAGTCTCTTATAGCTTTTTTTTTTTAAATGAAGATCCTGTAAGATTCGCCATTGCTTTGCTACTGATGGCCATACCTCCTTCTGCTGTTTTCATCCTGCTCTGTTTTGGAGGCATCCAGGCCAGTTTCCCCTCTCTGGATTAAGCGATTGGAGAATAGAATCGTCACATTTGGAATTTGCCCGAATCTTTCCTTACAGCATCATCTAATGTATTCTTCCATCCCGAGTTCCCTGCCTGGCGGAAGGTGGTTCTTGAGGGCTGATGAAATCCAGGGTGGGCTTTTTGGGGGCCAGAACATGCTGGGAGGCCGCTGGCTCAGGCGGTTTCTCTAGGCCTCAACCAGCAAAGTGTGTTGTGTGTACGGAGGAGGGAGGCTCTGCCACCCGCCTGCCCTGAGCCTCTTGCTTTGTATCCTCCCAGCATCCCTTCCTCCAAAGCCTGCGGGCCCTTCACCAACTTCAACACCTCCTGGGAGGTCGTCGCCCAGACGGTGAGCACCTTCCCCAGGTCCCTGCAGTCGCTGGTCAACGGCATCACGTCGGAGGCCTTCGCAGTGCCTTTCTTCATGATCATCTGGTGAGTCAGGACCACCGGTTCCTCTGCACTGGGAAGCGGGGAACCACTCGCCCCCTCCCCACCCCAATTCCCATCTCTACAGTGGCCAGCATACTGGTAGCTCTCTGATCACACAGGTCCAATAAGGTCGCCTGTGGACGGCACTTAGCCCCCAAGTGGCTGGCTTACAAGAAGTCAATACCCGGTCCACTGGTGAACGTACTTGGCTGATAACCAAAGGGTGAGGGCCCAGCAACTGGGAGATGCCAGGAGTTCCCAATCTCTGCGATACTGTTCTGGAAGGATCCTCAAAGATATAGAAGCCATCAAATAATCACCACCAGGTGGGGCTCTAGCCACCCAGAGATGCCTCGGAAGAAAGGTGATCGGATTCCGACAATTGTTGTAAACCCCACTCTCACCCACCCGCCCGGGGTCCCCGAGAGTGGCAATCAGCTCAGGCACCTGGGGTGCTTCTTCCTGCTGTTGTTTGCTTGAGGAGCAACACTGCTGACGGGCACGGAATCTCTTGTCTTTTGTAAAAGGGACTGATGAAAGCCCAGGGAGCTAGCCGGACGTCAGAAGCGCAGGCTTGAATCCTGCCACGTAGAAGCACGGTGGGCTTGGGCATCACATGGTCTCTCTGCTGCCATGCACCCCCACCCCACCCCCACCCCTGGAGATGAGGAGAAGCCCGGGGCTGACCCCCTAAGGTTGTGGGGGAGAGAAGGTGATGGATGAACAGTGCTGGCTCAGGACATAATGGCTTTTGTTGTATGAAGGGTACCAGGGTCTTGGCTGCGCACAGGGACGGCAGGATCCCAACATTGTTGCTGTGGTCAATTTCCCATCGAGTCCGTCCTGACTTTGACCACCCCGTGTGTGCAGGGGGAGCCGCTCCGCTGGGTTTTCAAGGCCGTATGGCTTTCCTTTCAGGAGCAGGTTGCCAGGCCTGTCTATGGAGGCACTTCCAAACGGGTTCAAACCACCAGCTACCAGTGGAGTGCATCATGTGTGGGCCACCTGGGTGTCTGTTATAATACTACTAATCACGGACATGGGTGGGTGGAGTACTTACTATGTGCCAGGTATTGTATGTAAATCCCTGAAAGGTGTTGTTAACTCATGAAACCCTCGCCATTAAGCTAAGATGATGTAGAATGATGACAGGAAACTCTCACCATAATGCCAGAATGGGACAACAGCAAAAAGGTAAGTGTGAAACGCAGGACGCTCTGGGGTGAAATTGCTAACACGACTTAGGAACCTGTGGCCAGCCTGGAATTCCCAGGGCCCAGAGCGCCCCCTGATCCGTCCCAATCAGCTGGCCCAGCTGGGTTTGGCTAGAGCACCACCTGGTGGTGGTTATGTGATGGCTTCTGTGTCTTTGAGGATCCTCGTCCTGTGGCTCTTGGTCTTCCAGAGATTGGTAACTCCTGGAATCTCCCAGTCGCTAAGCCGTCATTTCATCGGCCCCATCTGGGAGACAAGGACGACCTGAGTTCACAGGAAGCTATGTCCCCTTCCGTTATCCTGGGGGAAGGCTTGCTCCTCCCGCTGAATCTCCCCAGTAATGTCAACTACCCCCCACTTGAGACCTGGGGCTGGACAGACAGCAGGAGCCAAGACCAGTTGCTTTTATCCAGTGTTGCCATGTGGATACGGAGCCGGGTGACTGCTGGGTTTTACAGCATTCACCCCACTTTACATCTGAGAAAAGAGGCCAGTGGCGGTCCTTGATCATCTTCTGCAGATGATCACATCTGTAGTGTGATCACAGACAGTTCATCACATGCCAGCCCCACTTCCTGGACTCCCTCCTCCTCTCTGCAGGTGCTGGGGTCGGGCGGGGGGTGGGGTGAGGGTGGAGGGTGGTTGGCATGGGGAGGGATATCAACAACTGGTAGCGTTCACGTTAAAAAGCGAGTCATAAATCAGACTCGCAGCTGCCACCAAATGAGACAGGCACTGGCTGTTTCTGGCCCCTCTGCTTGGGGAAAGGGAGGCCTCCCTTCTCCCTTCTCACCAAGGGAAATGTTTCCAGGGAAAAGGCGTAGGGTTGTTCCTGCCCTGACAGCCAGGGTGGGTAATTCACTGTCCACCTCTCTGCCTTGTGTTGCAGCCTCATCATGTTCTACTTCATTGCGCTGGCCGGGGCACACAAGAAGGTGGTGGACCAGCTGCGAGAACAGCTGTCCCTGGTAAGGGAGCAAGTCCTGGCTGTGGGGTCACTGTAGGAGAAGAAAGGTGGGGGTGGAGGGAAAACTTTCTCATCACCACTCCCCCCAAACCCCAGGTGCACACACTCCTAGTCATTCCACACTGTGTTAGTCTGGGTAGATTAGAGAAACAAATCCATGAACACTCATATGTGTATAGGAAAGAGCTGTCGAATATTGAGAAAACACCCCAGCTCAGTGCAGATCAACTCCAGAAGTCCTATGTTAGCCCATATGTCCGATACCAATTTTTAAAGTCGTCTTTAGACTCATGAAACACATGCAATGACGCTGAATACAGGATGATCACAGGTCAGTGGGTAGAACATCTTTGGATCCAGTGGCTTTGTAAGCATCTCAGTGCTGGCAGGGGTCTCCACATGGCTTCTTCAGCTTCAAGGCTGCATCAGGGTAGGTCCATGTGGCTTCTCTAGCTCCCAAGGTGTAGCACCATGTGTCTTATCAGTAGAGCAGCTCCACGGGGGTGAAGGTAGTGAGAGGTGTCTCCTGCTTCCAAGGAGGAAAATCTAGATTTCCCAGAATTCCCAGGAGAAAGCCATGCCCACGCCTCATTGGCTATGATCCGATTGACAGACTAGCCTCTACCACTTCACTCTTAATCCTATCAAGTTCCAACTTGACACCAGATTGTGTAACTACCACACACACCTATCTATATAAAGCACCTGCTCTCCAAAGGTGAATGAAAGACGCAAGGTCAATCCCGATCCTTAGCATTGCTGGGAATAAAATCAAGGTGGTTAGAGAGGCAAGGCCTCTAGGCGGAGGTGACATTGGGGCTGAGACCTGGATGCTGGTGACTGGAGATCTTGGGAGGGGGCAGCATGGGTGGGGATGAGGAAGAGGAGGAAGGCTGTCATGGTTGCAGGTGGCTGAATGAGGGCAGAGAGGCAAGACATATTGGGTTATCAACAGGTCAGAGCTGAGGGCTCTGGGAAGTTTGTATTTTGTTCTGAATGTAATGGAAGTCATTGGAAAGGTTTGAATCATTGTCTATTTCTATTTCTTTGTGGTGTGAAGTATATGTAATTAAACAGCCCTTTCGATCATTTTTATATGTACAGCTGAACATTAATTACCTTCACCTTGTGCAACTTACACTGATGTTTTGCTTGCCAGCCTTTTTCACCATCCTTTAATGGAAACACTGCCATCTAGTCGATTCCGACTCATAG
>NW_022103901.1:25595855-25598523 GCF_000313985.2 Echinops telfairi
GTGCTTTTGCCTTTCAAGATACTTCATGAGACCATGCCATGGTTGTCTGTGGGAAACTAGCACTGAGGGAAGTATGACTGGGACTATATTCCCTAACTTATAACAGAGGGAATCTGGAAAGCTAGTATTCCACGGGAGGAAAGCCACCACTTTGGTATGTTAGAGATAAAGTCCAAGTCCATGATCCTGCTTCAAATATCATTCCCACAAATTCTCCCCAAACAGCTATGCTGCCTTAAAGTGAGCACATGGTTGATTCTATCTCCCTATAGAAGCAGACCTTCTTTTGTTATCTCCTTCCTCCCACAGGTGCCCAGCCCCCCTTATATCTTCCCCCAATGCAGGTATTAGGTTTCCTCACCTGTGAGCTCAGGGACCTTACTGTAGTTACCACCACCTTGTGATGTATGTAACTACTGAATATGCATGTCTTGTGGCTACCTATAAATATCCCAAGATAATAAATACTCCCACCTCTTCTCCCACCTCCAAGTGGACCACCAAGAGGGGCTAAGGAGAGCATGCTCCCATAAAATGTGTCTGGCTCCTTTATTTTCCTCTCTCTCCTTATCTTCTAGGACTTGACTATCACCTTGATACATTATCGCCATACAACTTGCACCTGCGGACCCTTTGGTTAGAGGCTGGTTTCCTCTGACAGTTGTCCTTTTACAACTTACTTTCCTCAGCATAATGTCCCCACGGTTCACCCCTGCTGTGGCCCGTCAGGACTGCATTTCTCTTAATGACCGAGTCTGATACCATTGTATGTGTGGGGCACGTTTTGTGTACCCATTCCTCTGTTGACAGGCCCTGGGGTGGTGTGAACAGTGCTGCACTGGACCTTGGGGTCCAAATGTCTGTCTGTGCCCCAGTTTCCGCTTCTCTTGGGTGTGTATCTGGGAATGGGACTGCTGGCCCCTTGGAAAGCCCATGTTTCCCTCTTTGAAGAATTCCAACAGCTGATTCCCACAGTGGCGGCACCACGGACAAACCCATCAGCAGTGGGTGAGGAGTTCGACGTTCTTGCCCACGGTGGTGGTTTTGTGTTTTATTGGGTCACCGCCATCCTAGTGGGGTGAAGTGGTATCTCACTGAGGTCTCAGTTGACATTTCCCTCAGACATTGTTGAGCGTACTGGCCATTTCTAGACCTTGGCTGGTCAAATGTCAGCTCATGCCCGTTGCCCCTGTTTAAACTGGGCTGCTATTCTTTTCTGTTGTTGAATTGTAGGAGTTTTCTTGTTTTTAATAGCTCCCTATCAGCTCTATTTCTCAACTAGTTCCTCCCATGCCTGATGTACATGTTTCCAAGCTCCTCGGTTGCTGTGCGGGGGTGGTAGTTTAGGGGAACCAGGGGGAAGAGGGAAACTAGACCTTTACAAGGAAAGGGCCAATGGTTTGAATCCTCAGCCTCAAGTCTGATAGTTAACTTACGATGTAGAAAATAATGCTATTTGCCTCCCAAATGATAACTGTCTTTTTCAACTCACTTCTTTTTTTCTTTAGGAAAGTCGTGACAAACGTTATCTAATCCAGAAACTAACGGAAGCCCAAAAGGATATGAGGAACCGACTAGGCTGATGCCGAAAATGCTGACCTATCTTGTGTATAAGCAAGATGACTGCTGACGTTTTAAAGCATGTCTGCATTTCCAACGGAAAATTGAAAACGTATTTTCTAGACTTCAGACTTGGCCAGTGTGTAGCAGTGTGGCCCATCATCCCTAAAGCAGGCTGAAAACCAAGTCCCCGGGTCACTCCCTGCACCTGGAAAGTGGTTACTAAGGCCTGCACCTTTGCAGTCCTAACGGAGAAGAGGACTTTTACGTTAGAAAGTTTTCTGGACTTGGCTTTTCAAATTAACTGTTGAGCCATCCATTCGGGAGACTGGGTTCCTTCTTTTGAACCAGGTTACAGGGGCCAGGGCTGAGGACCACTCCTTAGGACCTAGCGAGTCTTTTGAGTGATTCTGCTCACCAAACGTGAGGCTCGGTTTTGGAAGTGCAGGGTAACCCTTGACTGGTGATGGTGAGGGCAGATGATGAGACAATGGAGACGATGGTTGTGAAATTTCGGCTCCACGGCAGTAGTCAGAAAGAGAGAGAAGCCCATTGCTGACAGTGTGGCTAAGCGGATCTTGGAGAGCCAAGTATAGCCTTTGGTGAAGAGCACTGTTTCAGGCCCTCAGCCATAATGTCCTGCCTTTCTAGCAGTTCAGTTGCCGCAGGCTCCTTACTTGGGGAAGGCTGCCTTGGCGGGCTGGGTGTCCACAAGCCATGGTCGCTTTCTAGTCATCCTTAGGAGCCAGGGTTTGTCTGTGTTTGGTCTTCCGGATGCCCTGAAGGGCACTGGAGTGCCCAGCCTGCTGGAAGGGGGCTGGTTAAGTTGGGAGCTGTGGGTTCCTGTGCTCAAGAGTTTGGGGAGATCAGACGGGCTGCTATGGACATGAACCAAGGTGCGCGGAATGCTGGTCTCTTCCACAGACACAGACGGAGTCCCCATGTAGAAGGCCAGCCGTTTGCTTCCCTGGCATTGATAAATGCGCCTGCTTTTATGAAACCTGTGGTGTCTCTCTTCAAATGTCTGACACAATAAGAATCACACGTGTGCCGAGCACCGCATCTGCAGCTTACCCGAAATTGATAACGCTGAACACTAGGTTACAGG
>NW_022103901.1:25598623-25602288 GCF_000313985.2 Echinops telfairi
GTGTGTGTGTGTGTGTGTGTGTGTGTGTGTGTGTGTGTGTGTGTTGGTGGTGTGTGGGGAGAGGGATTTGAAGGTGGGTGCAGGTTTTAGACAGGATAACTCCTACCACCGCTCATTACTCAAAAGTGATTGACTCCTTGCTTCGGGGGCAAAGGAAGCCTGCCAGAACAGCCATGTGTCTGGATGCTTGTCACTTAGCACAGAGCCATTTTCATGGTCTTCCACGAACACAGTATAAACACGGTGTGTTTGGTTCCTGTGAGACTGATGAGTTTCTTAAGAAATCCCTAGCCTATTAAAGATAGTGGATTTCTAAACCAAATAACTGGGATCATGGAATTTTGAGTTACCCAGAGTTCATTCTATCCTCACTTAAAAAAACAAATGCTAAGTGTTGGTGTTTCTAAAACCTTTTCATATTTAAAATGCTCTCACCTTCCCAAGTCATGTTTTCTTTCTCTGTGTGTGATGGAAGCAGTGAACAGACACTGCTGCTATAAAACTGACAGTGGTGTACAGTAATGTCTAACTTTGCATTAACTGCTGCTAATCTGCATTACCTCTACTTGAACGTCTGTTTTGACTACTGTTAATAACATCAGGTGATGTCTGTATAAGAGGTTTTTTTTAATACGGCTCTCTAGAAATGGGCATTGGAACGACTGATTAAACAGTTTTTTAATGTGTTTGTGTGCACCCGGACTCATGGCGCCTTCCTGCTGTCAATCAGCTGATCAAGGAAAGCTGCTCCTGTTGGTGGGCTGGCTATTTCCCGTCACTGGCATTTTGGAGAGGGGAAAGGCATGCTTAAAGTCATCGGCAGATGAGTACTTTTAATTAAGACTCCTGGGCTCCTTTGGAGCTTCGGGCGGGTAGGTGGGTGGGGAGGAGTATTTAAAATCAACTGTGAAAGTAAAATTATTTCAAGCACTCCCCATCCCACTTCAAGGAAAGGCACAGTAGACAATTTGTGTATCTTATCCTCCGAGACTATTTTATATGCAAGCAGACAGAGATGTGTGGTTGTATATGTGAAATATATCTGTGTGCTCCCTCCCTAAACATTTCTACTTAAAAATATATTTTTGAGACCATTGGTGGAGCAGTGGCTACATGCTTGACTGCTGACGGGCCAGCAGTTTGAAATCCACCAACTGCTCCACGGAGGACAGTGTGGTCGGGGGATATGGCCGTCCACTGCCAGGAAAGATTCTAAAAGTTCACAGCTATGGAAACCCTCCGGGACAATTCTAACCCTGTCCTGTCCTGCTTCACAATGACTCCGCATGGACCTGATGGCAACTGGTTTTCCCATATAATTAAGTACTCATTCTTTTTTTCATGGAAACAGGGCACGCCAGTGCCTCCATCTCATTGTATCTCTATAACCAGTCAGCTCCACCCAATAGCCTGGGTTTCCAATGCCTTTTCCCCTGTTGAGAACACCAGGTGCCATGACCTGACCAGCTCTTGTAAATGGTTCTCTTTTTGACCCGAAAACCTTTGTTCTTTATCTGGACAGCTTGGCCAGTTGTCTGGGTCACACAATGTTCTCGTCCCAGTCCAGGGAAAATCCAGATAGGTGATGTCTTTCGTTTGCTTTAACCCTTGAGTTGGCAAATGTGCTTGTAGCTCCCCAGTTGCATAAGTATTGGAGGAAAGGAACGAATTCTGCCAAGAGGTTGGAAGGTCTGATCTCAGAAGACAAAGAACGTCTTGATGTTTCTTATTGACTCCAGTCCAGTCACCACCAAGTCAGTTCTATCACGTGTAGATGCCATGTGTGTCAGAGTAGCACTGTGCTCCCTGGGGTTTTCAGTGGCTGATTTTTTAGTAGATTCCCAGACCATCCTTCGAAGGGCCTCTGACTGGACTCCAATCTCAAACTTCTGGTTACCATGTAACCTTTTGCACCACAGTGTACACATGTTTTACAGGTAAACCTTGGGCTACTATCTGAAGGGTCAGTGGTTCAAACCCAGCAGCTGTTCCAGAGGACAAAATGAGGCTGTCTGCTCCCATAGATTTACTAAACCTTAAAAACTCTGTATAGGGTCACTATGAATCAGAATCTACTCAATGGCAATGGATTCTATCACTTAACTTGTATCATTGAACCTTTCCATGTTTTTTTTTAATCGTTTTATTAGGGACTCATACAACTCTTATCACAATCCATACATGCATCCATTGTGTAAAGCATATTTGTACATTCATTGCCCTCGTCATTCTCAAAACATTTGCTCTCTACCTAAGCCCCTGACATCAGCTTTCCCCTCCCTCCTCGCTCCCCCCTCCCCCATGAACCCTTGGGTTGTTTTTTATTTTATTTTATGGAAAAGCTTGCCTTTATATTTTTCATTAGTATTTTAAATATATACTGTTGGGAAGATTGAGGGTGCTATTGTGATTATGATGATCAAATGTTAAAAGAAACAACAAAAAAACCAAATGATCTATTGCATTGGGCCAATCTGTTGCATAAGAACTCTTCGAGGTGTTAAAAGGCAAAGAGGTCACACTGAGGACCAAGGGGCGCCTGCCCCTACCATGGTCCTGATACCAAACTGCAGGCGCACACCTGGGAGCAACCGTGTTAACGAGAGGGACAACGTGAAATTAAAGCTTCCAGAAGGTAGCACCAGGCTGACAGCAAAACAGTCTGTCTTGATGGGGTCCTGTTTAAAATCAGAACACCTCTTTTCATTTGGAATTTACACTTTGAGGAGTGTTTGACATGAACTCAGGTTTCAGGGCAACCAGGAGAAACAAATGTTGACCATGAACAAGCAAATAGAACAGGTGCTTTTGTCTTCGTCTCAGGACGTCTCTGACACCTCATCAGGTAACAGGGATTAACGCTTTGGACACTAACAGACATGTAAGAGTCTTGGAGTTATCTGGCCCCTCCAGATGACACGTGCATCAAATCTCTTTGCCTCTGAGCAAGCCCGCCATAAACCTTCCATAGAGGCTGCATTAAGTAACTTGGGCTACAAAGTTTTCAATAGCTTCAGACACATGGACAGGCTTGGCAAAATAAGTAATGAACCGATATTTTTTAATTACGGTGTTATCAAAGACTACCAGCACACAAAATGTCTTGGAAGAAGTGCAGCCAGAATGCTCCATAGAATTCAGAAAAGCGAGTCCAGAGCTCCTGCTGCCAGACCAGAAAATTGGGAGGGTATTGTTTGTGTCTTCACAGGGAAAGAGGGACCAGATTTAAAGCCAGTGCCAGACGAATGCAGCTTGTTGGCAAGGAGTGGGGAGCCAGTGGAGGGGCCTGAGGGCTCGGCCCCCATGTCAGCTACAGGGACAACTGCCCCTTCCCCCAGAAGAATTTACTTGAGAGGAATGCACTGAAGCTGCAGCTAGGGGAGAGGGACATGTCTGGTCAGAGCAAATGGGAGCACTTAGGGGGAGGAAGAGAGTGGAGCGCATCCCGACCCACCAGGCCTAGAGGACAACACCCCATTCTGAACAGCAGAGCAGACAACATGGCTGATCCCACCATGAGACATGCCGTCCCTTGATGGCCCCGGGCTCTGAGGAGGACAACACTGGAGACTCAGTCTCAGGACTGGTCCAGACTGACCCTGAGACACCGAGGCAAACCACTAAAAGCGTGCAGCAGAGCAACCGTGGGAGCAGAGCAGAGAGCC
>NW_022103901.1:25603031-25604223 GCF_000313985.2 Echinops telfairi
AGTGGGGGAGGCAGGGGTAAGGAGGTGGTGCTGACCAACCCAGGGACAAGGGAGCAACAAGTGATCCAAAAACAGTGGCAAGGAGGGTGTGAGAAGCCTGGTAGGGATTCAGCAAGGGCAATGTAACCAAGAGAAATCACTGAAACCCAAACGAAGGCTGTGCATGATAGTGGGACAAGAGGAAAGTAAATGGAAATAGAGGAAAGTTGAACTAGGGGACAACGGGTATGTATAGAGGTTTTAAGACTGGAATGTACATATGTAAATATATATGAGTGTGGGGAAACAGATCTACGTGCATATATTTATAGGTCTAGTATTAAAGCAGCAGATGGACATTGGGCTTCCACTCAAGCACTTACTCATTGCAAGAACACATTCTATTAAATTGGCATTCCAGGATGCACACCTTCCCAACATGATTGCTGAAGAAAAATGTGAACAAAAGCAAAGGTAGTAAAGAAAGCTGACGGTTCCCGGCTACCATAAGATATAACGTCTGGGGTCTTAAAGGCTTGAAGACAAACAAGCGGCCATCTAGCTGAGAAGCATCAAAGCTCACATGGAAGAAGCACACCAGCCTGTCTGACCATGAGGTGTAGAAGGGATCAGTTATCAGACATCAAAGTACTGAAAATCATATCAGTGGGTCCCCGCTTTACTGATATGATCACTGAAGACAACCGTGTGCATAAGCAAATGTGGTGAAGAGAGCTAATGGTGCCCGGCTATCAAATGACATAGCATCTGGGGTCTTAAAGGCTTGAAGATAAACAAGTGGCCATCTAGCTCAGAAGCATCAAAGCCCACATGGAAGCAGCACACCAGCCTGTCTGACCACAAGGTGCAGAAGGGACCAGTTATCAGACATCAAAGAACTAAAAAATCAGTGGGTGCCCACCTTCCTGATACGATCACTGAAGACAAAGGTGTGCATAAGCATAGGTGGTGAAGAAAGCTGATGGTGCCAGGTTATCAAAAGATACAGCGTCTGGGGTCTTAAAGGCTTGAAGATAAACAAGCAGCCAACTAGCTCAGAAGCAACAAAACCCACATGGAAGAAGCACAACAGCATGTGTGACCACGAGCTGTCGAAGGGATCAGGTATCAAGCATCAAAAAACAAAAAATACTGTAAAGGTGGGTGAGTACAGAGTGGAGACTCAAAGCCCATCGGTAGGCAACTGGACACC
>NW_022103901.1:25604323-25635964 GCF_000313985.2 Echinops telfairi
CCAATTCTACCTTACAAATCTGGCTAGACCAGAGGATGTACATTGGTACAGATAGCAACTGGAAACACAGGGAATCCAGGACAGATGACTCCTTCAGAACCAGTGGTGAAAGGGGCGAGGCCTGGAAGGTGAAGGAAATGTAGGGTGGAAAGGGGGAACCGATTACATGAATCTAGGTATTGCCTCCTCCCTGGGGGAGGGGTAGCAGAGAAGGGGGGTGGTAGAAGGGCGTCGGACAGTGTAACAAGACAAAACTATAATAAGTTGTGAACTATGAAGGGTTCATGAGGAAGGGGGGGTGGGGAGGAAGGGGGGAAATGAGCAACTGATATTAAGGGCTGAGGTGGAGGGCAAATGTTTTGAGAAAGATGAGGGCAGCGAATGTACATATGTACTTGTCACAATGTGATGAGAATTGTATGAGCCTCCAATAAAATAATTTAAAAAAAAGAATTCAGAAAAGCGAGACTTCATCTCACATACTTCGAACATCAAGTTGGGTAGAGGGTCATCGCAAAAAAAGGAAAGCCCTGCCGGAGATGGATTGACAGTGGCGGCACCGCGGGCTCAAACACCAGCAATTGGGAGGCGGATGCAGGACTGGGCAGAGTTGGAATCATGAATTACTAATCTAAGAAAAAAACACAAAAAAAAAACCCCAAATGAATTACTAATCTCTTTATGGTCCTCAGTCCCAGGAATTCAGGTGAGAAACCTTGATGCGATCCAGTCTGGACTTTTGAAAGCTCAAGCTAGCGTTTTCGTTTCCATGGTAACCCAAAGACCGCCCCTCCAAAATGATTGACAGTACCTGCATCCAATGACATCGTTGCACTTGTCGTTTTCCTCTAATCGGATTGGCGGCTTGGGAACCAGGGGCGTTCCCAGCCGGGCAAAGACCCGTAGCGTTGCTTTGTGTCATCAGTCGGCGCCGAGAGCACGTTTGGCCTGTTTCGTTCCGCCGCGCGACTGCTTCGTCGTCGGGGCGATGACCTGCGCCGGGGCCGGGGCGGCGGCGGCCCAACCTCTGTGGCGGCTGCGCACCAGTGCCCGGCGGCCCCTCTCAGGTAAAGGGCAGGCAGGGTCGTGACCCCGCGCGGGCCCGGGAACCGCGGCGGCCCAACCACTGTGGCGGCTGCGCACCAGTGCCCGGCGGCCCCTCTCAGGTAAAGGGCAGGCAGGGTCGTGACCCCGCGCGGGCCCGGGAACCGAGGAGGACGTGCTGGAGCGGTGGAGGGGATAGGGGGAGACGCCTGACGTCACAGCGCTGCGACCGAGCCCGACCGTGACGGAGCGCGGCGCAGGGCCGCGGACGGCCTGTAGGGGGCGGAGTCTCGGGGTCGGGTAGTGACAGGTCCCGGCGGGGACCCTTTGCCGGGGCGGGGCGGCACGTTGGGGGCTGACGTAATTGAACGTGGGTGCGTTGACGTCGCTTCGGGAGGAGGTTTAGGCGAAGGACACACTCTCACTGTCATCCAGTCGATTCCGACTCATAGCGACACGGTAGAGCTTCCCCCGGTGGGTTTCCAAGATTGCAGCTTTTTTTTTCAGTCTTGAGTTGCTGTGTATTGGGCATCCTCAAGGCAAGATTTTTTTTTAAATCATTTTATTTGGGGCTCTTACAGCTCTTAAAACATTCCATACATCAATTGTATCAAGCATATTTGTACATATGCTGTCGTCATCGTTTTCTAAACATTTACTTTCTATTTGAGCCCTTGGTATCAGCTCCTCTCCCCGTCCCGTGTCCCCTTAATAAATTATAAATTATTATTGTTTTCATATCTTACACTGACCACTGCCTCCCTTCATCCACGTTTCTGTTGTTCATGCCCCCCGAGGGCGGGGGGTTGTTGGGAAATTGTGCATCAACCATTGAAATTGTCTCCCCCTTCCTCCCCTCCTCCCTCACCTTTCCCGTATCCTCCTGGGATCACTACTCCCATTTCTGTTCCTGAAGGATTTATCTGATCTGGATTCCTTGTGTTGTGAGCTCTTACGTGTACCAGTGCACATGCTCTGGTCTAGCCAGAACTGAAAGGCAGGACTGAGGTCATGATAGTTGGGGTTGAGGAAACCTCAAAGAACCAGAGGAATATTGTGTGTTTCACAAGATTGCAACTCTTTAAAGGAGTAGGGAAGAAAAAGGAGTAGAAAGCCTCATCTTTCTCCCAAGGAGCCTCTGGTGGCTCTCGGACTGCTGACTTTGGGGTTAGCAGAACCGAATGTGTAGCCAGGCCATGATCAGTTGGCAAAAATGCAGTGGTCGATGCAGGTGGCACCCTCTCCGGGCCCTCCTCGTCGAAGCCTTCGCCAGGCTTTCCTGCCCCGAGTGTAGTCCTACAAGGAGCAACCTAGGCTTCCCCTGGGAACTTGTTAGAAATGATGGGTTTGTACTTCCGACTCATTCTGAGAAGCACCAGTGTGCTGCAGAGGGAAGTGGCCCCTGGCTCCCTTCCCTCCTCTTAAAACGAGCTGCTTCAGAAACATGTTGTCAGGCTGTTTGCTCTGCGTTGAATCATTTGTGTACCACTTGGAAGAATCTTGTTTTACAGCAAAATTATTTTTTTTAATCACTTGTATTTTGATGACTGAATAGTTCCCCACCTCCCCATATAATAAAGCCCCGTTCTGAACCTACATAAAATTGTTTGACAGCAACTAAATCCTTATTCTGGTAAAAGAATCACCAGGATCCAATGGATCCTCATGAAGCTCATAAATACACACTGAAAACAACATCATTAAAGACAAGGCTTTCCATCTGAGGTCTTAAAGTCTTGAAGATAAACAAGCGGCCAGCTAGCTGAGAAGCCACGAAGCCCACATGGAAGAAGCACATCAGCCTGTGTGATCATGAGGTGTCGATAGGTCAGGTAGCAGGCATCAAAAACCCAGAACAAAAAAATCATCTTAGTTAATGAGGGGGAGTGTGGAATGGAGACCCAAAGCCCATCTGGAGGCAACTGGACATCCCCTTGGAGATGGGTCGAGGGGAGGAGACGAGCCAGACAGGGTGCAGTGTAGCACCGATGAAACATACAAGTTTCCTCTAGTTCAGTGGTTCTCAACCTTCCTAATGCCATGACCCTTTAATACAGTTCCTCATGTTGTGGTGACCCCCCAACCATAAAATTATTTTTGTTGTTACTTCATCACTGTAATTTTGCTGCTGTTATGAATCGGGTGACCCCTCTGAAAGAGTCGTTCGACCCCTAAAGGGCTTGCACCCACAGGTTGAGAACCACTGCTCTAGTTCTTTAATGCTTCCTCCAACACCCCCCTCTATCATGACCCCAATTCTACCTTACAAATCTGGCTAGACCAGAACATATACATGGGTATGGATAAGAGCTGGAAACACAGGGAATCCAGGACAGATAAACCCACAGGACAATCTTGAGAGTATCAATACCAGGAGGGTAAGGGGAATGTGGGGGGAGAAAGGGGGAACTGATCACAGTGATCTACTTATAACCCCCTCGCAGGGGGATGGAAAACAGAAAGGTGGATGAAGGGAGTTATACATTATCAAGGGTCCAGTCAGCTGTGTGTCCGAACTCAGCCTCTGGTCACAATTGCTTACAGTTCTCAGTAAGTGGTGGGTTGTTTGTTGTGTTTAAACATTATACATTATCAAGGGAGGAAGGGAGGGAAAGAATGAGAAGCTGATACCAAGGGCTCAAGTAGAAAGAAAATGTTTTGAAAATGATGATGGCAACAAATGTGCTTGCCACAATGGATGGATGGATGGATTGTGATAAGAGTTGTACGAACCCCCAATAAACGATAAAAAATAAATAATAAAGACGGGGCTCTCTACTCCCAGAAAGAAATACTGGCTTGGAAACTCACAGGGCCAAACTGCTTGTCCTAGAAAGACGCCGCCGACTTGATGGCAGTGAGTTTGTTCTTTTGGTTTGGACCGTGCAGTGGTCACACACTCGCCCACGACACTACACGAGCTCCTTGAGCAGCTAGTGCTTCAGTAACAGACCCACAAGTGGCTGGCTTTAGCAAACAGAACTTTATTTTCTCCCAGCTTACCCAGCCCGCCTGATTCCCACTCCTGGGGACCTTGTATGGGGTTTCCAAGGAACCCTCATGGGAGCAGACAGCCTCATCGTTCTCCTGAGAGGTGGTGACAGCTAGACTGGAATCGCCAGCCTTGCATTTAGATCTCAAGGCTAGGAGGCTAAAAATCTGAATTCAGGCCTCCGGCCTTTAAGGGAAGGCTTCCTCGGTTGGCCCTGGTAGAGGTCCTGTTGCTCAGTCTTCATGTGCTTGGCATCCCTCTTCCCCCATCTCTTCCTTATCTGTGCAATTTCTGTATCTCATAAGAGACGGACTCAGAACACACTGATCCTGCCCCGTTAACATACAAAGGCAGCCAGCCTCTGGGTGGCCCTAGGTAATCTGTTTTAACTTCACAATGGAATGCAGGCTTCTAAGTGCCCCAATTCTTGTCTAAACTACCCCTCTCTCATTGTCAAGCGGTAAGTCTTTCTCCTGGGGACAGGAGTGTTCACCCCACCACCCACGCCCAGACCTCCCAACCCCCGCCAGGGGTGCAAGCTGGAGACGAAATCCAGGAATAAAATCATAAAACAAGCCACCTGAAACTACCTAAATATACTTTTGTTTTACTTCTGTCAGTACCGCTTACTTAATGATATTTTTAATCATTTTATTGGGGACTCATATAACTCTTGTCACAATCCATCCATCCATCCATTGTGTCAAGCACATTTGTACATTTGTTGTCATCCTTCTCAAAGCATTTTCTTTCTACTTGAGTCCTTGGTATCAGCTCCTCATTTTTCCCCCCTCCCCCCCGACCCGTGGTATATGAATTTCAACTTGCTTTTTCTCCTGCATTCTGCTTTCTTCCTGAGGGATATGAGAGGCTTGGCCAGGGAAGACGGCACTGCGGTGTGTGGATCGGTCTTTGAACATCCCCCTGTAGTCCAGGCGGGCCTGATACACACCGAAGACTGCACAGAACTCTAATTGGACATTGTAGTGGTCTTCTTTTACTTGAACCCACAACATTAATACTAGGAGTATTTTAAAAGATGAAATCCAGTCCTGAAGCAGTGACATTTTTTTTTTTTTTGAAGCAGTGACATTTTGAAGACAAGAGGAAGTGGGCCAAAATAAGATGAGACCGAAGTTCAAGGCTCAGACTGGCCCCCCACAATCCAACCCCCACGGGAACAGAATCTGTTGGGCAGGTCAGATTCAGTATGGGACACTCCCCACCCCTAGCCTGAGGGACTGGGCTGGGGAGGCGCCTCTCAGTAACCGAGGGCTCACGAGGTGTGTGGCATGCAGCCCGAGAGGGCAGCCACTGACACAAGAGTGAGGCAGGAGTAGATAGGTGACCTCCACCCGCCTTGGGTGATGGCGGAGTACCTGTAGTGTGAGAAGGCAGATCTTCAGAAATGTAAAATGACCCAGAAATCCAGAGCTACAGGTAAAATCTGTAAGGTTTCATATCTTGGTAACATAACTAATTCGCTGTTTTTAAAAATGCTGTAGGTGAAATAAAAGATCTCTTTGGCCCACGAGCGCTCACTTGGGGTCTTTGTCCTAAGGTGTTCTTGTCTGTAGGAGGGACTGTCCCCAGAGTGGTGATGAATCACCGCTTGTATTGTAGTTTTCGGAAGGAAGCTTGGCGCCAGGTGTTGCAGTTCGGGAATGACCTTAGACACCATCAACCGGGCGACTGTGGATCGAATAATTCGGGTGGATCACGCAGGTGAATATGGCGCCAACCGCATCTATGCAGGGCAGATGGCGGTCCTGGGCCGGACCAGCGTTGGACCAGTCATCCAGGTAGGTCTCTTAGCTCTCACCGGCTGCTGTGCAGATGGTCCAAAGGCTTCAGGCCCACCTGAGGCCAAGTGTCCTCAAGAGAGGCTCTGTTGCCACAAAGGTATGGATTTTTGACAATTGGAAGAGGTAGGAAAAAAATCTCTTTATGTGTGAAGCACAGATATATATGTAGTATGTTTCCAAAAGTTTATGAAAAATAAAAGGTAATGGGATTTTCCCATGAGCTCTTTGAAGTTCAGCACGCACCCAGCATTTAAAAGGGTCTTGGTGGTGGCGGTGGTAGTGAGAGAGGGTGGCGGATCGCTTCTTCAAGTGAAGGCCCTGGAGTAAAACACACACACACACACCCGCAATTCTCAGTCGAACAAAAGCAGAGAACCACGACGACTTCACAAAGTTCAGGGGAAATTCCAGTTCCCTCTGCTTTGGACTGCTGACCGCGAGGAGCAGGAGAAAGATGGGGCTTTCTACTCCTGCAAAAGTTACAGTCTCAGAACCCCCTGGGAGCAGCCCTATCCTCCCCACGTGGTTGCCGTGAGTCAGGACTGACTCCGTGGCCTTGTGGAAGCACCCTGATAGTTTATACGCAGAGGTAGCTCTGTGGTCACACAATTGCTGATTCACGGTTCCGTTGACTCCCACCTTGGGAAGCCACTCGGCCTCTCTGAGGGCCCATTTCCTGCCATGGTTGCACATGGGCTGTTTCCACCGACCTCAGTGGACTTGGGTGCCGTATACATGCGTATTTGTTTGAAAATGAGTTTTAAACTAGTACCACTGTCCGCATGTAATAGGCACACATACAAGTTAGAGGCCTCCTCTGACTCCCTGGGCATGGCACCTAGCCTCTCGGTGCCTCCCTCCTTCCCTCCGTCTAGTGACGGGTTTCAGGGGTTTGTACTTCACGGGCTGTGGTAGAGAGTAAGAGAGCTCGGCACTTGGCGCAGCCGGGTCCGGTGAGCGGTTATGGCGTTCGCCCTTCTCCCTTGGTTTCGTTGGGCCTCCTCGTCTAGCTTGCTGAAAGGAAGGCGCAGAGCAGTGGGGTCTACCCTGACTAACTTGGGACAGATTGCCCACCTCATTTCCCATGGGTGTGACATGGTTCTTGTCCTTGTGAGTCTGGGCCTCTCCACCCTCACCTGAAATCGCATCCGAGACCCCCTTCTGCCTGATGGTTGGGTTTTGCCACACGTGACTGGAGGGCAGTGGGGGAAGGCACCGCCCTCGTCCTTTCCTCCACCTGTGCTTCTCGTACTTCATGCCAATGGGAAGGGCAGGGCTGCGGCCGTCGCCCCCACGGCATGCCTGGTGTCTTGCAGAAAATGTGGGATCAGGAGAAGGAGCATCTGAGGAAGTTCAGTGAGCTGATGGTGGCACTCAGGGTCCGGCCGACGGCTCTCATGCCCTTTTGGAACGTGATGGGGTTTGCCCTGGGTAAGTGTGTCTGTCCAGACGCGTCTGCGTGAGCTTCCTGGGCTTGGATGGTGGGAATCACCTGTGCCCCATTTCCAGACCTCTTGCTGGGTCCTGGCACTGCCAGGTACTGGTGACTGGACACTCTCTCTAGGAGTTTCGTTGACCCTTTTTTGTTGTTGCTTAAATTCTTTTAAGTTGGCATGTTTAAATCAGTGGTTTCATGAAAGGACACAAACAAGCAAAAACATCAAACCCACTGCGGTCAAGTCAAACCCGACTCCCACTGACCCTGTAGAAAGGAGTGGGGATGAGAGTAGTAGAATTCGATGGCAGGCAGATACTGTCGTCTGGCAGAGGTTCTCAGCCTGAGGTTTCCTCAGGAGGACCAGACGGGGCCGCCCCGTCGAAGGCTCTTCTTCCATAAACGGGTCAGAGAGAGCCCAGAGAAGCGCGGCTGTCTCCCCACGGGACTCGAGTTCCCGCTGTGATCAGGGTCCGCCTGAAACAGTGCTTTTTGAGTCCAGGGGGATTTGCCCCCAGAGGACATGTTCGCCGTCTGGAGGCATCTGTGGTCGCTCCCCCCGGGGGAGAGGTTACTACAGTAAAAGACCTCCTGGCCCCTGAGGTAGATAGTGATGAGGTTGTGAGACCCTGGCCTGAGATGCCCCCCTCTGCGCCCCATCAGTGGTCTCTCCGCCCCGCTGAACTGCTCTGGGCTTGCCCCTCCAGGAGCGGGGACCGCCTTGCTGGGGAGGGAAGGCGCGATGGCGTGCACCGTGGCTGTGGAAGAGTCAATTTCACATCACTACAACAACCAGATCCGGACGCTGATGGAGGAGGGGCCTGAAAAGTACGAGGAGCTCCTTCAGGTATCGCAAGCTCGAAGGGGCAGGGGAAGAAAAACCAGGGTGAGCCAGAAAGCAGTGTTACAAAGCCACCTGAAACCTTTAGGAACGAAAACCCACCAAAGGGGAAGCTGTTGTCTTCTCCACATCCCCTCCCTCAGGGCTGTGTGCTGCGCTGGAAGTGGGCTTCCCACCTTGAGAACTCTTACCCCACGATGTCCAAAGGGGCAGCAATGAGGGCTGTAGGGCGGGTGGGATGAGGTGTGTAGGCTGGCCCTTGCTCCCGTCGGAGAACAAGCAGGTGCTTTGTCTTGACGGCGAGATGTGCCGCGCACAGCTTTCCTGGCCCCCTTCATATCAGTGCAGTTGTCTATTATCTTAGGACTTCTTCCTGTGTCCTTCCGGAAAGTCTATCAGGATGACCCCTTTGGGCTGCCCCTTCTGCCTTGACTGCAGTTGCCACCGCAGATGTCCCAGGAAGCCGCTGTTGGGATCTTTGTATGGAGGGACCCTCAGGAGACTGAGACCCTCAAGTGTGACAGATGGGGAGAGCAGGTCTGCAGCCACCCCCTGTGCACGGAGTCATGGCTGCACACGCTTTGTTTTATTTGGAACAAGCCTGCAGGTGTGAACTGTTGGAGCCCTGGTGGCACCATAGTCCAGGCTGCCAAGTTTGAAACTGCTAACCACTCCTGGGGAGAAAGATGAGGCTTTCTACTCTTTTAAAGAGTTACAGTCTCTGAAGCCCGCCAGGCCAGCCCTCTAGGGTCACCGGGAGTCAGAGTCCACTCGATAGCAGTGCTCACTGGTAACGAGCCCGGTGACGCTAGAGACTGGGTGACTACAGGTCCGTGGTTTGGACCCACCAGCCACTCCCAGGCTGAAGAACGAGGCAGTGTGCTTCCATAAGGCGACAGTCAGGGACACCTGTGGGGCACTTCCGCTTTGTCCTGTAGAGTGGCTGTGAGTCGGAATTGACTGGGGGCCAGTGAGAAGGGAGTCGCTGAGAATAGCTGGCACCGAGACTGTGGCCGGCCCAGCTGAGGAAGGATTTACTGTCTGACCCTAGATAGGAAATATTTGCTGATCCGACCTGAAAGTGTTAGCTCTCCGCTCCAAACTTGCTGCCATCGAGTCAGGTCTGACTCACAGCAACCTATAGGACAGGGTACAGGGTAGAACTTCCCGTTGGGGTTCCGAGACTTTCCCTCTGCACAGTCGGAGACAGCCTCATCCTTCACCCTGGGAGTGACTGATGGGTTCAAATGGCTGACCTTGTGATTAGCAGTACAAGGTGTACGTAACCCACCTCCCCACTAGAGCTCTTGAAGCTCTGGGGTCGATCTCCACAGTAAGCCAGGGCAGCAGGAGCGGGGGATGCTGATGGGCTTGTTTCTTTTTTCTCTGTGCACACCTAACCAGGTCATAAAGAAGTTCCGGGATGAAGAACTTGAGCACCACGACACAGGCCTTGAGCATGATGCCGAGCTGGTAGGGCCCTGCTCTTCCCAGTAGCTTCCAGGGACCCAGGGCCCTTTGTCTGGAAGCTTAAGAGGCCAGGGCAGTGTCTGTTTCAAGAAAAATAGATTTAAGGGGATGGCCAAAGACAGAAGCCTGGTGTGTTGCTTCGACATAAAACGAGCGGAAATGCTGCTCCCAGTTAGGTATCTTATGCTTTGCGCCCTCCTCTGTCCTTTTCCTGCCACGCTGCTTCCCTGCATGGTGAGGGGCCAGCAGATTCCACTTAGGGGCCATGGCAGAGGCTGTCCATCCGATCTTTTGCAAAGACACCCCCCACCCCCCAAGGATCATAAAGTGCACCTCATATCTCCCTTCTTAGCCAAGGAAATCCAAACCCAGAGGGGAGGCGGGTGGGGGGAAGGAGGGAAGGAGGGGACGGGACAGCAGGAGAGGGTAGGTGTTCTTGGACAGCTGCTGTGAAAGCCAGCTCCCTCGGCTGGGCCTTCCTCTCCTGGTCCCTTGATGCCACAGGGTCCCGGGGCATGGTCCTGGCCTCTGTTCTCAGTCTGTTTTCCCTTCTCTAACTCCAGAAGGCCACTGATAAATGTCCAGCTGTCCTTGATCCCTCCACTGGAAGTCAAGACTTCCATGTGCCCCCGTCTGGACATCTCACCCCCACCCCTGGGGGCAAGCCTACTCCCCCAGTGGCCTTCCCCATGGTAGCCCATGACAGCTCTGTCCCCAGTGGTCAGCCTCAGAGCTGCTTTGGTGCTTGGCCTCTGTCACTGTGTAACCTGTGTGCTTCTTTGGTTTGCTTGCTGTTCATTTGAAACAGGCACCCGCGTACACCCTTTTGAAGAGGGCGATCCAGGCCGGATGCAGTGCGGCGATCTATTTGTCAGAAAGATTTTAAATCGTGCCACTCGTCCCCATCTAGAAGAGACAGTTGTCATTTTACAGGTGATTATTTTTTCCAGAAAAGAAAATGAATAATTATTGTTATGTAAGCCTTCTTACCCAACTGTGAACATCCTCCCTCTCCCCCTTTAATGAAAATCCCCCATGCTAACTTTTCTCTGGGCTGCTCTTAAGCTGAAAGGACAATGTGTTCAGCAAACACATTCAACTGATGGCAAATGAAGGCTTCTTTATTTGATCTCACAGCTCGGTTCTCCTGATGCCTCCAAAATGAATCGTTAATAAAGTCACAGATCTCGAGGAGGAAACGACTTGGTTTTCACTGGTAATGAAAATAAATCACGAGGGCATTTATGATTGGTGAAGAAGGACTCTCAAGCCCATCAAGGACGAGGAAGACTCGTCACATCTGTTTGGAGTTACGGAGGGACGAGGCAGGGTGGTTTCCTTCCTTAAAGGAACAGGCTGGGGTGGTGGTGGCGGGTGGAGGCTCTGCAGAGTTGAAGTGCAATCATTACTTCAGGACTGCCAGCAAAAATGACGGCCACTCTCAGACTGCTATGAACCCACTGCAGGCTGGTGGTCGTCTCTGTCCTGCAGAACTGGTGGGCTTCTTAACCTGCCTGGCGGCAATCACAAGTGTGGCTCAGGGAAAATGTTAACTGTCCGAAGTGGTAACCGCGAGCCACACTCGGGATTACACTGCAGAGAAGTCCCTTATCAAAATTACTGACATAATTAGACCGCCAGGGAGATTAAAATAAACTCATTTTCCAGGCCCACATTGCTGACTTCCTAGGTAGGGCCCAAGATCAAAAATGGTTCCCAAAGCTCCCCAGCTGATCTTCATATCCCATTCATCCCTGTGAGATGGAGCATTCCCTCCCGCCCCCTGCTGCTGGTGGAGGGGCCCGTTACTCGGAGCCACCCACCCAGGACCCTGTATGATGAGCCTCGAACAGGCTGGCCCAGCTCACCCCAAAGAGGGTGCCCGTCGGTTTGAAAAACAGTGGACAAGGCAGTAGTGTGGTTGGGTCCTTTACAACAGCAACCTTCTCTTCCTACACCAAGAGCAAATTCAGCCTACTGTGATCAAGTGTGTCTCCCGATGGGCCAGAAAGGTTAAAGACCAGTGTGGATTCCAAACGCTTGTGGTGGCCTACAAACCTGTGTCATCTCCTTGGTTAATGCAGGAGAAGGCCCGCTCCTGCACAGTGAGTGCTGCCAGTGCGAATCCACATGGGGTCTTCCTCTCCTGGCAGGCCATTAGTTTGCTGAGGGCAAGTCGATTGGGTTCTGACTCCTGGCACATAGGAGAAGCCCACTGAAGGCGGGGAGGAGGATGGGCGGAGGGAAGGTGTCCTGGGCAGCTGGCACTTCTGTGAAAGCCAGCTCCCTCAGCTGGGCCTTCCTCTCCTGGTCCCTTGATGCCACAGGGTCCCGGGGCGTGGTCCTGGCCTCTGTTCTCAGTCTGTTTTTCCTTCTCTCACTCCAGAACACCACCGATAAATGTCCAGCTGTCCTTGATCCCTCCACTGGAAGTCAAGACTTCCATGTGCCCCCGTCTGGACATCTCACCCTCACCCCTGGGGGCAAGCCTACTCCCCCAGTGGCCTTCCCCATCATGGCTAGTGGCAGCTCTGTGTGTCCCCCCCCCCCAGGGTTAACTCCAGATCTGCTGTGGTGCTTGGCCTGTCACTCGCCCATCCAGTCATCCAGGATGCCCCATAGGTTCTGCCAAGCCCTTCCCACCTCTGCTGCTGCCATGTGGGTCCCAGCTGCCCTTGTCTTCTCGATGTTTCAGGGGACACCCATTGTCAGTTCTTTTTCCTTTAGCTTCGACTTCCCGAGAGCCTGTTTTTTTACCCAGCAGCCAGAGTGACCTTTTGAACCAAGAATCCAATCTGTCACTGCTCAGCAATCCCCTCAACCCAGGGCTCCCCCAGTTCTCTGAAAAGCTAAAGGTCATAGAGTGAGTCACAGGCTCCCTGTGGCTTTTTTATGCCCTTCCTCACTGCCCTGGTCATACTGACCCTCTGACTGTTCTTTAAAGGGCCAGGCGGGCAGTGTCTGGCTCCCCTGCCAGAATGAGCTTCTGCTGATACCTGCATAGGTAAATCCCTTGCCAGTTCCCAAGTTTTTGTCCATGGAGGCCCGCCCTAACCACCCTTTTCAAAGTTGTAAAGCCCTGTGCAGTCTCTCCCTACCCTGCCCAGCCTGCCTCGTCCTGTGCTCTGTTCCCCACTCCCATAGTACTTAACCCTGCTCTAACGTATGAGAGACTTAATGTCTTTTCTCCGTTCAGTAAGGACATATGGAAGGTGTTCAATAAACAGTTGGTGACGGGATTGAATGAAGACTAGGTAGGAAGTCGCACAGAATTAACTTGTGATTCAACGCCATTCTTGGTGCCTCTCAGCAATACTGTATATACTCAAGTATAAGCCGACCCAAATAGCAGCCGAAGCACCTAATTTTACCACCAAAACTGCATTAAAAATGTGCTGAAAAGCTCGGCTTATACCCGAGTGTATGTGGTATTTCGTCAATGAAGAGGAAAGCCTCACGGAGATGAAGTGAACACCCTGCCCCTCAGCCTGTCTCACTGACATCTAGAAGAGCCGTAAGGAGCCCCTGTCCGGTTCTGTTTGCAGTGGACACCATCTTTGCATGCTATTAGGTGCCAGCGGGTCGGCTCTGACTCGGCAACCCCGTGAGCAGCCGAAGGAGACACTGCCCGTCGCTGTGCATTCTCGCAGTCGGTGCTGTGTGTGAGCCCATTGTTGGAGCCACTGTGCCAGCCATCTCATCGAAGGTCTCTTTCCCACTAATCCTCTACAAGCATCCATTTCCCCATGACACAGTTTTTGCCTAACAGCCTGGTCTTTAGAACTAACCGTTTCAAAAAGTGAAGGTGGGTATACAGTTGATCTCCGCGTGTAAGGGAAGGAATTGAGACCCCTGCCTCACACCATATACAAAAACAGTCAAAGTGGACCAGAGTCCTAGATTTAAGCACTAAAACTATATATAGCTCTTCGATGAAAACATAAATTTAAATTTGCATGACCTGGGATTAGGAAATTTTCCCTTCAACCTGAAACTAAAAACAAGCAACTGAAGAAAAAAATGGATGATTGGACCTCACAGAAACAAAATGTTTGTGTTTCAAAAGATACTTTCAAGAAAGTGGAAAGATTACCAAAGGGGAACTATAAGTCATAGATCTAATTAGGGACTTGTATCTAGAATATATAAATAGCTCTTAGAACACGATAAAACAAGTACCATATGTACCAGAGTATAAGCCGACCCAAATATCAGCTGAAGCACCGAATTTTACCATGAAAACTGCATAAAAATGTGCTGAAAAACTCGGCTCTAGCCTAGTATATGCGGAGAATTTGATAGGCAGCTTTCCAAAGAAACATGGCTAATATGCATATGAAGAGTTACTCCACGTCAGCCATCAGGGAAGTGCCTGACCATGAGGTAGTACTTCTCCCCCACTGGGATGTCCATCATAACACAGGCAGTACTAACCAGCGTCCTTGAGCATGAGAAATGAGCTCTCGCCCCCTGCTGGTAGGAATGTAAAATGCTGCAGCTCCTTTGCAACAACAGTTTGGCAGCTCTTCAGAAATTAAGTTTGAGTTACCATCTGACTGAGAGAATGGAAAACGTGTCCACATTAAACGCTCATATGAGAATATTCAAGGCAGCAGTATTCATAAACGCCACAAAGTGGGAAGAGCCTAAATGCTCATCTATCAAGACATACCTGTAAATTATCTGAATGTGGATGTAGTCCTGTAAGGAGCCCTGGTGGCATAGCAGTTGTACATGTTTCCAATCGCAAGGTCAGCTG
Organism: Echinops telfairi; assembly: GCF_000313985.2. NCBI lineage: Eukaryota > Metazoa > Chordata > Mammalia > Afrosoricida > Tenrecidae > Echinops > Echinops telfairi. The sequence continues at coordinate 25,618,670 of NW_022103901.1, forward strand.
TTCAAAACCACCAGCTGCTTCTCAGGAGAAAGACCTGCTTTCAGCTCCCATGAAGAGTTGCAGTCTCAGAAACTCAGGGGCAGTTCAAAGTTCAAACCTGTCCTACAGGGTTGCTGTGAGGCGCCATGGACTCAGGGATTTGGGGGTGGGGTTTGTTATAGCTATATAACAGAATACTACTAGCTGTAAAAAGGTGTGAAGTCAGGAAATAATGACACATGCTACAACATGAATGAACCTGAAAACATGCCAAGTGGAAAGCTAGATGCAAAGGTCACATACGTTCCATGTATGAAGTGGCCAGAAGAGACATCATAAGGGAAGGGCCGAGAAAGATGAGGCGTTCTGCTCCTGTAAAGAGTAGAGACTTAGAAACCCAACGGGGCAATTCTACTCCATTCTCTACGGTCCCTATGAGTCAGAATCAACTTGATGGCAGTGGGTGGGGCTGAGCGAGGCGGAGGGATATGAGAGTGATGATCAGTGGGTACACAGCTTCTCTTTGGGAGGATGAGAATGTGCTGGGGCTGCAGAGTGGTGATGGCTCCATAACCGTGTGAAGATACCATAACCCAGGAGATCGTACACATTGAAGCAGTGAAGTGTATGTGGCTCCTAGCGCCGAGCTTACAGGTTGTGCTCTATTTGGAAAGGATTCCTGTGGCTTTGTGGTTTACACCTGGGCTGCTAACGGTGCTCAGCAATTTGAAACTACCAGCTGCTCTTCAGGAGAAAGACCTCTCCTCCTATAACGAGTTACGGTCTCAGAAAGCCCACAAGGGCAGTTCTATCCTGTCCTGTAGGGCCGCTTTGAGTGTGCTAGGGTTCTCTAGAGAAACAAAACCAGGACACTTATGATTAGATATATAGGTGTATAGATTTATACAGCTTGAGGAATATAACAATTAGTCCACACAGCAATGCAGAGGGCTCACTTCAACTCACTTCCATGGGACAGTTAATATACTGGAAGTCCTTCAACTCACGAGGGCTGCTGGGTCCGTGGTCAAGGAAGCAGACAGCTGAGTCTTCCATAGTACAATGCAGGCAGTCCAGCCAGCAGGGCAGGTCACCAACAGTCAGCTCCAACAGTCCAGTGCACCAGCGAGGTATATACCAGCAGCGTCGCAAAGCAGTTCCCGAAGGAATCTCAAGCTCTAGCAACACAATGCACAGGTTGGCAGTCCCACAGCTAGTGTAGCTCACAAATTGAGGCAGAGAACTAGCAACCACATGCTGGTCTGATCACCAGAGAGCAAGAGAGAGAGGGGCGGGGCTTGCCAAGCCATTTATCTCTTTGCCTTCCAATCAAACTGTGACCTTACTAATCCCACATTCCTATTGGCCAGGTTGGCACAATAAACCTACCTATCACAGTGAGTGAGAATTGACTTGGATGCAGTGAGTGAGCTCTGTTTGGAAACATTTCAATCTAGGTGGTTCCAGGGGAGAACGATAGCTTCAGCCATCAGTTCAGCAGAGCATATGGAATCCTTGGCCTGCCACGGTTCCCGTGCCAGGCACCTTCATCATAGGGAGACACCTTGTATCCTCCTTATTAAAAGGCCAGGTTCCCTGCTGTTTGCTTAACATTCCCTTCAGAATTGATGGCTGGTGTTTGATGCCTCTTTGTTTCCAGAGCAAGGCCAGGGAGATTTTCTGAATCCCCTTTGATGGTTTTTAATTCCATTACGGTTGGTAAGCATCTCTTAGCCATGCTTTACTGCTCTGACCTTTCGGGGAAATGTGATTTTAAGATTGGCCATTATCCAAAGCTGATCCCAGGCTGACAAAGGATGCTTGTCAAAGCAGTGAGGGGCTGAGAAGCCACTCTTAAGCCGTATTTTCGGCCCCTCCCTACTCAGCGCGGGCTTCTGAGTGGGCAGCAGAGGGAGCCCTGGAGTTGATTCTCTGGCCGCTGCCATCCAGTCAGTGCTGACTCAGGGACCCCCTGTGGGTTTCTGAAACTAACTTGGCGGGAGTGGAAAGCTCAGTCTATCTCCTGAGGAGCTACTGATGGTTTCGAACTGCTGACCACGTGGATCGCAACCCAACGGGCCACCACTGTACTACCAAGAAAAGCGGAATTCTGGTTCTTCCCCAGACCTACTGAATCAAGACAGCACCTGAACATTTGAGCTTCTAAGAGACTGTCAGAGAGCATGGGCTATGACTTCAAGGCTTGGTCATAAAGCACAGGACAGCTTGGGTCTGCTGGGATCACGTACTGGAGGCGCTCACAGGCTGAAGAACTGAGGCCGCCTGCCAGCAGCCGCTCAAATAGCCATCTTGGGAGTAAAGCCTTCCCACCGACTCAGCCCCAGCCAATGTCTTGACTATTAAGAGTCCCTGAGCCCAAACCATCCAGCTAAGGTGTTCCTGACTTCCTGATACTCAGCCACTATGTTGTATCCTAAGCACTTGCTGTTTTCAGCTGCTACATGTTGGAATCATTTCTTTTCCTTAAAAACAACAGCAAACACTGCCATTGCCTCGTGTTGACCTCCTGTGGGTTTCTGAGGCTACAGCTGTTCGTGGGCATAGAAAGCCCAGTCTGTCTCCCAAAGAGCTACTGGTGGTTTTGAACTGCTGATCATGCAGATTGCAGCCCAATGCTTAACCACCACGCCACCCAGGCTCTGTTTTGGAGCCATTTCTGAACACTCATAGGCAGCTATCAAGTGGCCTTGAACTGGTACATTCTGGTTACCAAGACTTTGAATTTCCACCCAGATACACGGTTCCCCCAGGTAATTCTTCGTCATGTGGGAGAATCTAATTAAAATACAAATTTCATTATGTTTTTATTCAATTTTTCCACAGACTTTCTGAAGGCCCCCTCGTACAGTGCTTGGGATGCCCCCGCAGTGTTGGACTCGCCCAATGGTGGGACTCAAATAATTTAACAGCCAGTTTGCTGCCCTAATGCCTGTTTTAAATATATAAAAAGGATACACTGAAAGGTAGTTTATTATTTCATACAGTTATTACTTAAATAAGAATAAAAGGGGTAAACAAAACTAGATTATGTTATGAGTTTTAAACTGTTAATGAAAAAAATTAAATAATACCTGACAAAAAACAATAAAATTGTTATTTAAGATAGTTCCATCTTGCTTGATTGGTGTCCTCAGTTGAAATATTCTTCACTTTTTAAAAAATTAATAAGTCATTTTATTGGGGGCTCTCACAACTCTTTTTTTTTTTTAACATTTTATTAGGGGCTCATACAACTGTTATCCCAATCCATATACACATCAATTGTGTAAAGCGCATTTGTACATTGTTTCTCAAAACATTTTCTCTCCACTTAAACCCCCGACATTAGGTCCTCAATTTTCCCCTCCCTCCCCGCTCCCCCCTCCCGCATGAGCCCTTGATAGTTTATAAGTGGGTATTTTGTCATATCTTGCCCTGTCCGACGTCTCCCCTCATCCACTTTTCGGTTGTCTGTCCCCCAGGGAGGAGGTCACACACAGTTCCATGTAATCGGTTCCCTCTTTCCTACCCATTCTCCCTTTACCCTCCCTGTTTTGCCACTCACACCACTGGTCCTATAGGGGTCATCCGCCCTGGATTCCCTGTATTTTCAGTTCCTATCTGTACCAGCGTACATCCTCTGGTCTAGCCAGACTTGCAAGGTAGAATTCGAGTCATGGTAGTGGGAGCGGGGAGGAAACATTTGGGAACTAGAGGAAAGTTGTATTTCTCATCATTATTACATCGCACCCTGACTGGCTCATCTCCTCCCCGAGACCCCTCTGCAAGGGGATCTCCAGTGGCCTACTAATGGGCTTTGAATCTCCACTCCGCACTCCCCCCATCATTCACTATGGTAAGATTTTTTGTTCTGATGATGCCTTACACCTGATCCCTTCGACACCTCGTGATTGCATAGGCTGGTGTGCTTCTTCCAGGTGGGCTTTGTTGCTTCTGAGCTTGATGGCCGCTCCGTACATCAGTTGTATAAACACATTTGTACATAGGCTGCTGTCATCAGAAATATTCTTCACTTTTATCGGATCATCCTTGGCTGTGTGCCTTATCCTTAACCATCTGTTTGCTGTAGGAATAGGACCCATTCCTTTAGACATCAGCCAGCTAGACAGTAGTCATTGTGTTTGATATATTAGAAACAAGTAACTTGTCTGAACATATTATGTTCTTCTTTGTAAAACCCCTTTCTGCTTTGGCTAAACTTACAGCAATTATTCTGACAATATTTTTTAGCTCCTTGAACACTTTCAGAAGTTGCATAATTCACTCCTGGAAATTTGGGGCTTAACACACAGCCAAGATCAATGCAGCCTGTCACCCTCTGGTTGTTTGGCAATTTTTTTCTTTATGGTTATTTTTGCTTACTGAAGTAACAAACCCAGGGAATAAACATGTAACATTTCATCAGAAGTATAACGAGCGTTATGAAATGAATAAATGTTACCCCCAGAGTTCTCGTATAATTGTTATACTTATGGACAGAATGGACATTACCACGAGTGCTTCAAGTATGCTTTTGTGGAGATGAACTTTAAAAAGAAAAAGGAATGTAAATTTGTGATTTCCACACCGAACAGCTACCCAGCCACCCACGTTAGTGAGAGCTCTGGTTACAGTGCCATTTTCACAACAGCTTCCCAGAACTCAACAAAAAATTAGGTATGGAGTTCTGCCAAACCGGTGCGAACTGGCTGACACCCCCACACACACACACTGAACCTGTATGACCCTTGGAAATTTGGGAAGCACTGTGGTCTCAAGGCTCTTGATGATTAAAAACAATGCGCCCTCACCCCAGGACCTCCTTAATTGATTAAAAAACCCACTGCCCCCGGATTGATGCGGACTTATGGCGACCCCATAGGACTGGGTAGAATGCCCCTGTAGGTTTCCAACACGGTAACTCTTTGGGAGTAGAAAGCCCCCTCTTTCTCCTTCGGAGCAGCTGGTGATTTTGAACTGCTGACTTTGGGGTTAGCACCCCAACGTGTAACAACTGTACCCCCAGGGATGCTCCTCCGTAAGGCCCCTTGAACCAGATGATTCGAGTAGAAGAAAATAAAACGTTTCCCAATTTGGAAGCGGAGCCTCGAAGCTGCTCTTTTCCAGCAGGCTCCCCAGAAACACCGCAGACCAGGAAGCACTTGCTGCGGAATCCATATTAAAAGGTTACAAGGTCCTCTTGCCTTCGGGACTTGCTTCCTCCCACTCGGGCCTCCTGAAGCGGCATTCCTGCAGGGCTGTGCAGAACACCACAGGTCCTTTGATCCCAGATCCCGCTGGAAAGACGACTTCGCGTGCCAAGGGCATGGAAGGGCTCAGATTTATGTCGCCAGATCTCTGGCCCCCAGAGGGCGCGCTGTGCTGGGTTCAGAGCTACCTGGATCTGCAGAGCCTGCTGTTCATTTCCAAAACGTCCTGTCATCCGCCATCCCTCGGGTTGAAGGCCAACCCATTGCCTTGGTGTTGTCATAAGCCCGCCCAAGTAAGCCCGCCTTCTGGTGTTGTATGTGTACTCCAGGAGAGAGGCAGCTCAGCCGGCTGTTCCAGTTTGCACAACCCTGAACTAGGGGGTCCTTATCAGGGTGGGTACGCTTCCTCTTCCAGGAGAGGGAGAGAGGGAAACAGGACATGCCACTGGGTGCAGATAAGTCTCTGTGCGTATGATGAAGGACCTGAATGGAATTTCAGAACCATTGCAAAGTTAATTTAGAGAAATTAACTTAAAGCACTGTGCCTATCTCACCGCTATTTTAATAGAAAGTATTATCACCCATATAGCATTTTAGGGTGAAAGATTCACCAACCTTTTTTTTCCTTTTCCTTTTTAATTTATTTTTAATCGTTTTATTAGGGCCTCATACAACTGTTATCACACCCTATATATACATCAATTGCATAAAGCACATTTGTACATTCATTGCCCTCATCATTCTCAAAATGTTTGCTCTCCACGTAAGCCCCTGGCATCAGCTCCTCATTTTCCCCCTCATACCCCCCTCCCCCCTCCCTCATAAACCCTTGATAATTTATATATTATTATTTTGTCATATCTTGCCCTGTCCCACGTCTCCCTTCACCCACTTTTCTGTTGTCCATCCCCCAGGGAGGAGGGTCACATGCCTTTTACCATCTTTTTTTCATTTTCATTAAAATAAGTTATTTTATTGAGGGAGGTAAGTTACTCAGCGTTTGCTGGTTGTAGACGGGGAAAGTAACACACCAGAAGTGCTTTGGCAGAAGGCAGACCACCACTACTAAAGGCTCCACTTGACACAAAGTCCTGGGCTCCCCCACTTCTTCAAGTACAAAAGTGGGTCACACTTTCCAGTCACAGGATCATGGAGACCAAATAAAACAGATCAGCAACCAAGAGCCTTGAGGTCTTCTCTCAGTCAAGGCTTCAGGTGAAAATATACTTCAATTCAAAAGTCTCTTTCGCATCCAATCGCGGTGCTCCCTGCTCCTGGACCTCTTTTCTGCGTACTCGTTTTTCAGGCATTTTCTTATCCCCCGATCAAGATCATTGCAATGACCAAAAAATGTTAGAACGCGTAATTCCTGTGGCATTCCTTCAGTGTGCAGGCGTGGAGACAAGCAGGATGCATCTTTAGAAGACGCAGGATCACAGCAGAGCAACTCGCTCGCTGCCACCCCGGAGGTCTGGAACGGTGTCCCTCAGGCCTGCGAGGCCAAAGCCGGGCCGCCTGGGTGGGAGGTGACAACTTGGCCCTTTCATAATCGTATGAATAAATTCCCTAAATCTGCAAAGTATCAAAACAAAGCCCTATTGTCCACCTTTTCTCTGGGCCACAAAATGAACCCACTATGCCATTACAGCTCCTATTATGAATATGCATATGCATGTACACATACACATATACTCATATATACAAATACATGGGAGAAAAACAGGGCTTTCTAATCCTATAAACAGTCACAGTCTTGGAACTTCACCAGGGCAGTTCTACCCTGTCATATAGGGTCACTATGAGTCGGCATCGACTCAGTGGCAGTGAGTGAGTCATATTCACACACAAACACACAAACATACATACACACATACATATACACATACAACACACATATACACCTACAGATATACATACGCACACATATATACATATACACAATACACATAAACATACAGACATACATATCCATACACACGCACATACATACACACATACATATACATCAGCGCACACATATACATACACAAACACATAATACATTTTTGCACCTCTACTGAACATGCACAAAACACCATGACCTCAGAGCTTCCTGAAACTGGATATCTCTCAGTAAAACACTGAAACGGTGCGCCAATTTTCAGAAGATTCTAAGTCACACAAAACTGAGGTCAAAACTCCAACCCTGGGATGAACTGCAAAGGAGGAGCGAGATCTAGGCCAGTGCTCAGAATTGAAGCTCTCGCCGAGAAAGAAGACCACTCAGGCCACTACAAACACTCTCGGTTCATGTGAATGCGCTATGTGTGTGCGGTATAAACTTCAGAGCATGTCATGCACACACCTCTCTGACATCACTTGGGGCTTTGAGATTCCGGTGACACAAACGTAACTGCTCTTGGCTTCTGATAAGAAGTTGCTGCTGCTGCTGCTATGGCTGTGGTGTTACTCGCTCTGCTAGATGAAAAGTCAGAGGTCTCTAAGGGCCTCAGGTCTGGTTTGATCCAGAAACTCAAGGCACATCTTTGGCTCCATTTTCTCCCTCTTCTCCACCTTCCTCAGTGTGGGAGTTGGGCTCACGAAGATCCCTAGCTCTTCACCTCAGAGACAAATGCAGCCCAGTGGCGACAGCACGCCCACACACCGCGTACTAGCACCCCTGAATCTGCAACCCGGTGAGGCGCTCTTCCTCAAGCTTCTGTGTTGCTTCCCTCGCAGCCACAAGCCATGCCTCTCCCCTATTTCCAGCCCCATCTTTAGGTCACAATCCTCAACCCTCAGCCAGTTCCTGTGGCCCTGGCCTTGGGGTGCCCTCATTAGCCAGGCCTGGTCACATGACCACTCCTGAAGCAGGCAGAATGAGAATGATTCTACCCAGGTGACCTGGGTTGAGACTGGGGTGTGGGGTATGGGGTGTTCATTCAAAAGAAGATCAGGTTCTGTCACGAGAGGGAGGTCACCTGGGCAGGAAACAAAACAAAACAAGTATGGCATCCCAGAGCCCAAAGGGTATGATGGAGCCAGAGCCTGAGTGAGGCACAGTGGGCAGTGGGCTCAGGATGGACTGGAGCAGGGAAGACGTAGACCCACAGGGGACCTTGCTTTAGGGCCTAGTAAGCAAAGACTGTCTACTTGAGATTGTGTTCTTTTAAAGAACTGTTTAGATGAGATCAAATTGGCAACAGCAACTCGAAAGGTTAGATGAGAACCTTAGAAGGCAGTGAGTTTATGTCGATAATGGTGAAATCGTTTGGAAGAGGTTATTGAGGAAAATGACAGAACTCAAAGAATAAAGCTAGTGTTACTGATTTTCACTTGTAGCAATGATTGATTTGACATATGTTTATGCTCTGTACACACACACACACACACACACACACACAGCACTTAAAAAACAAAAACCCAACACTGTCGTTGGAAAGGATGGGGTATGAGTTTTGAGTTTTCTTCATCTTTCCCTCCAGATCTCGCTAAGTGTCTGGGAGTTGGCTGAGCCTAAAAGTGGGCCCCCACCAGCTTTCATCACTACCTTCTGGTATGTTTGGTACTGAGAAGAAAAAAAAGGCTATAACAATGAGTACAAGGAAGAAGAACATGCTCTAGAATCGAATGTGGTGATGATTGAAGTAATGAACTGTATGGCACATGGATGCAGTGCGAATAAACCAGTTCCAAGAAAGAAAGAAAAAAGGCTGAAGTCATCATGTCCTGTCCCTCCCCTCCTGGCCAGCAGGGTGAGCAATGGCTCCCGTCTGGAGTCACAGCCTCCGCCGTCATGTTTGGCGACACCCTTCGCCCTTCTCTCCCTGACCCCACCCCAGACCTGGAGGTTGGAGCAGCAGAGAAGAGGGTGTCATTAGGGTGCTGGTGAAGAATTTGAAAGGACTGTGGCCTGCCCGAAGAACAAGCAAAGCCAGGGTGCTTCTTATAAGTGAGGGCGGGGAGACTTCATCTCATGGACTTTGGCGATGATGTCAGGGGAGACCAGTCCCTGGGAAAGGACATCATTCTTGGTAGAGGATCAGTGAAAAAGAGGAAGACCCTCAGTGAGATGGATTGACAGTGTTTTGAACACAGTGTTTGAACAACAATGTGTTCAAACAGAGCCTTGTGTGGATGGTGCAGGATGGAGCAGCGTTTCCTTCCGTTGCACATGTTTTGGGTGGAAACTGACTTGGTATCGGACAACAACAGCATGGTCCAGGTGGAGTGCAAGCCCCTGGGGATTCAAATATCCACCAGTTGCTTCAACTGGAAACCAGAATCCGCCCTTAGTTCTTCCTTTGGGCTCACCTTCGACTACAAATTAACCATCCCAATCCAAATTCACTGCCATTAAGTCGATTCAGACTCATGGCGACCCTCTAAGATAGGGCAGAGCTGCCTGTGTGGGTTTCCGAGACTTTTAAAGGAATAGAAAGCCTCATCTTTCTCCCCCAGAGTGGCTGTTGGTTTCAAACTGCTGATCTTGCCATGAGCAGCCCGATGCATAACCCACTCAATGACCAATTTGGTCTTCTCAAATTGCTTTCAAAGCTATTTCCCTGGGCAGGTAAGAAGGCTTTGAAGGGCCATCGGAGTTACCAGAATCACTGCCCTGGCCACCTGAGTGCCCACAGCATCGGGTAGTGACTTTTACTTATCTCTCAAGTGGGCCATGAAGATATGTGAAGCGTTTTGCGATTTGTTGGGTGTGAAATTTAGAAGTAGAAGACGAGTGGGGTTGATCAAAGGGAATGGACACCGTGCATTCTAATCCACAGCTGCACGTTGCTTCGGGTGACCCAGAGAGGTAGCCTAACCCTGGGAAGCGTTGAGTGGGGTCTGTGATATGATCCAAAGAAAAAGTGCCTGTAGATGCTAAAGAGTCTAAGTCCCCACCAGACCTAGAGCGGCGACAGGGCATTTTCAGATAGGAATGCCTGAGCTTGGTGTCTCAAAAAAAGGGGGCAACTCAAAACTTGAAATGGTCCTCATCTGGAGGCAGGGAGACCTTACTAGAGCCACCTGCACCAGGGAGAGCTCCTTGGGATTCTGGGCAGCACTGAACACATCTGCCCATCCCTAGATGCCAGGAGAGGTACCCAGGTTGGTCCATCATGGGAGGTGAGCAGGGAGTGTCCATTCTCCATGGCAGGGCACACCATTCATCCTCTCCCATTTCCTTTGTTGTTCTGGCTAACCAGCGATGAGGAAGAAATAAATAGCTTTGCGAAAGAGCCTTTGTCTTCAGCCTTGATTCCTGAGATGCTTTGAGAAAACTTGGAGATTATCTGCAACTTTCATCCAGGTTTTTTGACACTTTCAAACCCATCCCATCTTCTCTGCCCCCCATGGCCACATCTCCAGTATTGGCCACCAGCTTCTCTTTCCCGATGCCCACAGCACTCACTTCACCAGTGTCGCCTGCCCTCTGCCTCTGGGTGCACCTGTGTCACTGTGTTCTGGTCAGCACAATGGAAGCAGAAGTTGTTGGGTGGGATCACAGGAAAGCTCCTTAGAAACCAAAGAGATCTGCAGACCCTCTCTGCTTTCCCCAGGGCCTCCCTCCAGCCTGCAATGTAGATAGGATGGCAGGAGCTCCCTGAGCCATTGTGGGCTGAAATGTGCCTGTTCTCCAATGGCAGCGCGCGCGCGCGCGCGCACACACACACACACACACACACACAGAGAAACTGGGTCTCCACTGTGTTCTCGCCTCTTGACCTGACACCCACAGGCTCTAGGGACATGCTAAGCTAAGTGCTGGGCTGCTAATTTCAAGGTTGGTAGTTCAAACCCACTAGCTGCTCTGAGGGAGGACAATGACACAATCTGCTCTCATCGAGATTCAGAGTTCTGCTCTGTGTCAGAATATATAGTGTCAGAGTCGACTTGGTGGCAATGGATTTGGTTTGGGGTTTGGACTTGAAACCCACTTTGTATTTAAACCATTATTATTTCTGGTGTCTGTTCCCTGCAGCCAGGTGGTATCAGTTCCAGTTGCGACTCCTAGCTAAGGCCTCCGTCTCAGCGGAAACCCCACTTTCGCTTATCTCCCACCCCCTGTCTGAGTTGACTTCTCCAAAATCAAATTCACTGCCATCAGGTCAAATCCTGCCCCTACTGCCCCTATACGAGAGGGTAGAGCTGCCCCTGTGGGTGTCTGAGACGATAAATCTTTACAGCAGTAGAAAGCCTCATCTTTCTCTTGAGAAACTGCTGGTTCTGAACTGCTGACCTCGAGGTTAACACCCCAACACATAACCACTACACCATCAGGGTATCCCCACATGCTCTGCATATCCTACATCATAGCACAAGTTACGCAACACAGTAATCTCCTATTGGCTTGTCTCCTTGCCCTGGCAGCCTGCAGTCTCCACCAGACAATAGATGTGCCTTTTATCTCTACCACTCTAAGCCCAGCCATAACACAACATGGGGCTCATTTGTGGGTCCTTCATAAGTATCTGTTGACTGGATGGATGTTGACTTACACAGTCTCTGTCCCCAGAAAGCTCACTGTCTAGATTTCTGCTCTAGCTAGAATCCTGGGTGTGAAGAAACGACTCCAAGGCCAAGAAGACAAGTTCACAGAAGTACAATTGTCCAATCTGCCAGATGTCCAATCATTTGTAACCACTGTCCCGTTATTTGGAGGTCAGCCATGTGTATGGGGGCGTGCTGGCCTGCAGAGTCAGGAGTAAACATGGAACACAGGGAAGCCCTGGGGGTCTTGACTCTCGCATCTTCATGACCGAGTTCCAAGTGGGCAGGCGTCACATGTCTGATTAAACAAGGGTTTTCCCCAGGTTGTCTACTAAATATATGCCAAACCTAAGACACTGCATGCAACACATATTCAATGACTGTACACTCGGAGGTCAGCTGCATAGAGGTTATCTCCCAGAGGGTTATCAGCCATCTAGAGCAATCAGACTCTATAGTCTGTCCCACCCTAAGTAGGGCCCCCTCCCTTCTGATAACGATAGTGGATGGTTTCCCTGAAGGGGAGCCCAGAGACAAAGTCAAGCCAACTCAACGAGGACCAAGGTGAGCCTGACATCTTGAATCTAGGGTCCGCCTATCTTGTCACATGTGTACCCCTAGTCCCTCCCCTTCCTATTGCATGAAGACACCTAGCTCATCCCTTCCTGTCACAAGTATGCCTATTGGACAGCCCCTTCCTGTTACGTATGTGCTTACCTGTAATCAGAGGGGCTTGCACACCCCCTAAGTATATGTAAGCCTTGGCTAGAAATATATTCTCTCCTCTGTACAGACCGGGCTGCTGAGATCATGGCCATCCCCGAGGTGAGCATATTACCATGAAATGTGTCTGACTTCTTTATTTTGTTCTCTCTCCTCTCTCCCCTGTCTCCCATGACTTTACTATGATCTTTATATATTATAGCCATACAATTGCACCTATGGACCCTGTGGTGTCAGAGGCTGGTTTACTCTGACAGCCACACACCAGGTGCTTATTCCCAGGGCCAGAACACCTCTCTGTGCTTCTCTACCAAAAAAAAAAAAGTTGCTTCTTACACACTGTCTTCTACAAACTAGATGACTAGGGCCTACTGAAAATAAGACACTTCTGTGCATCAGAACATGTCATCCAAAGACTGAAAGGAGAGTCCACTGGTTGGGAAAAATCTTTGTCGATGACACATCAGGCAAGGGACCCCAAACAATCCCACTGAAACGTGGGCAAGTACAGTTCACCAAATAGGACATCCACAAGGCTAACAAACACGAACAACTGCCATCACTGTCCCTAGCCATCGGGGAGATGCAAATCAAAACAACGAGACCACCACAACAACGAGAGCCCAATTTTAAAACAAAACAAACCAGAAAACAACAAGGGCTAGAAAGTGGGTGGGGAGATGGGAACTCTGAGCCACTGCTGGTGAGCTGGTAAAGATGCCCCCAGTGTTTTGGAAAATGCCGTGTTGCTCCTTAGCACAACTGAGAGCAGGGATCTCACACAACTCAGCAATACCTCTGCTGGGCATACACCCCCAAGACGCAAGAGACACTGTACAAAGAGGCATATAGCATGCTCCCCCGTGTTCATCATGGCACAGCTCACAATAACAAGAACCTGGACACAGCCCAAATGCCTGCCTTATAGTCGAAAAATGGATTTGAAAACAAGCACACAGACCCTGGGCCCATACCATACACACAACGGCATGTGATGCATCCCTGATCAACAATGATGAAGCCATGTTGCACCTTGTGGCATGGAGAGGCCAGGAGACCCCTATGCTGAGTGAAGTTAGTCAATCACCAAAGGACACATATTGTATGAGACCACTGTCTCCCAGCAATGAGGCGGTGGCCTGCCTGGTGCTCATGACCCACCGTCGCCCCTTCTTGGAACATCTTAAGAAGCACTTCGTCAGAGGAGGGCCAGTTTCTCGTGTGGAGGAGAGGGAGAAGACCCATCAGTTCCTACCAAGTGGTATTGGTCCAGGCTCACCCCAAATCAACAGACACTCCCTCAAAGATGCTCAGGGAACCTTACTGGGAATTCAAATCTAGAAGTGGTGATGGTGGTGGATCTCTGTGTCAGAGAAGGAAACTTCACTTCTGTCGGGGAGTCAACGAGGAGAGGCAACCGGCCACGAAGCACAAAGAGCTTACCCTTGCATACATAGAGCCCCGTGGGAAAAAACCAACCATGTGATGTTCCTCATCAGGCACATGTTTCTACATTAGTGACCCAGCCCATGCGCTGCCGATGACTAGGACTTTAGACTCTGTCCTTTTCAAGGGGCACAACATCCCACACCAGACGGATCTGACTCATCGCGACCCTGTAGGACAAGGTAGGGCTGCGGCTGCCTCTGTGGGTTTCTGAGACTGTAGCATGTTTCTCCTGGAGAATGGCACAGGACCAAGCCCTGCGTGTTTGAGATGTGTGTCTGGAAGTGGACGGCCATGTGTGTCCAGAAGATGGCCCAGGACCGGGCAATGTTTTGTTCTGTTCTACAAGGTCGCCCTCAGGGAGAAGATGACTGAAGAGCCGCCATCGTAATGGAACCACATCACGTGCGAATCTAAGTCATCAGCCACAAGACCGCAGCTGCTTGACGGTGGAGAGAGGCGTCTTTAACTAGTGCGGGCAGTCTCACCGGCCACTCCACTTGAAGAGTTGGTGCTTTGTGTCCACATCTCACACCGGGTCCACAGCACACCACACTGTGTGCGTCATTGCACTTTAGCCACACATGAACCCCAAACTCAAACCAAGTCCTTCATTGGGTGCTCAACCAGTGTTCTCTGGGTGCCACCCTGGAGAAGAGAGAGCTGGCCTGCAAGCACCCAAATAGCCATGGCTAGTTTGGCAACTTTGTGAGAATGTTAAATGTCTATTTTTTCCCCTCCTCACGTTATATTTCTTAAACCTTTCAAACCTATGGAGACATTGAAAGTTTGATGCCGTGAACTCCCTGTGTTCTACCACAAACCGTTTACTAGCTTGCTCTACCACCTCTAATCCCTCCCTCCCCCTAAAATATGTGTTGGAATCCACACGGCAGTGGCGCAGCGGGTTAGTGCTCCGCAGCGCTCAGAAAGCCCGGCAATTTGAATCCGCCAGCGATTCCATGGGAGCAAGGCCTGGTGATCTGCTGGCATAAGGATCACAGGCTGGGAAACTCCACAGGTCCACTCCCCTCTGCATTTGGGCTCACTGTGAGCTGGAACGCGCTGGCCGCCAGCCGCTGCTGCAGCAGACCTGCACCATCATCTGGTCCCTGAATAGTCTTCTTGTTATGTTAACAAGGCAGCAGCACCCTTACACAGTGTGTCCTAAACATCACCACCTCCAAGGGACAAAAGGAGCAGATTGGACACAGACACTCCCGTGGGGGAGACATGCTGAGCGAAAACTCTCTACAAGCCAAAGAAACCTTGGGAGGGGTGGGAGCAGTCACTAGGACGGGATCAGCACAGCCGAGCCCTTGATGTGGACTCTCAGCTTCCAAACTGTGAGAAAATTAAGGTCTGTTCTTTCAACCTACCCCCTTGTGGTATTTGTGTTCCGGCAGCCCCAGAAAACGTTCTCTCCATCCATCCAGTCATCTTAGGTTTGGATACATTTTGAAGACGGTTGCAGAGGTTCACATGCCTCACCCCTGAACACTCCAGCCCACGTAGCCCTCACCCAAAAGCAATAAATAGCTGCTTATGATTTTCAAGATGAAATTGTGAGTCAGCGTAATGCACAAATCTCCTGTTGGCCATTCAGTGAGGTTGACACGCATGCATTCAGCTGTGTCACCCAGACCTCTCTGAGGATCTATCAAGGGCAATTTAAATTCAATCAATTTCTCTTTTTCTATGGCCTGACTTTGAAATGTTCCTGCCCTGTAAGGTGAGGCCCCACTGTGACTTGAACTTTATGAAAAATAGACTTCATACGTCAAATTTGGCATTTTGGGCTCCAGACTGAGGAAAACACTCAGAGACAAGCCCAGACATTTAGAAACAACTGGCTTGAGGCAAAAGAGCGCAAAAGAGCCTGGGCAGTCCTGTGGGTTAGCCATTGGGCTGTTAACTGCAAAGTCAGTGGTTCAAACCTGCCAGCCCCCTATCTGATCCCAGAAAGGTTTACAGCCTCAGTAATCCTTACAGTCTCAGTAGGATCCCTGTGATGTGGAATTGACTCAATGGCGGTGGGTTGGGGCTTCTGGTTTGACTGGAGAAAGTGCATGAGGAGGCTTGGCTCCGTCCCTTTTGGCCCTCTGGTCACCACTGGTTCTTGCTTCCTAGTGTCTTTATAACACAAACACCACACACGAATGGCTTTCATAGACAAACTCAGTTTCTCACATTCCGGAGGCCAGAAGTTGACATTCAGGGCACGGTTCTAGGGGAAGGCTCTCTCTCTGTTGGTCCTTGTCTTTTCCCAATTTGTTTTTCCCAGCATTCTTCAGGTGGCTCAGAGTCTACTTCGCCCAACTCGGCTCACTTCTGCTCTTATTAGGTCTCAGTAGAGACTGGTTTAAGACACACCATATCACAGAGGAGCCCTGGTGGTATAGTGGTTATGCGATAGGCTGCTGACCACAAGGTCAGTAGTTTGAAACCACAAGCTGCTCTGTGGGAGAAAGACAAGGCTCACTACTTCTGTAAAGAGTTACAGTCTCAGAAACCCACGGGGAAGTTTTATTTTATAGGGTCACTATGAGTTGGCGTCAACTTGATGGCAGTGAGGTATCCCAATCTTTATGTATTAACATATTTATATATATATATACACACGTCTATATTTCTACTCCATAAGACATATGTTAATACATAAAGATAGGAATATTGGTCCATGTACATCTATTTATATGTTAAAAGTATCAAGGTAGCAGACACACTCTGGGCCTCTATTTCAGTCTTATAACCTGGCACTGTGTGATACCCAATTTCTGGACACGATTACTGAAAACCAAACGTGTGCATAAGCAAATGTGGTGAAGAAAGCTGATGGTGCCCAGCTATTAAAAGATATAGTGTCTGGGATCTTAAAGGCTTGAAGTTAAACAAGTAGCCATGTAACAAGGAAGTAACAAAGCCCACATGGAAGAAGCACACCAGCCTGTGTGATCATGAGATGTTGACAGGATCAGTTATCAGAAGATTCAAAACAAACAATTATATCTTTGTGAAAGAGAGGAGTCAGAGTGGAGACCCAGAGCCCATCTATAGACAATTGGACATTCCTTCACAATAGGGTCACATGGAAGGGATGATTGATCCAGGGTGCAGTATGGCACCGATGAAACACGCAACATTCCTCTAGTTCTTTAAGGCTTCCTCCTCCACAATCATAACCCCAGTTCCCCCTCACAAATCCTGCTAGACTGAAATATGTACATTGGTACAGATAAGTGCTTTCAACACATGGAATCCAGGACACATAACCTCCTCAGAAACAGTAACAGGAGTAGCAATACCATGAGGTTATGGGTAGGTGGGGAAGAGGGGATAAAGGGGAACTGATAGCAATGATGGATGTATAATGCCCCCCGCCCCCCAGGGAACAAATAACAGAAATATGGGTGGAGAGATACAGTGGATGGTGTAGGATATGAATATATATACATATGTATGTATA
>NW_022103901.1:25639214-25646152 GCF_000313985.2 Echinops telfairi
GTGAGCAAGACCGCAGCCATTTTGATTTGAAGGCAGCCATGCGAAGTAGAATCAATGTTGTACATGTGTCACTGTAGGTTTCTCTGCTTCCTGGGGTTCAGACCCGCATTTGGAATGTTAAATACTATTTTAATCCTGGAGTTCAATGGACCCTTGCAGCATTCTCATTCATTGTATAAGATTGAGAAAGAGAGGTCAATTGGAAAGTCCATGTCGAGACTATGAATTGTAAGATTCTTTTTCTATGTACTCACTCGGTTTTTCATACAACTATGTTTTGCGGTTTGGTGTCGCCCGTCATGTATCTGAAGAATGATAGCCCAGCTTCATGTAACATGTGATTGGTATTGTCAGAAGAACTTAGTTTAAATATTGCACGTACATTGGAATTATTCAAGCACCTACCAAACGGTCTTGGTTGCAGGAAGGATCCTCTGTTGGCTAGCCTCCTATAAAACCCTGTTCTCTCTTTCTCTCTCTCTCTCTTCCAATTGGAGTAGTTTCTAACCAGGCTCAGTCACTCGAGGGCAAGGATCCAACACCTGGGATAACAGTGCTGAACATCTACACCTCCCAGGAATCTCTTTTATTCAAACAAGGGATCTTCGAAAAATTCCATCAATCCTTTAATTCCACTTCTCTCCACTTCTCCATGAACTTTTTGAAGCCCCATTGTGCAGGACAACCTCGCTGGACTTCTTTCAGCTTAGTCACTCATTCAGTAATTTAGTCTCTGACCACATCTGTGACCGACACAGTACTTGCTCTACATTGTTTTTAATATAAAGGAAATAAAAACCTTTCATTATTAATCACACCAATAATTATTTTGTGATTTGGATGGACTGATCCAGCAGTGTCCCACAGGGGAGGTACTGCTGGTTGCTTAATGTGGCAGAGCTAGATGGTTGTGCTGTAATGTTTATTATCTCTCTCTTTTGTCATAGTGACAACACCTCTATTTTAGGAGGACAACTCATGGTATCCAGGGTAATGACTACCTTTCCCAGTCTCCTTTGCTATGATACATGACTAAGTTCTGACCAATGGGAGGTGCGGGAGGGCCGTTCCATGCCATGCTCTTCATAGGATAGAAGGTGTTCTTCCTTCTGCCTTTGCTCTTCCTGTGGGCTAGGATGTAGGTGGGCTGTGTTCTCTCTACCACAGAGAGCAGGCCTGCACCTACAGATGTGTGTTAGTCCGGTTGACTAGAGAAACAAATTCATAGACATATGTGTGTAAGAGAGAACTTTATATCAAGGAGCAATTGTATATTGAGAAAACATTTCAGCCCAGTCCAGATCAAGTCCATAAGTCCAATATTAGTCCATATGTCTGTAAATTCCTCTTCAGATTCACTCAAGACATTCAATGATGAAAAATACATGAAGATCACAGGCCAGTGGGTTTAAGTCTTGTGGATCCTGTGGTGGTGGAAGCATCTCAACCCTTGCATGGATCTCCACGTGGGCTCTCCAGCTCCAGGGCTCTGCCTCCATCAGCGTAACTCCATGTGGCTTGTCAACAGGAATGTGTAGCAGAGAGTGTGGGTCTGGCCTCCAGTGAGCTATTTATCTCTTTAGCGCCTCCAAATGATGTCATCAAGTTGCCACCTGACTGACAGGCTAAACTCCACCCTTCACTCTTAATATCCTCAAGTTGAAACCAGATTATGTAACTACCACAGGATGGTAGAGCAACAAGATGTAAGGAGCCTGGGTTCCTGACACTAAGACTGTTTTATAAGAGAGAAATAAACTACAGTGTAATTTTAGCTGCTATAATTTTGGGTTTCTATAATGGCAACAAGGAGCCCTGGTGGTACTTTGAGATATAAGCATTAGGCTGCTAGCTGCAAGGTTGGTGATTTAAACCTACCAGCTGCTCCTCTGGAGAAAGATGAGGCTGTCTGCCTTGGTAAAGATTTATAGTCTCAGAAACTCTATTTAGGGTTGCTGTTAATTAGATGTGGAACCCTGGTGGGATAGTGGTAATGGTTGGGTTGCTAACTGCAGGGTTCACAGTTCAAAACCACCAGGCACTCCACGGGAGAAAGATGAGGCTTTCTACACTCATAAAGAGTTTTAGTCTCAGAAACCCACAGAGGCAGTTCTACTCTGTCCTGTAGGGTCACTGTGAGTTCGAATGCACTCACTAGCTGTGAGTTTGCTGTTGTTTTATTTTATTTTATTGGGTGGGGGTAGGGGTTTGATTCATCAGAATAGACTTGTTGGCCTTGGGGTTTTGTTTGGGATAACAGCAGCAGAATTTATATTCTAATCCATCCTCTACACATTAGACACCCTTCTTCCTAATAAGAGACCTCTGAATGCATCCAGGTATCCTGTATCCAGGTATCCACTCTTAAGCAAAAGTGACCCCACCCCTAGGTAGAGATCGCTCTCATTGCTGCTGTTGCGTAGAGGCAATCCCGACTCATGGTGACCTCATGTGTGAAGAGTAGAATTTTCTAGATGGTGACTTTTGGGAAGCAGATTGCCGACCCTGTCACTGAAGCACCTCTGGGTGCCAACCTTCCAGCAAGTAGTCATGTACTAGACACCTGTGACATGCAGAGGCTCCCAGGTCTCATTCCTCAAAGTGGTTCTCAACCTTCCTAATGCCATGACCCTTCTATACAGTTCCTCATGTTGTGGTGACCCCCAAACCATAAACTTATTTTTACTGCTACTTCATCACTGTCGTTTTGCTACTGTTTTGAATTGGGCGACCCCTGTGAAAGGGGCATTCGACCCCCAAAGGGGTCACGACCCACAGATTAAGAACCTCTGTCTAGAGTCTAAGACAACCAGGACAACTTCGTTTCTTTTGGGCCCGATGCACTTCTAGAGGCCATGAAACTAGCAATGTTCTACTGGAATTTTTTTTTAACTGTTTGCTGTAAATTAGGTGAAGGTTTACAGAGCAGATCATCAGTCTGACGTCCAAGGATTCTATAAATTGTGTTTCAATTCATCCATTGCCATCCCCCCGATGTTCCATCACTTATCCCACTTCCTCCCTGTGCTTCCTGCTCCCAGTCTTTTGTCTTTCCTAACCCTCTGAACGCTGTCTTTGGGTACATGCTACGGTTTTTGTCTTGAGTGCTTGATTATTCTAACACAGGGATGAGTTCAGCCCCAGACCTGAAGGCTGACTAAAGGCAGGGATCTCCCACTAGTCTCCATCTGACAAATAAACCTGTTCTTTTCTCCTAAAACAGTGTGTTGCACATTTTCCTCCCACTCTATCCAGGACCTTCTAATATGATCTTTTTCGGAGCAGCTGGTAGTGGTAGTTGGGCACCATCTAGTTCTTCTGGTCTCATTGGTCCATAGTTTGTTGGACTAATTTTTTTCTATATGTCTTTCAAATTTCATCACTTCTCTTTCCTCCAGACAGGGAGAGACCAAAGTTGCTCCTTAAAGAGCTGCTCACGAGCTTTTAAGACCCCAACCACTGCTCACTAAAGTAGGATGTAGAACATTGTATTTGTGAACTATGTTATGCCAATTGACCTTGGTGTCCTCCAAGGAAATGATCCTGCTCCCCTAGGCCCAATGACTCATTCCCTGAAGGTGTTTGGTTATGCCAAACCTTGCCTCCTGTATGTTCCACTACATTCTTGGCTGAAATAGTGGAAAGCTGGGAGGACCTGATAGCATGGTTGAGTCATTGAATTAACCAAGCCTGGAACCTCCAGATTTCTTAGCAGGCGAAGTTGTCAAATGTCCCTATTGTTTAAATCAGTCGCATCAGGGTCTTCTGCTACTTGCAGCCAACCACGTTTGTCTTGGTCTGGGTTATCTAAAGAAACAAAACCAGAGCATTCCTTCTATCAAGGAAATGCCACACATGATTATAAAGGCAGGCAAGTTCCATGCCTGTGCATCAGCTGTCAAGCTGGAGGCTTCCCCTGACTCACATAGATGCAGGGGCTCATGAACCCAAGATCGGCAGGTCACACAGCAGGTTTCTGACAGCAGAGGTGAATGGATCAAGACCAGCATGTAAGATGGCAAGCTGCCAATGACTTCCAGGATCAGAACGCTGCTGGCTTAATTCCAAAGAACCAGGGGTCAGATGAGGAACCAGATGCAAAATCCAACCCAGCAAAAGTCACAAAAGCTTTTCCACAGCATCTGCTTTATAGGAAGCAGGCACACCCCCAAGGGAACCTCTTTCAATTGATTGATGCAGATCTCACCATGAAGGTATTCCCACGTCCTAAATGCTGAACCACTGAGAACTGGCCCAGCCAGGTTGACCCCAAACCTTAATGATCACAGCATCCTAACCAAACTATGTAGCACATGAGGGCCTGGCTCGTGATCAGCTCTCCAGTGACATCTCTCAACAGTTAGCCCTCAGCTCCAAAACACAGGCCTACTGACATCTAAACCTGCAATTATGTGTGCGAAGCAACTTCTCCATCCCCTTTTTTAGCCTCCTCTAGGGAACCTTCTGGGCCACATCCAGTCCACCTGGATTTGCACTACCTGGATTTTGTTTCCATTACCTGGAATAAGGGCCTCCCTGCTTTATTATCAGCAGGATCACTCTCATGCATTCATTTCTTCATTCATTCAACAAGCCTTTAGGAGTTGGAGATGCCAAAATGAAAATGGCAGTGTCCTTGCCATCAAGAACCTCATTCCCTGTTTAGTGAGTTCAGTGCAAAATTATCAGTATATGAACCCACCTTCCCAGAGCGCTCTTTTTCTCTCCTAACAAACCTTTTACAGTGTATAAGGCAGTGACGCACAGGAGTGGGGGGCGTGAGGGTGGCAATGGGGTGTCAGGGTCCAGCTCTAGAGTCAGATTTACTAGTTTTGTGGCTCTGGAAAAGTTACTTTGCCTCTCTGTTTAACTTTCCCTACATGTAAAATGGCATTAGCTATGGCCCCTAACTCATTGGGCTTGCTCTGAGCTCCCCAGGAGCTATGTGTGAGGGGGATCACAAGCTAGGACACACGAGCGATATGTATCAAACATCTGTCATTTCCTGTCTGCCCAAGTCACCTCCTCGGGAGCCTTTCCTGGACCTCCCATGCAACATGAGTCACCTCCTCTCTCTTTTCCTCTCACTGGGGTTTCCATTCAGCTCTATGGGGCACACCTAAGATATCAGAAATATTGGGAGGGGTGTGTGTGTGTGTGTGTATTTGTCAAGCTGCATGAAAATAACAGAAGTGGCTTTTGTCAAATATTCAACGTTAAAGGAGGCTCTTACTAGTTGTCAAGAAGCTAAGAAACTGGCGGTTTTCTGAACCCACCCACAGATGTGGATGACAAATTAATGAATACATGCTTTTCTCTTGGTCTGACACACACTTAGTATTTTCCACATGAAAAGTTCCAAGGCTTCTATCTCTTGTTCTTAGGAGGAAATGTGCTAAATACACTGATCTCAGGCTGGAAAAAGAGTAACGACAGTAATATAGCATGTTACAGGTGTTCACTAGCCAACACCAGAGCACTGGTGGCATAGTGGTTACACATTTGCCTGCTCACCATAATGTCAGCAGTTCAAAACCAGTAGCTGCTCTCTGGGAGAAAGACAGGCCTTTCTACTCCTGTAAAGAGTTAACAGTCTGGGAAACTCACAGGGGCAGTTCTGTGTTCTGTAGGGTCACGATGAGTCAGCATCCACTTGATGGCAGCGAGGTTTTTGTTGGTTATGGGGCAACACTGTAGTAACTGGTCCCAGAGCTGCTGCAAACAATTGGCACTTAATGACTAACCTAATCAGGAGGCCCCGGTGGTGCAAATGGTTCCTCTTCTGCCTCAAAGGTGGGTGGTCTGAACTCGTCCAGAGGTGACTGGGAAGACAGGTACAACACACTCCTGAAAGATCACAGCCCCGAAAATCCTGCACACAGACTCAATGGCAAATCACCACAGCACACCAATGGACCTAAAGTTGCTTGTTCAAATTCACCCTGCAGGACCACGGAAGAAAGACCTGGTGATCCGATCCCATAAAGAAACCCCCAGGGGGCAGTTCTGCTCTGTGGTACACGAGGTCGCCATGAGTGGAAATCCGTTGGAGGGCAGTGGGCTTCTGCGGGTTTGGTTCTTGTTGTCGCTGCTGTGCCACACAAGACCACAGGCCCCAATCCCTGTTTTCTCGGAGCTTCCATTCCAGAGGAGGAGGACAGTGATGGCCAACCAACATATAATTTATCGAGAGGCGGTAAAAGGAAAACAAAGCGGGGCGTGGGGCCAGAGCATGACATGGCTGCTGTTTTACCAGGGAGGCCTCCGATAAGGGGACTTTTGAGCAGAGTGGCAACTGTATACAGGGGAAAGGGCATCGGGCATGGAGGGCAACGAGGGCAGAGGCAGGGGTGTGATGGGTGCTTAAGCAGCTGTGAGATCCGGGAGGCCTGAGTGAGGAGGTCAGAGTGGAGGCGAAGAGGGTCCGGAGGCAGTGGTGGGGGCTGTGACCCTGACTCTGAGCAAATGGAGAGGCTTCCTCACAGAAATGATTTAATCGAATGCAGGGTTTTAAAAGATCACTGGCAGCCAGGTGAAGAAGAGACTATGGGGTCGGGGGGCGGACGCAGAGAGATCCAGAGGAGGCGGTCATCACGGAGCAGGAGGGGGAGAAAGTGGCCTGAGCTGTGCTGTCCAGGCGGTGGGGACGTGTGGGAGGACTTGCTGGGGGCAGACAATGGCCACAGCCCACATGCCAGGACAGCGCTGAGGACTTTGGCTTCAACAACATAGAAGTTAATACTACACCACCCGTGTAGCTACCGCACGGCAGCCAGCATGGCAGTCTTAGTGTTGCTATGACACTGAGCAGGTTTCAGCAGCTTCCAGACTAAGACAGACGGCTAGGAAGAGCGGTCTGAAGATCTCCTTCCCAATATCAGCCAGTGACAGCCTTATGAGCACAACTGTCCCATCCCCAACCAATCGTGGGGACAGCA
>NW_022103901.1:25648210-25649233 GCF_000313985.2 Echinops telfairi
AAAAAAAAAAAAAAAAAAGAAGAGCCTGGAGCAGATCATGCTTTTGAACCTGGGGTTCATGTGCTGAGAACCTCCTAAAAGGGCTATCATCTGGGTCCGGAGCTCTGCCACTGAAGATGGTATAAGGTGGAGAGCTGAGCACTCTCAAGCAGGTGGCTTGCTGAGCTCCCCTGTGTTTGTGTGTTGGGGTGGGGTGGGGTGGGGGCGGGGTCAGGGGTCCCTGAAGAGCTACAGCACTTGCCTGAGCAGAGCCGAGAGGAGTCCTTGCAGCAGGCTGTATTGGTTGGAAGCTGTCCTGCCTGTGCCTCTATTTCATCTGAAAAGTTTGGAGCATACTAGTCTCCATTTCATCCCCTGGGGACTCCGAGTGAGGAGCAAATGAGTGAATGTGCAGAACCTCTGGGGACTGTTTGCGGAAGAGCTGAAGTTGTGCCCAAGGCCAGCCCCTCCCCTTTTCAGACTCGGGTAGATGTGCCCCTGGGAAGGAACCAATCATGTTCATCACAGCAATTTTGTTTCCATCGGGGGCTCCCACATAGCTGAACCTTTCTCTTCTGATTTCTTTCTCTTTGGGGAGTTTTATTTTGTGACCCAAGGCCTTCAGTGCCAGGGAAGGGCCGGAACCTGGCGTATATGTGAACTCTGCCACTTCCCCAGCGGCTAGCCTCCTTCTGGTACACGGAGGGGGTGGTAAGCCAGCTAGGTGGGTTGGACTCAGAGCAAGTCAACAGACAACAGAAGGAAACCCTGCCTGGGCCTGCATCAGCCTCACAGTTGTTGCTGTTTGAGCCCACTGTTGACATCTGGTTTAAAAACAAAACAAAAACAAACCCAAACTCACTGCCCTCTCGTCCATTCCGACTCCCCGGTGGGTTTCCGAGTCGAGAAATCATTAAGGGAGTAGTAGAGGGTCTCCTCTTTCTCCCACAGATGTTTTTCAAACCGCAGCCCTTACAGTTAGCTGTCCAGGGGCTCCCATTGTCACGGAGGTGCTCAGGAACTGGTGGGCCACTGCTGTCCCTA
>NW_022103901.1:25650211-25664232 GCF_000313985.2 Echinops telfairi
GCCGCCGCTGTCCGGGGCGCCCAGCATGTCGGTGCACTACACCCTGAACCTGCGCGTCTTCTGGCCCCTGGTGACCGGCCTGTGCACCGCGCTCGTGTGCCTCTACCACGTCCTGCGGGGCAGCGGGGGCGCCCGGGCCGAAGCCCCGGACGGCGCCGACTGCGGCTTCCCACTGCTCAAGGCGGCCGTCCTGCTGCTCCTGGGCTACGTCCTGCTGCGCTGCCGCCACGCTGTCCGCCAGCGCTTCCTGCCCGGGCCCCCCCGCTCGGGGCCCCACCCCGCCTTGTCCCCAAGACCCTTCGGAGAGCCAGGCCTGGGCGTCTTGCTGGAGAGTTACTACGAGCACGAAGTGCGCCTGTCCCCCCACGTGCTGGGCCACAGCAAGGCGCACGTCAGCCGGATTGTGGGCGAACTGGTGAGGGCTGGCCGTGCCCGCACGTCCCGAGGCCCCATCCCCGGGGGGGCGCTGGCCTTGGCCTTCCGCGGAGACTTCATCCAAGTGGGCAGTGCCTACGAGCAGCATAAAATCCGACGGCCCGACGGCTTCGACGTGCTGGTGCCGCTGCGCCTCCCGCCGCTGGTGGCGCTGGAGCCACGGAGCCTGGGCGCGGAGGCCGCGCTCGCCCCGGCTTTCCGCGGCTGCTTCTTGGGCACCCTCAAGGCGCCGCCCTCGCCATCGGGGGCCCCCTCGGGCCACTGGCTCCGGGACTGCAAGCCCTTCACGGACGGCTTCTGCGTGCACATGCGTGGGCGACCCCACCTCTCTGCCATGCTGGTGCTGCGTTGGTTTCAGGCCCACCTGCAGCGCTGTCTGGCCACTGTGCGCTACAGCTTGGAGGAGCGCTGTCGGGTCAGCCTGACCCCCGGCGGCCTAGAGCAGCCGCCCACCCTGCACATCCTGCCCTGCCGCACTGACTACGGCTGCTGTCGGCTTTCCATGGCCGTGCGCCTGATCCCCGCCGTCCATCTGGGCGATGGCGCGTTCCTGGTGGCCCCACTGCCGTTACCGTCTCCTGGCGGGCCTTTGTCGGAGCTTCCAGCAGGTCTGCGCCCCGATGCACTGTGGGGCGTGAACACAGCGCGCCAGGAGCAGAGGCTGCTCACCTGGCTGCAGGAACGGGCCCCTCCAGGTGCCTGCTACCTCAAGTGCTTGCAGTTGCTGAAGGCCCTTCGAGACCTGGGTGCCCGCGGGCTGGACCCGATGGCTGCCACCCAGTGGGGCCGCATCTTGTCCTCCTATGTGCTCAAGTCTGCGCTGCTGGCCGTGCTCCTGAGCAAAGGGACACCTGCGCAGGCATGGGAGGAAGTGCACCTGGGCGAGCGCTTGGAGGAGCTGGTGCAGTTCCTTCAGGACTGCCTGCTACAACGCCAGGTGCTCTTCCACTGCGTCCTGGGGCCTGCGCGGGCAGCTGCGGAGTTGGGCCCCCTGCCCAAGGTGCTGCGTGAAGCCGACCCAGTCGACCTCCTAGCGCATTTCGACCATCACGCCCGGGAACGTGCGGCGGCCCGCTTGCTGTCCACGTGGAGAAGGCTGCCTCAGCTTCTCCGGCCCTACGGGGGTCCCCGTTACCTTGCCAGGTGCCCCTCACCGCGTAGTCAACTCAATCAGAGATTCCCTGAAGATGAAGCATAAACCAGACAGTGTCCCCACATGGCCAAAGGCTCCCCAAAGCTTCTCCTGTGGCGTGAGGGGGAGGAGGGCCATTCAGCAGGTTTCATTGGGGGAAAATGAGCTGCAGACCAAACCCAAACCTATCTCACTGCCATAGAGTCGACTCTGACTCACAGCAACCCTGCAGGATAAGGTAGAACTGTCCCTGTGGACACTCCCACTCCGTGAGAGAAAGCCACCCATCTCATAGCACAGAACAAACTATGTCACCGGTGCTCCCTGTCGGAGCCAAGAACTAGTCTTAATGTTGTGCTGTGTGGAATGATTCTATCCAAGGCCTGCCGTTATGGGAAGCAGGTAGAGGAAGCAACAACTAGCTACAGGGGAATGTTCCCTCTATAGCTTCTTAAGACACAGCACCCTCTTGCTCCTAAACTTAAAAGAAGCGTATGTTTTTGACATAGCTACTTAGTAGGTACTTGGTTGCCCCTGGTCATTATACTTATGAAATGGGCAGCCTTGCTGAATATCTCTTCAGGGCACAAGCTGGAATAGAGTCCAGCCAGTGAATTGGGAGTCAGGCACAATGTAAAGTAGCAACTTGCATGTATGAAACAGCACCGGTGAGAGTTTAACACAAGTTGGTTTTGGAGAAAGATGTATCTTACGTCTACAGAGTTTGTCTCCAGGGTTTGCTGCTGGTTGGAGATGGAGACTTTTTTTGCATGGAGATTTCTTTCTGCTTTAATAAGAGAAATAAGAGGAAATGCTGGTTTGCAGTGCCCAGGATATAATCTGTGCTCTCAGTCCACGTTCAGTGGTGGCCCGGCCTGAGGGTACACCTGTCCCTCTCCCATTGTCCACACGGCCAGTTTTGAAGACCTGTTGGTTCTGCCCAAGCCTGGCCAAATGATTTGTTTACAGTTTAGAATCATGGGCTCTCTGCTTGAAGAGCAGAGGGGGAAATACCAGCCAGGGAAACACACTGAGGACATCTGTTCTTTGTTCTCTTTGAGCTTAAATGTCATCAGGCTGAGTGTATTTTGAGCTCCTGTTGAAGTCTCCTGTCCCTTCTTACCCAAATTTTAACAATCCTGAATTTTCTATCGACTAACTCTAAAGTTCTAGCTTAGAATAGTCCAGCATCCCCTAGGAGCCAGGGTGGTGCAAGTCATTTTCGATTGGCTGCAACCTAAAGGTTGGCTGTTTGAGCATGGGTGCACCATGCTCAAAGAACGGCCTGGCAAACTACTGTGGCATAGATTACCCCCGAGAACTCTATGGGGCAGTTCTACTCAGCTCATGGAGTTACCGTGAATCTGAATCAACCCACCAGCAATGGGTTTGGTTTTTAACTTTTATCATCCTTTCCCCTGATTGGAAAAACAAGTCTCAGTGTTATACTTCGGGATTTCTTACAGGTAAAAGTTGGAAGAAAAATCAGCTGTTGAATGGGGGCCAGTGTTTCCTTGCTGAGCTATTTTCAGGGGTATCTGGAAACCTTTTCACCTTAGGGGACCCATTAAGGCACTGCAAGAAATCGTTGTGACTGAAAGGCTCACAGGGACTTTTCATCAGGGCTGTATAGATTTCTTAGAGCCTTTGACACCATGGGCTGTAAGAGAACTAGCAGGGACTGATGTGCTGTCTCTTTGAGGTTATTGTGGAAATGGCTCCCCTGGTACCACACAGGTCATTCCTAGTCTCCAAGGTGAATGTTAGGTCATAAGGTACTGCATTTAGCAAATGGGTCAACCTATCAACTTCCTGCAAAGCTACCAACTGCACAGTGTTCTTTAAATTAGTTTTTAAAATAAATGCTAAGAGTAAATCATATGTATGTGTGTGTTTTTATACACACATATACATATATGTTCTTTAATATATATATATGGACTTTTAAAAATTCATGGAAATTGGAATGAAAAGAGAATGGAATTTTTCCATGAACTTTTTGACAAATATACTTCTATACCCAGCCGCACTTTCTCCTGTAGTCCTTAAGTCTCCTGGGGGACAGCAAGGCTCTCAGAGGATTATAAAGCTATAAAAGTGGAATTTTCTAATTTTTTTTAAAAGCTGACTTGATGGATTTCTCTTTTTAAATTTTGATAGTATTTTGAAGCATATGTCTAGTAGCATAGTGTTCTTGTAGTTTTTTATAGTTTAAGTTCCCAAAGCCTCAACCGTCCGGTTAGAGGGTTATTATTATTTTTTAATTAATGGGGCATTGTATTTGTGAATCTTGAAGATATCAATGCTTTATTTAAATGCCACTCAGAGCATTGTTCTCTGTAGGTGGTGACCCAAACCTAGAGATTTAGATCAATTTTGATCAATGTTTAGTCATCCAAAACATGTACTATGTACAAATGAAATAATATGGCATATTTGCCAGGTGTGATCATTGCCCAAAGCACTTAAATTAAGCTCAGTTCTGTATTTGATTAGGGCTCTGTCACAGCCTCCATTTAAAATGTGTACATTTTTTGGTGTGTGCTTAGTACTGGAGACTCATAGATACAACTATTCTCAGACAGGAAGGCTCAACATTGCTCATGTAACTTTAAAAAAAAGGGAGGAAAAAAAGAAAAAAATTCTAACCAGCCCCCGGAGAAACTGTTTCGGGGAATATGAATCAGCCCATTTTGGTCTGAAACGCCCTGTCAGAGCTTCCAGTGGCCAGCCTTGGGAGCCATTCCGGAATGCTTGTGGGTTGGGAGCAGGAGGTTGTCTGTGTGTGAAATGAAACTGAAGCAGAAAGAGGGAGAATGTGAGGGAACCAAAGAACTCGGAAGAATTCTGGAAGGGTGAGCTCAGATGGAAGTGAGGGGCGAGGCGGCATGGACATTGTAGGAGGGTGTGAGACGAGTTTGAGTTAGGTTAGAAGACACATTTTTAGGTGTGTGCAATTACAAACTAGGAGGGGTTGCACACTCAGCCGCTTGATTTAAAAGAAAGTGGGGGTGGGGGTTAGCAATCTAGTTTGTTTTTTGATTTTCAAAGTGAAACTTGATTGAACAAATAATTGTAAAATGTTCAGAACACCACGTGGGCCAAATAAACGATTTAATTGAACCCAGGGCTACCAGTTTGCGACCCCTACCTTACACAGCTAACCCCACTAAGTGTGTATAAGGCTGTATTTATTGTTATGGTTACAATGTTGTTATATATAGTTGGGGCTTTGATATTTCAAGTCTTCTTTGTCTCTCAGAGCTAAGCTGTATTGTAGAAACAACTGCCAAAAAAATTAACACTGTCACAGATAGCACTTAACTCCATTCCCAGAAGGGCCCAAGAGCTCCTGCATCAAACCAACCAGGATTGGGGAGGAGGGGAGGGTAGTTGTCGGCATTTCTTTTCCGGGTGACTGGGTGAAACTCCTTGGCTCTGTTGGAGTTTACAGATGAGTAATCAGGAAGGATTGCAGAAGAACTTGTTTCTTCTCTATTTGTATTTTATTTTTAGAATTAATTAAATTTTAAAATGTTTTTAAGTGGAATTTTAGCCAGTGCCTTAGCAATGATCACAGGTGCCCTTGAACACCAGCAAACATGATGCTAGCCCTTGAGCTTCAGCCTCTTAGGGTTGTTACCACTCCCATGATCCAAATGACCCTTCCTGCCTGAGTATGTCTATTCCTGTCAGGTATCTGAGGGAAATACCCTATCATCCATCTAAAGTGGTGCCTTCTAACCTCTTGGAGCCTGTTAATTGAGCCTGACCACCGGCTTTTCCTTCTAATCCCCACCCTTTTCGGGGGAAGATGGGAAAAAACCAACCCTCATGTTTCCAATGTCCTTTGAGAGGGAAGCAAGTTCAGTGTGTGTCCCCGTGGCAAATGTTAATTTTTTTCAAACTAGGCGTCTACTGCCATGTTTTTGTACCTACGTAGCACAGAGTTTGGTGGGGATAATGCAAGTGTAAGGTGGGAGGGGGTGTGACTCACCCCTGCAACCCCATGTACAGAGAGGCAGGGTGTGCCATGCAGCTAAATGGCATCTTAGCTGGCTTCTGAAGGGTCAGCAAGGAATAATTTTAGCGGGTTTTGCTTTAAAACCGTAAAACATGCCTTGAGGTAGTCACTTGACATAAAACATTCCTAATTTGTTATTGTAATATGTATGTGATGACCCCAAACTGTGTGCTAGGGTGCTGCCTGTTGACTGCAGTCAAAGCATACATTTTGTTCCAGCATCAGAGGCCAAAGACTGATTCGGAGACAGTTCATCTGTGAAAAATATACTGGGATCCCACCACATTTCCATGGTCCAGTTAGTTGAAGCCTATCCTTGGTTTTCTGTTTGGGGTGGGAGTCGTTTTGCTTCTTTTAATCATATGGATAATTTGAGAACTGTGGTCTTTTATACGTTGCTTTATTAATAAAGGAACTCGTAGAAACTGCTGGAGTGGCTGTCAGGTCTTGCCTGTGTTGACTGACGCTGACCTGTGGTGCTTCACATAAGCCTCAGGGGCTCTCGGCCTGAAGGTGCTGTGAGGTTTTCCAGGCTTGGAATCTGGGAACCCCCAGATTGCTCACACAGAATTGCACTGAGATGGGAAAGGAGGCCAGTTCATAGTTTTGCAGGCTTGCTTTCTGCCCTGCCACCGCCACCTCACCCCGGTTTTCAAGTGCTTCCTTAAAAAGCCCAAACCCAAGCCTTCCTGCCCATTCAGCCTCTAAGGCAGAGTAGAACTGCCTCTTGGAGTGTCTGAAGCAGCAGATCTTTCATGGGAGAAAAGCATCACATGTTTCTTCAATGGAGCAGTCATTGGATCCCAACCACTGACCTTGCGGTTCCCAGCCCATCTGGTAACCCACTACACTACCAGGGCTCCTTATCTAAAAAGAGCCACCAATTGTCACTGAAAGGCAGGCAGTTTTAACACACCAGCCACCCTGGGGAAGAAAAACGTAGCCTCCCATCAAGTGGATTCCAGCTCAGGGCGACCTTGTAAATCTTCACAGGAGGAGACAGCCTCACTGTCTCCAGGGTGGGCTTGAACTCCCAGTCTTACGGTTAGCAGCCCAACACTTTACCCACAGCACCACTAGGGCGCCTTTCTGTCAATACTGGAAACCCACAAGGTCCATTCTACTTTGCTCTATACGGTTGCTATGAGTTGGAATTTGGACTTTTCCCCTTTTCCTTATCTAGGACGTTCTCCTCCCACCCGTTCCCTCTCACCCCCACCTCCCTTTCTCTCCCCACCTCTCCCTCCTGTGTCCAAACACAAGAGTCACGTCATACCCTGTGGCTAATTTATAGTTGAAGAATTTTGCTGAGAAATCGCTTAGGCCCCCAGGCCCTCTCCAAACAGCAACATTCGCTCATATGAACACCCACCGAGTGTGCAGGCAGGTGGTAGCTTGGAGGCCGAGCAGGAGGGCCGTGCAGCCCACCACGCCACCAGGTGGAAGTTGGAGTCTGCAGCCACAGCCTAACTCTTGGGGGAGACTTGTTTAGGGGAAGGACTTGGTGGGGTGTCTTCTTTTTTTGTTTAAAGATCATTTTATTGGGGGCTCGTACAGCTTTTATAACAATCCATACAATCGTATCAAGCACATTTATACATATGTTGCCATCATCATTTTCTAAACATTTACTTTCCTTTTGAGCCCTTGGTGCCGGCTCCTCTTTTTTCCCTCCTTCTCTATTTTGTTTTCAATGAGTGTTTATTTTATTATTATTATTTTTTTAAAGATCACTTATTGGGGGCTCTTACAGCTCTGACAACAATCCATACATCAATTGTATCAAGCATATTTGTACATATGTTGCCTTCATTTTCTAAACATGTACTTTCTATTTGAGCCTT
The DNA here is from genome assembly GCF_000313985.2 of Echinops telfairi. Taxonomy (NCBI): domain Eukaryota; kingdom Metazoa; phylum Chordata; class Mammalia; order Afrosoricida; family Tenrecidae; genus Echinops; species Echinops telfairi. Next base: position 25,657,647 of record NW_022103901.1, read on the forward strand.
TGGTATCAGCTCCTCTTTTTTGCAACGAGTGTTTATTGAGCTCCTACTCTTCCGGGAACTCTCCCTGTGTTGGTTTGTTTTTTCCCCCCAACAGTTTTATAGGCACATAATTTACATACCATACAATTCAATAGTTCAATCATTAAGTTATATCAATAGGCATTGGACATTGGACAGTCTTAGAGCATACCCCCCCACACCCCATGGTTCAATCGCCTTTAAAATTAGTTGTGCAATCACAATCAGTTCTAGAGCTCTCTGCTCTCTCCCTCCTTCATTATTTACTCCCCAAATCCCCTTTCCCTCCCTATTGCCCCACCACCCCTGCCTTCTCTATAACCCCTTGTATCAGTTATTCTCATTATACATCCACCCCTCTTATGATTCACAGCCGGGATTCCCAACAGAAAACAATAAAAAACAAAATCACACTAAGGTGGTAAGGTTAAAAATCATAATAGTATAAAGACAACAATACACATAATTCATAAGAAGGAAAGGACCCCCATCAACATTCAAAAAGCCAGGGAAGAAATTTCTTGTCATGGAACAAGTACGAGACACTTGCCCCCAGTACAAATTCAGGTTGCGACTATAGGGGGTGTCAGCTGACCAAGTATTGGGTTCGATCCCGCATCATCAAGATTGAAATGCTTGCCTTTGGCTCAGTCTGACTAGATACTCTGCGGGTGGGTTTTGGGCTCCCATGGTCCTCCATGGTCGTCTACAAATTGGGTTTATAATTTTATCTCTGGTCCTTTTCTCTTCACCATAGTCAAATTTTGTGATGTCATCTTTAGATCACACAGGCTGGTGTGCACGCACGGCAGGGACAAGACAGGGTGCTTTCTCACTCAGGAGCTCGTGCACCGAAGGGCAGCAGTGCACAAAGCCATTTCCATGCCGTGTGGGGCGCGTGCCTGGGGAGGTATGAACGTTCAGAAGGAGGGTACCCGTGCAGTTTGGGGGTCCAGGGAGGGCCACTCAAAAGAAGTGACATCTAGCCGGAGATCCAGATGATTAGAACTTAGGCAGCTAAGGGAACTGGGCTTGAAGAATGTGTCATCAGGCAGAGAGAAAGGAGGTCCATTTCAGTTTGGCAGGCAAGAGGCTGGGCCTGTGGGCAGAGGAGCTTTAGTGGCAAAGGATGCTCGGGGAGAGACAGGAAAGTACTAGCCACCCAGAGTTCTGAAGCCAGAGCAAACCACCTGCAGTTCCAAGGAGGTACAGGTTCTGACTCAGCAGTTCCGCCATGGGGACAAGTCCCGGCATGGTGTCAACCATGCATGCTCCAAGGCTAAACCAAAGGCTGGCGTTGGCAGTTCGAACTCACCCCATGATGCTGCAGAAGAAAGTCCTGGTCACCTGCCTCCCAAAGTATTAAGGATGGATGCGCTCTACTCCGTAACTCCTGGGGCTGGCGTGGACCAGCGCGGGCTCCATGGCAAGGGGGCTTGGTTTCGGATTTGCGGTGGGCCTGAGGCTCTGGTATCTAACAAGCGGTCAGCTGAGGGCGAGGACGCAGGTTCTGGCCCAGCACTTTGATCGCAGAGTGACTACGAGGCTGTCCCTATGGCGAGCATCAGGCATCTAAATGTGAGATGGATTTTGACGGCAGTGGGGAGGCACTGGTTGCTTTCGACAAGGAATGGTAGGGTCACGTTTGGGGGTGGCTCACTCGGGCTTAACATGCTATTATCCAAGTATGATTTTTTTTAATGAAGGTTCATTGAGCATAGCCATGCCCATTGGTCACATCATTGTCTCTTGTAGCTTTCCCTTCACAACGGCAACGTGGAGTAGTCGCACCGCTCCAAAGATTTGCTCTCTGTTCCTTTGCAGAAAAAGTGGCCAGGTGCTCCCGTGGCCTGGGTCTGGCCAGGGGGACCTGCGGTGGGGACAGAGACAAGTTCCTCCACAGTCAAAGCCGGTGTGATTAGGGTGAGCCCTTCAGGAGCAAGGCACCTTGTCCTCAGATCCTACCTCTTAGACTTCTGAGCGGTGCATCTCTCTGCAAGTTCCTTCTTTCTCTGAGCTTCGACTTCCTCATCTAGAAAATGGAACTAAAACTAGACCCTCCCTCTTAGGACAGATTGAGGACTGAGTGAGCTTACCCCCGTAAGCAGTCTCAGAAACCCACAGGAGCTGTGCTGCCCTGGCCTGAAAGGTCACTCTGAGTCAGAACTGACTTAATGAGTAGTGATTTTGGGTTTCTTTGCATGCAGGGCACTTGGCATGTTAGGTAGTTAGCATAGGGACTGGGGCGTCCATCACGCATGCTCAGAGGTTCAAGCTTCTGACCAGGCAGAGGTGGTACACCTACTAGGTGGGCATTACACCTGGATAGGCCCATCTAAGCCAGGTGAATTTGGTTCAGCCAAAGAGGTCGACCAGTATTGTCCACCACGCCTCCCAAAGGGGCCCCTGAAAAGCCAGAGGTTTGGCTCTGGGCTCTCTTTCCCAGCGGCTGCTCCACAATGCAGCACAGCCAGGCCGTGGTCTGGAGCAGCCAGGCCACAGTCCCGCAGTTGTGCCGCAGACTCTGTCTGGCTTGAGTTCCATTTACTGTAGAACCTGAACCTGCTTCTGTTCTCTATAAGCCCACTGGGATCACAAACCAGGCTTCAGCATGAATTCTTTCTCGCGTGGAGCCAAGGACCGAGGTATATCTCTCCCCCAGAGATCTAACAGGCACATATGAAGCACCCTGTACATCAGTATGGAGTCCCTGGAAGGTAAACACATAAACTCGCTTAGCTCTAACCAAAAGGTTCCACTCCACCCTACAGATCCCCTGGGACTTTCTTTTAAGTCATCCATTTTAATTGACCATAACTCAGAGCAGGGTTTTTTAAGTTCCTGGAAAAATCCCATGATCCGTTCATCCCATTTCCCCATGAGCTTTCTGAAGCCCCTCTATAATTCCAGGAATCATGAGGTTTTATTTTAAATTAGAAAAAAGAAATAGATTAGAGAACCCAGAATACTTCCTCTTATTGGCCTGGATGGTGTCACATGACCACTTTCAGCAGCAAGAGAAGATGGTAAAGAGACCCTGGCATATGGCCCATTGCAGCTCTGAACCAAATATGTAGGAAACATGGATATTAGTGGGAAAATAAGTCTGCCAAGGAAATTCTAAAGACAAAACCGCTGAAGATTCTGTTAAAGAAGTAAGATGCCATTTTAAAATACGCACGCAAACTCCCACCACCTCCAACTAAGCTAGTTGTCATTTAGTTGATTTCCAACTTACAGACACCTCATGTGTGCTCGCTCCACAGGGTTTCCAAGGCTGTAAATTGCCAGGTCTTTCTACAGCGACACCTCTGGATAGGTTTGAACTGGAAAATAACCAAGGGCTTAACTGTTTGAACTCATCAATATCTCTTGCCATAAATTTGTAATTTATACCCGCCTGAGACCAAAAGCCTTTAAAAGTGCTCCCAGGCAAGGTTGTCCTTTTTTGAGGACTGAGGTGCAGACTACCACGTCTCAGTGGTTTCAGTGGCCTCCTATGCAGGTAAAAGTTGGAAAACGAATAAGGAAGACCCTAGAAATATCGTGTTGGTGAGAAATATTGACTATATCATGGACTACCAGGGGGATAAACACATCGGTCTTAGAAGAAGTAAAGCCAGAAAAAGCGGGGAGGGGCATCCAATGTGGCCAGATAGCCAGAGCCTCTGGGAAACCTACAAAGGAATTTTGAAAAAAGGTGGACAAGTTTCAGCAGCCTTAGTTCTGAGCTTCCCCCACCCCGCCCCCAAGGAAAGGAAGCTTCTGCTAATTGCATCTAGTCATCTCAGACAACAAACTTTGGGATTTGGAAAAAACCCACAAAAAAACAAATGGTACTCAAAGAAAGGGTTCAACCCGAACAACAACAACAAAAAGGAAAATTATATAAGCATGCTAAGCAGTAAGATAAAGATAAAAATAAAGCAAAGAAAGTATTAACAAAAAACTATAAGCAAAAGGAATACATACAAATTATCATGAGCATTGAAACCAATGTCATCATTAAAAAACATAACAAAATGACAGCAATAAAAAATACTTATCCATCTTGTTGACTTCCTCTTTTACACTGTGGTAGTCACATAATTTCAAGGTCAACATGATAAAAGGTCTATGGGTGGAGTCTAGCCTGTCAATCAAGCCACAGCCTGATGATGCCTCCTTGTGGGCATGGCCTTCTCATGAGGATTCTGGGAACTTTCTCTCAAGTCTACCATCACTCTCTCATTCTCTGTCATTCTCTCTCTCTTTCTCTCTCTTCACCTTCCTGTTGACAAGTCACATGGAGTCTGCTGAAGGCAGCCTGAGCCCTGGAGATGAGTCCACCGCCATTGGATCTACATGACTTGGCACCCACCGGTCTGTGATCGTCCTGCATTCTGAATCATTGTGTGTAGTCTGAAGAGAGATTTATGGTCTAGTATCAGACTTATGGCATAGTATCGGACTTATGGACTTGATCGGGACTGGGCTGGGATGTTTTCTCAATATTCAATTGCTCTTTGATATAAAGCTCTCTCTTACACACATATGAGGGTCTCTGGGTTTGTTCTCCAGTCAATCCAGGCTAACACACACTGCTGATCTATTGTACCTAGCATGACATCCCTTTCCAGGGACTAGTTTCTCCTGATACCGTGTCCAAAGTATGTGAGAGGAAGTCTCACCCTTGACGATAAGGAGAATTCTGTCTTCTTCCACGACAGATTGGTTTGTTCTTTTGGCAGTCCGGGTCCTTTCAGTATTCTCTGCCAGGACCATAATTCAAATGCACGGATTCTTTTTCTGTTTTCCAGTGTAATTGGATCCATAGCCAATCCAAATCCCAGCACAATTCTTCAAAGAAATGGAAAAACTAATCACCAGCTTTATGTGGAGAGGAAAGAAACCCAGGATAAACAAACACTATTGAAAAACAAAAACAAAGTAGGAGGTCTTTCACTCCAAGATTTTGAAACCTGCTATATAGCCAGGGCGATCATGAGCTTGGGACTGGTACAATGATAGACATGAAGACCAACGGATTAGAATTGAGAACCCAGAAATACAACCAAAGACCTACAGACACCTGATCTTTGATAAAGAACGAAAACACATTAAGTGGGGAAAGAGATAGCCTTTTCAATAAAGGGTGGGAGAAAATTGGATTTTCATTTGCAAAAGGATGAAACAAAACCCATCTCTGACACCATATTAAAAACAAAAACGAATTTAAGATGGATTAAAGACCTAAACGTAAATCCTAGAACCACAAAGACCATCAATGAAAAAACAGGGACAAATTTAAGGGCCCTAAAACAAGGCACAAATACATTACCAAACTTGAAGGAAAATACTCACACACTCAAAGGCCAAAGAAAGGACTGGGGCTGTCTAAAATTAAGACATCAAAAGAGTTCAGAGAGAATCCACAGGTTGGGAAAGACATTTAATAATAATATGTCAGATAAAGGGCTCATTTTAAAAATCTGTAGAAAACTAGAATACATTAATAAGAAAAATACAAATAACTCAATTAAAAAACGGGCACAAAGAATGAATAAGCAATTTACTAAAGACGACATCCAGGCAGTCAACAATCATAAGAAGAAATGGTCACATCCATGAGCAATAAAAGAAATACAAATTAAAACACCGAGGTAGCTCTTCACACGACACTCAGCAATATTAAAAACAAAACAAAACAATAAATGCAATAGACTGGAACAGTCATCCTTTGCTGGTGAGATTGTAGAATTGTACACCCCCTGCGGAAAACAGTCTGACCCTTCCTTAAACAAATGCAAATCCAAATGCCTTTGATCCTGCAATCTCTCTACTTGGTATATAGGCTAAAGAAACTAAAACAACAACAAAAAGCCACGAACAGACAGATGCACATCTATGATTGTTACAGCAATTTTTATAATAGCAAAAAAAACTCAGACTATAGAGGGAATGGATAAACCAACTCTGGTACAGTCCTACAATGGGTTATTATGCATCCTTAAAAAAAAATGATGACCCGGTCATACCTCTTAAGACACGGACCAAATTAGAGAAAATACGCTTTGCAAAGTTAATGAATCTCATTAAGATAAATATTTTATGACACCATTATTGTTGCTGATTTGATCTGATTAGGTAGGCTGTGCAACTTCACAGAATATGTTGCTCTTTCTAAGTAATGTAGTCCACAAACAAAAGGGGGGGTGTATATATATATATATATTTAAGTAAATAAATTGAGAGAGAGAAGGCTCACAGCCTTCAAAACCCTCACCCATCAGATGGAAACATTGGTCTGAGTGGCTGTGTGGTAGATATACAATCATTTGTCAATTTGAGGATTAAGAGTCTACTCTGTCAATGGGGTCATAGCCAATGAGGCTTCTGTGTGGTGTAGCCTTCCCCTAAGGATTCTGGGAAATCCAGTACTTCCTCCTTGGAGGCAGGAGACACCTCTCTCTGCCACTCCCTGGGAGACAAAGCTGCTGACAAGATACATGGACCCACCCTGATGCAACCAGACCTCTGAAGCCAGAGAAGCCATATAGAGACCCCTGCCAGCACTGAGATGCTTACA
>NW_022103901.1:25665759-25674085 GCF_000313985.2 Echinops telfairi
GAGACTTCATCTCATGTACTTTGGGCAGGTTATCAAGAGAGACCGCTCTCTGGAGGAACACACCATGCCTGCTAAGTAGAGTCAGCAGAAGGAAGAAGACCCCAAATGGATGGCTTAACACAGTAGATCCCACAACGGACTCAGACGTAACATGGTGAGGCTGGTTTAGGATTGGACAGGGATTTGGTCTTTCTGGCTTAGAACCAATTCAACAGCATTTAACAAAACCAGCAAGTCTTGGCAGGGAGTAAACAACCCATAAATGTTGTTGGGATTGGCGTCCTAGCTCCACAATTCACTGATTGTATCATTTGGGGCTAGCCAGTTAACTGCTCTAGACATTTGCAAAATTTCCATATCTACTTGATGAGAATGATAAGGTTTATTGGGGGATGTCCAAGAGTCTTGTGTGTGAAACTGAGACACGCTATCCAAATGTTGGCAATGATCTCTTAGGAGTGGTGCCCGGCATCTTTGGAACAACAGGAAGGTGATTCCATTTGAAGGCATCCTCAGGCATCCTGGCCCCCCAGCCCCCTGGTCAGTGTGAGCCAGACTTCTTTTCCTCAGGACTGAAATTGAGTTCTCACCTTTTGGAGTTGTCTAGTGTGTCTCCAAGAGGGACAGCATCGAGTGAGAGGATCATGTTTCTTTCTTTCTGATGAATTATGCCATTTTCTTATGATTTTTCCTCTAAAATGGATTTTTATCCCTTGGGATCTGGGCAGAAAGCTCTGGCCAGGCATTCCCATAACCATACATGATGAGTTTCATAAAAATATCCACCCTTGAGTCTATCCGAGCCGAGAACTCAGAACCTCTGAGGTTGAAGCCCATGCACAGGGATTTTTCACAGCTCCCTAGCTGCTTCTAAGAAGTTCCTGGGTTTTGCACACCGTTAACACACTCAGCTGCAAGCTAGCAGTTCTAGTGCACCCAGAAAGACCTTAGAACAAAGGCTTGATGATCAACTTATGCAAAGGTCAGTCATTGAAAGCTTTCTGGAGCACAGTTGGCTTTAACACACATGACCTTGCCTAGAGTCCAGATTCACACTCAATGTTCATGGAAGCAGGAGGCAAGAGGTTGAGAGACGTGTTACATTGGGTAACTCTGCTGCACTAGACCTCTTTAAAGCATTGGAAAGCAAGGAGGTTCCTTTGAAGACGAAGGTGTGCCTAGCCCGTGTCATGTGTTTTCAATCGCCTCATATGCATGTGGAAGTTGGACATTGAAGAAGGAAGACAGAAGAAGAATGGATCCATTTGAATTGCGGTGCTAGAGAAGAAAATCAAAAGTACCATAGACCTCTAAAAGAGCAAACCAATCTGTCTTGAGAGAAGTCCCATCAGAATGCTCCTTAGGGTCAAGGATGGTGAGACTTCATCTCACTTGTTTTGGACATGTTGTCAGGAGAGACCAGTCCCTGGAGAAGGACATCATTCTGGGTAAGGTAGTGGGGCATCCAAAAGAGCGGAAGGCCCTCCACAAGATGGATTGATACAGGGGCTGGAACAATGGGCTCAAACATAAGGACGTCTGTGAGACTGGTCTCTTGTACATGCAGTTGCTATGAGTCAGCCCTGACTCGACAACCCCGCACAACCACGAGATTAACATAGACTCCACAGTAACTCGTTGGAGCACCCTCAAGTTCATGCAGGGTTGTGGGGAACAGAAAGCTTTCTCCCAAGTCGTCTCCCCCAAATAGATGTTAGACTTAGGACACAGCTTGCAAACTAATGGTAAATGATTGTCAAGTTACCTCCCTGAAGGCAGTCAGTTGCCAGAGTACTGTCTGGGCCCACTACAGGTTGGGCTACTTCTCCCTAAAGACTTGCGGCCATTAGTCTGGTTCCTGTAGATGGGGTTTGCACCAGACTGATAATGATTTCCATGGAGAGTCAGAAAACAGCTCAAACCTGCTCAGTGATGTCCAAAGTCAGGCTGCCATCCTGAATCTAGGATCTGCCCTTCTTGTCACCTGTGTGACCCCAAACCCTCCTCTTCCTATTGCGTGTACTCCCCCCAAAGGCATAAACCTTCGTTAGCAATAAAGATCCTCTAGGCCTCTGGTCAGTTTCCCCTTCCTCTCACCTGTCCTCACTCCCCTGTTCCCTTTCCCCTTGTCCTCCTCCCCCTCCCCCTCTCTCCACGAAGACCACAAAGCGGGGCGGAGGTGAGCATGCTACCATCAAATGTGTTTGACTCCATTATTTCAATCTCTCCTCTATCTCTCATGCTCTGTATGGCTTTATTATACTATATAGATATATATTTCAACCATACAATCACACCTATCAAACCTGCAATTAGTTGTGGGGGGCTGGCCTTTTCCCCCCCACAGGGTTATAATCACAGATTTAGGACTGATGACCGTTTTGGTACCTTACAATAGGGTACCTGTGATCTCACCTGGCACTGTGGAGCCATGTGTTTTGTGTGTGTGTGTGTGTGTGTGTGTGTGTGTGTGGTCTGCTTTGTGGGTGGAATAAAATCCTGGGACAGGATCCATCAGCTGAGAGGTGCCAGACAAGAGATCATTGCTAAGCAGCCAGGAGAATGAATCTCACTGGCAGTTCCCCTTTTTTTCCAATGCCAAGGAGATGAAAACTTTTTTTTTTAAGTCATGAGAGTCATCCTGTCACTCGTCAGCAAAGCCACGCCTCTGTACCCGGAGGGAGAGCACCCGGGTGCTGTTTGTCAGCTAGCCCGGAGAGAACGTGCATCACATGCAGCCCATCTTCGCTGAGTGCTTTCATGAGGATTCAGTGGTTTTGCCCACACGTTGGCTCAACCTTCCTCCCCCGACCATCTTGAGATGCACAGACAACTCTGAGTTGGCACTTTCGAAACTGTGAGTCCATGCAGGCTCCTGCATGCCAGACTCGGAAGGAAAGCTTTTAAGGGCCTTATCTCATCACAGGAGTTTATCTCCCTGGTCTATTTAATCACCAGTCTCCTTGAATTAGGAGCCCTGCCTCTGATGGAAGACTGTTGGTCTTTATAAAAATGAAGCCATTAGCGCACATTGCAACCCTGGGTGGAAAATGCGTGGGGCATTTGGAGATGAGAGATGTTCAGGATCTGGAGTGATAAGAAACTGCAGTTTCTAAACAGCACTGGAAAGCTGCTTCATCTTTTTTTTAAATCAGTTTATTAGGGGCTCATACAACTCTTATCACAATCCATACATACATCAATTGTGTAAAGTACATTTGTACATTCATTCTCAAAACATTTGCTCTCCACTTAAGCCCCCGGCATCAGCTTCTCCTCTTTTCCCCTCCCTCCCCGCTCCCCCCTCCCTCATGAGCCCTTGATAATTTATAAATTATTATTTTGTCATAGCTTGCCCTGTCCGACGTCTCCCTTCACCCACTTTTCTGTTGTCCGTCCCCCAGGGAGGAGGTCACATGTAGATCCTTGTAATCGGTTCCCCCTTTCCAACCCACCCTCCCTCCCTGCTGCTTCGTCTTTTAAGCGAAGGATTTTGTAACGATTGTTTGTCCTCTGCTCTTGTGTGCTGTCGAGTCGATAAATACATGGGCTTCAAAAGCAGTCTGATTAACAAGACTCACCACTTTCCAAATGTTCAAAGCACCTTTGAGCTTTCTTTCCCTACATCCAGTCCCATGAGACCAGCCACGAAGTCTGACCCCTTTCACATCACTATTTGGCTGACCATCCATGAATAACCCATGCATCTCCAAGTTAGGTAGAGTCACATGAGCCATCCTGACCAATGGACAATGAGGAGAAGGGAGGTGTGCCTGGTCATGTAGAGATGACAAAGTCTACATGTTGGGATGGTAGCATCCCAAGACAGACCCAGCCCAGATCCCTGGGTGACCATACTGATGGCAGGCAACCCTGGGGGCCCCTAACTCAAATCTTAGTGACAAAAGGAGCCCTGGTGGCAGTGGATTATGTGCTGGGCTGCTCACTGCAAGGTTAGCAGTGAAACCTACTAGCCACTCCATGGTGAAAAGATGAAGTTGTTTGCTTCTGTAAAGATTTACAGACTCAGAAACCCGCAGGGACAGGTTTTTTTTCCCTCTTGTCTGTCCTGTAGTGTTGCCATGAGTCAGAATCAACTCGATGGCAGTGAGTTTTTAGCGTCTTAATGTTAACACTCTGAAATACCAGGATTCTTCGTTACTGCAGCACAGACCATCGAACCTGACTAATACACCATGATGCGAAAGAGGGCTCCTGTCATGTCACCCATCTCTCAAGGCACCACTGGAAGCCTCTTACATTTCTGTGTTGAAATATAGATCAGGAGAAGATGCTTCCCTAGAGGTCTACGTCAAAAAAACTCATTGCCATTGAGTTGACTCTAAGTCATGGTAACCCCTTGTGGTACAGAACAGAACTTCCCCATAAAGTTTTCTTTATGGAAGCAGACCCCCGGGCCTGATCTTCCGAGGTGCCGCTGGGTGGGCTTGGGCTGCCCACCTGTAGGTTAGCAGCTGATCAATCACACACTACTTGGCCCTTTCTTGGGCCCCCAGTTATAAATTGTGATGGGCTCATTGAGGAGACCCCTTCATGAGATGGGCAGACCCAGTTATCTACACTAGTGGGCTCAGACATACCAATGATCACAGAGATGGCGCAGGGCCAGGCCACATTTTGTTCTGTTATAAGGAAGGTCACAGTGAGTTGGAGCTGATTCCATGGCAACTAACAATGATCTGCCTTCGACTAATATATATTCAGTAATAATTCCTTGAAAGAGGGAAATTATGATCAAAACTGTGCCAGCCAGGTCCTATGGCTATACAGCGGTTCACTATTTGGCTGCTAACGGAAGCCTGGGTGGTTTGAACAGAGTAGCTGCTCCCTAGGAGAAAGCGGGGGCAGTCTTGCCTCTGTAAAGATTACAACCTTGGAGACCCGAGGGGCAGTTTTCCTCTGTCCCACAGTGTGGCTCTGGGTCAGAATCGATGAGCCAGAAAGGACTTGGCTTGAATGTGCCCGGCCACATGGCTCAGCACTAGGGACAGGGTGGTTAGTAAAAATTGACATCATCCCCACTGACCTGCAGCTTACAGTCCGGTAGAGAAGCAGATGCTTATCAAGTAAACATGTTGATGGTGTGGCATAGCCGTTGTTGTTAAATACCATTGAGTCAGTTCTGACCCATGGCAACGCTCCGTACAATACAACACAACACTGCCCAGTCCTGCGCCATCCTGGTGATCGTTGCTGCGCTGCCCCTTGTGGCTGCGACTGTAGCCATCCATCTCCTTGAGGGTCCTCCTCTTTCTCATTCACCTTCTACTTTGCCAAGCGTGATGTCCTTCTCTAGGAATTGGTTTCTTCTGACAGCACGTCCAAAGTCCCTGAGCTGTGAGCTCGGTGACAGACCCTTCTTGCGTGATCCTTGAAAGTCTTAGCAGATGGTACTGATCACATCTTAAAAGCCACACAACTAGACCGATCGTAAGCAGAGGAAAGAGCGAGGTTGTCAAGGGTTTTATCTCTTTGGGTCCACAACCGACCCTCAAGGAAGCAGCAGCCAAGAAATCAAACATATTGCATCGGGCTAATCTGCTGCAAAAGACATCTGTAAAGTGTTGGAAGCAAAAATGCCACTTTGAGGGTGACGGTGGACCTGGCCCAAGCCGGGACATTTTCAACGACCTCACATGCGTGTGCAGGCTGCAGTAAGGAAGACTGAAGAACTCATGCCTTTGAACGCTGGTGTTGGCAAAGAATGCTGAACAGACCGCAGAGGGCCAGGAGAAGGAACAGACCTGTCTTGCAGGCAGAATGAGGAAAAACTCCCAGTGGTGCATGCTTTTTGAAGGAGAGAAACAAGCTTTCTCTAACTCTGGAAAACAAAGGGGCTGAACAGGCCTGTGGGGCTAAGGAAGCCTTCCTGGTCCTGAAGGAGCCCTGTGGGTGCAGGGGTGAAGCCCTTGACTGCTGGCTGAAAGTCCAGAGGTTCAAATCCACCAGAAAGCTGTGGCAGTCTATTTCAATCCCAGATGACAGCCTTGGAAACAACCCCGTTGGGCAGTCTTACTCTGCCCTATACTGTGGCAATGAGCCAGAATGGGATAGAGTTTGGGCCTTGATGTCCTTCATGCTATCTTACCTCTCCAAGAGACACCTTGCAGATCACTTACAGTGTTTGACACTTAGTGCTAAATGACATACTCTTCCCGTGTGGTCTGTGACCATCTTAAGATATGGTACTAATCTCAGCCCTACTTTACAGAGGCAGAAACCGAGGCTCAGCAGATGTGTTCGTCTGGGTACATTAGAGAAACAAATGCACAGAAACTCATATGTATAAGAGAGAGTTTTACATAAAAGTTAAGGGCGCATCAAGAAAACATACCAGTGTTGCCCAAGCCCACAAGTCCACCATTAACCCATATGTCCAACACCAATCCACAAACTCCTCCTCCATCTCACAAAACACACCCAGTGATGCTGACTGCAGGAGGAAAGCCGAATCAGTGAATGTGTAACCATCTTAGCGCTGGAAGGGGTCTCCACACAGCTGCTCCAGCACCCAAGGCTGCATTGGGGTAGGTCCATATGGCTTCTCCTCGGGGATGTCTTGCAGGAAGTGAGTCTTGCCAGCTGAAGCAGGGAACTAGCTAAGGCAGCTGTACCCTGGTCCGACCATCAGAGCAAGAGACCTGAGTACCAGAAAGGCAAGGCTCACTGAGCCATTAATCACTCCGCCTTTCAATTAATCCCACATGTGTTTATCAGCCAGGTTGGCACAATAATCTTTAACTATCTCAGCAGATGTGAACACTTGGGCCTCTAGGTCACTTAGGAAGTAAGCACAGATTTGAATCCCCGGTTGCTCACTCAAGAACAGATGTCTCAGTGTTGCAGGCATTTGGGCTCAAGACAAGCAGCTTAGTCAGACAGGAAGTAGCCCCACGGGGGTGGGGTGGGGGTGGGGTGTTGAAAATGAAACCCACTGGTGATGTTCACAAATGGCTGGAAAAGCCACCCTTTGCAGGAGGGTTGAGGAGCCCTGGTGGTGTACTGATTACACCTTGGGCTGCAATCCATATGGTCGGTAGTTCTAAAACACCAGCAGCTCCACAGGAGAAAGATTGGCTCTCCATTCCTGCCAACAGTTAGTCCCAGAAACCTCTAGGGGGGCTCGTTAGGAGTCAGCATCAACTCGATGGCAGTGAGTTTGGTTTGGGTTTGCAAGAGGGGTGGGGGTAGTTTTCTCCCTGCAAAGCCCCTCCTTAAGAATCCGGGGTTCCCCTTTCATTTTCAGCATCCCCACCCCTTCCCTAAGAGCTGACTTCATCACCCAGGCCAGACCGGAAGGCGTGGGTGGGCCAGCCCCACAGGAGTCCAACCACAACCCACTTCCCTCCATGTAATCCGATGACCGCTGCAGGACGCACAAGCCAGCACTTTTTATGATGCTTTCCAGTGGCCACGTAGAAGCAGCAGGAAGACCCAGAGCAGCTGCGTTGAAGGGTCGGCTGATGCAAGCTTCCTGCTTGGCTCTCATAGGCAGACTCAGGGAGTCCCCACATTTCAGCTCATTTAGACACCGGCTTCACACGCAGACACACGTGTACACATGTGTGTGCATAGGCATTTGTACTCATGAACTCATGTAGACACCCACAGTTTACATTTGCAGAGCCCTTCTTGTCTCCCAGGCCTGGTTCTACCCCAAACCGCTGCCTTCAAATGAATTGTGACTCATAATGACCCCACAGGGCAGGACAGACCCGCACCAGAGGCTTCCCAAGTCTGTCAATCACTACAGGAACAGACTGCCTCCTCTTTCTCCCATGGAGTGGCTGGTGGGTTTGAACCTCTGATTTTTTTTTTGTAACAGGTTATTGGCACATAATCCATATATGATGCAATTTGATAGTTCAGTCATATCAAAAGAGTTGTATAATCATCACCACAATGAAACTTAGGACATTTTCTTCTTTCTTGTACTCAATGCTGTTAGCTTCCCATTTCCCTCCACAACCTCTCTGCGATACTCCAAGAAACCATGAATCCAGTTACTGTCTGTATAGATTCATGCATCCGGATTTCATGTGCCAAAATAAAACACACAACAACAACAACAACAACAACAAAAACCCACAAAGAGAAAAAGCTAACAACAATAACCAAATAATATAGAGAAAAACCTCAATCCAAAAGAAAGCAGAGACTATTACAAACCAGAACAACTATCACAGGGGTCAAAAGCAAGATCAAATGAGAAGGGGTTCACTTTTTTAAAAATTACTTTATTGGGGGCTCTTATAGCTCTTATCACAATCCATCCATCCATCCATCCATCCATCCATCCATCCAT
>NW_022103901.1:25678451-25680206 GCF_000313985.2 Echinops telfairi
AGGAGGAGGAGGAGGAGAAGGAGAAGAAGGAGAAGAAGGAAACTGATCATGGGGGTGACTCAGGAGCAGCCAGCATCTCATTTGATGTCCATGCTCCACATTGAGTAAGAAGCTGACTTGACAGCAGCTAACACCATGTGCGCACACATCCCCCTGCAAGTCGCGATTGTACATAAACATCCACCTATGCACACCATTGTACACACACACACACACACACACACACTACCTCATCCCTCTCTACCAACCACACACCTCTCCTCTCGGACGCCTCTCTTCCTCCACTTTGCTAAGTGCTCACCTAAGGCCAGAGCCCCTGCTGCCTTCACACAACGGCCCGAGTCTCTGCCCAGCAGAAGCCCATAGGCTGGGACCCTGGGTGCCCAGCCTACCTGCACGCATGAGGCTTTCACCCGTCTTGGTAGCTGGTGAAGAAAGAGTAGGAGTCCTTGGGTGGTGCAGATGATTAAGTGCTCAACGACTAACTGAAAGGTTGACATTGTAGTCCACCCGGACCCCTCTTTGACAGAAGGCCTGCTTCCTGGACACTGGAAACCCCCGAGGAGCAGTTCTGCTCCAGATGTGAGGTCCCGTGAGTAGCAGGAACCTCAACCCCAATTTCTTATTGTTATTTCTTCCTGGAGTCAGTCACTGAGGCACAGGGAAGTTGGGCAAGCCGCCTCAGGGTCACACAGGAAACCAGCCATTCAGCTGGCAGCTCCCCTCCCTCCCAGCATCTGGGGGTCGGTGCTGCTGGGTGTGGGTGGGGAGCACTGACTCAGGGTTCATTTGTACTAAACTCACTGCCTTTGCGTCACTGCTGACTCGGATGACCCCCTGGGGGTTTCTGAGACTAACTGGAACCCCGTTGGTGTAGCGCTTAAGCGTTGGGCTGTGATCCTCATGGTCAGCAGTTGGAAACCACCCGCAGCTCCGAGGGAGAAAGACTGGGCTTTCTGTTCCCGTCAACAGTGACAGTCTTGTACTGTAAATGCAGCTACTCCATCTGTAGTTGTAGCTAGACAAAGCAAGTACACGAGACAGGTTCCCCAAACCTGATGAACCAGACACAAAGGAGTCTAACCAGATGCTGTGCAGAGCACATTCAGTGGGTAGAGGAGACACTCAGGGTGCAGAGGACATGCTTGGGGTGCAGAGAGGACACTCAGGGTACCGGGGAGACACTTGGGGCACTGAAGAGACACACTGGAGTTAGAAGCGGCACATAGGGTGTGGAAGAGACTCCTAAGGTGTCGTGGAGACCCTCGGGGCCCAAAGGAGATTCTTGGGGGAGACACAGCCCTGCACCCTCCCCAGAAGCAGTACAGGGTGGCGTCACTGTGATCCATATAGGGTTGTTGGGTTTTTTTGATCCATAGGGTCTTAATTGGGTCATTTTCAGAAGTCAGTGTCTGGCTTGTTCCCGAGTCCTGCTTAGCCTGGAATCTCTGAGAAATCTGGTGAGGACACAAGTGGCCCCGTGGACCGATAGGCCGTGGCTGGCCCAAAGTGCGTTGGCCAGGAATCAAACCCTGCTCTCTGTGTGGAACCGAACCTCTGAACATCAAGACTCTGTGTGGAGAGAGCCCACCTGAGGCCAGGAAGTGGCCACTCTGGGACTTGAACCCAGGAGCGTGTGTCTGGAAGTCCCACCTGGAGGAGGAGGTGTATCGATCCTGGTGCTCTTCGCTCCGCGGACAGTGGCTCTGGGGTAATGAGGGAGTGACAGAGGAGACCTTAGGTCCAAACATTCCC
>NW_022103901.1:25680904-25682321 GCF_000313985.2 Echinops telfairi
GTGTGTGTGTGTGTGTGTGTGTGTGTGTGTGTGTGTGACAAAGAGGTCCCGCTTGGAGTGGGGTTTGAAGAGGAAGTCGTGGGCGTTTTCTGGCAGGGGGACTGTCTCCAGCTGTCCCGAGAGCCAGGCAGCCTGCAGCTGGGGGAGCAGAGAAAGCACCCTGGCGCGGCTGACCGAGGAGCAAGTGACCCCTGAGGTCAGCAATGGATCCTGTGAGCCTAGTAGGGCAAAAACGGGGCCTGGTTTGTGTTTTCCAAATGAAAATGGCTGACTTGTTTGTGAAGATGGTAGACATCAGATGTGTGCGTGGTAAAACGCTCAAACCATGCAGGCATGGATGAGAATGTGGTCAAGACCGCTGGAAACCTGCCCACCCGGGTTTGGGTGATCATCTTTCCCAAGCCGGCTGTGTGCAGGCACCCCAACCCTGCCCCACACTCTACACACACACACACACACACACACACACACACACACACACACACACAGTGTCCGAGTGCTGCAGTTTCACAAAGACCTCAAGTGGGTGATTTTTCATGACAGAAACATATTTACTCAGAGGCGTTGAGAAGTCTGAATTCAGGACATGGGTTCGAGGGGAAGGCTTCCATTCAGGGAGAAATACTGACCTCAGCTCCTGCAGCCTTGGGGTCCCTCGGTCCTTGGCGACCTCCATGTGGCATCTGGGTACCCTTCCCTGGTTTGATTTGCTTGTCTGGTGACTAATCTGCTCG
Source organism: Echinops telfairi (assembly GCF_000313985.2). Taxonomy (NCBI): domain Eukaryota; kingdom Metazoa; phylum Chordata; class Mammalia; order Afrosoricida; family Tenrecidae; genus Echinops; species Echinops telfairi. The sequence continues at coordinate 25,681,639 of NW_022103901.1, forward strand.
TTTCACATTTCAGAAGCTGTGATAGCTACACATTTCGTGCCAACTTGACAAATAATAAGGAAAGGGTGGAGTCTAGCCTGTCAATCAGATCACTGCCTGATGATCCCTTCTGTGGGCGTGGCCTTCTCATGAGGATTCTGGGACCTCCTCTCTTCCTCCCTGAAGGAGGGACACATGCTATCTCACCACTTCACCTTCCTGTTGACAAGCCACATGGAGCCACGCTGATGGCAGCCAGAGCTCTGGAGGTGCGTCCACTGCCATTGGACCCACAGGACTGTTAACCCACTGGCCGGTGATCTTCCTGCATTCAGCATCATTGCATTTGCTGCGTGAGTCTGAAGAAGAAATCATGGGCTAATATCAAACTTATGGACTTGATCTGGCCTGGCCTGGGATGTTTTATTGATGCATAATTCCTTCTTGATATAAAATTCTCTCTTGCACATATATGAGTGTCAAGGAATTTGTTTCTCTAGCCTACCCGGACTAACGCAGAAGCCATTGGGTTTAAGGCACACCCTATTATTGATATGCTGCCTTCAAAGTGGGCTCGGCATCATAGCAGCCTAGAAGGAAACACAGCCAGATCCTGTGCGGGCCACATCGTTGTTGTGCTGGACCCACCGTTGTAGCCACTGTGCCAGTCCATCGCCACGAGGGCTTTCCTCTCTTTGCTGACC
>NW_022103901.1:25683522-25705197 GCF_000313985.2 Echinops telfairi
ACAATTGATGTATGTATGGATTGTGATAAGAGTTGTGTGAGTCCCCAATAAAATGATTTTTTAAAAATTCCTCTCATTGTCTAGCTTTCATATGCATATGAGGCCATCGAAAATGCCTTGCCTTGGGTCTTCAAAATGATGTCATTACTCTTTAACACTTACAGAAGTCTCATGCAGCAGATTGGCCCAACACAATATGTCATTTACCGTATACACTCTTGTATAGGCCGAGTTTTTCAGCACATTTTTAATGCAGTTTTTGTGGTAAAATTCGGTGCCTCGGTTGATATTCGGGTCGGCTTATACTCGAGTATATACGGTAATTCATTTCTTGACTGCTGCTTCCGTGAGCATTGATTGTGGATCTCAGTAAAATAAAATCTTTGCCATCTTCAGTCTTTTCTCCTTTGTCATGGTGTTGCCGGTTGCATGTTTCTTTTCTTTATACTGAGTTGTAATTCACGCTGAGAGCGGCAGTCTTTTGCCTTTATCAGTAACTATTCCAAGTCCTCTTCACTTTTCAGCAAGCAAAGTGTGTCACCTGCTTATCACAAGTTCCTCACGAGCCTCCCTCCAATCCTGTGCCAAGTTGTTCTGTACAGAGTCCAGCTTCTCAGACGATGTGTTCAGCGTCCAGATTGAATAAGTATGGTGAACGTACACAGACCCGACACAAACCTTTCCTGATTGTAAAGCCACACAGTAGCCCCCTGATGTTTGTTCTCTTGGTCTAAGCACAGGCCAAGATCCATCTGATGCCAGATAGTTCTCATGCCACTTCCTCCGCTGAATTTGGCTTGAACTTCTGATAGCTCCCTGTCAATGTAGTGCTACACCATTTTAAAATTATCTTTAGTAAAATGTTACTTGCGTGTGATATTAATGATCATGTTCAATAATTGGATCACCTTTCTTTGAATTAACCCAATTCAATAATTGGGTCACCTTTCTTTGAAATGGATACAAATATGGGACGCTTACAGGTGGTTGGCCAGGGAGCTGTCTTCAAAAGTTCTTGGCGTAGGTAAGCGAATGCTCCACGGGCTGCATCGTTTTTTGAAACATTTAAATGAGCAGGTCAATTTGTGGAGCCTTGCTGTTCACTAATGCAGTCAGTGTAGCTTAGACTGTTTCCTCTAATCACATTGGTTCTTGATTACATTCCACTTTTTGGTTTTTTTTAATTAATTTTTTTTTACATTCTACTTTTTGAAATGGTTGAATCTCATCCAATTGTTTTTGTTACACCACTCTGTGTGTTCCTTCCACCTTCTTTTCACACTTCCTGTATCTTTCAATCGCTTGCCCGTAGGATCCTACAATAATGCAATTCAAGGTCTGATTTTTTTTCCAGTTTATTTAGCTTGAGCTACCCTGAGTGTGTCCTTCTAGTTTGAGTTCCTAACGCTGGGAGTTTGCACATTCCATTATCGTGTTTTTGTCTTCTTGAGCTTCCCTTTGAAATGTCCTGTGCATCTCCTTTACTTCATCGTTTCCTCCGTTCACTTCAGCTGCACTGCGATCAAGAGCCGGTTTCAGAGTCTCTTCTGACACCCATTTTGGTCTTTTCTTTCTTTCCTGTCATTGAAAAAAAAATTAATTAGGTGGGGTTTACATTTCAGATCATCAACTTTGTATCCAACAGTTTAAACTACCAACCAAGCCCCCCAATAGTTGACCCTTCACCTGGCTCCTTGATTTCTCTTTTCCCTTATGTGAACTACTACCTTCCACCCAAGTCACCCACGTTAGCATCTGTCACCCATCTAGCCCAAGGGTAGGCAAACTGTGGCTCTCGAGCCCTCTGTGGCCCTCTCAGTATGTCCATGTGGCTCTGAAATAAAATGGAAAATGAAAATAAAACTATCACCGTTTCATTGATAAAAATTTTAAAGGCTATTATTCAGATAATGGTGTTTTGTAAATATCTATTGTTTGTGAAATTTTATTTCTGGCTCTCAAATAATGTTTCAACTGTTGTGAGGGACAGGATTGGCTCTTCCATCTCAAAAGCTTGCCACCCCTGGTCTAGCCCATTGCTCTCCCTCTTCTTGCTTGCTATTCCTCCTTGGAAAACTGCAAAGTCTGGTCTCCAGTGTATGAAAGTCTTTACCTCCCCGCCCACCCCCACATACAGACTTATAACAATGGCCGCGCATATTGTTTGTTCTTTTATGATTGCTAACTGGCGTTAGTATAGCGTCCTCCAGCTCTGTCTGTCCTCCAGCTCTGTCCGTCCTCCAGCTCTGTCCGTGTCAGGAGGTGCTGTGTGGTCATGTCATTGTTTTTTAGGGATGCCTAGTGTTCCATGGTTTCTATGGTCTTTTTACTGATCTTTTGCTTTCTTCAGGTAGGATGTTTTTGATGTCATCCCATAACTTTTCGGCTCTTCTAATATTTGAATCAAATCTTCCCTTAAGATAGTCTCTATACATTTAGGCATGATGTATTCAAGGTCATACTGTAACTCTCATAGGCTTGTTTAACTTTCTTCACAGTCACCCTGAACATGCATGTGAGTGACCGCGGGTCTGCTCCACAGTCAGCTCCGGGTCTGTTTTTGGCTGATGATATGAGCTTCTCCAGTGTCTCCCCACAGATGGAGTCAGTTTGATTCCTGTATATTCCAGCTGGTGAGGTCCCTGTGATTGAAAAAAAGGTATTTGCAATGAACACACATAATTGGTCTTGCAAAAATCTATCAGGTGATCTCTGGCTTTTTTTAGATGAACAAGGCTGTATTTTATAATGACTGAACCTTCATCTTCGCTTGCAAGTGCTGCATTCACATCACCAGTAATTATTCATACTTCTTGATGGTATGTTTGATCAATTTCAAGCGGAAGAAGTTAGAATTCTTCACTTTATCATTAGTTCTAGTAAACAGTTCATAAATTTGAATAATAGTTGTATTAGCTGTTCTTCCTTGTGGGGTTATATTTGTTATCCTATCAGATCCACATCATACTTTAAGACATAATTTGAAACGTTCCCTTTTATTATTATAACTATAAAGCCATTCCGCTTGAATTTTGTCATTCCTGGCATAGTAAATAGTACGCTTGTCAGATTCAAAATGGCCAATGCCACCCCATTTCAGGCCACTAATGCCTTGATCTTCATGTAATCAGTTTCCAATTTTTCTGGACACATACTTTGTATATTCCATATACTTTGTATATCCCACAGGAGCTGAAACCAGGGGCTCGAACATAATCGCAATTGTGCGGATGGCTCAGGCCAGGCAGGGTTTTGTTCTGTTGCCCATCGGGTTGCTCCGAGTAGGAACTGATGCGATGACACCCAACAGTAACAACGACGACGATATTCGTGATCCAGTTATTAATGGGGATTCGCTCCGCCCATGTCATTCAGGCTGATTCTGCTTTGGGAAGGCACCTCTTCCCCAGTTGTAGTCTGGGTGTCTTCCAGCTGTGAGGTGCATCTCTCTGCACTGGGTCGGACCACGTTTCGCTGCTCTCCATCAGGTTTTCAGTGGCTCATCCCTCTGAAGGAGAGCCACTCCTTCTTCTTGGTCTGCGCTCAGTCTGGAAGCTCCACTGAAACGATCCTGCTGCTAGCACCGCTTCCAGCATCACAGCAACCTACAAGCCACCACAGTGCAACAGACAGACAGACCAAGCTGGGAGAATGACCATTCGCTTACTGACTGCCATCGAGTGGACGCTGACTCAGAGTGAGTGCAGGACAGAGTAGAACTGCCCCTGGGGTTTCCTAGACTGTAAATCTTTTTTTTTTTTTAATTTGAAAGTTAGAAAATGTTTTTATTAAACAAAGAAGGATTTAAAATCTATTAGAAGGGCCCATTATATAATCCCTTATTTTTCAATGGAATAGAAATTTATGCCCTATATTAATATTTTTCCTTAATCTTTTATCCTCTTTTTTTTTTTTTAACATTTTATTAGGGGCTCACACAAATGTCATCCCAATCCATACACACATCAATTGTGTAAAGCGCATTTGTACATCGTTTCTCAAAACATTTTCTCTCCACTCAAACCCCCGACATTAGGTCCTCATTTTTCCCCTCCCTCCCCGCTCCTCCGTCATGAGCCCTTGATAGTTTATAAATGGGTATTTTGTCATATCTTGCCCTGTCCGACATCCCCCTTCACCCACTAAGCCTCCTCTTTCTCCCAGGGATACTGATAAAGCCTCATTAACATAACAAGGGAGACCAAACTCCCAAATGAGATTATCCCCACAGGTATAGGAATCAGGATTCTAACACATACTTCTCAGGGAACACATTTATCTATAACAGTCCCATACAAAAATAACACTCCCCAAAGCACCCCTGACAAGTACTCTCACATAACAGACGAGGCCACAAACCCTCTCACACAGACACCTCCCACATAGACAAAGACACGAATTTACACAGATACAAGACCTATCAGCTGTGAGCCTGTTTTATTGAACACATTTCAGAAGGTCATCTGCTGGGCCACTGCCAGCTGGCTGGGTCTTCACTTGTGTCCTTATTGTGAGACAGGGCAGCTAATACATGGTCAGTACAAATATAAGGGGACAGGTGGTGCCGAGGGTGAGCCATTTGGCTGCTCACCTAAAGCTTGGCAGTTCAAACCCATCCACCACTCCCCAAGGGAAAGATGAGTCTGTCTGCTCGTATAGAAATTTGTAGTCTTGGAAATTCTGTGGAGCAGGTGGGATCCATTGGATAGCAATGAGTTTACATAAAGGTATGAATGAAAAGTGACTTTCTTTCCCCAGAGGCTATGGGGCAATTGCATGCATAGTTCTGTGCTGATGTTCCCAAAGAGTCTATTCTATCTTTATCATTTTTTTCCAATGATGAAAAATTCTTCTACACAGGGGGCTCCAGTTGACATCCCAGGCAGCCAGGCCAGGTTAGAATCTCTGACTTGGCCCTCACCGCCCTCCAGCCTAACAGGAGTTGGAGCAGTAAGGGCTGTGGGCTGTGGTCTTTCTGGGCTGTGATTCTGTGTTCAGTCCTTGCTGCCTGCAGCAGGAGGTTCAAGTGGTATCAGCAGAGACTCTCAGCTGTTGGGTGGGGGCAGGGGCAAGCTGGGCATGGGTACCTCACTTTGGACACTGCTCGAATTTCAAGAGGCGCCCTTGGGTGGAATAAGTAGGTAAGGGCTCATCTGCTCACTTAAAAGTAGGAGGTTGGAGTCCACCCCAGAACGCCTTAAAGGCAGGCCTGCTGGTCTGGATATTGACAGCACAGTTCCACACTGGCACACAGGGAGTCACCGACAACTCGGAACTTCTGACCATGGCCTCCCGTTCGAGCCTCCAAGCATGGGTGGAAGGGTGTTTAACAGAGGCCCCTCCTCCTGCCGCCCTTGGCCATCAGCTCCCCTGGCATCACCTCTGCTGGAGACAATGGCAGGAAGTGAACTTCTAATTTAGATCCTGACCTCAGCCTCTCAGCTTAATGGTATTTCATATCCACCTGCCTGCCACTTTTGTTTACTGGCCTGCCTCAGAGGCACTTCAGCTTTCAGTTCTCCTTTCCCGAACTCCAAGGAGCCCTGGTGGTATAGCGGGTTTTATGTGGGGCTGCTAACTGCCAGGCTAGCAGTTCAAAACCACCAACTGCTGCAGGAGAGAAAAGATAAGGCTTTCTCCTCCTGTAAAGATTTGCAACCTTGGAGACTCACAGGCACTGTTCTACTCTTCCCTGGAGGGTCACGAATCAGAATCGACCCCCTGGCAGTGAGTTTGGTGAGGTTTGTTTTTAGTTTCTGAATCTCAAGGAGCTCTGGTGATGTTGTGGGCTAAGCATTGGCCTACGAACCACCAGGTCGGTAGTTCAAACCCATCAGCCACTCTGATGAAGAAAGATGAGGGAGTCTGCTCTTGTGAAAACGTAGAGTCTCAGAAACATTACAGAGGGTCACCCTGAGTTGGAATCGACTTTGGGTTTAGTTTTTTGAGTTTCTCTCTCAGTTTGGCAAATGGAACTAACAGCAGACTTGCTCCTGTGGCTTCTGGGGGGAGAATAGCAAAATGATGCAACTCTCAGCCATGAGAGCCGACATTTTCACTGTCGTGATCATCATCATCATCATCATCATCATCGTCATCCTCATTGTCAGGAAGGAATTTAGCTGTTTGGATGGGTGCGTCAAGCCAGAAGAGGAAGCAGGAAGCTGCTCTGGCTCCAGGAGGCCTTTCTGTCCTGGTCCATCAGCCTCTCCCTTCCAGGAGCAAGAGCCACCCGTGGCTTCCTGCCCAAAGCCCTCTGCCATTGAGTCAAGTCCAGCTCCTGGGGGCTGTGTGCAGGATTGGTGAGGTGGTCTTTATTGGAGGAGATGGTCTTTGGCTTGAGGAGCAGGAGGGGGTTTGAGACCCTGCAGTCAGCAGCCCAGCATTCACCCTGAAGCACACTGCCAGGCCTCCGCCCGCCTGCGTCCCTAGGGCTCTGCCCCACCACACACACACACACACACACCAGCCACACTATATGGGAAGCTGGGGTTTTCCCTCCTGCCGCTTCACTTTCCCAGGACTGGCCTCTGCAGTCCGTTTCAATTCCTAGCGACCCCAGAGGACAGACTAGGAGTGCCCGGAAGGTTTCCACGGCTACAGTCTTGATGGGAAGAAAGCCCTGGCAGCACCGTGGTTAAAGCGCTCAGCTATGAACTGACAGGTTGGCAGCCACGAAGCTCCGTGGTCTGCAGGAGAAGGAGTGGCAGTGTGCTTCCATAAAAACTCACAGCCTGCAGGCTGGACCGGATCTGGTTTCCAAAATTGTCTGTTTTGGGGGTTTGTACTGCTTTGCTTGGTTTTTGGATGTTCATACTGGGGGGTATCTCAGAGGTGTGACATCATTGGAGGACACCCTCTTGAAGCTGTGTTATAGGCATTTACATGTTTTGGGCATATGAAACCCAGGATGGATGAACCTATAGGGACAGCAAGTAGAATAAGGGTTTGCAGGGAGTGGGGTACAGTGGGGGTGGTGGGGGTGGTGGTAAAAGGGAGACCACGTCAAGGAGTCCATATAGAAAAAGAATGGAAACTGATTCTGGTAGCAATCATGCAATTCTGCTTGGCGTGATTGAATTATGGAATGATATGATGTATGTATTAAATCCCAATGAATAATTAAAAACATTTTTAAAAACATACAGCCTTGGAAACCCTGTGGGGAATCCACTCAATGACCACAGGGTTGGCATTGGTTTCGTCTTTAGGGGCGCAGATGGCTACATCTTTCTCCAGCAGAGCTGCTGGGGGGCCCAAATCTCTGCCCTTTCAGCCAACAGCTGAGAGCTTTAACCATTGCACCACCAAGAATTCATTGTATATCCTGGGAGGAGTGTTTTCTTTCTTTTTTATGTGTACGACAAAACTTTATATCAGCAAGCAACTGTATATTGAGACACAGCCCAGCCCAGTCCAGATCAAGTCCATACGTCCAATGTTAGCCCATATGCCCAATGCTAGTCCATAAATTCCTTTTAAGACTCACGCAACACATGCAATGATGCTGAATGCAGGAAGATCACAGGCCAGTGGGTGGAAAGCCTTGTGGATCCAATGGCGAGGGAAACAGCTCATCTCAGCGCTGGTGTGGGTCTCCATGTGGATCCTCCAGCTCCAGGGCTCTGGCTCCATCAGCGTTAATCCATGTGTCTTGTTAACAGGAACATCTCACAGGGAGTTTCTCTGTCCCGCCTTGAGTGAGCTCTTTATCTCCGTAGTGCCTCCAAATGAAATCATAAAGCTGCGACCCGATTGACAGGCTAGACTCCACCCCTTCACCTTTATAGTCTCCAGTTGGTACCAGATGATGTAACTACCACAACCATGACTCACCTGCACATCCTCCAAGGGCGGGAAGGACTGTCCTAGGAGAATTTCTTGGGGGGGAACCTTACCCAATCCATCCTCCAGGCCTGAGCTTGCCCCTTCAGATTCCCCTGCCCCGCTCCCCTACCCCAAACTCAAAACACACAGAAAGGAAACATGATTTGGGTCCCCTTGAGGTTACCCAACCTGCCATTTTTATGGGGTGTAAATCCAAGAACTCCACACAGACCTCTTCAGGAGAGGGTTAGACAGTTGGACATCACCACCTTCAGAAGTGAGTGGACCTGTAGGAAGGAAATGTCCAGAAACCATCGTTTCACATTTTGGTGTTTTTGTTTAACAGCAATTTCGAGGGTTCTGTCACAACGCTTTTTGACTTAGCTTTATGGCTAAGTTTTCCTTCTCTGACAGGTTTCCCCCTTATGCAGGTTCTGGCTTTCACAGGTCTCGCTGCATAACTCACAGCTGTGACAAAAAGGGCCAGGTGAAAGGCTGGTGGTGGAAATCCACCCACAGGTGCCTTGGGAGACAGGCCTGGTGACCTGCTTCCGAAAGGTCCCAGCCAGGAAGACCCTGTGGAGCCCCGTTCTCCACTGCACACATGAAATTACTGAGAGAAGGAGCTGCCTGGGGGCCGCTAACCACACTGGTCATGGGAGGTATCTCCAAGAGGTGCCTCCAGCTCTCTCTCGGCCCCACAGGGCCACCACCTTTCCTCTGTTTGCCCAGCATCTCCGCTCCTCTTTCAGAAGGACATCACAGAGACTGGATGAGGTCCGTCCTACTTCATTCAGTAGGAGAGGGAAACGCACAAAACACCCTGGGGTTCAGGGTAGCGGTGTCACCCTCAACTCTTCCCTTTAAAGGCTGCCTCCTGTGAGCACCTTTGTTTAGGGCAGGAGAGGTCACCTGAGAATGTTCAGGCCAAGGCAGGGGGCACTGAGCGAGAGGGAGAGCAGGGGCAGCCCTCAACGGTGGCCCCAGACGGATGGATGCTGTGCACCAGCCCCCCAGCCCCTTCCCAGGAGAGCGCTGAGAAGCTGCCCGGCGCTGCTCTCAGGCCAGCAGTAACAGGGTTGGTGATACGCCTAGTCTGGACTGCCTACCCTGCTGCTTCCCCGTTCTTCCTTCCCTTCCAGGACTGCCAGGAGCCCTTCCTGCATAAATACTTGGTTCACCTTGTGGGCGGCTTCTCCGGGGCCTACACTGAGAGTAGCCTGTGCTTCAGGTGGCACCCTGAAGGAGAGAAATCTGAGCACCAAAAGCGCCTCTCCCCCACGCAGGTGGAGAAGATGCTCATGAACTGAGACTGGGGATCAACCACTGGAGGAAGTGAGGTCCCGGGGAGGAGAAACCCCAGGAGTTGAGACGACTAAGAGATGGAGGAACGAGTCTGGCGGGGGAGTGGGAGAGTCCCACCATGCCGAGTGAGTTTAGGGAGCCTTGTGCCTGGGAGGGATGCACTAAATGAATGGCCTAGGGAAGCCGGTCTGCGCATGTCACCAGCCACCACTTAGCACCACGAACTGAGGGACCACGTCTGCTCAGGTCTGAGAGGGAGAACATTCGGTTACCCATTGTCATACCCGTCCCAACACACTGGTGCCATGGGACCAGATATTGTAATACTCACCTAGTACAGTGCTTAGTACTACCCATCCAGTACAGTGGGGAGTAACATGCCTCTAGCACAGTGGCTAATAACATGCATCCAGTACAATGGGTCGTAGTATTCATGGAGTGTAGTAGTTAGTAATATTCATATAGTAAGGTGTGTAGTAGTAATCATATTGTGCAGTCGTACTTACCCAGTACAGTGAGTAGTAATACTCTAGCATAAGGGATAGTAGCATTTATCCAGTGCAGTGAGTGGTAGTACCCATTCAGGATAGTGGGTAGTAATACTCATCGAGTACAGTGGCTAGTAGTTCTGGGTGGTAATATTCATCCAGTATAGTGAGTAGCAGTACTAAGGCAGTATAGTGGGTAGTAGTACTCATCCAGCGCAACGGGTCATAGTATTTATCCAGTGCAGTGGGTGGTAGTATTTATCCTGTGTAGTGAGTAGTAGTACTAAGGCAGTATAGTGGGCAGTAGCATTCATCTCGTACAGTGAGTAGTAGTATTCATACAGTACAGTGGGTAGTGGTACTCATATGATCAGGGTACCCCCCAAAACCAGAATTTTTTTTCAAAGCTGTGTATTTAAATTTTTTCACAAAACAACCTTATCCACTTCAAAGTACTCTTCATTACACTTAATACATTTATCAAATCTGTGATTCCATTCTTGGAAACATTTTTCAAACTCATCTGTTTGGATGGCTGACAGCACCTCCCTTGTTTTTTATTCACCTCTTGTATGTCCTCAAATCATTGTCCTTTCATGTCCCCCTTCATTTGTAGAAACAAAAAGAAGTCACACAGAGTGAGGTCAGGTGAGTAAGGTGCCTGGGGCAAGAGAGGAACACTGTTTTTTGCCAACAACTGGTGCACTGAGATGGTGCACTGGTGCACTGAGATGGTGCATTGTTGTGGTAGCAAAACCAGTCTCCTGTCTGTCACAAATCAGGCCTTTTTTATTGCACACTGTTATGCAATCTTTATAGAATCTCTAAATAGAAAGCTTCATTAACAATCTGACCTGGTGGAACGAACTCCAAATGCACTATGAGTCAACATTTTTGTTTGTTCAGGAAGTTGACAGATGTCCAGAATGAGGTTTGTCATCAATCAACATTTCACCTTTTTTGACAAGAGAAAAGCACTCAGACACTCGAATTTTTCCCATAGTGCTCTCCTTATAAGCTATTTTCAACATCACAACAATTTCTGTGGCATTTTTCCTGAGCAGGAAACAAAACTTCACAGCCGCACACTGTTCTCTTAAATCAGCCATCACAGAAAAAGAAGATTTGAGCAAAACTGCTTGTGTTAGGCAGGGTTCTCTAGAGAAACAAAACTAGGACGCTTATGATTATATATACAGCAAAAAGGAATATAACAGCTAATTAGTCCAAATAGCAGTACAGACAGCTCAGTTCAACACATTTTCCTGGAAGAGTTAATATACTGGAAATCCTTCAATTCATGTGGCTGCTGGGTCCAAGGTCAAGGAAGCAGATAGCTGAGTCTTCCCTCAGGCAAGGCAGGCAGAGTCTGCCCTCTGGCAGCAGACAACAGGATGGATCAGCAACAGCCAGCAGCTCAGGAGCTTATTGAGGCAGGCCCTGATGGGATCTGGAACTCAAGCACAGTGACAGGATCCACCAACCTCACGCTCAAGCTGTGGACGCACCAGCAGCGTGGTGAAGCAGATCTTGAAGGAACCTCTAGCCCTTGTGACACGATCCACAGGTTGGCTTTGGTCCACAGGTAGTGAAGTACACAGGTTGAGGCAGAGAACTAGCTAAAACAGCAGCATGCTGGTCTGATCACTCTATTACCCACAAACTGTTTGAAGTCGCCTGGTACACGTTTCTGTTGGGTGCGTATCTGGGTGCTAAATAGCTGGGTCCTTGTCATTGGCTGGTCCGTGGTTCTCAACTGGCCCCTCTTTTGTCCCAGGGGACACGTAGCAATGCCTGGAGACATTTTTAGTTGGCACACTGTGTTAGCAATGCCACCGTCATCTGGTGGGTGAAGGCCAGGGATGCTGCTGAACATCCTACAAGGCACAGGGCAGCCCCCGTGGCAGAGAGTTGACCAGCCTTAAGTGCCATGGTGCTGGTGGTGAGAAGCCCCGGGCTAGGGGTTTGTTCAGCTTCCGTGGAGACTGCCACACTTCCCCAACAGGCTGTGAACACCTTCAATGTGTCTTCCTTGTCCCATCCACTCCCTGTCGACTGCCTTTGCCACCGTTTGGGCTGACCTCATGCATGTCCACCTCATGCATGTCCACCTCATGCACGTCCACGCAGCATTGGAGTCCATCGGGTTTTCTGTGGCTGGCTTTTCAGAAGTCGACCGCCAGGCCTCTCTTTTAAAGACCCCAGTCTCCAACCTCTCGGTGAGCAGCTGAGTCCTGGCCACTTTTAGAGGACGCCTCTTTGGATGTAAACGCAATACAGTCCCTTCTCTCACACACGCAGTTACCCTTTCTGGGACCCCAGGCAGGGAAGACATGACCTAAATTTAATTTCCATGCATTTCCTGCATCCCTGCACGCTGACCAGTTTCTCCCTGACTTACAGAAATATCTCCTGTCATCTTGGCCTCTGGGGAGACGCACATCTTGTATATATGGACACTCGATCTGGAAAGATAAACAGGAAATCCCTCCCCGCCTGGGAAAATGTGGCCAGGCTCTGTTCCTGGGAGTTGGGACTTGAAAGGCCAAGTGCCTTCCTGGGAGTCAGAGGACCTAGTGCTGACCTTCTCGGCCTGGAAACAGGCTGACCTGCCCTAGGGAGGATAGAGGACTTTCTCCCGGAAGGCCCCCTCCAAATCCATTCTGCTTTGAAATGTTCTCTCTGACATCACAGGGCCTTCCTCTCTGCTTACTATTCAAGGAATAGGCCAGACTCTAATTTCAGATGCACCGCATGGCAGCTTGCGACGGACTGCTAGCCCCGGTGGCCGATCCTCAGACCCACCCAGTGGTCCCTCAGAAGAACGTCCCCGATCTGTTTCTGTAAAGATGACAGCCAAGGGGTCCCAGGGCGCTCAGCCCTCCCCCTCTGACACGTGGAGTTACCAAGAGCTGGAGCCAGCTCGGTGCCAGCAGGGTGGGTTTGGTTTTCGATTCCTTAAACTAGAATGAAGCCAAACCAAACTGGTGGCCGTCAGGCTGGGTTGATTTTGACTCACAGGGACCGCGTGGGACAGTAGGACCACCCCACCGGGCTTCCCAGGCTGTCATCCGGACGGAGGCCGAAGGCTTCCTTTCTGTCTCCGAACAGCTGGTGGTCATTTTTATCTCACCTACTTTACAAGCCGTTGGACTAACAATGGTATTTTGTTTAAATTAATGCTAAACACAACACGAGCAATACAGCCAATAGAACAGAACCATTGTAATAAACACTGCCTGAAGATTAACATGCACCCAAACTTCCCGCCAAGTCCATTCCAATTCATAGTGACCCGAAAGGACACAGAGTAGGACTGCCCCCTTGGGATGTCCAAGACTTCAAATCCTGATGACTCCCGTAAAAACCTTATCTTCTTCTCTTTAAAAAAGAAATCGTTTGACTGGGGACTCTCAGATCTTAAAACAATCCATGCATATGTTGCCATCATTTTCAAAACATTTTCCTTCTACTTGAGCCCTTGGTATCAGCTCCTTTCCCCCTCTCCTCCTTCCCCCATACTCCCACCCTCGTGAACCCTTGATAAATTATAATGATTATAATTTTCAGATCTTACACCATTCGTTGTCTCCTTTCACCCACGTTTCGTCCCCCTGGGCGGGGGGTATAACACGATGATCATTGCAATCGGTTCTCCATTTCTCCCCCTTCTCTGCCCACCTTCCCCCCACCCCCCACCCTCATGGTATCGCTACTCCCATTACTATTTCTGAGGGGTTTATCTGTCCTGAATTCTGTGTTTCAAGAGCTCTTATCTGTACCAGTGCACAGGTCTGGTCTAGCCAGATTTGTAAGATAGAATTGGGTTATGGTAATGGGGAGGCAGGGTGAGGATGGAGGGGAGGAAGCGTTAAAGAACTAGAGGAATGTTATGTGTTTTGTCGGTGCTATACTGCACCCTGGCTGACTCATTCCTTCCTTGTGACCCTTCCATGAGGAAATGTCCAAATGGCTACAGATGGGCTTTGAGTCTCTACTCTGACCTCACCTCACCTCCCCATTCACATTGATATAATTGTTTGTTTGGGGTCTGCTGATGCCTCATAACTGATCCCATCAACACCTTGTGACCACACGGGTTGGTGTGTTTCTTCCATGTGGGCTTTGTTGCTTCCCTGCCAGACGACCGCTTGTTTAACTTCAAGCCTTTAAAACCCCAGATGCATCACATTTGCTTATGCACCCCTTTTTCTTTAGCAATCGTGTTGGGAAGGTGAGCATCACAGAATGCCAGAAAACCTCATCTTCTTCTTGTAGAGTGCCCGGTTGGTTTGAACCACTGACCTTGTAGTTTGCAGCCAGGGTTCCTTCCCACTGACACCGCCCACCCAAACAACAACAGCAATATAAAACAAAACACAAGAAACAAATTGTCACCGTCATTAAGTTGATTTGGACTCATAGCAATCCTATAGTACAAAAAGAACTGTCCCTGTGGGTTTCTGAGATTGTAAATCTGTTTGGGAGTGGAAAGCCTCGTCTTTCTCCCTTGGCATGGCTGGTGGTTTCAAACTGATGACCTTGCAGTTCACTGCCCAACAAGTAGCCCTCTATGGAATCAGGTCTCCTCTTTCAGTTCCCACCAACAGAATTACATTTAGCTCTGAGCTTTTGGCAGCTATAGGAAAAAGGGAGATCCAATGTGTCACATAATTTCTTGTCTACTGACCAAAGGAAACAGCACCTTTTTAGATGAGGTCCTTACACCCCTGCTCCTAGATGCTGCAAGGAGCAGGGGGTGACGAACTGTACAGTAGCCATGTGTTCATCCCCTAGGTCTGCAGCAGCAAAATACCACAAACTGGGTGGTCTATAAGAACAGACATTTCTTATCCCACAGTTCTAGAAGCGAGGTGCCCCAAATCAGGGTGTCGGCAGGGTCACGCCCTTTCTTGAAAGCTTTAGGGGAAGACCCCAGCTTCTGACAGCCCCAAGCATCCCTTGGCTTTCAGCTGCTGCATAACCTCATCTCCACCTCCATCTATGTGTCTGTCTCTTCTGTCGTCTATATGGTTACCACTTACATTGCAATCAAAGCCACTTTATTCCAGTATAACTGCTGGTGGAGTGGCGGGTCAAGCACTTGGCTGCTAGCTGAAAGCTTAGGGGTTCAAACACACCAACTACTCTGTAGGAGAAAGATGGAGCAGTCTTGTCCTGTAGAGATACCGCCTAAGAAATCCTGCGGGGCAGTTCTACTCCAGAATGAACCCGTGTCTAAGCACTTGGCTGCTAGCTGAAAGCTTAGGGGTTCAAACACACCAACTACTCTGTAGGAGAAAGATGGAGCAGTCTTGTCCTGTAGAGATACCGCCTAAGAAATCCTGCGGGGCAGTTCTACTCCAGAATGAACCCGTGTCTAAGCACTTGGGTGCTAATGGAAAGGTCAGCAATGTAACACCACACCACACACACACACACACACACACACACACCCCACACACACCCCAGCAACTCTTTGGAAGAAGGATTTGTCAGTCTGCTTCTGGATAATAGCAAAGGATTTTTTTAAATTAAAAAAATTAATTTCAGTATAGCTTTAACTTTATTGAGCTTACTTTCCAACAAGACCAAGTTCACAGCTGCCAGGAGTTAAGATTTCGACAAATGATTGGGGGAAAGATCATTCAGTCCCTAATCAAAGCCATTGTGTCACCCCAGAGCAAATTTTCAATTACTCTCCCAGCCTGCATGTCTGTCTCTGCTGCCCTGATGGTGCAACGGTGCTGCATCCATAGTCCGGGGTGTCACCGATGTGTGCCAGCCCCAGGGTGGAGGACTGTACACACCTCACCATGTTGCGTCCTTACAGCCATCCCAGGGCCTGGCTGTTCTGATGCCGGTTTCACCGCCATGCCAACTGAGGGGCAGGAAGATGAAGCAACAAACCCGAACCCCACTTGGCAAGTAGCCGAGGTGATGGGAGGGAAAGGCCGCAGCGATGGACCTCTGAGGGGGGTAAATGACTGTCCACGGTCTCACCGCAGGTAATTGCAAGAGCTGGGATTCAAACTTGAAGTCTTAAGAGATTGTCGTCGTTGCTGGTTGCTGTTGAGTTGACTCCAATTCAACGGCAACCTTATGCATAACAGGTGGTGCGAGCGGTTAAGCTCTTGACTTCTGGCTGGAAGGTTAGCTGTTCAAACCCACGCAGAGGTGCCTCCAAAGGTGGGCCTGGATAACTGCTTGTGACACGTCACAACCTTGAAAACTTTCCAGAACAGTTCTGCTCTGCATAGAGGGCGTCGTCCTGAAACAGAATGGGTTTGACAACTAACAACTACTTGACCAGCATGGCGTCCTTCAGTCTTTAGTGATTGGCTTTTCCCAAGGGTGTGTTCAGAGTAAGCAAGAGGAATTCTCATCATCCTCACTTCTACTGAGCCTTCTTCCAACACTCATTTATTCATCTGACACCACATCTGAATTAGCATGCATTGCCAACACCACACGGGAAGTTAGAGACCGTAACTTAGAAGTTAGCAGCCTCCTAAGTGCCAGGCTAGACACACCCATTTATCAATAATATTTAGAAGATAGGTGCCTGGTCCACTGACTGGAAGAGATCTATATTTTTGTCCATTCCAAAGAAAGACGATCCAAGAAAGTTGTGTTAGTTTGGGTTGACTAGAGAAACAAATTCATTGACACTCATATGTGTGTAAAAGAGAACTTTATATCAAAGAGCAATTATACATTAAAAAACATCCCAGCCCAGTCCAGGTCAAGTCCATAAACCCAATATGAGCCCATATGTCCATTACCAGTCTTCAGACTCATGTAGCACATGCAATGATGCTGAATGCAGGAAGAAAGCTCACAGGCCAGTGGGTGGGAAATCTTGTGGATCCGGTGGCAGTGGGAGCCTCTCACTGCTGGCAGGCTTCTCCACGTGGCTC
Organism: Echinops telfairi; assembly: GCF_000313985.2. Lineage (NCBI taxonomy): Eukaryota > Metazoa > Chordata > Mammalia > Afrosoricida > Tenrecidae > Echinops > Echinops telfairi. Next base: position 25,700,063 of record NW_022103901.1, read on the forward strand.
CTCCAGCTCCAGGGCTCTAGCATAGCTCCATGTGTCTTGTCACAGGAAGACAAAGCAGAGAATGTGTGTATCCTGCCTCCAGCAAGCTATTTATCTCCGTAGCGCCTCCAAATGAGGTCATCAAGCAACGACCTGATTACAGGTTACACTCCACCCCTTCATTCTTAATACTCTCAATTTGGCACCAGATTATGTAACTACCACAAGTGTGGAATACATCAAATAACATCATTAATATCCCACACAAGTAAAATTTTGCTGAAGATAACTTACAAAATGGTTGCAACAGTGCACCGACGGCAAACTGCCAGAGATTCATGCCAGATTCAAAGGAGACATGGAATGAGAGATATCACGACTGAAGCCACATGGAGAGCAAAGAATGCCCCCCCCAATTGTTTGCTTGTGTTTTACTGTGGATCATAACAAATTCTGACTAACATTGCAAAGTATGGGAATTTCAGAACATCCCATTGTGCTCCTGCAGAACCTACACACAGCCCCAGAGACAATAGTTCAACAGAACAAGGGACTACTATGAGGTTGATCATCAGGAAGATGGACAGAAGGGCAATAGCCCTTTAGTATAGTTCTTCAACCTGCATGCTGAGCAAATAATCAGAGGAGACGGACTATGGGATAGAGAAAATGGCAGCAGAAACAGAGGAAGACTCGCTACAGCATGGGGTATGAACACAGCACAGCCTTGCTCACTGAGAGAAGGCTTGAAGCATTTACAGAGGAAGAGCAAAGACTACGGCCTGCACTGCAGATTACTCCTCGACATAGAGAAAACAAAGATCCTCGCAACCAGAGCAATAGACGCCATCGTGATAAACAGAGAAAAGACTGAAGTTGTCAAGGGTTTCACTTCATTGTCAAAGCCAAAATGATGAAAGCAAAGGAAACCCTCACAAACGCATGACTGGTGGCTATCACCGCACCGCTGTTGCAGGTAGGAGTACAGAGGTGGGGACGCGTACACAATCGCAGATCAGAAACGTTTATAGCTTTGGTCCTGGTGCCCTTCAACCACCTGGCTAGTTGACGGTGTGGGTCTGACTCATGACTGTGCAGCCCTGGTACCTGAACTTCTGAGAAATCTCAAATTCCAAACTCACTGGTAGGAACTTATAGGGACCCTGATCTGCAAACCACTAAGTTCCCTAAGGACTGGCCCAGGAGTTGCAATCTACTGTCAAACCCACTCTGTCTGAGGATTAAACTTCCACCTTGATGGTTAATGGTCAGACTGAGCTCAGAGGGAGGTTGAAGTTCTGTCGATTCAAAATGGAGTTAGGGCTCCCCCTGGAAACCACAGCCATTCACGCGCTTTAGAACTAAAGCTCTTCCAGAGTGCTCACAAGGAATTTGCTCTGCGACATGAATGGCTGCTCTTTCTCTACACATTTAGGGTTTTTTTGTTTTGTTTTGCTTTTACCAAAAAAGAAAAGCTTGTAGTTAGTTCAAGGACTGTTTGTTGGCTTTTAGGAGCATTTTCCGGTTGAGTCTGTTGGGATGCCAAACCCTGGCCCCAAAGTCTATTTTCAGTATTCCCTGGGGACTTTGTTGCTCTGTTCCCCTTGCTGTTCTGTTCCACACCTGTAGTGTTTTGCCTCGGTGTGGTGGGATCAGATCAGGCGCAATTCCCACACTGTGTCTCCAGTGTTGTCCCCTGTAGGGCTCTGGGTCAGTGAGGGATGTCGTGTCTCATAGTGGATCCGGCCATGTGGTCTTCTCTGTGAATTGGCTGCTCTGAGCAGGAATATCGTCCTCAAGGCTTGGTGGGCCAGGATGTGCTCCACTCTCTCTTCCTCCCCCTTCATTTGCTCCCATGTGCTCTGATCAGACATGTCCCTCTCCCAGAGCTGCAGACTCAGCTGCCCTCTGGAATAAATTCTTCTGGGGGGAGGGGCATCTGTCCACATAGTTGGGATTGGGGCCAGCGCCTCAGACCTCTCCACTGGTTCCCTGCTCCACACATTTAGGTTTTTAACATTTGAACTCAATTGTACTCAATTTCCCTTCCTGGGAAAGAGAACAAGGGTGTTGGTCCTTCCCAGCACCCAGAATGTCTTCAACCCACAGAAACCCACATCCCCTCCCCTCCTGACTGGTCAGAGCTTGAGAGACTTCAAGTTTTCATTTGAGAATTATACACATTTGTTCTATAATTTACCCACGGAGAGTGGTAAAATCCACATAACATAAAATGTACAAATGAAACCATTTCAAAATGTATAATTTGTTGGCAATGAGTACATTACTTTTTAAAGAAAATCATTTTATTGGGGGCCCATGCAGCTCTTATCACAATCCATCCATCCATCCATTGTGTCAAGCACATTTGTACATTTGTTGCCATCATCATTCTCAAAACATGTTCTTTCTACTTGAGCCCTTGGTGTCAGCTCCTCATTCCCCCCCCTCCCTACCCCACCCTCCCTCTCTCATGAACCCTTGATAATGTATAAATTATTATTTTGTCATGTCTTACACTGACCGACCTTCCCTTCACCCACTTCTCGGTTGTCCATCCCCCTGAGAGGGGGTTGTATATAGATCATTGTGATCGGTTCCCCCTTTCTCCCCCCACCTTCCCCTTCCCCTCCTGGTATCGCCACTCAATGAGTACATTCTTAACGTACTACGACCACCATTTCTTCCTCACACTGAAAGGAAATTCCACCTCCATGGCTATCGAGTTGATTCTGACACATGGTGGCCCCCAGGGCTTCCAAGGCAGTCATCCTTACAGAATCAGACTGCCGCAGCTTTCTCCTGTGGGACAGTCGGTGGGTTTGAACTGACGATCTTTCCATTAGCAGGAGCTACATGGCTTACCCACAGCACCCCCAGACCTCCGTACCCATCCAGTCACGGCCTAGTCCCCTCATCTCCAGTCCCTGGCAGGTACCAATCTACTCCCATGTCTCTAGATTGTCGATTCAGGGTGTTTGTACGACTAGAGACACTTTACATATTTGTCCTTTTGTAACTGACTCCTGTGACTCGGTATAATGGTTTTGTGACTTGGGCATGTTGTGGTACGTGTCAACACTTGGTTCCTTTTGTCATAGCTGGGCAAGCTTCCATTACATGCTCCCCCATCCGCCTTTTGGATTGTTTCTACTTTGGGATATCGTGAGTAGTAAAACAGTGGGCATTCACGTTTGAACACCTGCCTTTAATTCTTTTTCTTTCGTGGTTCCACAAGCTTTTTGGGCTAGTCTATTCTCTTATATGCTTTTAAATCATATTTAATAATTAAATATAAATATTTAGGCTGTAGTTTCCATTGGGACCCTAACTCCATTTTGAGTGTTGACCTAAGTTCAGCCTCTGTTTGAGTTCATGCTGACCATTGACCATCAATCAAATTATATATATATTTATATATATCTCCTTATATTCTATAGATGCATATTGAATTCTATTATATATATCTTTTCACTTATTTATATATTATACAATCATTATTATTTACCATTATTCTTTTTTAACTTCACAATTTCTCCTCTCCACAGCTCCTGATCACAAAGAATATCATTTTGTCTCTGTAGATTTGCTTTAGGTTGGGTATGCAAAGTTTAAAAATTTCCTATCTTATAGTTTTCTACTGAGGCTTCCATGAGTTCCTCTGTCAATGAATGAAAGAAGCGCTAGACGGGCCCTTTTCCAGGCTTTGCACGGCCTCCTCTCAGCTGGGACGGGCGTGGAGTGCTTCCTGGACAAGCTCGCAAAGACCACCACTGGTGGCTCTCTTTGTGTCATGCTTCCTCCGCCTCCTGCCGAGGTTTGGTTTGGTTAACAACCAGGGGTGCCACTGGGGAGGGCATTGCTAGCGTGAACGTCTTTTTGCATCTGAGATGAAGTTATAGTAACGTTACTTACTGGAGTGACTAGGGGGCCAGCATTGTGGTGTTATCACTATCTTCCAGTCTTGTTTTTGTGATCACAGTGTTACAGGCCACCTACAGGGCCTGGTCCTACTTCATTAACCGACTGAAGTCAAGCGCTCGCTGGTGCGGGAACAGCAGGAAGGGGCTAGACTGTCTGCACAGACAAGGAGCACCATGGGGGCAGAGGGGTCCCATCACCACCATACCTTGGGCACCTGGTCTGTTAGCCCCTCAGACTGCCAGGATTTTGACTTCTTCTCACCCCTCCCTGCCTTCTAACCCATCTCTGTAAATACACAGAGGTTTGGCTGTTGAGTCATGGTCCCCCAAGTGCTCTCTAAGATGCACCTGTTGCTTAGGAAATGGACTTGGGGAGACCAATGGATCCCATAATGGGTAACTTTCTGGGAATTCTTGGCCCCGGCTTTGTTGGAGCACATTGATAAACAGACTGTGCATGCTGTCAGACTGGTTTGAGCCGCAAGGGGTCTGGAACTAGGGGCTATTCTAGTAGTGGCAGGCTGGTGACCAGGATAAGTGCATAGAAGACGGAGAAAATAGAAGGGCTAGTTGCAGAGTTCCAATCAGGGAACCACAGAAAAAGGGGAGAGCAACATACACCTCAGGGGAGTCACTAAATAAAGGGTGTGTGTGTGTCAAATGGCTTCACCAGCACAAGCAAACAAGCAAGAAAATACATTGCCATTGAGTTGATTCAGACTCACAGCAATTGTGTAGGACAGAGAAGAACTTCCCTGTAGGCTTTCCAATGCTGCCATCTTTATGGGACAGACTGCCACGTCTTTCTCCAACAGAGTGCTTGCTGGGTTATCGTTTACGACCTTTCAGTTAGCAGCCCAGCACGGATCCAATGCGCCAGCAAGACATCTAAGATTCCAGTAATCACATTAAAGGGTGTGTGTGTGTGTGTGTGTGTGTGTGTAAAAAGGCAAAATTTAATAACATCCTTTCTTTAACCTAATCGATTCAAACGGTGACCATGTCAACAGGTGTACAACCCCTGCTTTGTGCATGTTCACAAGCCACGCAGGACTAGAGGCCTCCATGTAGGAAGCACAGCCTAAAAGATGCCCACACGGTCCCTTCACCAGCAGCGGTGATGGCAGGAGCAAGTAAGAAGCAGAGGAGCAGGACAAGCAGGGCCTGAACTACGAACAATGGTCTCAAGTGAGCTGCTGGTGGATAGGCACCTGCTCATGTCATGACCCTGGC
>NW_022103901.1:25705470-25710424 GCF_000313985.2 Echinops telfairi
AGCCAGAGATTGAGCCCAGGATTGTCATCCTACACAGCCTGGGTTTTCCGTGCCTGGTCCCTTGCTAATCAGTGTGTCGTCCTTCATCCAGCAACATCAGCATCACCTGGGAGCTTGTGAGACGTGCAGAATGTTGGATCTTATTTCAACTCGACTAAGCCCGCGTCTTCACTTTAACGAGATCTCATCGGTTCATGTGCACATTACATTAGGAGAAGCACTGGCGTACGGACTCAGTGACCCTATAGGAGAGGGAAGAGCTGCCCCTGTGAGTTTCTGAGACTATAACTGTTTTCTGGAGTAGAAAGCCCCGTCCTTCTCCTGACAAGTTTACTGGTGGTTTTGAACCGACACCTTGTGGATGGCCGCCCAGCTTGTAACTCTGGCCAAGGCTAGCCTGTGTGATAGCCACTTGCCTCTGTGTTTGTTGGCCTCCAGTCCCTCAAGGACTGTGCCTTTTGCACCTGCTTCCTGAATCCCTAATTCAGAGAGCCCAGCACAGTAGACTTCAGAGAAATATTACAGAATTGAGTTCCTCCCCAGCACATGGTGTTTTTTCTAAACCAGCCTACTTCCTTTTTCTGTTGCTTCACATCCTACCTGGAGAAAACGGACACGAATACCCTGTGCTTGGCCACTTCAGAAACATCTGTGTGTGTCTTCAGCATAGCTCGTTGCACTTTAAAAGTGCAAAGGTTGGCAGTGCCCTCAAGTTCCTAGCATGAAATATCACCTGCACCAATGACAGTGCTGGTCCCAACAAGCAGTCTGGCAGCCAAGACCACGGCTCGGCTGTGCCAGTCTGTGGTCTGACCTTCAGGAAATTATTCCTTCTGAATGGAACCTGCTGTGCTAGCTCGCCTTGTGTAAGGATTACACCTGAAGGTGAGGAAACAAAAATCATCACATCATGACACATGGAGGTGAAATTAAAGTTGTGGATGATTTCATTCCACGTGGATTACCAATCTATGTCCATGGAAATAGCAATGAAGTCATCAAATGACACACTGCATTGGGGGCATCTGTGGCAAACGACCTCTTTAAAGTTTTAGCAAGTGAAAGCGTCACTCGGATGAGCAAAGTGTGCCGGACTCAAGTCCTGGTCTTTTCAGTCACCTCAACGACATGCAAAATCTGGACAATGCGAAAGGAAGACATGAGATAATTGACACATTCAAATTGTGATGTTGGTGAGAAATATGGGCTATGCCGTGAACGTCCAGAAAAAGAAACAAAAGGACTTAGAAGAAGAAATACAAGAGGAATGTTCCGTATAAGCAAGGATGACAAGACTTCGGCTCAGTGACTTTGTATACATCCTCAGGAAAGGCCACTTACTGTATTAGAAAAGAACATCATGGTTGGTCAAGGAGAAGGTCAGTGAAAATGAGGGGAGCCCTCAAGGAGCTGGATCGACATGGAGTCACAATGGACTCAGATGTGCCAATGGCCATGAAGATGGCACAGGGCTGAGCAACTTCCTTTTGTTCTTTATAGCTATTTGCCATGCCAACCACAAGACAATCTTTGACAGCTACTCAGCGGAGATAGTTTCCAAACAAAGAAGGACTTGCAGGTAGGTAGAATGGAGACCTTGAAGATGTGGTCATTTAGCACTACATCAGATTAAGAAAACACTGGTTGCCCATATTGAAGTGTGTGATGAAAATTGCGGATAGTGTAGGCTAAATTCCCCCAGCACTGATCTTTTGGAAACCACCACTGGTATTTAGGTCTCAGGAGAGGAAACCACAAGTCATTGGAAGATGGAAAATTGTGGTTCAGAGTTGGCCCTAGCCCATCTAGTGGGATCTTAGGATTTTAGGATCTTAGAACCTGAGAGCTGGCACACCTTACTTTACATGAGCATTGACTGTGGATCCAAGCAAGACGAAATCCTTTCTCTGTTTATCATGATGCTGCTGATTGGTTCAGTGGTGAGGACTGGCTGTCTTTACAGTGAGTTGTAATTCATACTGAAAAAATGCAGCCCTGGATCTTTATCAGCAAGTACTTCAAGCATTCTCTTTCAGCAAGCAAGTTGTGTCACCTGCATATCACTGGTTATTAATGAACCTTTCTGTAATCCCGACACCAAGTTCTTTTTGGTAAAGTCCAGCGTCTCAGATGATTTGCTCAGCACATGGATTGAATAAGTATGGTGAAGGGATGATAACTGACATACACCTTTCTTGATTTTAAACTGTGCAGCACCCCTTGTTTTGTTTGAATGAACGCCTCTTGGTCCCTGCACAGGCTCTGCACGAGCACAATTCAGTGTTCTGGAATTCCCATTGGTTGCAATGTTATCCATAGTTTGTCGTGATCCATACAGTCTAGTGCCTTTGCATAGTCAATCAAACACCAGTAGGCATCCTTCTTGGAGTCTCCGCTTTCAGCCAAGATTCATTTGCTATCAGCAACGATATCCCCTATGCCACGTGTCCTCTTCTAACTCCAGCTTGATTTCTGGCATCTTCCTGCTAATGTACTCCTGCAACCGCTGTTGAATTATTGTCATAGTTTTACTTGCATGTGATAATAATGATAGTTTTTTTGATAATTTACCCATTCGGTTGGGTCACCTTCCTTTGGAATGGATACAAATGTGGATCTCCTCTTGGTAGAGATGAGTGTGTGCTCGCGGTGCTTCATAGCTTGTTCAAACGTTTCTGTTAGTATTGCATGGAATCGAGGAACATTGGATTTGATAAAGTCTTCAGTGCTTCCTTGACTCCAGTATCATTGGTTCTTGATCACAACCTCTTGAAATGACTGAATGTCAATCAACTCTTTTTGATACTGTCACTGTATATTTCCTCCATCTTCCTTCAGCACTTCCTGCATGGTTCAATATTTTACCCACGAGAAGCACCAGAGGAAGATGGAAGGCTGAGACCCTGATGGAGGAAGACCTTCACATTTGTGAGTTGGAGGTGAACCCCAGTCACATTCTCCTGACTAAAAGTCATCCCCACAATCTCCCCCCATAATAATGCTACTTAAAAAAAAATCATTTTACTGGGGGCTCCTACAGCTCTTATCACAACCCAAACATCCATCCATTGTGTCAAGCACATTTGTACATTTGTTGCCATCATCATTTTCAAAACAGTTTCTTTCTACTTGAGCCCTTGGTATCGGCTCCTCGTTTTTCTCCCTCCCTCCCCCACCCTCCATCACTCACGAACCCTTGAGAATTTATAAAAAGTTTTTTATGTCTTACACTTTTCTGTTGACCATCCCCCTGGGAGGGGGTTATATGTAGATCACTGTGATCGGTTCCCCCTCTCTCCTTCCACCTTCCCCTTAACCCTCCTGGTATGGCTACTCTCAATATTGCTCCTGAGGGGTTTATCTGTCCTGAATTCCCCGTGTTTCCAGCTGTTATCCGTACCCATGTACATGCTCTGGTCTAGCCGGATGTGTAAGGTAGAATTGGGGTCATGATGGTGGGTGGGGAGGAAGCATTAAAGAACTAGAGGAAAGTTGTATGTTTCATTGGTGCTATACTGCACCCTGACTGGCTACTTTTAAGGTGATTTTTATAAGCACTTGGCTCCTTACTATATGCCTGGAAGCTGTCTGTCCTTAAGAGTAATCAGGCTCTATTGTCTGCCCCTCTCAAAGTCCAACCAACTCCCTTCTGATAATGATCATAGATGGTTCCCCCTAGAGAGGGCTCAGGACATCCAAGGTTTCCTGCCATTTTAATTCTAGTCCCTGCCCATCCTGTTCTGTCTGTGCCCCTACTACCTGCCCACCATGTTACTATGTGCTTATCAGGGCTTGCTAGCCCCAAGACTACATAAGCCTGTTACAGAATACATTTGCTCTCCCTTGTTCTGCCTTCATGGAAAGGCGAGCACCCTGCACACTTTGACCGTCTCGTTATTTTCCCTCGATTTCACAACTGCTCCTCAGGACCCTCGCCTTTGTAAGGCTGGGCCTGACACTTCCTCAATCCAGGAGACAGGGAGCTAGGACACCAGAGGGCTAGCGATTTGGCAGAGATGGGGGACAGCAGGACCAAGAGCATGAGAGAGAGGGGTGAGCTTCTGAGCTCGTGGAGCGAGAAAGCGGATTGTCTTTGGGGCAGGAAGCTTCCTGGTGGAGTGGCTGGCCTGCAAGCACCTGATCACAGGAAGATCCTCCCTGCCCGCAAGTCGCTGCTGACTCGTAGCCACTCTGTAGGACAGGGTAGAGCTGCCCTGCGAGTTTCCGAGACTCTAACTCTTGACAGAAGTAGAAAGCCCCATATGTCTCCCATCGAGTATCTGATGGTTTCGAACTGCTGACCTCGTGGACGGCAGCCCAACACATAACCACTACACCCCCAGGGCTCCTTAAACAGAGGGAGATAAAGTTGCTAATTCAGGGAGCTGAGTTGAGCACCTTTGGGCTATGGCTTACTGGTGGAGTGGGTGTCTAACTGGCAGAGCTACATTCACCTAAGCCAGCAGGGCAGAGGTTAAGACATCATGGGTCTGGGCGGCTCAGAGCTACAAGAGCCTGATACGAGTTGTCCCAGCTGGCTGATCAGTGAGGACAGAGAAGAGGCTGTCCTGCTAAAGAACCATATCCGGAACATTTCTTATCCTGAATTCGAACCTGCTCATTTCCCTGATAGACTCATAATCATACGCATGGTCTGTGAGTTCTATGCGGTCATTGCCATGAGTGATTGAACCTAGCAGGGGAGTAGAGGGTGCCTTGGGAGAGACAGTTAAATGTCAGAATTCGTACAGAAAGTTGGAAGGTGGAGGCATGTCTGACCTCCACCTCATAGAAATCAGCCTTGGGCTGATAATTCGATTCTCCATTCGCCTTGTGAACTCAGAGGTGGTCCAATGCATCCCCACACCATTGTTATACATGGCTTTTTCAAGAATTTGAAATCACACTTTGTGAAGCTATGCTAATCTTTTCTTAATTATTTTAGTTGGATGAT
>NW_022103901.1:25711599-25734570 GCF_000313985.2 Echinops telfairi
GTAAGCATGCACTCTGGCTTCATGGCTGGCTGGGCTCACCTGATTCTCTGCAGCCACCTCCTGCAGGGCGCCTTGGCATAGAGAGGGACAGCTCCCTATCCGGCTACCTAACAGTTGCAATTTGCCCCAATCTTCCTACAATTGCCTAGCTGCTAACACCCCTTTTTGGAGTTGATTACATTATGTTAGGTTACATCACGGGGTATTACTAGCCTCAGTCCCCAAACCACTGACAATCTTGTTCCAGCCAAGCGGACATACAACCCCACACTCTTTCACAGTGAGTCATGTTTGCGCCTCCCGGTGCACAACTCCGGGTGACACGATTCTCTAGTCACCTCTGTGTATAGTGCTTCCTAGGGCTGTGCTCCCTGCTGAGTCTCACCTGGCTGGCCCTCCAGGTCCCCATCTGCAGCTTGAGCTGGTTGTTCTAGAATGATTCGGAGGTCCCTTGGAGGCCCCATATGATGCTGGACAAAGCATGCAGATTCATGAGGAGAATATGAAACAGACAAAGACCCAGCTGGAAAATGTTGGCCTTTGGATTTCAAAGGGTTTCACAGACTCAACCATTGTGCCCAGGAAGCCTTGTTGGTTTGCCCAGGTGCAGAGTGGGGAGGGTTCTGAAATGCCCCAGGATGCAGCTGTCTTGACCTTGGCCGACAACCCAGAGCTCCTGGAGTTTCATCTCATTAGGGACAAAGCACGTCCTTGTAGTAGCAGAAAAGTGTCCCCTCTTCCTCATTAGATTCACAGCGAGCAGGCGCTAATCTTTGAAGGACACGATTGATGGGCACTGTGCCTGCTTGGCATTGGCATGACCTTTCTTTCCATATTTGTCTAGTCCCTGGAGGACAAGCCCTCTGATTACATTCTCCCAGCCTGGTGTTGAGCTCCACAGGCAAGCTCCTGTCCCGGGTTGGCTGGATGGGTATTATTTCTTCTAAGAATCTAATAAGGACCTTTTACAGAGTTCAGCCTGGGAGCGAGAGAATGAAATTCGGCTCAGCGTGCTTCCCCAAGCCCTGCAAGAAGAGAGATGATCACGCATGATCTATTCATAGATTTATTCCATCTGAAAGCCCTGACCACATATCTTTTTTCTTTGGTGCCAGCCTAGGCTGGGTGTTTCGTCCAATGGATGGAAACAAAACATCCCTGCCCGTCTTGGTGGCAATTAGCCACACATCACCGATATGAGCTACCTAAAGAAGAGGCATTCAGCACGTACGTGGCAGGCAAGGCTCTGTGCTCACCAGTCCCCATCTCTTCCAGTGCACAGAAGGTGTGCTCTCCGCCACTGATGTAGAGATGCCTGGTGGCGCAAGTGTTAAGCATTTTGCCGCAGCCCAAACAAAGGAATGCAAGGTGGTTTGCCAAGGAAGTAGGCCTGGAGTTCTCCCTCCAACTGCTTTTCTTTGGCCCGAGGTTGCCAATTCCCGCTTCCTGTTGGAAGCTTGGCTTCCTAAATTTGAATCTCAAGAGATATGGCTGGTGAATGCTGCTCTTTGGCTCTCAAAGGACCCCACAGACTCAGCAATATCCCCTAGAACGTAGGTGGGGTTCTTATAGCATGCCCCAATCCAAGTTCAGACCCATGGCCATCGGTCAATTCCAGCTTGCAGGAACCCTGAAGAGCAGTTCTACTTCTGTCGGGTTTCCATAGCTGAAACCTGTATGGAAGAAAACGGTTACTTTTTCCACGACCCCTCCCCCAGCCCCCCCCCCCACCCCCCCCGTCTCTCCCTGCAGAACAGGTGGAAGATAGGAACTCTCTAGCTTTGGGCTAGCAGCTGAGGTTTAACCAGTGCGCCACCAGGACTCCTCCACAAAGAGGAGAGAGAGAAAGTCCACCATGAGCTAATGTTAACATAATTGATTGAACCCCCTTGAAAAATCAAGTATCAGTTGCTTAGAATTTAAATCCTGGTGTGTGGAAGGCTGTGGTGCACAGCTCCATTCTGAATTTGCTGGGAACTCAGAAGCTATTTGGGCTCTTGATGGTCCTTCCCCACTGCTTCTGGCCACTGGGTTGTGCTTAGGCACGTCCAGGGCAAGCCAGCGACGGCAGTTTGCCCTCAGGAAGAGTGTGGTTGAAAGTAGATTAGCCAGTTTGCAGATAGATGCTCATGCACAGGGATAGGGAACTTGCTTTTCCCAGGAAGGATGGGAGAGTCCGACTCGACTACTCACATTGCATATTTCTTAAAAGGGCAGCTAGGCTTGCCGCTGCTTGAGTTTTTCTCCGTCAAGGAGCTATATAACGAGAAAGAATTCTTACCTGGTAAGTGGGGTCTTCGTGATAACCACATGGTAGAATTTGCATATACCACAGTCTTTATTTATTCCGATGACTTTATTTATTCTTTTTGCTCTGAGTGCAAAAGGAGCTACTACTGTACAGTCGGAGCCCTGGTGGTGTAGTGTTACGAGTCGGGCTGTGATCTGCATGGTTGACAGTTCAAAACCATCAGCGTTCCTCTGGAGACAGACTGGGCTTCCTACTCCTATAAACAGTGACAGTCTCAGAAGCCCACAGGGGTTTGCTCTGAGTCAGCATCGACTCTATGGCAGAGAGTTTACTGCTGTCCAGCTCAAACAACTTCAGGCACAGACAGAACCAGCTCTGAAGATGTTTGAGAATCCAGACGCCACAGGGCAGGTGTTATTTGACTCCCTGTCAGACACAGCATAACATTGGGCAGAAATAATTAGACACTGTCCCAAAACAGCACTACACGCATTGCCACCAAATCCGTTTCAGCTCATGGCAACCCTAAGAGGACAGGGTTGAGCTGCCATACGGGGCTTCAAAGATCCTAAGACTATGGGAATCACGGGTGGTTTGGGAGCAGAGGACGCGTTTGAACAGCCCACTTGGTGGTTGGCAGCGCAACACTCAACCCACTGTGCCACCATGCTCCCAGACATGATCCATGTATGAAAAAATCCAATATGCATGTGGGGAATTACTCAGGAACAGAATAGCTTGACTTTCTTTTTTTAGAGTGCTGTTTCCAGGAGGGTGTTGAGGTCACTCTGGGGAAAACTGGCTTCTGAAATCTTAATGCAGAACAGGGGTGCTGCGCTGGAGAGAAGTAGGCGGAGAGCCCGGGTCTGTGCCTTCCTCACTCCCGCCTCCTCAGCGGCGAGCGCAGCTCATTCCTAGACCTTTGGTTTCTTCAAGCACCCCGCAGGTCACTACAACATTGCTGCTTCTTCCTTTACAGTCACGCTATCTAAGCACAATTCAGACACTGTGTCCCCTTACTCGTGTTCTCCCCTATCTGGCGGCAGCAGTCATAACAATAGAGATGTTTGGAAATGCCTGCAGGTGCTAACATAACCAAGGTCATTCAACCGGAGTCTTACATACCTGAAGACCCAATGACAGAGTGTGTGGAATGCATGCATGTTTCCTGTGATGGGGGTCCGAAAAAGTGGAGGGGCTATGAATCAGGGCTTGTGAAGGACTTCTCCTTGGTGGCTTCTCTTAAGGGATTTGAAGAGAAAGCCCAGCTTTGGATTTGAGACGCTTTGTCACCTCCCTCCAGTGTACCAGCATTCGCGGTGTCAGCCGATAAAGTGAACAGGACCCCAGAGGAAGCCGAAGAGGCAGATTGTGAATTTGATGAGCCACGCGAGATTGGATGCCAAGACTGGTTCTAAATTAAGGCACGGGGTTATGGGTAACAATACAGCCTGGCCCTTTCATCTCAGCCAGTGATTGAAAAGGCCCAAACCCTTTCATTTAGAAGCCAGATGTGGCCATGAATATTGAGAAGAAACGTAATCAGAATAGGAGGTCAGAGGCTCCTAACTGGGCAATTAAGGACTCTTACATCTACTGAAGAACCGTTTAAAAAACAAAAAACAAAACTAAAGAAAGAGGCAACCATAAAGCCGTGATACAAAGCATGACTTATGTTTTAGAAACAACAAATTGAGTATCCCTTGCAGAGATTTTGAAGAAAATCACCACACTTCCTTAAAAACAGCCACAAATAAACAAACAGAAAGGAGGGCACTTCCCTGGACATTTACCAAAAGCAGCCCATCAGACGAGAGTTTACCAATTTAAGTCAAAAAGGTTGGGGGTCCTGCCTGGCCTGGACCCACCTTGTGGCTATGACTCAGGGTCGGGAGTCATCAGGCACCAACCTTGAGGTAGTTAGTTTATTGTGACAACCTGGCCGATAAATACATGTGGGATTAATTGAAGGGCAGAGGAATAAATGGTTCAGTGAGCCTCGCTTTTCTAGTTCTCGGGTCTCTTGCTTTGCGATGGTCGGACCAGGGTGCAGCTGCCTTAGCCAGGTGCCTGCTTCAGCTGGTTAGGCTCACTTCCTGCAAGACATCCCTGAGGGGAAGCCACATAGACCTACCCCGATGAAGCCCTGGGTGCTGGAGCAGCCGTGTGGAGACCCCTGCCAGTGCTGAGATGCTTACACACTCACTGACTCGGCTTTCCTCCTGCAGTTGGCATCATTGTGTCCGTTTTGTGAGATGGAGGAGGACTTTGTGGATTGGTGTCAGACATAGGGGTTAATGTTGGACTTGTGGGCTTGGGCAGCACTGGGTTGGGATGTTTTCTTGATGCGCAGTTAACCTTTACATAAAACTCTCTCTTACATATGAGGTGCTGTGGATTTGTTTCTCTAAAGTTCCCAGACTCACACAAACCTCCATGTAGCCAGGGAGTCAAAACCCCAACCCCAGCCCTGTCACGGCAGTTGTGTTGAATCTCCCTGTGCCTGTAGCCCTGGCTGTGATGATGATGGGTTGGCCGGCCACCCGCCGTGATCTCGGGGTAGTTTTCTCTTTTCTCGGTCACATCAGGAACTCCATGGCTGGGGTTTGGAGCGCTCCATCAGCCTCTCGCGAGAAAGATGAGGCTTTCGGTTTGCCGTCTTGGAAACCCACAGGGCCAGCGCTACTGTGTGCTACAGGGTTGTGATGAGTCGACATGGACTCCATGGCAGGGAGTTGGCTTTCTGGGTGATTGGCCTGGCTCCTGTGTGCGTGCACTTTCCCTCGTTCACATGATCGTGTGGGTTTTGTCCATTTCTTATGTACGGCTTCATCAAAAGGTCTCTATAGAAGCTGTTTGAATCTTCTTTTTCAAAGTGATTTAACCATGGAATTGTATGCTATGTGAATAATATATCAAGAAAAATAAAAATTAAAAAGAAGCCAATGGTTACCATGGGTGAAGGAGAAAGAATTGTTGCTTAGGGGGGGCATTGGGTAGTTGAGAAGGAGTATGTGTAGGGACCCCCTTATGTTAATGGTGGTGGAATACTTTGGAAAAGGAGGTCAGTAATGGCCGTACAACATGAAGAGTATAATTATACATGTAGAAGTTGTGGACTTGGAGAATGTTTTCTTGAGTGTATCTTAGCCACGATTCAACTCTTCTGGATGTGAATGAATTATTGACTGGTATGACATGTGGATGAACTGTTCAGAAAACTGTTAAAAAAAAAGAAAACTTACTTGAATCTGAGGTCTTTCCCCCTAGCACACAGTTCATATTTCCACCCAGTCATATCGTGCAAGAGTTTAATGACTAGAAGATCACTTAGCCACTGCACACCCAAACCAAAAACCAAACTCGCTGCCATTGAGTCCGTGCTGACTCATCGCAAACCCCTGTGGGTTTCCGAGACTCTATGTGTTTAAGGGAGTAAAAAGCCTAGTCTTTCTCCTGTGGAGCTGTTGATGGTTTTGAACTGCCAACCATGTGTAACCACTACACCTCCAGGGCTCCTCATTCTGCAGCCCCAGGGCTCCTTGAATCTCTCTTGAGAAGGAGTATGTGTAGGGAACCCCTTGAGTTGATGCAGAGCATTGTGTCAGTTCTGTATACTGGAAAAAGACATCAACTTATTCCTAATGGGCAAGTTTCTTGAACTAGGAAGCGGGTTCCAGAGTCATATACCCTGTTTCCCCCAAAATAAGACAGTGTCTTATATTAATTTTTGCTCCCCAAGATGTGCTAGGTCTTATTTTCAGGGGATGTCTTATTTTTCCATGAAGGCGAATACGGTACACATTTATTGTTTTATTAAAAGAGATCTCGTACTTCCTGTCTGCTCCAACTGCGGCCAACAGTGAGCTGCGCGGTGGCACCCACCGCTACGGTCCAGAGTCCAGAGTTACAGTAGCTTCGGGCAGCCTTGTTTTCGGGGAGGTCTTATTTTCAGGGGGATGCCTTATATTTCAGCGAGAAGCAAAACTGTAAGTAGGTCTTATTTTCGGGGGATGTCTTACTTTCGGGGAAACAGGGTAATAGTTATGGGAAACAAAGAAAATCACTCCTTTGAGCACAACTGAGTCATAGTATTTTTCAGAGTCAGCCAGAGGTCTGAATGACCTATATCCCAAACTGTCTCAACTGATCCCTTGCACTGGTCCTGTCTGGATGACTCATCCCAACACAGAGCAGGATAGGGACTGTGGAGAGCCAATGGGGTCCTGCCACAGAACCCCTATCGCCCCCCCCACCCCTGCTCCCCATAAAGCCCCCGGAATGTCATCAGCTTCCTCAAATCGTGGGGCAACCTGCTTCATGATCAACACACACATTGTTGACTAAATCTCTGCTCCGTTCCTCTCTTGTCTTGATGTCCTGTGTGTGTGCACGCACGGCTCCCTCTGGTCTGCTAGCTTTTCTCCGAGGAAGAAAAGCCGGGCGACACTGACATTCAACACAGCGCAGTATTGGAGTGTCAAGTTTGCTCCTGGGGATTTCACAGTTGACATAAATTGCATCGAGAGGGTTTGACAAATGGAGATGGCTGTCTGAGACAAGAGCGGGTTTGTGCCTGATGAGACGTGGGGCGGGCTGTGCTAGGAGAAGCCCACGTGGCCTGAGCAAGGAGCAGCCTGAAGGGACCACACTACGAGAAGGAAGGGATGCAGACACCATCTTTTCTGAGTCTCCTTGTCAGCGAGGGCCGGGTCCTTGTGGCCGGACAGGCAAAATGAGACAGTGCTTTGGGCCCAGCCACAGTGAGGACTGTCACGAGACAGTCAGGGGACGCTTGGTCCTTCCCAGTGCCCAGTACTGATCTTTAGAGTCAGCGGACTGTCTCAAGCACAGTCTCCCTTCCCCAGCTTTCCACGCCCGGTCCACATTCCCCCTGCAGGACTGAGCAGCCGGGACATGGCCCCATTCCCTCAGATTGGGGTTCCTCCCACAGGCAACGGATGCCATGGGAGGTTGGTGAGCTAGTCCTGGCTTGCTTCCCTCCCCTCTGCCACAGCCCCCCGCATCCCAGACCCAGGACTGTGCCTGCCTCACAGAAATGAGTTGTGCTTGTGCTATGTAAGACACGTGATCAAAGAAGTGTTTTAAAGAGGGCAGGACCATCTTGGCTCATCCTTGAATTCCCTTTTCTCTTGAAAAACAAACAAACAAACAAACAAACAAACAAACAAACGGGGAGAGCTGTGGTGAGTCTGTGCCTGGCTTCCAAATTTGTTGTGAGCTTGGAATGGGATGCATTCACCTCGAGTTAAGTTTAGGCCAGGGCTTGGCCACAACAGAACAGAATGGATGGAAACAGTTCTTATTAGACACCACCAGGTGGCAATGGTCCTAGTGATTAGAGTTCCATTCACGAAGCACCTCTGTCTTCAACCAGAATCCCAGAAAGAAAAAAAAAAAAAAAAGGGGATTGTGTCTGGGCCTGGCTGAGAGTAATCACCAGAAGATATACTTCTAGGATAAAATTCTCCACATGTCACCTAATTCACAATAAAAAGTCAAACAGACAAGCAAACTCCAAATGCGCTTTCTTTCTGCTTACAGCATTCTCTAGTCTCAGCGACAGTTAGATTTCACCTTACAGGGGGAAGCTGGTTTTCTTTGTAGTTTTCAAAGACTGGATTCAAAACTGGATTAAAGTTGGGGTGGGTGAAACAGGAGATGGGGGCGTCCTGGACCTGGAGGAGAAGAAGGGGTACCGTCATCCTTAAGATGGACAAGAATGAGAATTATGTCTTAAGGACAGGACTGGTTTTATGGGCGTGGGAGCCATGTAATCACACGAGACTCCTGCTCAGAAGGGTCCCCACCTCCCATGCCTGGTTTGGTCCTCTACTGTTGCCCTCTGGAGATTGCTAATATTTTAGACCAAAAAGTCCTGCATTTTCATCTGGCACTGAGGCCTGCTGAGTGCATGTAGCCTGTCTTGTATAGCTATGAGCGTAAAGAGGGGAAGGGATTCCCCACTGAGCTGCCTACCCATGTGGACCATCCACCGACCATCCCTGTAGCCCACACACCACCCCAGAATCTTCAACTAAGTCCCTCTGAGTGGAGAGAAGGGACGTAGACACCTGTGGCCAATTTTAAGGCAGATCTGTAAACAAGCAGGTAGAAATTTCCTTCTGAGCAACTATTAAACTCTTCACCAATGAAGAACTTATGCACACACAAACCCACCCAGCTCATTTCACTGATAGGACAGCATGTCCCATGGGGACTTTTTTCTGCACAGAGGAATAATGAGTGCTCTCTGGTGTTTCTGCCTTCTCACCATCTGTCTCTGGCTGTGTTCTCAAAGAAGCAAAACCAGTCAAGGATGAATATGTATATTTGTATAGAAAAGCCCATGGGCCCAGGGGACAGACATCAGGCTGGAAGCTTTTCCTGACTCATGTTTCTGGAACTGGAGGTCAGATGATGAGTACCAGAGACAGAATCCAGAGTGAGTTAGCCTGGGGGGACTAGAGAAACAAATTCATAGACATTCATATGTGTATAAGAAAGCACTTTATATCAAAGAGTAATTGTATATTAAGAAAATATCCCAGCCCAGTTCAGATCAAGTCCATAAGCCCGATAGTAGCCCATATGTTTGATACCAGTCTGAAAATTCCTCTTCAGACTCATGTAATACATGTAATGATGCCAAGTGCAGGAAGATCACAGGCCAGTGGGTAGAAAGTCTTTTGGATCCAGTGATGGTGGAAGCATCTCGGCATTGGCGTGGTCTCCACGTGGCCCCTCCGGCTCCAAGGCTCTGGCTGGCATCACCATAGCTCCGTGTATCTTGTCAGCAGGCATGTCTCGCAGGGAGAAGAAGCAGAGAGTATCTGTGTTCTGCCTCCAGTGAGCTATTGATCTCTGTAGCGCTTCCAAATGAGGTCATCAAACAGAGACCCGATTGACAGGCTAACCTCCACCCCTTCACTCTGAATAGTCTCCAAGTTGGCACCAGATTATTGTGACTACCACACAGAGTGAGCAAAGGCCTACAGACTTTTGTCCAGACATCCATAGGCAAGGGGGCTTCACAAAGTTCATGGGAAAATGGAATGAAAGGGTAAGGAAGTTTTTCCCGTGAACTTTTTGAAGAGCAGACCCCCAAGGAGACTCCCTTTCATTGGATCAAGGCTTTGACTAGATTAAAGATCACACACACACACACACACACACACACACACACACCCTCATAGCCTTACATCAGATCAGAGATGATCACACCAGACCACATGACTGGGGATGATTGCAACACGACACAACGGCTAAGTCAGAGAATCATGGCCCAACCAAGCTGTAGGAGCTCCTTCCTCTTGTTCCCTGGGTACTCATGAGGTTGCCAATCATAGCCCCAGGGTTACAACCCTCCACACACTTGACTCGTCCAGGATGGCAGTTTAGGGCTGCTGAAGTCGGGGCACCTTTTGGCCTCCTGTGATTGCACTGAAATGAAATTGCAGCCACAAACAGGAAGATTGATCGGAGCTTTTTCTCTCATCCTCCGTCTCCTGAATTCACAATGCAAGATTTCCCTTGTACTCCTTTTGTTTCCCAGGTGAGCCTAATGTTCGTCAATTGTTCAAACGGGCTCTGAGCCCCAGACTTAGTGCCGTCCATGCAGTGATGGGGTCAAACAACAGAGCCTTGACCTCAGCTTATAACCCAGGTTCCGCAAGTAGGATGGAAACCAGTTTAACAGGCTGGGCTGTAATAACCTCTTATTGTATTACTTAGGGCAGAAGTTAGGCCATCAGTCACATTCAATTATAACCATTCCTTGGATCCTCTGGGGACTGCCGAGTACTTTTCAGTGACCTTTTTGATAGAAACAGGGATTTAGAAAGTGAGGAAATCGACAGGGGAGGCTTGGCACACACAACAACAACCTTTTAGCAAGGGCTTTTTATTTAGTTTTACTTTTATAAATCTAAAAATATCTTTATTATGCCCCACAGTTTATTACAATGTTTTATTGTGTTTCCAATGAAAGTTTGCATAGGAAATTAGATTTCCATTTAACAATTTATTTGGAAATTTTTAAAGCAGTTTTATTGGCTTTTAATTCACGTATCATACAATAGTTCAATCCCACCAAGAAGAGTTGTACAATCATTACCACCATCAGTCTTACATTTTCTTAATTCTTTTTTTTATTTTTATTTTCTTAATTCTTATACTCATCATTATTAGCTCCCCATTTTCCCCCAGCCTCCCTGCCACACCTTTAAGGAACCATTGATCCAGTTGCAGTCTCTGTAGATTTAGCTAACCTGGTTTTCGTGTTCTGTAGTACGTTTCACTGATCTTTTTCATAGAAACGGATTTGGAAAGTGAAATCGACAGGGGAGGCTTTGCACACACAACAACAACAACCTTTCAGCAAGGGCTTTTCATTTAGTTTTACTTTTTTTAAAATCTAAAAATATCTAACCTGTAGATTTATCTAACCTGCTTCTCTTGTTCCCTGGGTGTCTTGTGGGATTGCACAAGTGTCAAAGAAGGGAGGGGGAAATAGACATGGACGAAGTCTCTGGTGAATCCTCTCTGACCATGGACCAGGAATGTGAATGGCCTCGCCATCGTGCATTAGAAAGTGGGTTGTTGCAGATACAGTTAGGTGAGAACCCTGCAGCCTCTCATTCCATCTCCCTTATGATCCATTTACATTTGGTCTAGTTTTTAATATTTTCTGTTTTCTTGTCAATTGGGGTTTTTATCTGTTTTGCTTTGTTATTATTGTTTTTCTATATGAAATCCAGAATAGGTAAGTCTATAGAGATAGTCACTGGATTACTGGATCCCATTGAACAATTTCTACACAATGCATTTGGTGATTTTGGTTACTTTCCCACACTGTGCCAACTTTCTCATGATTTCCATTCTGGTTGTCCCATTATCAGTGATCTAGTTTCCCAGCCTCCTTGCTCATTTCATCATTTAAAGCCGCTTTCTACATGTAAAATTCACATACCATACAATTCACCTCTTTTAAGTCAACAATTCAAAACATAAGGACCTAATGCCGGGGGTCTAAGTGGAGAGGAAATGTTTTGAGAATGATGAGGGCAATGAATGTAGAAATGTGCTTTACACAATTGATGTGTGTATGAATTGTGTTAAGAGTTGTATGAGCCCCTAATAAAATGATTAAAAAATAAAATTAAATAAAATATGCAGGGAAGGTGGGAAAGAGAACATAGGAAAAAAAAGTAAACGATTCAATTGTTTGTGATTATAGAGTTGTGAGACCATCGCCACAACACAGTTTCCATGTGTGTCCATCATCCCCCCATACACACACACACACACACACACACACACACACACACATCTCTCACACCTCATTCCCAGCCCAATCTCTAGGCAATTATTAATTTACTTTCTGTCTCCATAGATTTGCCTTTTCTGGACAACACATAGATGGAGTTATAATATATGTAGTCTTTTTGTCTGACTTCTTTCCCTGTGCAAATGTTTTTGGGGTTATCCATGTGGTCCCACCAGGAGTTTGTTCCTTTATATTGCTGGCAACTAGTCCGCTGAATGGCTAGACCACATTTTGTTTGTCCAGTTCCCAGTTGATGAGCATTTGATCATAAATAACGCTGCTGGGAATATTTGTGCACAAGTCTTCGTGTCCAACAACTGCTATATGGACAACGTGGAATTCTTCTTCCTAAGCACAGAGAGACAAACACTTTCTTGGAAAATTATGTAGGCCTCAGTGCACCTAGTATGAGAATACAGTGTAGAGCATTAAAACTTATCTGCTCTCCCTACGAAGGCAAAGCTGAAGGCTCCTGCCGGCCCAATGGTTAAATGCTAAAGTGCTAACTTAAAGGTTGATGGTTCAAAGACACCCATGGGAGAAAGCCCTGGTGATTTGCTCTCATCAAAATGACAGCCTAGAAAACCCCATGGAGCAGTTCCACTCTGTCACCAGGAGTCTCCATGAACCGGAATCAAAACAATGGTACTTAACAGCAACAGAGAGGGTCTCAGGTCTGATACAGGGGGTTCCCATATTTCCCTTAACAAGGAGGAACAAGTCCCAAGAAGGACACTTCATCCTTCCCTGAACTGATAGATATGGTGGTCTGGTGTGGGGGGATGTCTTCTTTCACTAGAGTGGCTATGTTGGGAAAATATAGAGTTGGTGCCCACAGGGCCTGTCAACAGAATTAATTTATCAATTTATCAATTAATTGCTAAATCAATAAATTTTACATCAATATTATTTCACCCAAATACCTCAAGAGGCCTGGAAGCTCAGGACCATAGTGTCAGGGGACACCAAGGTCGACTGGCATCACATCATTCACAAAGACAATGTCAGACATCCTACTTCGGTGAGTAGCAAGCGGGGGCCTTAAACGCTTCTGAGAGGCCATCTCAGACACAGCTGATGGTCTCTCCCCACCCGGAGTTAAAAAAACAAAGAAAACAAAAAATTCAAGGAAACAATTAATCCAAAAAACAAATGGGCCATGAGAACTCCGATGCCCATGACTCTGACCCAGAAGAACTGAACGGTGCCTGGCTTCCATGGCCAACTGCTCTAATGGGCATCACAGTAGCAAGTCCTGGGCAGAGCGGGAGTAAAACTATGGACAAGAATTCAACATGATGATGCAAAAGACAAGGCTCACTGGTTGAACAGAGACTGGTGGAACCCTGCGACTTTGACCCTTAGACAGTCTTCAGGCCTGAAACGGAACTCACTGGGGTGACCCAACATTCCACCCCAGAGTAGACAGGGCTGTAAAACAGACGAGAGCACCAGGGAGGTAGGTGTGCTTCTTAGAACCATCAACTCGACCAGACCAAAAGGGCAGCACATGCCCAAGGAGAAGGCTCAGAAGGTAGGAAGGGATGGGAAAGAAGGAGGGACGAGAAGCGAGGAGAGAGGAAGTGGGAAGAGGGTGGCCGCGTTGTGGGGATTACAATCCAGACCACAAAACCAGGTGTGTATGAACTGCGGAATGGCAAGCCAGTTTCCTCCGGAAACTTTCACCCAGATCACAGTGTAAACGTTCAAAAAGAATCGGAACAATACGCATCGAGGTGGTGTCATGAATGGATGATGCGGAAGGCTGTGAATGGAAAGGTTAGCAGTTTGAAAGCACCAGCCGCTCCTTGGGAGAAAGAGGAGGCTAGGAGGCTTTCTATTCCCATGAGGATTTACAGTGTCCGAAGTGCCCAGAGACAGTGCTCCTCTGCTGGGAGTCAGGGTGGGCTGGACGTCCGTGAGTGTGCGTTTGAGTGGACGGACTCTATGGCAGGGAGTTGACCGCATGGTAGCCACTGTCGTGGGCACTGGGATTCAGCTGAAGGGTCAGGGGTGGTGGTGGCAGTGGTGGACAGAAGGGCATGGGGCGGGGGGGACTAGTTCTCATAGAATTTAGTTCTGATGGGGAAGACCGTTTATAAAGCCATCTATAAATAATTTCGGCTTTGTGGGCTCAATGCTTCCATTGACACAATTCCACTTCTCTCTCAAATCAAGAAAGCAGCCACAGATTGTGATTACTATAGAAACGAATGGGCATGGCTGTGTTCCAATAAAACTTTATTTATGAAAACAAGCAGGAGGCCAGATTTGAGCATAGTTTACTGACTCCTGATCTCTAAACAGCCAGCATATTGGACAGGGTGCCTTGGAGCGCAGAGAATCAATCGATCAGGGCTGAAGACGCAGTTTGGATGATCACCTTGGTCAATTCAAGTTTCAATGAACAGTTGACAAAGAGGGCTGACAGCTCTGTTTGAGTTCCTGAATCCTGCCCCTGGATTAATGGTGTCATTTTTTTGTTGGGCAGCCATAACCCAGCTCCTATGAGAGAGAAGAGAAGTGTCTTTGTTGTTGTGTGTAACTATAACAGAGATCCCACAAGGGGGTGGTTTCAATGAACAAAAACCGATGGTTTCAAAGTTTAGGAGGCCAGAGGTCCAAAGTCAAGGCAGCAGGTCTAGGAGAAGGGGTCCTCTCCCGGTTGGCTCTGGGGAAAGCCCCTGTCCTTTCCAGCTTCTGCTCTGGAGGCTCCGTGTCCTCCACAAGCTGAGTTTCTTCCCTCCCATTTGTGCTTTGTTCTCTGCCTGAGATGCTCTTTTCTTTTTAATCATTTTATTAGGGGCTCATACAACTCTTATCACAATCCATACACACATCAACTGTGCAAAGCGCATCTGTACATTCACTGCCCTCATCATTCTCAAAACATTTTCTCTCCACTTAAACCCCCGGCATTAGGTCCTCATTTTTCCCCTCCTTCCCCGCTACCCCCTCCCGCATGAGCCCTTGATAATTTCTAAATTGTTATTTTGTCATATCTTGCCCTGTCCGACGTCTCCCTTCACCCACTTTTCTGTTGTCTGTCCCCCAGGGAGGTCACATAAAGTTCCTTGTAATCGGTTCCCTCTTTCCTACCCACTCTCCCTCTACCCTCCCAGTATCGCCACTCACACCACTGGTCCTGTAGGGCTCATCGGCCCTGGATTCCCTGTATTTTTAGTTCCCATCTGTACCAGTGTACATTCTCTGGTCTAGCCAGACTTGCAAGGTCGAATTCGAGTCATGGTAGTGGGAGTGGGGAGGAAACATTTAGGAACTAGAGGAAAGTTGTATTTTTCATCATTGTTACATCGCACCCTGACTGGCTCATCTCCTCCCCGGAGATGCTCTTTTTAGATCTTTAAAGTGATCAGCTTAAGATACAGCCTATCCGCAGGACAGTGCTCGTTAACATCACAAAGGCAACACAGCCTACACCAGTGGGTAACTGCATTCTGTGCTATTCACGCGGCTCTAAAAGGAAGCCGTTGGTCAAGACAGAGGACGGGACAGGAAACACTGTGTCCTGCATGTTGGGGAGGTCCCTGATCACCAGCCGCCTCCGCACCATCCTGGGGGATGCTGGAGTGGATGGACCATCGAAAGGATGTGAAATAAGTCACATGACCAAATGGGTACCACATTCTGAAACACTGTGTCAGAATCTTCCCACTCCATTTCACTTGTAGTTCTCAACCACCCTCCTGGTGTCGTGGTTGGGCTGCGATCCGCATGGTCGGCAGTTCAAAACCACTGCAGCTCCTTTAGAGAAAGACCGGGCTTTCAAACCTTCTAAACCATTCCAGTCTTGGAAACCCGCAGGGGGTTGTCTATGAGACAGCACTGACTTGATGGCAGTGAGTTAGAGTGAGTCCCTCAACCCCACCCCCACCCCCCCATGCCTGCTTATTAACGAGGTAACAGGCTCAAAGGACTGGTCAGTAACAGAGCCTGGAGGGGAGCCCAGGTGCCCAGGACTCCACCCACTCCACTGAGTCCCATATCTGCCTTGAGCCAGGGTCTGCCTGCCTGCTGGGAATGTGTGTGGGAGGGACAGGCAGCCATCCTAGAGCCTCACGACTCACTCTGTGGACCAGCAGCATCCACACCAGATGGCGCTTATGAGAAAGGCAGAGTGTCGGTCCAGCCCAGAACCACAAATCAGAAACTTCAAACAAGGCCCCCAGGTGAGTGGTAGCATTAGCATCCCAGGAGGGTGTGCTCAGTGGCAGCTTGCTGGGCCCCTTTCTAGGGTCTTTGGTTCAGTAGTTCTGGGGAGGAGCCTGGGAGCCTTTCAGGAAGGAGCATTTCTCAGTCAGACGGTTCTCCTTGAGACCACTTTGGTGCATACCTGCTGACGCCTACCCTGGGGCTCTCTTCTATGTTTCAGGGTTTCACAACAGTTTATTCCAGGTATTTCCACCCCAGATACATGCCAGTTCTACCACCTGCAGAGAATTTGCCTTTGCACTCCAGATGCCCGGACTCAGAAGCACCTTTTTCACAAGATCCCCAGGTGAGTGTCTGTGTTGGCATAAGCATCACCTGGGGACCTTGTGAAGCTGTAGATTCGGAGTCTATGTCTATGGGGTGGAGATGCACATTCTCATCGGGGAGTGAGGCAGGGATTGAGCACTTCCAAGCTCTGCTATTTCTGCCCTTAAACCCCATCGCGGTTGCTCCTGGCTGTGCTAGAGAACAAAAACAGGTGATCACCAGCTTCCTGCTAATAACCTTTCACACATTTGCAGGCTGTTATTAAATTGCCCTCAGATTGTCCTTCTTTGAAGACTAAACAAGTAGCTACCCTTTTGGGTGTCATGGAGTGGAGAGGGTTTGGCTGAGGGTAGCTATCAGCCTCAGCACATGCGGTGGAAATGCTTGAATCAGTGTGGAGGCAGGAGGTGGAATGGATTGGTGGTTTCTTGGGGCTTCAAAGACTAGATCCGCAGACCTTCACCTTCACCTTCACCTTCACCTCAGCCTCAGTTGTTTTGCCCACAGGCAGCAAGTAAGACTAGGAGGCGCCTGGTGGGATGTGGGGACCAGATGGAGGTAACGCCTCACAGGTGAGTCCAATATCCTTTCTGGGCTTATGGATGCTATCAGTGCAGCCTCCTGCCTCTGGGGATTCCCCACCCTGAATAGCTCTAGCCAGGACTGTCACTTGTGCTGTGCAAAAGGACGGCGGGGGCGGGGGAGGGGGGATGATGGTTATCTTCCTCCGTAGGAAGTGGGTGAACCTCCCAAAGAGAAAGTCCTAGCAGGACCGAAACTTGAGCCACCTGCATCCTAACATCCTTTGAGAAGCTTGTGAGGGCATCCAGACGCCCCACCCTACTGACTTAGAACTTCTGGGTAAGGACTCTGGGAACCCAGTGAGCAAAGACCTTGACCCCCATGGTTGCTGTGCATAACAAGTTTGAAAACAACTGTCCCGGTGTCTGATGTGGGTCTCTGCTCTCAAAGTCTAGTTCAAGAACAAAGACTGTCCAAGGTGAGTAAAGCCCTTAAGACAGCTTCTAGCAATAATAGCTACTTGCCTCCTGGTGTGCTTACATGTTGAAAATAAAGCTGGTAATGGCTAGCCTTTACTGAGTGCTGAGTGTCTCCTGGACGACAGGCACTGGGGATGGAAAGAAGTCTATATCACCTTAGAGAGACGGTATTTGCTTGCTCACAGTGAACCCAAAGGTTGGTGGTTCAAACCCACACAGCAGATCTTTAGAAGCATCTTGATGATGGGCCCATAGACATGGGCCTTGAAAACTCTGAGGGCCAGCTCTGCCGTTGCATGGGGTCACGAGAGCCAGAGCCAACCCAGTGCCCCCCAAACATACCATAAAACCTGCCATGTATGCAGAAACCTCAAGAGAAAAAGAGTGTGTGGACATTTCCCATGAATAGGAAAGTGCCAAGACTGTACCCTGTCAAAGGTGGAGAGCTTGTGACACTGGGGACACAGGAAGTGTCGAGTATTGGGGCTCACACTTTGCGTGGCATTAACTTGCTGACACAATCCATCTCCATGAAGTAGTGACTACTGTCCCATTTTACTGATGAGGATGGTGAGGCTCACAGAGAGGCATGGATACGATCACACAGTGCAGGCTGGCGACCAGTTTTGTCAAATTGCCTCTAGTTAGCAAATAGGGTGAGAGGCACCAAAGTCACAGATCATGCTTTGGGGAAAGGAAACAGGGACCCACTAGCTGTGAACAATGTGCCAGTGTTTCATAGGCATTTCAATGTTCCTTGTGGTAAAACATATATAGTTGGCCCCCATCATCTGCAGTTCCACATGCAAGGATTCAACCAACTGTGAATGGAATACATTTGGGGTAGAATAAAAAAGAAGGAATTCAGCGACCAAAGCAGTCCCTCCAGGGCTGAGGCAGGTGAGATCAGGTGAGGCACTATTTGCATAACATTTACATCTAAGTAACCTA
Source organism: Echinops telfairi (assembly GCF_000313985.2). Lineage (NCBI taxonomy): Eukaryota > Metazoa > Chordata > Mammalia > Afrosoricida > Tenrecidae > Echinops > Echinops telfairi. Next base: position 25,729,652 of record NW_022103901.1, read on the forward strand.
GAGATGATGGAGAGTATTCAGGAGCATGTGCACAGGGCATAGAAATATCAGCTGTGGAGTTGGGTATCTGCAGGAGGCCCTGGGATCAACCCCCCTCTGATATGGAGGGATAATTGCAACTTGAAATCCATTTTAACTATTTTGAAGAGTCCCATTGAGTGGCATTACCTTCCCCATGTTGGGCAGGCATCACCACGATCTATTTCCAAAACGTTCCCATTGCCCCGAGGTGCAATGTGATGTCGCCTTAGTTATACTACACCTTCTCCCACCCCCATCCCTCAACTGCCCCAGCTCCTGGAAACATTTTCTCGACACTCTGCCTAGTCTAGATCATGCAAGTGGGGTTAGACAGTGCTTGTTCTGTGTCTGACTGGCTTCACTCAGCCTCAGGCTGTCCAGGCCCTTCCAGGGTGTAGCACATATCCCAACTTCACTTTCTCTGCTTTTCCCAATAGCTGTTGTGTCCGTTCCTATGCACGGCAGCCCTCTGGGTGAAACTGTGATCATAGAGGCCTCATGCCAGGACCTTTCCAGAGCAGATTGTCAGGTCTTTCTTCCGACACACCTCTGGGTAGGTTCACATGTGCCCATCTTTTGGTTAGTAGCTTAACCACTGGCACTCCCCACATCTCCTGATGGCTGAGTGATACACCATTGTCTAGACATACCATGGTCTGTTGATCCATTCATCTGTTGATGGGCACTTGGGCGATTTCCACCCAAGTGAGCCATATGCCAAAGAGTGGGATTGCAGAGCCAGAGGGTAATTCCCATACTTTTTTTTTTTTTTATTTGCTTGACCTCACACAGTTCCAGGAAGGAAGGCAGATACCCATTGTGCTGGTGAGGAAAACCGGGGCTCTCAAGGTTAAGTGGCTTGCCCAGGCCACACACACACACACACACACACACACACACACACGCACACACAGTATAGGTGAGGCTGGTCTAGGAGCCCTATCTCTTGCTATGAACACACACACACACAGTATAGGTGAGGCTGGTCTAGGAGCCCTATCTCTTGCTATGAACCCACACACATAGTATAGGTGAGGCTGGTCTAGGAGCCCTATCTCTTGCTATGAAACCAACTGCCCCGGATGAGGATGGACGTGATGGGGGCCTGACTCTGACGCAGTGACTTGGTTATGTCAGGTCTGGGCTCACACTTAACAGGTAGCAGCCCTCCTTGTTCCCAGACTCGCTATTTAATTAGATCTGCGCCATCCGATCCCCTGACATTCAGCAACACTGCCCAGAGTACAGATACAGCTAATGCGGGAGCTGAATGGCATGTTCGGGAAGCTGTATAATTACAACGGATGGGGAAGACAAGTGCTGCCAGCCTGCATGGCGGAAACAGAAAGTCCTCTGAGCAGAATGTATGCTCCCATATGGATGCCAGTCACTGCTTTGAATGATAATGGGCATCCTGAGACTGTGGGTGACATGGGTGGCACTGCCTGGGTAAAGACTCCTGGGGAGAAGACCAGTCCCTCCGGCAAGTGCTAGCCACCCGGGGCTGGCTCTTCAATAGGTGAGCTCTAAATGAGGGATGAGCAGCAGGTGACCCCGTGTTTGGAGGGTCACCCCGTGTTAGGAGGGCCTGAACTTTGGCCACCTCTGCCTGAAAGGCCACAGACACCTCGTGGTGGGCATGTTGGGGCGGCCTCCTGGGCCGTGCCCTGGGTCATGCGCGCCTTTGCCCACTCGAAGTTCCGCGCCAGTGAGCGATGGAGCGAGCGTCCCTGGGCATGTCCGCTGAGCCACCTGCCTGCATGGTGGGGTGCCCTGCTGGTAGGCCTCTTCAGACCCGGACCCCGAAACTGCTCCTTCCACCCTAAGGCCACAGAGCGTGGGCTGGGCCGGCTTTCTGCTGAGTGGGCCGCTCACTCATGGATGTGGTTTTTGTTATGGAGGGAGCGCATGGTCCCCAGGCTTCCCAAACATCTGGTCCGGCAAGCAGAGCACCGAATCTTCTGGATGTGGTGGTTGGTCCATAGACAGGCATGCCCCCCCCCCATTTTCTCAACCCCCCCACCCCAATCAGGAGCCATTCATTTTTCCACAGGGGTTAAAGTGCTCAGCTGCTAGCCACAGGCAGTTTGAACTCACTAGCTGCTCCGAGGGAGACCGATATGGCAATCTGATTCTGCCAAGACCACAGCAGTTCCAGGCTCGTCCAGAGGGTCTCTGTGAGTCAAGATCAACTTGATGGCACATGACAACAGTGGCCTTAGCAGCTGGGAATCCTGGAAACCAGTCTTGGAGTGACCGCTGGCACTCCCCTACAGAGTGACTGATCGCATTCTTGCATCCCACGTGGGGCAGCGCAGCTCTGACAGGGCTAGCCAGTTTCCTCCACGGCTTACTGATGCACGGTGAGCTCCCGTGAGCTCCCATCTAAGGAGATGGGTCAGAATAAGTGCCCACCTCTTGGATATCAGAGGATGGAAAGGCAGAGTTTACATAAAAGTTTGCATTAAAACAGGGCCTGGTACACAGTCCTCAAAAATATTCACTATCATATTTTCATGGGAATACAGAGCCAACCCCCTCGCCTCCCTCAAGTGTCCCCAAGGTGCACACACCCAAGCAGTCACCTTTATTCTATGACCCTCCTTCCCCCCAAGCACCTCTTTCTTTCCATTCATGCTGAGAGCCACCGCTGGCTCACCACCCTCCAGTGGTTAGGAGGTCAAGCCAGATTCAAATGCAAGGGCATCCACCACCCTGCCGGGAGCTGGCAGGTTCTAGTGAAGTGTTTTTAACTGGCTGCACCTCTGTTGCCTCACTGTGAATTGGGGGTCAGGACGGCAATCTGCTGCAGAAAATTCAGAGGCGCCAGTAACACACATTCCGGGTGACTGAAGGGATCAGGCACTGGGCTGGCGCACAGCAGTGAGCAAGGCAGGGGACATGTGTGGCTTACACCTATCCCCCTCCTAAGCGTTTAACATTTGTCACATGCTAAAAAGTGTCTAGATACACACTCGATTTTGACACCCAACGCCTCATTTTTTGCATACTATTCCCACTCATCTTCTCATTTATTCCAACACAAAAGCCCTGGTAGGGCAGAAACTATATTCTGTTTTCACCATGACAAGGCACAGGCGCTGGGTGGTGACAAGGTTAAGCTGGCCACGGTGGTCTGCATTTTTTTTTATTAGGGGCTCATACGACTCTTATCACAATCCATACATACATCAATTGTGTAAAGCACATTTGTGCATTCATTGACCTCGTCATTCTCAAAACATTTGCTCTCCACCTAAGCCCCCAGCATCAGGTCCTCATTTTTCCCCTCCCTCCCTGCTACCCCCTCCCTCATGAGCCTTTGATAATTTATAAATTGTTGTTTGTCATATCTTGCCCTGTCCAGCGTCTCCCTTCACCCACTTTCTGTTGTCCGTCCCCCTGGGAGGAGGTCACATATAGATCCTTGTAATCGGTTCCCAGTTCCAACCCACCCTCCTTCTACCCTCCCAGTATCACCACTCTCACCACTGGTCCTGAAGGGATCATCCGCCCTGGATTCCCTGTGTTTCCAGTTCCTACCTGTACCAGTGTACATCCTCTGGTCTAGCCAGACTTGCAAGGTAGAATTCGGATCATGATAGTGTGGGGGGGGTGGGGGGCAGAAAACCAGAGGAGGTCGGTGTTCCACTTGGAATCCCTCAGCAGAAATCCGGCCCAGCCCACGCTCTGTGGCCTTAGGGTGGAAGGAGCAGTTTCGGGGTCCGGGTCCGAAGAGGCCTACCAGCAGGGCACCCCACCATGCAGGCAGGTGGCTCAGCGGACACGCCCAGGGACGCTCACTCGCTCTCGCTGGCGCGGAACTTCGAGCGGGCAAAGGCGCGCACGGCCCAGGGCACGACGCTGGGTGGCGCTGCCTGGCCGCCCCGCGCTCGACCTGTTGCGCCTAGGGCGCAACTCCGGCAGGTTGAGGGTAAAGGGACGCTCCACTCTCTGCACCCCCGCGGCCCGGCTGCAGCATCTTGGGGGAGGGGGGGAACCCTACGCCTCATCTAACTTGGGGTTCCCATTCGTTTGGCCTCCGCCTTTCTCACCCTAACAGTTCTAGGCGCGTCGGGTGCACGGCGAGAATAAAGTTTTGCCTACCAGGGTTCGGGGAAGGGTGCCGTAGAGGGGTCCCTCCGCCCAGCTCCAGACCTGCTCGCGGGCTGGGCTGTACCCCTGGGCTCCCCGGGGCTCTGCTCTCGGGAGGCGCCAGCCTCCGGGCCGCAGGATGGGCTGACCCGCGCACCGCCCACTCCCACCCCTTCCTCCCCCGCCGCCGCCACGCTCGGGCCCCAGCGTCTCCACCCCGCCTGCGCCCGGGTCGCCGCAGTCCCCGAGGCCGCCCCGCGCTCCCGCACGGGCGCCCGGCCTGTTTCCAGCCCCGGGAGCGCCTCGCGGGGGGAAGGAGGGACCGCGAGGGAGGCCAAGCTCCCCTAACCTGGGAGGCAGCCCCGAGTCCCGGAGCTGAACGCAGGGAGCCGCAAGGACGGGGCGGCCGGCCGAGGGGCGGGCGCCGCTCATCAGCCACGCCGGTCACGTCTGGTGCCACCCGGCAGCCTGTGCCTTCCTTTCCCCGTTTGCCTTCTCCCTGCTCTCCGGCTGGCGAGGGCAAAGTGGCCGTGGCGGCGCCATGCCCGGGCTGGAGTGAAGTGTGCGCGGGCGAAAATGGCGTACATCCAGGTAGGGGGCCGAGGTTGCGGGGCGAGGTCCGGGGTCTGGGTGGGTGGGGTCGGTGCCCCCTCAGGTGGTGAGCGCACCGAGGGCACAGGGCTAAGCTCCCACAAACTTGCAACAAGAACAACGGTGCCGGGGGCTGACAACCTGTGCTCTGGCTGGGGTGCGCCCCAGGAGGCGAGGCTGGGGACCCCTGGACCCCAGGACGGAGGACCCCA
>NW_022103901.1:25735001-25746895 GCF_000313985.2 Echinops telfairi
GGGGGGGGGTGGCGGCCGCAGCCGGTTACTTTAGCCCACTCTGTTGGGGTCTGGGAGTAGGGTGCCCCCATCACCTTGGGGAACCCCTCAAGGATCCTGGGGCAGAATAATTAGCCAATACCTGCTTTGGAGGGGTGTGTGCTGTGTGCTGCTTGCCAGGGAGGCCTCTCTCCCGTCATCCCGGGGAGCAATGGCCACAGGTCAAAGCCAAGGTCAGGCAGTCAGCTGGTGCAGCTGCTGCCTTCTGGGAGCCTCCGGGCGAAAAACAGGGCACATCTGGGCCCACTTCTGCCTGCAGCCAAAGTGGGGGCCTGTTGGCCCCCCATTCCCTTCTGGCTCACACACCGTCTTCTGGTCTGTAGACTTTTCTGCCTGCCAGGGGCTGGGTTCAGTCAACTGGTGCCACGCCTCCCATGCCTGGCACCTTGGGTCCGTTTTGCTGGATGGTCTTCCCACACGCAGCCGTCAGTCTCTTCTCAGCCCAGACTCTGCAGAGCCTTGTTTTCAAATCCAGTGAAAGCCACCTTTCCTGTACACCTACTGTGTGCCTGATGCTGTTGGGGGCACTTCAAAAGTCATTGCCCACTCGGGTGAAAACGGCACAGTCCCTGCCCACCCGATGTACAGTGGAAGGAGAAATGAACAGAGCAGGCTTTCTCGAGGGCTCTGCTGAGTGCTGTCAGGGACTTGCCCAAGGCCACATGGTTGAGGTGGTAGAGGTGCAATCCACAAGTAGGGTGGCGGGTTGGGGTGGTGGGGGCTCGCTGGGGACTAGTGGAGGCTCTGTTAAAGGGCCCTGGTGGTGTAGTGGCACATGCTCAGCTGCTAACCAAACCCCGTAGGAGCGCTTGCCCATCATGCTCACCCCTGGGTAAGATTACGGCCTGGCAAACCCTAGGACAGGCCGCTGTACTCTGTCGTGTAGGACCCGTTTGGGCAGGAGTCGACACCATGGTGCCCAGCAACAACATGATAAGCATCTAATATGAATCTGGCTTTCTTTCCAGAACAAGCTATCAGATGTGGGCATGGGGGTGGGGGAGGGGACGAGAGTTAGATGGTATATATTTTTGTCTTTGCCGACCTGGCCATCCCAGTGGCAGCACTGAACTCTATTGCTGTAGCACCCAATCGGTCTGGGCAGTTCATGAGTGAGCAGGTGTGGCTGTTCAACAGAATGTGACCTGCAGACACTTATTTTAAGAGCTATTCTCCGAGGGGTGAATTTTGGTCATAAAAGAGAAAAATCAACCTTAGTTCATGCATGGCACAAAATCAAGCCGCGGCCAAATGTGGCCTACAAGCCACAGTTTGTCAACCCCTGTGCTCCGTAGAAGATCGGGTTGTGCCACCTGATTCTGTCTGGCTGCAGTGGTTTCTCCATTGTGTGTATGAACCTAGCCCACTGTGAGGGAAGACCCAGCCTGGGACTCACTGGGTGTCTTTGTTTGCTTTCTCACCCCTCCTAGGTTTCCTCTCTGCCCCCTAAGCACCCACCTTGAGCCTGGGCCTGGAGGAAGCTGGGTGGCTTCCTCAGGGTGCCTGGAGGTGGTGGTGCCTCTGTCCCCAGTGGTTTGATAAATGCTTCTCAGGTCACCACACACCTGGGAACAGAAGCAAACCTGTTAGTGGTTGCTCCCTCTTGACCCGTGAAACGCGTGCGTCTGAGAGTAGAGCTGCTTCCATAGCGCCCCTGGGGCAGGGAGTGGGGGTTTCTAACCCCCCAGTTCAAACTGCCAACCTCTCCCTGAGCAACCCATCACACACCACTGAGGATGGGGATGACCTGCTGTATAAAAGCATCTCTTTCTCCTTGCGTTTTATCTTAAACATGTTGGAACCCTCTCCCTTTCAAGCCCCAGAAGGACAGAGCTTTGTGCTCCTTTACTCACTGCTGTGCCTGCCAGAGTGGCACCTGGCACCTCACGGGTTCCAGGTGGGCCTGACAGCCACCTGGTTGGCAGACGATGCAGGAAATGATGCAGAGGGTTCCCAGCTGGATGGCACACAAGCGTGTCCGTAGTGTCCTGTTCAGCTAACAGCTTCTCTTTGTGGAAGGGAATAGCCTTGTCACTAAGGACAAGGGGTCAGCTGAGGCTCACAGAGGCCTCTTGACGGTCCCTTGCCACATGATGGGTTGGGGGTGGGGCCAGGCCACTGCTTCTGCAATCATTACTTCTCCAGGGACTCTGCAGCCCCATCACCTGTGAGTTTGAGTGTTGGGTTTTGAGAGAGTTTGTGATTCAGGTCTGGGGCTTTCTCCTCCCACTTGCAATGATTTTACCACTCTGAGGTCTTAAAGAGGCCTGATGACGGAGAGGTTATGCAATGGGCTGCTAACTGAAGGTCAGCAATTCAAAACCACCAGAGGAGAAAAACAGGGATTTAAAAAAAAAACCCAAACAACCCTGTAAAGAGTTACAGTCTCAGAACCGCCCCAGGGGCAGTTCCCCCCTGTCCTGTAGGACATCAACTTAATGGCACTGAGTTTGGTCTTTTGGTTTTAGTGGCATTGGAGGTTATGCACTGGGCTGCTAATCGCAAGATCAGCAGTTCGAACCCACCAGCTGCTTTGTGGGTGAAAGATGAGGCTTTCTGCTCCTATGAATGCTTACAGTCTCGGAAACCCAATGGGGGCAGTTCTACTCTGAGTTGGAATCCACTGACGGGCTTTTTTAAAGCTCTTTGAATTTTACACAAGCCACATACCACCTGAACTTAAGCTTGTTTTTTTTAAAAAACATACTTTTACTTTAAAAACCATATCAAAGTAAAATTCGACGTCACTACCCTGATAGACAATCTGGGTCACTACACAGAAGGCAGCCGGAAAACTAACCTGGAGAACGAACAAGACAGTTGTTGGATCTGACTTCTGGTGACCCTGTGTGTGTCCCAGAACCGTGCGCCATGGGGGTGACAATGGGTGTGCTACAACCAGATGACCAAGTCGGGTGCGTGTGAACCACTCACTGTTTGGCTAGTGGCAGAGGTCATTAACCTTTTAAGAACACCACATTATGAAATACAGTTCTTTTCAAGGCTGGGAGCTGGTGTCTGCTCTTCCTGCTTAAAAGGGGGAGGTGGGATTAACCTAGATTGGAAAAATGTTAAAATACCAAATCGAAAAAGGGAGTCGCTTTCTCCCTCATGAATCAAAGTTATTAACGGTTCTGTGTGTGGGTCCCACCTGGCTTCATCTCGTGGTACATTCTGGAGCATGGTGGAGGTGGGGTGCCTGGTGCCTCCCAACCACCTGAAGGAGGAGGAGAGGGAACCCGTGCCCTGGGACCTATGAAGAGAGCCTAGGTGGGGAGTGGGGTGAAGAAGGGAGGGGCCCCCCTCTGTCCCCAGGAGGACAGAATGCTGGCTTCCTTTTCGGTCTCCTAGATTTGTGGGTGGTCATATGCAGCTCCCCACCATCACCATTGGAGCAGAATTGGGAGGTAGGACCTCTGGGAGGGCGGGGAGCCGAGTGCCTTCCACTCCGTGGCTGCCTGCCTGCCTGCCTGCCTGCCAGCTAATCGTGTCCTTTTGGGGTGGCTTCCCGGCTATTTCTGGAGAGGAAGGTTTGCTATTCTCCTGAAGTGTGGCAGCATTGGACAGCATGACTGCCTGCCCGCTCAGATTCAGAACAGCATACAGAGCAAATCATATCAAAATGGCCAAAGTTACCCATTTATTCCGGGTTGGTTGGCCAGCAGGCGCCCAGCAGCCCTGAAATAGCAGTACCTTGTTAACCAGCCAGCTCCCTGCCCAGGATGGTAAGTGGAGAGGTTCTGGGCTGTGGGTTTTTTGCCTTTTTTTGGTTTGTTTCCCCCCTCTCTTCCTTTCTTGTTCTTTTTCGAGTTGCTGGAATATTGCTAAACTGGTCTCGTCTCTCTCTTTTTGTAACCCCCTCGACCCCCACACGTTCCTCGGCTTCATCGTGGATCTCCAAAAGGGCAGTTGGAACCATTAAACGAGGTGGGTGAATCGGCCGTTTCCTTTGGGCTGGCTGCTAATGGACACGTGCCCGCCTTCCATCTGGGAGTCTGGGCTGGGGCTGGGGTTACTGCGGGGGGATTCTCCCGAGAGCTGAGCCCGGGGGGACAAGGCATTAGTTGGCAAGATGAGTACTCCTCCCCACCTCTACAGAATCCGTTTACCTGCTGGCTTTTGAATCACTGTTCGTTATTCTTTAAAAAAAAAAAAATCAAAACAAAACATTTCCCTCCTTTGCTTTCAAGAAGCCAGAATCATATTCGTTTTGTTTCAAGAACATCTTGTCTAAACCTCATGGTGTTGAATAAACCACCCACATGTCAAGAAAGCCGGGGCACGTAAACTACAGAAGAAAATACCTGCAAATGTTTTGCTGGCTACGAACTGGCTCCAGTCAGTTGGTGTTTGCCATCTCTGTGCCTGCAGTTGGTAAATAGAGCCGGAAAGCGATTTGTTCTAAGTGCCTCCCCGGCCTCTGGGAGACAGGGCAGGGCGTCTGAATGTCATTGTTTCTCACCAGGGATGGCTGGCTTGTAATTTCGGCTTTGTTTTTCCTCTTCCTCCTTCCTCCCCACCTTCCCGCCTCTCCCCGCCTCCATTGCCCACTCCCCCAATGGCCTCAGGGTTTTCTTTCTAGACTCTCCGACCTGCTGCTGTGTCGATGGACTTGCCGCCACTGCTATCAGAAGTGCTGCGAGTCCAGCTGCTGCCAGTCCAGTGAGGATGAGGTTGAGATCCTGGGGCCGTTCCCTGCCCAGACTCCACCCTGGCTGTGAGTAAGGCTGAGCTGAGCAGCCTGCAGCTCCCCCTGAGACTTCTTTTCTTTGGAGAGAGCGTCAAGGCCTTCCGAAGGGAGGGTTTGTGCAGGTGACCCTGGGAAGGGGCGAGGCTCGATGGAAACCATGCCTGTTGATGCGGGAGGTGTGGGGGTGTTCTGGGGGTGTTTGGGGAGCTTGGGGAGCCCAGCTGGCAGCTGAGCTATAGTCCAGCTACTTTCACACGATGTCCAACACTTGGGGACTTTTGTCACGTTTTTGAGCGAGCAGGAGACCCCGGCCAGAGTATCACTAAGTCTTCAAGGCATGGCCTTGAAGATTCTAACCATTTCCACTCCGGCTGGTCGGAATAAGCTGTCAGCACCAGGCCCTGTGCCTGGAACGCCGTAGAGCAGTGGTTCTCAACCTTCCTAATGCCACGGCCCTTTAAGACAGCTCCTCATGTTGTGGTGACCCCCCCCCCCCAACCGTAAAATTATTTTTGTTGCTACTTTACCACTGTCATTTTGCTATTGTTATGAATCGGGTGAGTCCTATGAAAGGGTCGTCGACACCCCCCCCCAAGGGGTCGTGACCCACAGGTTGAGAACCTGTGCTGTAGAGGTTGGCTGCACTGAACAAGCAAGTGCCTCTTGCTGGTGTGAACTCACGCGTCAGAGACAGGGGAGCCAAGCGGCACCTCCAGGCTGCAGCCCGCAGCCCGTCCTCCAACGCTGTGTGCGCGTTCTGGGGCCCTTCATGTTATTTCCCAGCCCTTCTCCTCCCGCGCCTGCACGCAACATCTCCATCTGCCAGTCGCTCAGATATTTTGGGAACACAGTTTTGAAGCTTCTCCAGCACACGCCTGGCCCTCCGCTCTGTGGCCTGGGCTGCAGGGATGTGGTCAGAGAGCCTAGGGGCCCAGATTGGGGAAGGGCTAGCAAATGATGCAGGGTCCCTTCGTGGGAGCCCCATTGATGGGGAGGCAGGGAGGGAGAGTGGCAGCTGAAGGGGCTCAGTGCCAAGATTCCAGAAGCCCACGGTGCCCTGTCTTGGCCCAGGTTGGGGTCATGCCTCCGGTCTTTTCCATTACAAAATGGCTCTGTGCCCCTCTCTGCACCAGGCTTCATGAGTTCAAGTCCTACTTAGACTCTGCTCATTCTGAGGTGTGTAACGGGGTTCGCACTGGTTGGGCTACTTCCTAACCCTAAGGTAAACAAGGTACACAGCACCCCGTTGGAAACCACCAGCTTCTCCCCCGGAGAAACATGAGCCTTCGGCTCTTAAAGATTTACAGTCCCAGAAACCCACAGGGACGGTTCTGGTCTGTCCTGTAAGATGACTATCCTTGGAACTCCGTTCAAGAGCAGTGACTTGGTTTGTCTCATTTTGTGCCGTTGTGCTGCTGGGTCTCTCTGTGCCTTGATTTCTCATCTACAAAATGGGGATGACGTGAAGATGACAAACGTTTATCTCCCAGGGCTTGGGCGGGAGTCAATGAATGAGTATTTGGGGAAATACTTGAGTGTGCTCGGCCCCTTGTCAGTGATCATCAATCGATCTCCTATTGGGGGCCTGGGTTGTCTCACCTGTAAAAGGGGAAGAGTCCTAGAACATACGGAGTTGTTACTAAGAGTGAGTGAGGCTTGTTGCTAACTTGTGAGCAGGGGGCGTGGTGTGGAGTGAGGGCTCTGTGGGTAGCTGTGTCCACCATCATTAGCTGTTGATGGAAGTTCATTACGTGAACATAGCCACTATTAGGGGCTGTTCTAGCATCTGGAGGTTGTTGCCTGAAGCCAGCTGGTGTGTGGAGAGTTGAGCTGCCTGTTGAAATCAGCTCATTCGTCTGGGAAGGGTCCCCGTTTTCCAGTGCCTGTGGGCGGAGGAAGGAGGCCTGGCGATGTAGTGGTTTAGGTGCTCAGCTGCCAACCGGCTGCTCCATGGGAGAGAGATGGGGCTGTTTGCTTCCGTGAAGAGGGCAAGCTCAGGAAGCCTCTGGAGCCGTTCACCTCTGTCCTCTGAGCTGCTGTGAGTCGGCTCGGCCTGCTGGTGGTGGGTCTGTTTAGTGTACTGCTTTACCCATGGTACCTGATATAAAAAAGGAGTGTGTGTGGCCAATCCACTCCTGACAATCTGCCTGACAAGTTACCTCTGTGTCTTAGCCCGTCTGTCGAAGTGCCCACTGTGCATCAGGCATGGCAGAATGCACACGGCTAGATTGGACCAGTTAGCATGCTCAGGGTTTGAAACCTAGTGTGGGAGAGAAGGGGAGGTCTAGTCTCCCCTCGGAGTTGGGCAGCATGCCCCCTTCACACCGATGGGGGACAGGCCTGCCTAGACTCTTGTTAACAGAAAATTCTAGGGCCACTAGCTGCCCCTAGCTTCAGGCATGGTTTGAACCAGGGTCTCAGATGATGGCTCCTTCTGTCTCTCTCTGGCATGCTGTCTGCTTCTTCAGTGTTGGCGTCTTTCTTATTTTGAGAAAGAGAAAGAGAGAGAGAGAGAGTTAAAATATAACAAACAAGAGAGAGAGAGAGAGAGAGTGTGTGTGTGTGTGTGTGTGTGTTAAAATATAACAAACAAAAATAATTTGGCATTTCAGCCATTTTTAATTCCATGACATTAATTATATTCACCATGCTGTACAACCATCTGTCTCTCAAATTTTCATTATCCCAAATAGAAACTCAGTGCCCCTCCAGCAGTAACTCCGTTTCCTTCCGCCCTAGACCCTGGTAACCACTAACAAGACACTGCTCTCCAAGAGGCCATATATACTCGTCCTTTTGTGTCTGCCTCATGTCGCTCCGCATGTTTTCAAGGGTTATCCATGTCATAGCAGATAAATATTTTTAAATCATTTTATTATTTTAAAAAATCATTTTTTATTCATTTAAGAAAATCATTTTATTGGGGGTTCGTACAACTCTTATCACAATCCATCCAACGATCCATTGTGTCAAGCACATTTGTACATTTGTTGCCATCCTCATTCTCAAAACATCTTCTTTCTACTTGAGCCTTTGGTATCAGCTCCTCATGTTTTCCCCATCCCTCCCACAGAAATCAGAACTTAACTTCTCTTTCTGGCTGAGTAATAAATAGTTCCTCTGTGTGGGTCTAAGTAATGGTGCCATTTAAAAAAAATTTAAATACTTTTTTGTGTTTTTGGTAAAAGTTTGCACGGCAATGTCAGGGTCTCTTTCAGCCATTTCTCCAGGAAAAGTCCAGGGACCTTTGTAACACCTTCACCATGTGGGACGCCCTCACTAGGCCCATTCTGGGGGGTCCGTTTCCTTGTATCTAGTCTCCCTGCCCCTGACATCCTCGCCTCTGGTGTAAAGTGTGGTTGGCCCTCTGGTTTCTTACAGGAGCAGTATGGGCATCATTGGCTCCGCTCTTACACTTGCTCTCTGAATGTGACTTTCGATTGGCTTCTCTTCATTTTTAACAGCAGGACAAACCGACACAAAGCCCAGCTGCTGAGCCACTCGCTTTGCAATGGAGGAGACGGTGATACTGCGGCTGCCATGGCTGTCTAGTGCTGCTGGAGCCGATCCACCACAAGGAGACGGCTCTAACCAGGAGGGCCCGGTTTGCTCCCAGTGCAGGAGACTGGCAGTCTGAAGTCAGGATGCCTGTTCTCCTTGGAGAGAAGCTCAGGCGGTGTAGCGGGTTACGTGTTGAGCAGCTAACCACACGTTGGCAGTTTGAACCTACCAATTGCTCCGTGGGAGAAAGATAGGGCTCCCATAAGGATGGAACATTTCTGAAAGCCAAAAGAAGAGCAATTCTACTCCGCCCTGAAGGGTTGCTATGAGTAAGAATTGACTCCGTAGCACTGGGACTGTTGGCTTGGGGTTCTCGGGGGAGGCACTCTCGCGCTCTCGCTCTCTCTCTCTCTGGGGGAAGGTCTTTGTCTCCTTCCAACATTTGTACTCCCTGGAGATCTTCGTGTGTCTTGGCATTCGTCCTCCACTCGGTCTAGGAGGTTCTTACCCTAGGGCTCTCGTCTAGAGCCTGGGCTCCGCTCCTGGATCTTCTTTGTTTGGCAGTAGTGTGGTCTCAGAAAGGAGAGGGACCACACTACTGCCTAACATGAAGAGCTGGGAGTGGAGCACAGGCCTTGAACTGGGCATCCCTGAGCCAAGAACCTCCCTTATCTCATGTTACGTAAAAGGTGACTTGAGCTCTCTCGCTGGGCTCTCGCTGGTCGCTCCCCTCTCTTCCCCCTCTCCTCTCTCCCTTGCTCCCTTTCCCGTCCTCCTTCCCTTCCCCCTCTCTCCACGTGGACCACCAAGCTGGGCTGAGGTGAGCAATGCTACCATGTAATGTGTCTGACTGCATTAATGTAATATCTTTTCTATCGCTCATGCTCTCGATGACTTTAATATAAAAAAATATATATATATCTAAAAAAAGTGACTTGAATAAGGGTGGTGACCCATACTAATCCTGCCTCATCAATACATAGAGGTTAGGGTTTATAGCACACTGTACAATAGAGGATAATTACACCAGGTCACAGAATGGAAGGCAGGCACACAATAGTGGGGATCATGACCTAGGCAAGTTGACATTCAATCTGTGACACTTCCTTGTCCTAGAACTAGGGTCATACCCACTAATACACATGAACTGATTGCACAGACAGGGCCCAACAAACGTTTCTACAAAGGGCCAGATAGTAGATATTTCAGATTTGCAGGGCACATGGTCTGGGCTGCAATAACTCACTCTTTCATTGTATCAAGGGCACTATGCATCGGCATTGACTCCAGAGCAGTGAGTTGTTGGCTTGTTTGGTTTTAGTTATTGTATCAGGAGCTCTGGAGGCATAGTGGGTTACGTGGTCAGCGGCTTACAGAAAGGTCAGCAGTTTGAAACCACCAGCTATTCCAAGGGAGAAAAATGAGGCTTTCTACCTATAATGAGGTGTTGTTGCTGTTAGGTGCCATCATGTTGGCTCCGACCCACAGTGACCTAAGAACAAAACTCAGCACGGTTCTGTGTTGTCCTCACAATTTGTCCTAGGTCTGAGCCCATTGATGAAGCCACTAGGTCAGTCCATCTCATGGAGGGCCGTCCCCCTCCTTTGCTGCCCATCCACTTTACCAAGCATGATGTCCTTCTCCATGGAACAGTCTCTCCGGACAAGTATGTCCAAAATATGTAAGATGAAGGCTTTCCATCCCTCCCTCCAAGGAGCCCTCTGGCCGTACTTCTTCCAACACAGATCGGTTTGTCCTTTTAGCAGTCCCTGGTCAGTCAGTATTCTCCTGCACCACAACTCAAATGCACTGATTCTTCTGGAGATGCCGTGGCTTGGGTCAGACACACGTTAGTCCTCAAAGTAACCCCCTTGAGTTTCCATATTCTCAAGAGGTCTTGTGCAGCAGATTTACCCCATGCCATTGAACGAGTGACAGTCCTGGAATCCCACAGGGGCAGTTCTAGCCTGTCCTCCAGGGCCGCTGTGAGCTGGAAGTGACTTGATGGCTGTGAGTTTGGCTTGGGTTTGGTCATTGTGCGGATCATGAAAGCAGCCTTGTGACTGTTGTGTGCTGTTGAGTCCACCCCGATGCCTAGCTGCCCTAGAGGACTGAGCCCAACTGCTTGGAGCGTTTCCCAGGATGTCATCTGTACGGGGCGATCTCCAGGTCTTCTCTTCTGCACAGCCGTTGGTGGGTTTCCATTGCTGACATTTCAGAGTTGGAAACTCTACTGGTGGACAGTCTAGTTCATTGGCCGGGGAGGAGGGAATGGAGCTGGGCAGGCAAATAGCACACATAGCCATGGCTCTGGGAGAGGAGGGGAAGCCCTAGAAGACCAGTTGGCCGCCTCAGGTAGGGTTCTGAATGCAAGAGTAAGGAATTTGCTTTGTTTTGTTTTTCTGAGCAATGGAGATCCCTGGTGGACACCGAAAACCACACTCCAGTAGCTGCCCCCAGACCCCTCCCCCTCCAAGGTGCTACCTGTACAGCTGAGGTTCGAATACCACCTTGGAGGACAGTGGAGCTTGGCCCTGGCTGCTGACCCTTTCTGGGGCAAGAGGGTGGGGTCCCCTGAGCAGACACGTCTCTTAGTTTTACCAGTGGGCTGGGACCTGCCCAGCAGGGCACACACACACACACCAACTCCAGTGGGCACCACTCATGTGGTGGTCATGACAAGTGATGCTGCCTAGTGTTGAGCGGTCCAAGCACAAGACCATCCTGCTTCCCAGGATGAAGCGGTCTTCCCTTGAATCGTGGTCTTGGCACTCGGAGCAGTGCAAAATGGCACAGGCAATCTGCATGGAGAGGCGATGACATCATGTAGAACGTGCGCTTACAGCTTGTGCTCGCCCCAGATTTATTTACCAAGCGGGCAGTTGCATGTTACCAAACAGGCAGGGCGTAGAAATGTCAAGTGTATGGGCTGTGCTGAGCTCTTCCTGCTGTGACATTGGAGCCTCAGCCACGAGTCCTGCCTCTCTTCGAGGCGGCATGTGGCAGACGAGCTGGCCCTTTGTGGGACCTCAGCAGCGGTTACATTTATATGTACACATCATGTGGAGCCCCCCACTGCTTCTGGAGGGTCAGGGAAGCTACATCATCCAAGTGAATTCAGGAAACACCCTAAGGTGTGTGCCTGTGTGTGGGGGATACCCTCACTGGAATGAATTGAAGACGAGTGTGTGTATGTGTTTGGTTTGTCCAGTGGGCGTGTGTTGGTTTGTCCAGTGGGCGTGTGTTGAGTACCTACTGTGTGCACGGCCCTGACAGACCTCATAAGGGCCTTCACACATCGTGTGAAGCCTGCTACCTGGGGTCAAGAAGAACTGGGCTCAATCAGGGTCCTCTGGCCAACAAATGAGCCCTCGACCCCCCCACTCCACACCTTGTGCACCCATTTCCCTGTCGGTGCAGCAGGAACGAGATGGGTGGTGGCGGTCGATAGTATCCAGCTTGATTGATAACGTCACAAAGAAGCCCGGAACTGCAACGACCAAGCTGTTAACCGAAAGGTAGGCCGTTTGAACTCGCCCAGTGCCGCTGAGGAAGAAAGGCCTGGTGATCTGTTTCCATGAAAGGCTGCAGCTGGGTGACAGTGCGTCCGACTCAGACTGACAGCACCCAGGAACCAGTGGAGGAGCCCTGGTGCCACTGAGGG
>NW_022103901.1:25748166-25752761 GCF_000313985.2 Echinops telfairi
GGTGGAAGAGTCCCAACCCACCTTCCTTGTTAGCTGAAGCCGTTTGCATTTAAGGGGAGAGAGAAGAGTGATTAATAGAGTTGGGTCCTGTCCCTGTCCCTCCACCCCCACTTGTTTCACAAGCTGCATGTACTGTTACAGACCCACGGCTGTGGGGGCGATTCTGACTCAGAGCATCCTTATAGAACAGGGTAGAACTGTGCCTTTGAGTTTCCCAAACTGTAAATATATATATGGGAGCTGACAGCCTCAACATTGTCTCTCTCTCTCTCTCTCTCTCTCACACACACACAACTGGTCGGTTTGAAAGACCAACCTGTGGTTATCAGCCCAATGCTTAACCCACAGCATCACCAGGGTGACTGGCCAGAAGTGGCATGCAAGGAAATCCTGGTATTTCCCCACATGGCATGCCTGGCTTTGTCCTCCTTCCATTGTTTGTTTTGGAAGAGCATCATCTCACTCGTACACAGGATACATCTGAAGCCGATCCCGCAAAGCTTGCAGATTTGCAAGACTAGTTCCTCTGCAGGTCCTCATGTCATGGGAGGGGGACGCCGTGCATCTCGGAGGGCACCCTCGGAGGCCTGGGCAGCATCAGGCTTTCACCCAGGTGTCCAGCCTTTGGTCCTTCTTCTGCCCTGCTCCTCAGCTCCCTTGCCTGGTTTCATGAAGATTGAGGGGTCCCAGGAGCCCAGCCTGCTCTCCTGATAGCATCGGCAGTGCTTCCCTGCTGTGCACTGTGCCCAGATCTAAGCATGTTCTTCAAGTGAACTCCCTCATCCAGTGTCCACGCAGCCACAAATCTTGAGTGAGCATGGGGCTGCTATTAACTGCAAGGTTGGTAGTTCAAACCCACCTGTCACTCTGTGGGAGAAAAAAACGAGGCCGTCTATATCCATAAAGATCCATCACAGAAACCCCAAGGAGCTGTTCATTGTGCCCAGTCCTGGAGGGAGGGCAGCTGTGAGTTGGAACTGATTCCAAGGCTGTGCGCGTTTTATTAGGACTTCATTTCAGAGATGGGAAGTGGAGGCGCAGGGAGGGAGAAGAACTCGCTGAGGGTCATCAACCACGTTTGACCACGGGTCTTCAGACCTGTTTGCTCAGGTTCAGCCTCCTGCTGAGAAGTGGCATTTCCACCTCAGCTAGATCACATTAGATCAATGGTTGACTAAGATCTCCTATGATGGTGGCCGGGCATTAGTCTTGGGTTTCTATCAGAATCACCAGGAGGTCTTGTTCTGATGCTCTGTCCACAAGGCCCTGGGGGAAGCCCGGAGGCTACGCTCTCCCTTGCTGTTGGCATCTATCAAGTCCATCTCAGCGCCTGCAGCCGCACTTGTTCAAGGCTCCAGCCTTTTGGAAGGGCATCACCAGGCCCAGCTTCCAAGGTGAACCTTTGGCTAATCATCAAATGCTTAACCATCTGCGCCACCTGGGGGTCTCTGTGTTCCCTCCCTGAGCTGCCCCCAGCCCTGCCCTGCTTTCCCTCCTCACTGGAAGCACGAGGTGTCATGGCCACTGCCACCCCCTAGCTGTTCCACCACATCGAACTTGTGTTCTTCAGTTGTAGCCATTGCCACTCACAGAACCTTGAGCGACACTGTGACGGGATATTTTTAATCAATATTCAGTTATAGACACACTGACTGTTGAAATGGCAGAACACCTGTCACAAATCCACTTGCATAAGTTTGGCACCCCTAGGACTGGAGGTGGCCACTCCGTGGCAGCAGTCTGAGCAGGCTGAAATGTCCCCATGTGGGCCTCAGCTTTGAAACCACCAGTTCTTGACAGTTCTGGAAGGAGGAGAGTTCAGGCCCGTTGTTTCACACGTTGTCACGGTCTCAAATGTGCATATCCCACATTGCATAGACTGGGTATAAGAGTCCCTGGGACAGGGGAGTGGGGGGGACGGGGGACAGACTGGAGGATGCCACTGTGGAGCTGGCCCAGACCACTGAGACCTCGTTTCTTCCTACAGGATGGCCAGCCGGAGCAGTGACAAGGATGGTGACTCTGTCCACACGGCCAGCGATGTCCCTTTGACCCCACGGACCAACTCCCCTGATGGGAGGCGCTCCTCCTCAGACACCTCCAAGTCCACCTACAGCCTGACCCGGAGGATCTCCAGTAAGCGGCTCCGTGGGGCTGGGAGGAGGGGTCCCTGCTCTAGCAGGCCTGAGCTCAGCCCCTCTGGATGCAGGGAATTGTCCCCACCAGGAATGGAGAGAGCAGACCTTTCTGGTCACTCTGCAGCCTCCCCAGGAAGAACTGTGAAGGGCAGTGTTGTGTTGGGAGGAGGGACGGGGGACAGTGCTAGAGACGAGGGTGACAGGAGCGCAGTGCCAGGCTTCTAGCGTCACTCAGAAGTGGCCATTTTGATGGATTTTTAAACACTGATCACCAGTTTGATTGGACGGGCTCCGTTGATTGTGTCAGCATACATTATTTTTGCCCTTGAGAGGTGGGTGTTACTTTATGAGACAGCAGGGATTGCAAACTCAGCTGTCTCCGGGCTGGGTGGGCTGTGTCAGCATCAACCAGGATTAAAGGCCCACCCAGCCCTCTCTCACCTAGTTCCCTGGGGGCTAGGTCAGCAGGTACCCCACCTTCCTCTGCTTCTTCAGTGTGCTTATTACCAACTCCAGGGAAAGGATGGTCTCAAGCCAGCTTCCAAAGGGCTAGGAACTCCCTGGCAAAGGGATAGGAATACCCCAAAGAGTATTGAAATGAATCTCACCTGCTGCTTTGAAAAGGGTGGCGAAAGGACAGTTTGGGACTACGGGTTAGCTTGACGGTTCTGGCGTGCGTCCTTCGCCTTTGGGGCAGCATGCAATCCCCTCCTGTCCAAACAGTGGTTTTGGCCTAGATAGGGTTGCTGTGAGTCAGTGTCAACTCGGTGGCAGGGCGTTAGAGCAAAGCCAGCTCCTTCCCCTGCAAGCGTTTCTCTCTGGACAATGAGCAAGAAGGCCGCGAGCTCCTTGCTAGAAGGGGGGTGAGCAGAGATAACAGGGTCGACTGGGGAGCCGCTCGCTCTGCTGATGGGTGGTTGGGAGAGGAGTTCCCCAGAAGGGATGCATCTTGATGGTGGCCCGGAAGGAAGTGCATGGGAAACAGGCTACCACTGAGGGACTCTCTGCACCGTGGCCTGCTGTGGCCCGTGGGCTTTCAGTGGCCCGGTCTGTAGACCAGACGGCCAGGCCTTTCTTTCTGCCTGCTCTGCAGTTGGGGGCAGCCGGGGGACCAGAGTAGTTAGAACCAGGCCCGATTCCTGGCTCCATCCCTTCCTAGCCACGCAACTAGTGGCTTCAGGTGGGTCTGTCTTTATCTGAGGTGATCTAACACC
The DNA here is from genome assembly GCF_000313985.2 of Echinops telfairi. Taxonomy (NCBI): domain Eukaryota; kingdom Metazoa; phylum Chordata; class Mammalia; order Afrosoricida; family Tenrecidae; genus Echinops; species Echinops telfairi. The sequence goes on from NW_022103901.1 coordinate 25,751,519, forward strand.
TCAGGGGGGTGACGATGAAATGGTTTCCTATAAATGTTGCTCTTAAAACCCTCAAACCCTGATGTTGTGCGATGGATTCCAACCCCCTAGCAGCCCTGAGAGTGATGCGGTTGAATTGCTGCGGAGGCCTCCCTGGGTTGTCATCTTAACAGAAGCAGTTTGCCAGACCTTTCTTAGGCAGCGACGGTGGGTAGAATGGAGCTGTCCTCGGTTAGGTGAGGCGTTGCCTTGGAGCTTGGCCGTGGCGATGGTGGCAACGGTGAAGGCAAAGTCGCCTTCTGCCGCTCAGGATAAATAGGGGTGCCCCGGAGTCGGGGGGGGCGGTGCCCCGCCGGCGGTACTCGTTGTGTTTCTGCGCAGGTCTGGAGTCCAGGCGGCCCAGCTCCCCACTCATCGACATCAAGCCCATGGAGTTCGGCGTCCTCAGCGCCAAGAAGGAGCCCATCCAGCCCTCGGTGCTGCGGCGCGCCTACACGCCCGACGACTACTTCCGCAAGTTCGAGCCCCGCCTCTACTCCCTGGACGCCAGCGGCGACGACGTGGACACGCTGACGGACGAGGAGATCCTGTCCAAGTACCAGCTGGGCATGCTGCACTTCAGCACCCAGTACGACTTGCTGCACAACCACCTGATGGTGAGGGTGATCGAGGCCCGGGACCTGCCGCCCCCCATCTCCTACGACGGCTCGCGCCAGGACATGGCCCACTCGAACCCCTACGTCAAGATCTGCCTCCTGCCCGACCAGAAGAACTCCAAGCAGACGGGCGTCAAGCGCAAGACCCAGAAGCCCGTGTTCGAGGAGCGCTACACCTTCGACATCCCCTTCCTGGAGGCGCAGCGGAGGACCCTGCTGCTGACCGTGGTGGACTTCGATAAGTTCTCCCGCCACTGTGTCATCGGGAAAGTGTCGGTGCCCTTGTGCGAGGTTGACCTGGTGAAAGGCGGGCACTGGTGGAAGGCGCTGATTCCCAGCTCGCAGGTAAGTGCAGGCTTGGGGGCAGGAGCTTAAAAGAAAAGATGGTTTGAATATGACACCCGTGGGTTTTCCTTTTGTGTTTTTAAAACGATGCAGTGTGAGATCATGTCAGACTCTCTCGGGAAAATAGCAAACCCAGGGCAGAGCGTTGGGGCTGCTCTGCCTGCAGCTTCCTGAATGGTGGCTTCCCGAATGGTGGCTTCCTGCGTGGTGGCTTCCTGAATGGTGGCTTCCTGCATGGTGGCTTCCTGAATGGTGGCTTCCTG
>NW_022103901.1:25752914-25767693 GCF_000313985.2 Echinops telfairi
GTGGTGGCTTCCTGTCTGGTGGCTTATTGGGACAAGGGAGTACAGTCAGCACGAGGAAGTTGAATTTGAGGCAGTGCTAGTAACTGACGCTTCCTCAGATGTCCACCGCCCGAGGTCCACCAGCATCCTCTGGTCTTCCTCCTGGCCGCCCTGCCTGCCAGTTTTCTGTTTTGGTGTCAAGTCCTGTAGGAGTTCGTCACGCGCATAACCAGAGCCTGCCCCTGGGAGCTTTGGTGGCAGATGCTGGGTTATTTAGTAGGAAGAGTGATTGGAGCAGGAAGCTATCAGTCACCTTGACTTTCAGAAATTGTTCGGGGGAAGAAAAGACAACCAGGGACCAGAGAACAGGATGAAATATCGGTGTTTTCTGGCCAAATTGTTGGGTTGGCTTCCATCCCTCTTTGCAGCCCCGCGCCACCCATGGACCAGGATCTGTCTCAGCCCCTCCTGTGGGCATTGCTGGGGGTGGTAACAGTACCCTCACTGTTGCTAGGGGGATGGTGGGAAGCTGGGAGAGTGGGGCAGTGGGGTGGAGGGCACTGGCCCGGGCTCAGTTCTCTGGCACTGTGGCCAAACCCTAAGGCTTCTGCTGAGAGCCAGCACACACCACTGGAAGGTTCTCAGCGCGGGGAAGGAGACTCGAAGGCAGGAATGGGGGCTCCACGTCAACAGGGCAGGATTGCCTGGCCACCACACGGAAGGCAGGGTCCGCACTCTCAGGGCCACGTGCAGGAGCCCTGTGCCTCGCTCGTGTCACGGCCGAGCCTCTGCACGTAGCGTGGCTGGGAACGTTCTCCAGGTGTTCGCTGTTGGTTGAACAAATGAGCAGCCTCATGCTGTTGGAGTAGGTGGAGGAAGGAATAGGGTGCTTCGAAAAGGCACAGCCCCTTTGAAAGAGAGAAATGAAAGCTTTCTCTTGTGAATTGGGTGAAGGTTTACAGGAGAGATCAGTTTTCCATTCAGCAATCCATGCACATTTTTGTTTCCTCTCATTGTCCTTTGAGCCTCCATTTCCTCTTCTCCCAAATGGGGGTTAGTAACCTAGTTGTTTTTGTCAATTGCGTATCTCTCTACACGTTATCACAACATGTGCCAGTGCTATATTTTTCACACGTACGATTCATGTTTTACAACCATCACTCAGGTTTAGGGAAACCCAAGGCTCCCTAAACCGTGACTCCTCTGCCCCACCCTGTCCCCCCTCTAGTAACCACTAGTAAACTGTGGTCCTTAGTATAGCGCTTGATTATTGATGGTGCCTGGCACCGTGTTTTACACCCCTGGTCTCGGTGAATGCTCCCCACACCCTGAATGAGCTGGGTATGGCTCTTAGCCCATTTTACAGAGGGAAACTGAGGTTTGGCGGGGAGTAAGTAACGTGGCCCTGGTCACAGCTGGAGGGAAAGCCAAGGCTGTGACCTGAGGCATCTTTGCTGAACCGCTCAGCCCCTGCCTCACGCGACTGTGGTGTGGCGTTTTGGGAGAGATCAGGTACAAACCCTGGCACACATCCCTCCACCTAGGAGCCCGAAAAGTCAAGGGTCCCAGGACAGAAGATGCGATAATCATGATTTCGAATGCAGCGTTCATTTCACGTTTTAAATGCAGTGACCGGTATAGAGGGGAACCCAAATTGGCCAGAAATCTCCATGCCCAGATAAGCCCTATTGGCATTGAGAGGAGGGGAATGAAACTGATGCAAGTCCCCACAGGACAAAAAGCTGCATGGTGACCGGGGCAGCCCTCCTGCCTGCCTCCTGCCAAGCCCCTGCGCCTCAAAAGTAAATACAAATCCCACTGCCGGGCGCCAGGGCCCGCTCAGGGCAGGCCCTTCCGTCACCAGGCAGAACTGCTGCACTGGTTGCCTTCACTGTCATTGTGACAACAAACCGCCAAGCCTTTCTTCTGCTGTGCTGTTGGGTGGCCTCGAACTGCCAACCATTAGGTTAGCAATCGAGTTGCAAGCTGTCTGTGCCATTGAGGAACCTTAAAGATGACCCCTTTAAAAAATACCCTGTGATTCTTTTTGGAAATACATGAACACCTAGAGGTCCAAACTTCGTGTGTTGGCTGGCACCTGGTAGGTGGCACACTGTGTGTGCTTCAGAGAGCCTTCCGATTGAGCCCATGCAGTTCTGCCACTTACGAATTAATGACAGTGTCTCCTTTGGAGGGTCCCGTTGGTAGAAAGGAGAGGCAACCATGGCCGTCATTGCCAGTTCCTGTGGGGGTCCTGATGTAATTGTTCGTGTTGACGAGATGGCCCCTACGCATGGTGACACTGCGCTGTGGTGATAGATGCTGCCTGCCCTGCACCATCTCCATGCTCCCTTGGGATCCATAGGATTTTGGGGGGCACAGGCTTTTGGAAGTAGATCTCCAAACCTTCCTTCCTAGTTGGTGTTAGTCCGCCTATTCAGCATCACAGCAACACGCAGGCCTCCACTGCCAGATGGCTGGTGACTGTGCAGCAGGTGCAGTGACGGGAATCTGGGGTTTTGAAGTGTTGTTGTTAGGTGCCTTTGAATCCGAGTCATCGCAACCCTGTGTGCAATGGAACGACACCTGTGCCCTCCTCCCAGTAGTTATGTTTGAGCCCCTAGGGACAACCCCTGTGTCAGTCCATTGCTTTGAAGATCTTCCTCTTTATCACGGACCCTCGACTTTACCAAGTACGCTATCCTTTTCCACACACTGGTCTCTCCTGAAACATGTCCAAAGTATGTGAGACAAGTCCGGCCATCCTTGCCTCTAGGGAGCATTCAGACTGTACCTTCTCCAGGACAGACTTGTGCGTTCTTTGGGCTGTCCGGAGTACTCTCAGTGTGCGTCACCAACACCATAACTCATACCTATCAGTTCCTCTTCTGTCGCCCTTACTCAGTGTCCAGCTTTTACATGCACATGAGGCGATTGAAAATACCATGGCTTGGGTCAGGTGCACCTATTGCTTGGGTCAGGTGCACCATTGCCTTCAAAGTGACATCCTTGCTCTTTAACACTTTAACAAGGTCTCATGCAGCAAATTTGCCCAATGCCATGAATCCTTTGATTTCCTGAGTGCCGCTCCCATCGAGCATTGATTGTGGAGCCAAGCAAGATGAAATTCTTCACAACTATGTTGAACCATCGTTATCTGTGTATCATGATGTTGCTATTCTGCTTAGCTGGTGAGAATCCACTCACTGAGCCCCAGGGGCCCGTCTGGTCAGTATACTGGGGTGAGTGTAGCCTCCAAAGGCAGACGATGAGGGGATCCCAGATCATTCCTCATGCCGTGCCCTTTGGGCTGAGTTTATCCCAGGGCTACGGTCTCTGATCCTCGGAAGAGCCCGTCAGCAGGGTTTTAAAACAATACTGTGTCTTCAGCTACAGTTTGCATTCAGTGAGCTTCCCGTTTGGCTGTTGCTGCTCCAGTTCTGGATTGGCATCAGTGCCAGTTTTCAAGGCGTGTCAGCGTCCTCTCTCCTGCGCTCTGCCTGTTCCCTTTCCAGTCCTCTACTTTCCCTGCCCCCTCACCTTCTCCTCTGTGCTTTGGACGCTAATGTAATTATTTAGACGCGAGTGTAATTACTGATCATTTGGCTTCCTGTAGCCCTTGAGACCTGCAACCGCCTAGGTCTCACAGCGATGGAGTTTCCTGGCTCTCCGTACAGGCAGCCACTGGGCTGCCAACAGCTGACTTCCTGACCACCTGCACTTTTTAATGTTCTGTCAATCTGCCCTCACTTTGAAACCATGGAACCAGGCCTGCTTCCCCATTGCATCACCTTCAGTTGCTGCACGTGAAGCTTTGACATCATTGAAAGGGCTTCAAGGCTTTTCTTGAACTAAAACCCCAAACAAATCCCACTGCCATCAACTTGATTCGGACTCTTAGAGACCCTGTAGATGCAGTGGGTTAAGGGATGCGCTGGTAACGAAAATTGGTGGTTCAAACCCACCAGCGTCTCCACAGGAAAAGGTTGTGGCAGTCTGCTTGTGCAAGATGTGGCCTCTCGGAGCAGTGCTACTGGGTCCTGTGATCCTTGCACTGAAGTAAGCCTCGCTCAGAACCACATGCACCTGTGCTCGCTCACTGTGGTTGAGTTGATTCTGATGCATAGGGACCGGACAGGACAGGGTACGACGGCCACTGTGGGTGACTGAGCCGGTCATTCTTTATGGGAATGCAAAGCCTCATCTTCCATGGACCCGCTGGCGATTTCAAACTGTGACCTTGTGGTTAGAAGCCCAACGCTTAACTAGTCCATCAGGGCTCCTCAAGCACCTGTGCAGACTTACAAACCCCTAACTTAGAGATGCACTTAGGACTGGCTCTCCTTCATAACCTGAGGACTGCCCGTACTCAGGGACGTGTTAACCCAGTGGTTATCAACCTTCCTCATGCTGTGATCCTTTCATACAGTTCCTCATGTGGTGGTGACCCCCAACCATAAAATTATGTTCGTTGCTACTTCGTAACTGCCATTTTGCTACTGTTATGAATTGTAAATATCTGATAAGCAGGGTGTATTTTCATTGTAACAAATTGAACATAATTGAAGCATAGTGATTCATCACAAAAAATAATATGTAATTATATATTGTGAAATATTTATTTCTAATGACAAATAAATAAGATTTTGTCTTAAAGCATGGTGCAGCATGGGTAACAGTCTTCACGCCGGGTACTCGTACATGGGCGTATCTGCATTTGGGCGGACCTGCGTGGAGATGGATAGAGGAGCGGTGTCTCAGTTCCTAAGACCATCGGAAATATGTGTTTTCCGATGGTCTTAGGCGACCCCTGTGAAAGGGTCGTTTGACCCCCCAAAGGGGTTGCGACCCCCAGGTTGAGAGCCATTGTGTTAGCCCTTTATTTTGTGTGCACACCTGTTCACTGAAGGGTAAACTTGGGGTGGTCTGGGTTCCAGGTTCAGAGGCTCTCAGGGTGATAGTACTGGACCAGTGAGCCTGGACCGTTTTTTAAGTTGAGCTCCGTTCTGCATATCCGCCATTATCAGAGGGTCTGTGATCAGAACAGTAGAGAGGTAGCCAGGTGTCTCACCTCCAGGTGGGCTCACCTCCCTGTCCCTGAGGCGGGCCCCTCCCCTTGGTGCAGCAGCCTGCACTTGCCTTATGGCCCAGGCTGGCCCGTCAGTGGGTGGTAATAAACGTGCGGTGAGGACTTGTTTTACAAGGTAGGCAGTGTGTGCGCATGCATGTGGGATGTGCCTGTGTGCATTAGGGGGTGGACTCTAAAGTGAGGGCATCCCTCACCCTGACGAAGGCCATATTCTCCTTTGGAAGGCCTCCATTGGAGATGGACACCGGGCCTGAGCTGTAGCACCTTGCACTCCAGCACCTACACACACACACACACACACACACACACACTCCCGCCGCTGTGTACTGCAGGGTCTTATGGCCCAAGCGGTGGGGCCACCAGGATGCACCACTGCAAATTAACATGTCTCTGTCTCCTGATAAATGGGTCAGAGAAGCTTCCAGCTAGGTGGAATGTGCTGCCTGCAGAGCCCTGCCCAGCCCCGGGCTGCTTTCTTAGCGGTGGGAGGGGAAGGTTAATAACTGATGGATCTGGGGAGGGATGGCACAGCATGGCCCAGACCACCTCAAAAGGGCCCCGGCAGCAGACCCCTGGATGTTTGCAGGGTTGTCATTCCCCTCTGGACTGCACATCTCTCCCCACGGCGTCCAGAGGCCTGATTACTACTTGCCTCTTCGATGGTGTGGCATGTTCTCCTCAGTGGCAGTGAACTGCTGTCCTGTGGAGTGTCCAGGTGGGCCTGGTCCCTGTAGCCTCGGCTGGGACAGCAGGAGAAGCCAAAAGCTTGGGGCTGGACTCTCAGTGTATGCATGCACCCGGGCGCCCCATGCGAACATGAGCGCCGCAGCCCCTGCACAGGCGTGTGCTGGGACCACACCCTGTGCCAGCATCAGGGTCATAGCTGACCTGCTCTAGCAGATGGGCTCTGTGCTTACCTGAGGGCTCCACTAGGGCTCCTGATGCTAAATAGATGAGAGATGATTTCTCCTGTTTGTAAATCGTGGGTTGGTGCTTGCCATGTTCTGGAGTCCCTGGCTAGTGCAAATGGTTAAATGCTTGGCTGCTAACCGAAAGGTGGGAGGTTTAAGTTCACCCCAAGGTGCCTTGGAAGAAAAGCCTGGTGGTCATATTTCTAGGAAACCGGCCATTGAAAAGCCTCGGTGCACAGCTCAGAATTGACTCAATGGCAACTGATTGGTTGGTTGGTTTATATCATTCTGTCTGTCTGTCTGTGTGTCTGTCTACCTATCTATGTATCTGGTGGCACAGTGGTTATGTGTTGGGGTGAGATCCAAAAGGTCAGCAGTTTGAAGCCACCAGCTGCTCCCTGGGAGAAAGATGAGGCTTTCTACTCCTGTAAAGTGTTACAATCTCGGAAACCCACAGGGGCAGTTCCACCCTGTCCTACAGGGTCGCCATGCATCGCAATGGACTCAATGGGAGTGAGTTTGGTTGTTAGCCTTTTGGATCTGTCTGTCCATCCGTCCACCCACCTGTCCTCCCTTGTCTAGCTCATGTTCTAGGGATTGAGCCTAATAATATAGCTGAAAGTTTACTGTGGGCCACGCGGTGTCCTAAATGAGGGATACAGGCTAACCCCTTGGTCTTCAGGAGGGTTCATTTCATAAAGGCGGAGACTGGGCGGAGCGGACACTTCACCAAAGTGCAGCCGTGCATGCGAGGGAACCGTTGCTTCTCCAAGACGCTTTCTCCCAGGCTCTGTCCTTGTGGGCGACATGGCCCGTGGAAATCAAAGAGAACTTGCCCGCCAGAAAAACACGAAGAAAACCCAGGAGATTAGCAAGGGAAAAAGAAAAGAGGATAGCTTGACTACCTCTCAGAGGAAGCAGAGGGATTCTGAGATCATGCAATAAAAGCAGAAGGCAGCTAACGAGAAGAAGTCTATGCAGACAAGAGAAAAATGATGACTGGCTAGTTTGGAATACCTGGTGCTCCTGCCAACGAGGTGTATCATATGCTCTGAGATCAAGATTTTGTAGCGTGAACCATCATTACATAGGTTATAACTTATCCTTATAAAACAGTCTATTTTAAACTACCTTTCAACCTGATTTAGTGTGATGTTTTAGAACCATTCTTCAAAAAATAAAACACTAACCATGCATGTAAAAAAAGCACAGAGAAAGATGCTCAGTTTCATTAACCAACGTGGGAATGTAAAGTTGGTACCTACACACACACAGAATGGCTAACGTGACAAAGACTGACAACACTAACGTCGACAGGGAAGTAAAGAGCAAAAGATCCAAGTCAGATCCACTGCTGACGGGACTTTAAAATGGTACAGCCACTTGGGAAACTTCTAGCATTTTCTCTGTATACATACACTGAACCCATGACCCAGAAATGCTACTCCTGCGAGAGACCCTGTCTATGAAAACTGTTTTGTTGTTGTTGTTGTTGTTGTTGTTAGTGAGTTGTTGTTAGGCGCTGTTGAGTGAGTTCTGACTCATAGCGACCCCTGTGTACCCCAGAACGTCACACTGCCCCGCCCTGAGCCATCCTCACAGTTGTTGTTTGAGCCCACTGTTGCAGCCACTGTGACAATCTATCTCCTTGAGAGTCTCCTTTGACTCTTGCCTCCTCTGTTACCAAGCATGATGTCTTATTCCTGGGACTGGTCTCCTGATAGGATGTCTTAACTTATAAGACGACCTCTTGCCATCCTTGCTTCTAATGGCTTCTGGCTGTACTTCCTCCTAGACAGAGTTGTCTGTTCTTCTGACAGCCTAGGGTTCCTTCCGTATTCTCCACCGGCACCCTCATTCAAAGGCACCAATTCTTCGGTGGTCTTCTTAAGTCATTGTCCAACTTTCGCATGCCTATGGGGTGACTTCAGGTCAGAATGGAAAGCTAGCTTTTGACTTGTGACTCCCAAAGTCCAGCCAATGGACTTCCCAGCAGGTTGTGGAAGTGAGAAAACTTTGGCATCTCCATTCAGGCCATGGAAGATATTCCCGGTCAAGCTGGGAAGCGAGGATTGGCCCAGCGTCTCCCAGCCAGATAGACATTGAACTTCCGGGAAGGCTGAATTTCCTGGGCTGCCCTTCTTATTTGCCTCACCTGTGGTTATGTTTGTCATTTCAAGAGTCCTCCCAGGACTGAATATTACTGTGGTCAACAAGCATTAAAATGTCCCATATTCATTAGGATATTTGCTAACTACCAATCCTCCAAGTGACATCCTTTCTTTTCAGTACTTAAGAGGTCTTAGGCAGCAGGTTTACCTGATACAATATGTCATTTGATTTCTCGATGGCTGCCTCCATGAACACTGATTGTGGATCCAAGCCAAATGAAATCCTCGTCAACTTCTGTTTTTTCACTTTAGTCCCGATTTCGTAAAACTACTACATGAATCATCACAGGATATAATACAGAGGCGCCTCAAACAGCCAAGGGCCAGTTAACAGGAGATAGGCTAACAAACTGAGAAGTGTTCATCGTCAGCCCCTAATGACAGACTGTCATTGAATCAATTCTGACTCTTAGCGACGCTGTGGGATGGATTAGATCTGCCCCGTAGGGTTTCAGAGATGGTACATCTGTACAGAAGCCCACCACCACATCTTTCTCCTAGGGAGCGCCTGGTGGGTTCGAACCACCAACTTTTCAGTTAGCAGCTGTATGCTTACAAATGTGCAATGGCTCTTGGTCTGCTGCCACATCAGCGCTCCTTCTACCAGGGGGCTTCCAAAGGTGTGTGGGAAAATGCCATGATCTTGGCATTCATGTTTCCCGTGAATTTTCTTGGAGTCCACTTATAGTCTTAGACTGTCCATCAACCCCCATATAACAATAAAAGAGAAACTGTGGACACAACAACCTGGGTGACAGCCACAGACATTCCGGTCAGTAGAAGCAGCGAGGGCATTCTATCAGCCTGAAGTTCCACAACAGGCAAAAGTAGCCTCGGGTGACACACCCAGAGCAGTAGTTGTGATTGGTGGGGTGAGGAAGGCCTGCCCCACCGCGCCACCTTACCTGCTGAGCCCGCTAGCGTGGCATTTGCTCACCAGCAGGCTGGCTATTTCCATTTCTAAACATTAACCTGACACTTGCTGCCCTCAAATCTCTTAGACCTTGGCTGCCTGGCATTCAGGGCCCCGAGGCTTAGGACGCGCGTCTGTGTGTGCCACCTCTGACTGGGGCAGCGGGGGCAGCAAACGCGTTTGGAGCACTCTCTATATTCCAGACCCTTCTCGCCCTCCTTGTCTGAGTGAGTCTGCTCCTGTTCACATAAACCCCGGACCCGGATTGTATCATCTGAGCTTTCTCGTCGCCACTGCCAGTCTGGCCCTATATTGATTGCTCTCCAAGCTCTTCCTGCCTAGTTAAATGGTTCAGTCGCTGCTCTGCGAATCGAATAGGTATTCAAGAAAGAAAACGAGTTTTTGAGTTAGGCTGTGTGTTAGACTGGGTTGAGGAGAGAAACAAATCCAGAGACACTCATGCATGTAAGAGAGCGCTTTATATCAAAGAGCAATTGTATGTTGAGTAAACAGCCCAGCCAAGTCCAGATCAAGTCCATAAGTCTGATATTATTAGCGCCTGTGTCTGCTCTTAGTCCATAAATTCCTCTTTAGACTCATGCAGCACATGCAATGATGCAGAATGCAAGAAGATCACAGGCTGGTGGGTGGAAAGTTCTGTGGATCCAATGGTGGTGGATGCATCTCCAGGGCTCTAGCTGCCATCCTTGTGGCTCCATGTGGCTTATCAACAGGAAGGTGAAGCAGAGATAGAGTGTGACCCACCTCCAGGGAGAAAAAGAGGAAGTTCCCAGAATCCTCATAAGAAGGTCACGCCCACAAGGAGGGATCGTCAGGCTATAACCCGATTGACTGGCTAGACTCCACCCCTTCGCTCTTGTCTCAAGTTGACATGAAATTGTGTAACTACCACAGGCTGCTTGGGTGAAGTTCGAGTTACATCATTAACCAGGTATGGTCCCTGTGCTGCTATAATGCTGGGAGCCATGCCAGTGGGCACACACAGCACAACGGTTGTCAAGATGGCACAGAACCAGGCAGCCTTTCCTTCCGCTGTACCCGGGGTCGCTCTGTGTTGGAACCAACTTGACAATACCCAACAACAACAATGCTTTGATCCTTAGAAGGGAGGATGTTGAGTCGTTGTCTTGTTTGCTTTGACACATCATCCGAAAAGACCAATTGCTAGGAAAAGACACCCTGGCTGGTAAAGTAGAAAACTTGAAAAGCCATCGAGTCGATTCCAATTCATAGTGACCCTCAGCACAGGCGAGAACAGCCCCTGTGGTTTCCAAGTCTGTAACTCTCCACAGGAGTCAAACGTAGAGGATCAACAACCAAAAACGGGAAACTCTCGGGGAAGTGAATCACAGAGTCGCTTCAACAACTACCAAGGACATGATACAGGATAGGCAACAGCTTCCAAAAGTTCATGAAAAAAATGAAAGAGAATGGCAGGCAGTCACCACAGGCTGGGCGCAGCTGACTTCCACGACAGTCACCGCACGGGCATTGGGAAAGTACTACAGAGACAACAGTCATGATAGCGAGCTCTTACCTACTAAACCAAGCCCACCGCCATCTCATCGATTCCAACTCCTGGCGCCCCTCACCCATCCTCTCACCGGGGCTCCTTACCTGGTGATCCGCTTCTGTAAAGATGCCAGCCAACAAAACCCTAGGGAGCAATTCCACTTTGTAACATGTGGGGGCGCCATGAGTCATCAACCTGAAGGCAACCTGGTGGATTTAGGAGGGTTGGTCTTAACCATGCCCAGGCAGGCAGAAGACAGAAGAATTTAAGGCTTTTTTTAGAAGCCACCAAAAAGATTGGAAGGGATAAGGTGATGTGCTGATTGAGCCTAGTACCTAGAGACTTCGCAGAGAAATGTCCCAGGCTGCCAAGTCAGCTGCCCGGAACAGCCAGTAAACAGGCTCCACCTGCATATTATATTTTGAGCTCACTTGCCATCTGATTTTGTGTACCAGCCCCCACAATCAGACGGGCCCAATGGGCGGTTGTGTAATTGAGGGGTGAAATTAAAGAGACATCAGACAAGATAAAGTATGCAATTGTTCACCTCCAGGACTGTCATGATCTCAGAAACCAGGTCCACGCAGAGAAAGTGAATATATTTTCAATCATGGCATCTGTACATTGCGGGGATGTGCAAGCCCCCTAATTACATCATAACAGGAAGGGGTTGTACCTTTGGCATACATGCAATAAGAGGGGGATGCGCTAGGGGTGTACGAGCAATAGGAAGGGGAGGCGCTAGGGGTACACATGTGACAAGGTGGGCGGACCCTAGATTCAAGATGGCAGCCTAACCTTGATCCTCCTTGAGTTGGCTTGACCTTATCTTTGGGCTCTCTTTTGGGGGAACAGTCCACTATCCTTATCAACAGGGAGTGGGCCCTACTTAGGGTGGGACAGACTATAGAGTCTGATTCCTCTACATGGCTGATAACCCTCAGGGAGATGACCTCTAAGCAGCCAACCTCCAAGTGTATAGACATTTACCATGTGTTAGCAAGGAGCATCTTGGGTTTGGCATATAATATGGGGGACAACCTGGGGAAAAACCTTTCTGTATCCCACAATTCTGTAACAGGTGACGCTCTTGACAAGGTAAATGTTTCTTTTCCCTCTGGTTTTCCCACTCTGCTTATTAAAAGCAAGGGCTTCATTTGGGCCTGCTGTGAGTAGGCTTTTTGATTTTTCAAAACAGAGAGCATTGAACAGTATGAAAACACTATTTCCATCAAGCCAATTCTGACTCAGAGCAACACTGTAGGGCAGGGCAGAACTGCGGCACAGGGTGTCCGGGCTGTAAATCCTTATGGAAGCAGACATCCGCGCCTTCCTCCCACTTTGGAGCTCCTGATGGGTTTGAACTGCCGACTTTGCCCTTAGCAAGTACTTAGCCAGTGTTGGTTAAGTCTTGGTCAGTGTTGGTTTTCAAACAAAAATCCTTCTTGAACGTGACCAGCAGGTGCTGTTGTCCTTGACCCTCCCAGCAGAATTCTAACGTGTGTGTGTGAAATTTGCTTTCTGCCCCAATGTGGGGGAACAGCAGGGCTTTGCTGATGCTGCACAGCCTGGGTCAGCCCAGGCCAGAGCTGACAAAGTAGCTGTTCATTAGAAGCTGCTTAGCTCACGGCCTTTGTTGCCTTTCTCTTCTTCCCCCTTAAATACAAATTGATTTTACCTTTTGGAGCTTAACCCAAGCAAACCAAACCCACTGTCATCCAGTTAATTAGGACTCGGAACGACCCCGTAGGACAGAGTAGAACTACCCGATAGGGTTTCTAAAGGCTGCAGATATATACAGGAGCAGACTGCCTCAGTCTTCTCTCAAGAGGCTTGTGGGTTTGAACTACTGACCTTGTGGTGAGTAGTCCAATGTAGAACCCGCAGCTTCACTAGGGCTCCCTGAACCTTGACAGGGGCGTCTAATTCCTAGTCATCCCATGAACTAGAAGACGGTCAGATGACTTGGTCCAGTATTTATATTGTATAGATGAGGTACCTGCAGCACAGAGATGTTCAGTGACTTACCCGGGGTCACAGAGCTTTCGGCAACAGAGACAGGACTGGAGTGCCGCTGCCTGCCTTCCAGACCAGAAGTTCTGGCACTCCACTGCTTCCCACACCAGGAGAAGGACCTGCAGGGTGGGTAAGAACATAAGCCCTGGAGTCACACAAGCCCATGTTCAAGTCCCAGCTCAGCCACTGGCTGGAGATGGGCCTAGGCAAGCATCATATCCTCTGTAAACATTGGTTGGTTTCCTCCTCTGTAGAAAGGGGACAGTGTGGTGGCCTGGAGCCAGCTAACAGCGGGCACAAAGGCCGCTGTTAGATTTTCAGAAACACCTTCCCTTGGTCGTGTGAAAACTGCCTGTGGTGTGTGAAATTGACAAACACGCCACAACTTAGCCTTTTTCTCCTGAAGGGCCAGGCGAGAGCTTACACCCCCAGCACCCCCACTGATCATAATGGCATGTATCCAGTGGTGTCCTATTGGGGTCCAGATTTCAGACGTGCAGTCCCATGAGCCTCAGGTCTCAGCAGTTCTAAGTGCAGCCTTGGGCATTACTCAAGGTCAAGGTCCCAGCCAACAATCATGGTAATTGCTGCTTCTCGGTGGCTGCTTCCCGTGGACCAGGTGTGAGTCTACAGGCTTCCCGTTGCAGACCCCAGATTCAAATGCGTTTTATAGAGACACGTTTAGTAAGTCTTATGCACAACAGAGACAAGATCAAGACAAATCTTCTGGATGGGGGGACCATCGACATAAGCAAGCTAAATGGTGTTCAAGGGTTCACAGTTGGTCACTTAAATAGTGGAGCCCAAGGGAAACTCACAATATCATGACTGGCAGCAGACCAGTGCATCACCGTCGCTGCTGGGACTACAGCAGTGAGAGTGGGGCCCTCCTGGGGCTCGGTGCACTGCTGCAGATCAGAAAAGCTTACAGGATGGGTTCAGGGGCCTCTGACCACCTTGATTGGGGCAGGATTTCATAGCCATGCCCCCAGTTTCCATCAGTGGCTCACCCAGGCTAGTTTCTGAGAGCAACGTTGCTCCTCCCTGGGCTGGCCACCCCACAACCTGCTTTCACGCATACACCGCAGGTCAGTGTTCAGAACTGACTCACTGGAGGCTGAGGTGATGGGGATACCCAAGGCAGCCGGGGGCTCCCCCTGTCAGCCAGAGTCCTCCGCAAGCCTAGTGCTCAGACTTTGAGCTCTAATGCACCACTTAGGTTTGAAACCCGCCCCACGTCAGTGACACACACATCGAGGCAGCAACAGGCCGAGTAACCTGGGCAACGCCAGAGTCAGTGAGTGGCTGAGACAGCCCTCAGATCTCGGTGGTCCGTGTGACGGTAGGTAGGCACAGCACTCAGCGCTTCCGTTTTCTCATCTGCACCGCAAGGGTCACTGGGAAGAACAGATGGAGACATGGAAGGACTCAGGATGCTCGGGGAGTGGCTGCACACTAGGTGCCCCGGACAGTCGTGGAACCCAGGTCTCTGATGAGGAAAGACAAGAATTCTACCTCAGAAATGCCACCGTGTTGGTGCTCATGGCTGCCACTTGTGGTAAACGCAGATATTTGATGGGTGGACCTGAGGGTGGAGAGGAGCGGCCAGACGGAGGGAAGCTGAGGGGGGTTCTTTGCAAAAGGGAGATGAGTGCCCTGCCCCCGCTGGCCGATAAAACCACTACTCAGATTCATGCACCCACCACAAAAGCGCGTGATGAAGAAATTGAAGAACTCTACCAACGGTTTCAGTGGGAAACTGATCAATCAAAATTACCAATCAAGAAGCATTGATGATTGTTGGCGATTGGGATGCAAACGTTGGAAATAGAGAGGAAGGCCCTGCAGTTGGAAAATATGACCTTGGTGAGAGAAATGAAGCTGGAGATTGCACGATAGAGCTTTGCAAAACCAGTGACTTTAAAAAAAATCATTTTATTGGGGGCTCATACAGCTCTTATCACTATCCATACATGCATCAGTTGTGTCAAACACATTTGTACATTCATTGCCCTCATCATTCTCAAAACATGTGCTCTCCCCTTAAGCCCCTGGCATCAGCTCCTCATTTTCCCCCTCCCTCCCTGCTCCCCCTCCCTCATGAACCCTTGATAATTTATAAATTATTATTTTGTCATATCTTACACGGTCCGACGTCTCCCTTCA
>NW_022103901.1:25770035-25775625 GCF_000313985.2 Echinops telfairi
AAAAAATGAAAGAATTCAAGAAAAAAATTCAAGCATCAAGTTGCAATCTTAGAAGGTTCTATGAGCAAAATATTGAGTGATGCAAGAAGCATCAAGAGAAGATGGGGAAACACACAGAGTCACAGTACCAAAAAGCAGTAGTTGAAATTCCACCATGTCAGGAGGTAGCACATGAGCAAGACTCGATAGTGCTGAAGGAAGACGTTCAAGCTGCACTGAAAGCATTAGCCAAAAACAAGGCTGTAGGGACTTATGGAATACCAATTGAAGTGTTTCAGCCAAGCTGAAGAGCCCTGGAAGTACTCATTCGTCTGTGCCAGGACATTTGGAAGACAGCTATTTGGCAAACTGATGGAAAAAAGATCCATATTTGTGCCCATTTCAAAGAAAGGTGACCCAACAGAGTACTCACTACAAAACAATATCATCAATACTGTATACAAGTAAAGTTTTGCTTAAGATCATCCAACAGGGATTGCAGCAGTACATTGGCAGGGAGCTGCCAGAAGCTCAGGATGTATTCAGAAAAGGCAATGGAACAAGGGATAACATTGCTGATGTCAGATGGAGTCTGGTTGAAAACAGAGAACACCAGAAAGGCGTATACTTGTGTTTTGTTGCCTATGCAAAAACATTCGACTGTGTGGACCATAGGAGGCTGTGAGTAACCTTGAGAAGAATGGGAATTCCAGAACACTGCATGGTGCCCACGAGGAACCTGTACATGAATCAAGAGGCAGTTGTGCGAACAGAGCAAGGATCACTGCATGGCTTAAGTGTGAGTCAGGGTTGTATCTTCTCACCAGACTTGTCCAAGCTCTATGCTGAGCAGTTCATCAGAGAAGCTGGCTTGTATGAAGAATGGCATCAAGAGTGGAGGAAGGCTTATTAACACCTGTGATACACAGATGGCACAAGCTTACCTGCTGACAACTTGAGGAGGACTTGAAGCACTTGCCGATGAAGATCAAGGATTGCAGCCCTCAGGATGGATTACAGGTCAATGTAAAGACCCAAATCCTCACCACTAGACCAATAGGTACCATCGAGCTAAATGGTAAAAGATTGAAGTTGTCAAGAATTTTGTTTCCCTTGCATCCAATCAATGCTTATGGAAGCATCAGTCAAGAAATCAAAAGATGAGTTTTATTAGGTAAATCTGCATAAGACCTCTTTAGAGTATCGAAAAGCAAAGATTTTATGTTGAGGACTAAGGTGCGCCTGACCCAAGCCATGGTATTTTCAATTGCCTCCTATGAATGTAAAAGTTGGACACTGAATAAGGAAGACCATCGAAGAATAGGTGCATTTGAATTGCGGTGCCGGAGAAGAATATTGAAAGTAATCACAGACAAACCAATCTCTATTGGAAGTAAGGTCACAGTGCTTCTCAGAGACAAGGATGGCAAAAGTTTATTTTACGAACTTTGGACCTGTTATCAGGAGGGACCAGTCCCTGGAGAAGGATGTCATGCTTGGTAAAGTGGAGGGGCAGCGAACAAGAGGAAGGCCCTCAAGGAGATGGACTGACATTGTAGCGGCAGCGATGGACTTGGGTATGGGAACAATTGTGAGGATGGCGCAGGACCCTGTGTTGTTTCATTGTGTTGTGCATAGGGTCGGTATGGGTTGGAACAAATTCGATAGAACCTAACAACAATAACAACCACAACAACAACAACATATGACCTACAGGCTGGACACTCCCCACCCTTGACCTAGATGGAAGATCTGTGAAGAAACAATAGCTTCTTCACATGTAGATGTTTTTGATAAAGGTGCCTATGATTTAGTAGCAATACCTTATGACTTCCCCACATAGGTTTGCCGTGTACATAACTAAAGAATCATTGACATCTATACCACCTATGGCATTTTTATAAATTACTGAAAAAAGGACAAAGAGCTAATAGAGAAAGCGGGTGGGGGGGGCGTGAATGGGATGTTCATAGAAGGGAACATGTGGTAATGACTGATAAACATGACAAGATGCTCAACCTCTTTAGTGGTTAGGGAAATCCAAATGAAATTAAATAAAACATCCACGGAATAGGAAAGATGAAGAAACCTGACCATAACAGACAAGGAAGATCCAAATGGAAATGAGTCTTCTCAGCTGTGCTCTAGGCATTTAGAGGAGGGCTCTTTGAGCCCCTTTGAAATCCTAGAGAGTCAGAAAGTGAACATTTCCATCCAGGAGGAAATGCAGTTAAATTGATGTACGAATAGACATTCAGGCAGAGTGCTACAAACTAAACCCACATGCTTAGACTTAGCAACCACCTTCAATCCCACCAGTGTTTCTAAAAATGTTAGTGTCCAGTGCCAGTAATGTTTATCTGGCAATTAACAAAACAAAACAACCAATTCTTTGACCCAGTGCCCTTATTCCTGGGTCTTAGCCAAAGAAAAAGACCGAGGTGCCCAACTTGAGTTCATTCAAAATAGCCTGAGAGCAACTGGCAAGCTTGGATGAGATGCCTGGGGCAGTGACTCTCAGTCAGGGCGGCGGACCAGTTTGGGACGTGTTTGCACGATGTGAAGGATCGGATCCGTGCCAGTGAGTTGGACGTGGAGAAGTTGTTTAAGCAGTGTATGCATGTGTATATTTCCACCGAGATTTGAAAAAAAAGCAAAATGAAGACATTTCAGACCATCAAGAAGATCATAGGAATATGGTGAATATGGTTCAAATAAATTACAGTATTTCTGCCTACCGGAAGGTCATTGTGGACCATAAGGACCATCCCTGTGATGTCCAGGTAGTGCAGTGGAAATGTGTGTGCGTGGGCTTGCCTCGGCATCCACGAAAGGCATTCCAGGTGCAGCGATGGCCGCATGTCTGTGTCTGGGTGAGCCTGGGGAAGCACCCAGAGGAGGGAAGGAAGTATTTGGTGAAACGTGTAAAGTGCTGGGAGGATGGCTCTTTCAGGAACACCCTGTGTTCCTGTGTGAGCCCTCAATGCAGAGAGGAAGAGATGCTCTGGACCCCGGGGAACAACAAAGGCAGCCACGAAGCGCAGCTGTGTTTGGGCAGTGAGGGAAGTTGCCTGCGTGCCCCTGGAAGCTCGCCTGGGTGCTCCTGGCGGGCAGAAGTGCCATTTAGAAGCTCTTCAAAAGAAGCATGTTGGTATAGCAGCGCTGGGCTGTTTTCCCCAGAAAGTGCCCTTTTCCCCCCAAATGGGTTTCTGTGATTTCCTTTTATGGATTTGAACAGCTCTGTGTTCAAAGACTGCAGGGGAGAGAAAGCGCCTCTGGGTAGCCGGCTGGGCCGGGCGCATTCACGTGCACGGCTGGGCTTGCAAGGTGGGTCTGGGATGCTTCTCCATGTGCACAGCCACTGTCTCCCCTCTCCGGTCCTTGCCATCTGGCGTGGCCACGTCAGGCTCGCTGGACCTTTCAGACAGGAAATGAGCCCTGTCTGTGTGGCATGGCCTCAAAGGAAAAGAGCCAGTCACCCACGTGTGCTTCAGGTCTCGGTGGCTCAGCAGGGCAGGCAGCAGGTCACGCTGGTGATGCCCAGGGACCAGGATGTGGCAGCTCTGCCAAGGCCTCCACTCTGGGGCCTGGGAGTGTATTTGTCTGCCCAGACTCTGGAAAGATGTTGATCTAGGTGCTATGGGTGGAGTGGCTTCGGATGAGGGGAAATCAACAAGGGCATGAGATTGGGGTTGATGGAGGTGTGGTAAGGTGGCATTTTCCATTGGGTGGTCATGGACCACTCAGGTGCGTTGAGTCGATGCTGTAAATGCCAGAGAACTGTGCTCCATGGGTTTTCATTGGCTGATTTTTCAGAAACAGGTCACCAGGCCTGTAGCAGTTACTTACATAATCTGTTGTCAATTTGAGAGGATTAAGAGTGAAGGGGTGGAGTTTAGCTTGTCAATTAGGTCGCAGCTTGATGACCTCATTTGGAGGTGCTAAGGAGATAAATAGC
Source organism: Echinops telfairi (assembly GCF_000313985.2). Classification (NCBI taxonomy): domain Eukaryota; kingdom Metazoa; phylum Chordata; class Mammalia; order Afrosoricida; family Tenrecidae; genus Echinops; species Echinops telfairi. The sequence goes on from NW_022103901.1 coordinate 25,773,973, forward strand.
TCACTGGAGTCAGGACACATGCTCACTCCCTGGGACACATTGCAGTGACAAGACACATGGAGCTACGCTAGTACCCTGAGCTGGAGGAGCCACGTGGAGACCCCTGCCAGCGCTGAGTTGCTTATACTGCTGCTGGATCTACAAGACTTTCCACCCACTGGCCTGTGATCTTCCTGCATTCGACATCATTGCATGTGTTGCGTGAGTCTAAAGAGGACTTTATTAATTGGCATCAGACACATGGCTAATATCAGACTTATAGACTTGATCTGGACTGGGCTGAGATGTCTTCTAAATATTCAGTTGCTCTTGTATATAAGCTCTCTCTTACACACATATGAATATCTGTGAATCTGTTTCTCTAGTCTACCCAGACTAACACAAGGTCTTTCTCCTCCTCCTCCTCCTCCTCCTCCTTCTTCTTCATCATCATCATCATTTTATTGGGGGCTCGGTCAACTCTTATCACAATCCACACATCCATCCAGTGTGTCAAACACATTTGTACATTTGTTGACAAGCCCTTTCTTCAGAGGCTTTTCTGGGTGAACTCGGAAGCCAAGCTTTGGGTTAGCAGTTGAGCATGTTAACCATTTGCCCCATCCAGGATGCCCTGAGAAGCAGGCAAGGGCTGTGCGTCATGTAGACCTTTCTAGACCATTGGTTCTCAGTCATAGCTTCTGCTCAGCTACCCCCTACTCCCTCAGGATACATTTGGCAATGCCTAGAAACCATTTTGGGTGTCATGTCTGGGGAAAGGGCTACTTCCGGTGTACAATGAGCAGAGGTCAGCGGTGCTGTTACTCGTTCTGTGCTCTGCAGGGGAGCCCCACCACAGAGGACCATCACAGTAAGCCCTCCTGTGGACTAGACTCAGGAGGACACTGGATTTGATTCTCAAGAAGAATGAATGGTTTTTAGCAGGGACACCCGCTGGTGGCTTGGCACCATTTTCTGGACTAAGCTTTGAGTGCCGTATTGCACTATGCAGCTCCGCCATGTAGCCTTCTCGGACTACGTTTGAACAGGGAAGGGGAGACATCATCCAGGAGACAATCCGTGCCCTGGAGAAATGATCTTGGCGTGATTTCTTTTCCAGACACGGGTGGCAATGTTCTGAGTTCGTCTGAGTCTGGGAAGGAGATACAAAGCCAGCCCGGCCGAGTGATGGCTGGGCTTTCCCACAGGCATTTGTTCAGACTGTAGGGCAGCTTAAAGTGTATAGACTGAGTTTAGTATTTTACCATTGACATTTTGGACAGGATCATTCTTTGTTATGGGGGGTTCCTGTGCACTATAGGGTGTTCAGCAATTGTGGGCCTCTCCCCACAAGATGCCAATCATAGCCCCATCCTCACCGCCCCCCACTCCCAAGTGTGACAATAAAAATGTTTATCGACATTGTCAAATATCTCTGTAAGAGTGGGGACTGGGTAGGGGAGAATGATCCCTGGTTGAGATCTACTGGTTTGGCTGATCCAAGCCATGTCCCAGTAGGTCATGGGTGTCTGCAAAGATTGCCGAGAGATCCGTGACCCTCCAGGGGGCAGTTGGAGAACCACTGAACTAGATGGTCCCATGGATGCCATAGTCTAAGTTCCTTCAGCTTTTCAGTTTGGTATCAGACAGTCCTGTTCAAACTCAAAAACCAAG
>NW_022103901.1:25776985-25787503 GCF_000313985.2 Echinops telfairi
CCTGGGGGAGCACTGCCCCGTGGATGTCTGAGACTGTAACTCTATGGCAGAAAGCCTCACCTTCCTTGTGTGGAGCAGCTGGTGGTGGCTAACGGCTGACCTTGTAGTTAGCTGCCCCAAACACAACCCACTACATCCTCAGGGCTCTGATAGTCCTTCCAGGGACTAACATGCTGACTCCAGGAACCATCCCATCTCCCCTAGCTCTTGGAGCTGCAGGGTTTTGTTTGTAACTTTTCGTTGCGGATGAGGGAAAGGTTTACAGGGCAGATCATAGTCCACAGTCCATGCACATTCCGACTCAGCCCATCCATTGCGATCCCTTCCCTGTGCCATCTCTTAATCCCACGTCCTCCCTGCTGTTCCTCTTTCCCTTCCCTCACCCTCTGAGCTTTGCGCTTGGGTACATGCTGCCCGTTGGATCTTAAATGGTTGATTCTAATGAGGGAGTGAGTCAGGACCAGACCTGAAGGTTGAGGGATGAAGGGCCCTGGGCTCTTTGACAACATTGTGAAAGCTTAGATGGGAAGCTTAGGGGCACTGAGTTGATGTTACATGGGGACGAGCAGCACGGAAAAGGTGGAACACCTCATCTGGGTCACTGGATGCACCTGGAGAAACTCTTGGTTTAGTGTATGCTTTGCTGTATGTATTCTCAACAACAACAAGTAGAAAATTAAACCTTGTAAAGATGGGAGTAGCTCTGTGGCTTATACACCGGGGGGACTGAAGGGCAGGAGCACGAGGTGCAAGCACAGGCAGCGTTCTCTGGCCTTTGTCTCTGAGGCCAGATGAGTCTGTGGGGGCAGCTCCGCCAGTGCCCCTCCAGGGCCCTCAGAGGCGAGGGGGAGACCTCCTGGCAGTCATGGGAAGGACGCTGACCCCCCCTCTTTATTTTCTTACTCAGGACATAGTTGTCCATCCTGTCTTAAAAAAAAAAATAGGCCAACTCATATGTCCAGGTGCTCAGCAGTGAAGCACTTGGTGGTTTAAATCTCCTGGCAGCTCTGCGGGGGAAAGACCTAGGGATCTCCCCTTACAAAAGACGTTGTCCTTAGGTGCCATCCAGGTAGGACTGCCCATGGAGCTGTCCAGGCGACAATCTTTGTGGGAGCAGATCATGGGTGTGTTTGTCCGGGTAGGCGAGAGAAACAAATTCATAGACACTCCTATGTGTATAAGAAAGAGCTTTATAGCCAAGAGCAATTGAATCTTGAGAAAACATCCCAGCCCAGTCCAGATCAGGTCCTTAAGTCTGATTTGAGCCCATATGTCCGATACCAATCTATAAATTCATGCAACACGTGCAATGACGCTGAATGCAGGAAGATCACAGGCCAGTGGGTGGAAAGTCTTGTGGATCCAGCAGCAGTTTAAGAAACTCAGCGCTGGCAGGGATCTCTACATGGCTCCTTCAGCTCCAGGGCTCTAGCATAGCTCCATGGGTCTTGTCTGCAGAAATGTCTTGCAGGGAGTAAGCGTGTGTCCCACCTCCAGCGAGTCATTTATCTCCTTAGCACAGTGGTTCTCAACCTGTGGGTCATGACCCCTTTGGGGTTTGAACGACCCTTTCACAGGGGTCACCCGATCCATAACAGGAGCAAAATCACAGTTATAAAGTAGCAATGAAAATAATTTTATGGTTGGGGTGGTCACTACAACATGAGGAACTGTATTAAAGGGTCGCAGCATTAGGAAGGTTGAGAACCACTCCCTTAGCACCTCCAAATGAGGTTATCAAGCTGCGACCTGATTGACAGGCTAACCTCCACCCCTTGGCTCTTAATCCTCTCACATTGACAACAGATTTTGTAACTACCACAGTGGGCTTTCTCCCCTGGGGCAGCTGGCAGGGTTTGAGTCATCAACCTTCAGGTTAGCCAGGTGCTTCACCGCTGCACTACCACAGCCCCTCCACACCAAGAGGACGGCATCCGGAGTTCTGCTCTGTCGTGTGGGGTCCCTATGCTTTGGTACCAACTCTGCTGCAGACACTGGACTGGAACGTGTTGAAGGAGGCCGGTGGGAGTGGGGAAATGAAGAGGGGGAAGCGTGATAGCTAAGCGACTTCCATCTGAAAGGAAGCCGTGCCGCACTTTAGCCAAAGGTTTGCCAGGTGGGAATGGAGGCCCAGTGTGGCCAGCTCCCCCCCTCTTTTGCCCCATCTAGAAGTCTGATTCCACCCCAACCCACTCCACTGAGTCAAAATCGGAAGCCGCTTGACTCCTCAATGTTTACCACTAATTACGTTCCCCAAATATGACATGGGCTGAACAAAGCACAGGTGAGCCACCAGTTTGCAGCCTCCGTGCTGGTCTGCGAGCGGGTGATTTGCTTGATCAGGAAGTAACTCGCTTGATACCAGAATCTTTTGATTTGATTGTTGATCCAGTCAGTTGTGTTCGTGAGAATCTATCAAACATTGTTCTAGAACTGTCCTTGGACCTTCGTTGGCTGAAATGACTGAAACAGAGACAGAGATTGAAGGTGACTGGCGTGGAGCCCTGGTAGTGGAGCGGTGTTGTGTTGGGCTGTAATTTGCATGGTCGGCAGTTCGAAACCACAACCAGTTCCGAGGGAGAAAGACTGGGCTTTGTACGCCCGTAAATAGTTACAGTCTCAGAAACCCACACGGGGGTCGCTATGAGTCACCATGGACTTAATGGCAGGGGGTGAGTTCTGAGGTGTGGTAAAGTGGCTCTTCGACTCAGGTCTCTGTGACTCCCAGCAGGTGACTGGGTGGGGCCCATTACTCAATCATGGGTGTTCACACGAATAGAGGGGATTTGTTAGTTTTCATTTCACTCAGTAATATAAAAATGAGCTATCTCAGAAGCAGGAACAAGAGGGAACTTCCAGGACCATCAAGGAAGAAGAGCCACCAGCCAAGCACGTTCAAGATCCCTCTCTGTGTGAAGCGATGATGGAGGCTGAGACCAGAGACATCAAAGGCTGTGTGTGGCACAGAGACCAGGGAACAGAGTAAAGGAGCCATATCGAGACCAGACGCTGCGGCACAGATCCCGTGAGGAACACTCCGAGACTGAGACCGTGAGGCAGAGCGGCGGGCGGGCTTCCTAGACCACTGAGGGCAGAAGCCAAGGGACCTCGTGGCTGGAAAGCTGAGATCCAAAGAGAGTCTTGGATGTTGGTTAAGGAGAGGTATTGCTGCACAACCGTGTCCTTCATTTTTTCTGATCCCGGACCGTGGTAGCTCGTTAACTTCCCTAATAAAGACCGTTACTTGTGAGTATTATCTGTGAGGGCTGCGTGGCCATTGCAGCAAATTACTGAGCCCAGCAGCAAAGTCAGAGCATTGTGGGAAGAACGGTGAAAGAAGGCTGGCGCACGGAAGCGTGAGTGGCCCCTGTCTTGTAGCACTCAGCCGTGGGTTGCGATGGAGTGTTCTCCTCCCCATCGAAGCCAGAGGAGGTCAGATGTGGCCTCCACTCCATTGTCACGGCTGGATATAAAGATGTATAGATCGATAGATTGTATCCGGGGTCAGAGGGAGGATACATACTGAAATATTACAGATCATACGATGCCTAGGCGTTACTTCAAAATAATCCTGGGACCTAAAGCTACCAGAGAAAGGGCCCCGGTGGTGGAGTGGGCTACAAGTTAGGCTGCTAACCACAAGGTTGGCAGTTTGAAACCCCCTGCAGGATTGCCTTGAGCTGGAATTGCCTCAGTGGCAGTGGATTTGGTTTGTTTGGTTTTAGTGCTACCATGAGCGTCCAGGTGAATCAAGGTTGAACATGAGAAGAGAATCCCACTGCGGACTGTCTGCATATGTGAAGCAGAGACCACACACCGACAAAGTCAGGGAGAAGGCTCTCTCACAGAGAAACAAGTTCTGTGAAGCTGCGTGCTTGGCCAATAGCGCGCCGGCTGTGTCTTGGTTAGGTGATGCTGCTACACCAGAAACACAACACGCATGTGACTTTACGAAACAACATCTTATTCAGGAGGCTGGAAGTTTGAATTCAGGGTGCCGGCTGTAGGGAAGACGTTCCCTCCCTTGTTAACTCTGGGGAGGGTCCTGTCTCCAGCTCATTTCCAGCTTCTTTGCAGATTTCCATATGGCCTGGCATCTGTTTTCATCTCTCACTGATGATTGTTGCTGCTTTCGTATTTCTTTTTTTTAAATCATTTTATTGGGGACTCGTACAACTCTTATCACAATCCCTACATACAATGTCCATTGCGTCAAGCACATTTGTACATTTGTTGCCCTCATCATTCTCAAAACATTAGCTTTCTACTTGAGCCCTTGGTATCAGCTCCTCATTTTTCCCCTCCCCTCCCTGCTCCCCTAAGAAATATGAACCCTTGATAATTTATAAATTATTATTATTTTCATATTTCTTATATCAAAAGATACACCCTACACTAAACCTAATTCTGTCTCATTAACATAATAAAGACAACCCATTCTCAAGTGGAATTACAGAGCTATAGAGGTCAGGATTTACCCGACATATTTTAGGGGGACACCGTTAATCCATGATAGCCAAGAAGTTCCACAGCCGGGATTCAACTCCAGTTTGGTCTGATTCCACCCCCACCCACTACTGTTGAGCCCATTTCAACTCATAGTGAACCTCTGTGACCTGTGCAGTTTCTACTGCAGTCTCAGGTCTTCTGTGATGGATTGAATTCTTCTCATCCCCGCCCCCCTCCTGGCCCAAATGCATCAGCTTGGACTGCACCATGATTCTCAATGATTGGGTAGTTATTTAATGATGTGCTCATCCCCATATTATGATCTGATTGACCCAGTTAATCAGTGGTCAAGAGATTAGGATGGGATATGACACCCTTACTCAAATCACAGCCAATGTTAAGGGGTGTTTCCCTGGGGTGTGGCCTGCATCACCTTTAATCTTACAAGAGGTACAAGGAGAGAGAAGTGAGCCCAAAAAGAGGGATCTCAGTATCAACCAAGAATAAAGAGCTGGGAGCAACCTGGAGTCCCTGTGAGGAGAACCTCCTAGACCCAGGGGAAGATTAATGCCAAGACACATGGAGATCACTAAGAAATGCCAGGCCCACATCTGTCACCTGGAGGCAAGACCCTTCCCCCAGAGCTGACACAGAACCCTTCCTCTAGATCTGGAACTCTAAGTTTAGACTTCCAGCTTCCTACTCTGTGAAAGAAAATAAATTTCTGTTTGTCACTGTCATCGTACTTCTGCATGATGGAAGGTACTGAGATCCAGGAGCTCTGTGTCTCTCTTCTTTAGAAGATTTCTGCTTCTTATTGAAGTCACCCTCTTTATTACACAAGAAGAAGAAGATGGCCCATCACTTGGTCATTGTTGAAGCTGGGTGAGCATGGGTATCCGAAGGCTCCGTCGACCCTTTTGGCTCCTTTGGAGTGTGTTTGGAAATTTCCCGTAATGAATGTGCTTGTTTTAAGTGCCTTATCAGCGAGAGACATGCACTGAAGGACGTGGAGGTACAGATGCAATGACATAATGTCTGAGACTTGGCTAAAATATTCTACAAGAAGTGTGTGGAACGCACATCATTTGGCAAAATGTCGGTAATTGTTGCAACTAATGGATGGCTGGATGCATGGGGATTTTTATTGCTAGTCTGTCGGTGCAAAGACCCTCAATGAGGTGGATTGACAGACTGGCCCAAACAGAACAGTAAATAGAACGGTCCAGGACCAGGCAGTGTTTTCTTCTCATGTACCCAGGGCCACTGACTGACTGGCACCTAACAGCAGTCTAGTTTTGTATATTAATTTTCTACAACACTTAAAATTTTTTTCCTACAATAAAACTTTTTCAAGGATAGAGAAGTGTGGGAGGGGGCTTCTTATTATCTAAGATCTTTTGGAACTATGGACCCATACAGTTGGCTGCTCGTATCAGGTTGTTTTAAATGTGGTGGGGTTCACATTGAGAAAATGGGTGTTCTATAACAAGAGATGTCACCGGGCCAAGCGTTGCATGGTCAGGCTGGAAACGGGTCACAGCTGTGGGCTACAGGTGAAGAGGGGCCATTCCACCCACATGGGTATTCGGCCCCCTGGTACCCTTCTGGAAGGCAGGATCACACGGTGGCCACAACATCTGGAATTGGACCCCGAGTTTCAATGGCCAACTTTTACTCCCTTCTACCTGCGGGACAGAATTATTTAACCCCTCTGAGCCCTAATCCATTAGGCAGAAGTAACTCCCTCAAAGATGGGAGCCATCAGTGCACGTACAACCTAGGACAGCAGCTACCTTGTCTTAATTTCCTAGTATTCCTACTTTGGTTCATTGGGCATTTTAATAGCAGAAAGACCTTTCTGAAGTAGGGGGAAGAAAATAACTGGGGACAATGATTAAAAGAAGCCTAAGAAGTAGGCACCCTGTTTCGACTGATTCCACCCCACCCATCCCCGCTCCCAGACACCCACGTGCAGGCTGCTGCGGCCGATTCCCTTCGCGGTGGGTGGATAAGGCCTGCAAGGACTTCCCTGGCCCTGCTTCCTCTCTCTGCAGAACGAGGTGGAGTTGGGGGAGCTGCTTCTGTCCCTGAATTATCTCCCCAGCGCCGGGAGGCTGAATGTGGACGTCATTCGAGCCAAGCAGCTTCTTCAGACCGACGTGAGCCAAGGTTCAGGTACAGTGGGATCTTCCCTCCTCCTCCACGGCTTTACCAAACCCTGAGCCCCAGACAACCACTGCCATGGAGTCAAATCTGACCCTTACTGAGGCCATCGGACAGAGAAGAACTGCCCCATAGGGTTTCCACAGGAACAGCTGGAAGGGTCAGACTTTCTGACTTCCCGGTGAGCAGCCGGATGCTTTAGCCACTGTGACACCCGGGGCCCAGTTTTCTTTTCCTGTATCCCAGATACTATTGATAAGGCCTGGAGGGGTGGGGTGGGGGGGTAACATCCAGAACTGATTAGAGAGATGCCTGTTGAGATGAACTCCACTCACTGCTGTGGAGTTGTTTCAGTGCAACCCTGTGAGATAGGGTAAAACTGCCCCTGTGGGTTTCTGAGACTTAAATCTTTGCACGAGTAGAAAGCCTCACTTCTCTGGTGGTTTCTAACTGGTGACCTTGGGGTTTCGAGCTCCTGGGTTCTAACTGATGACTGTGGTCCTCAGCCCAACACGTAATGCTCTATGCTGCCAGGGCTCCATTGGAGAGGAACAGGTAAGCCTGTTTGGATCGGAGACTAGACTGGGATCAAGGGTGATGACTACTGCAAATCGAGAGCCTCATTTCTACCCATGCAGCCTCAAGCAAAGCAGCTTCCTGGTTCTTCTGACTAGAGGCGATAGGGAGCGGTGATCTTGCATTTGAATTAGCTGGAGAGGTGGGTACACCCTGAGCCTCTCTTCTGAGCTCTCTTGGAAAACCAAACCCACTGCCACTGAATCCATTCCAACTTAGAGCAACCCTACCTGGAGTTTCTGAGGAGGCCTGGTGGCACTGTGGGTTTGGTGTGGGCTGCTCACTCACAAGGTCAGCAGTTCGAAACCATCAGTCAGTCCTCAGGAGAAAGATGAGACTTTCTACTCCTGTAAAGAGTTACAGACTCAGAAACCCACAGGGGCAGTTCTCCTCTGTCCCATAGGGTCTCTGTGAATTGGAAACTCAAGGGCAATGAGTTTGGGTACAGGGTTTCTGAGCCTGCAAATCTTTACAGGAGCAGACAGCTCCATCGGTCTACCTAGGGATAGTGGGCAGCTTTGAACCGCCAGCCTTGTCGTTATTGAGCCAGTGTCTAACCCGTAGCGCCCCTATGGCTCCTTGAAGAGATCATTGTGTTTAAAGGGCCAACTTTGTAACTAACCCAAGTCTCGTGAACTGAAATGAAATGGAATAGATCCCATTCCCACCTGTGGGTAGCTTCTTCTGTCGTACCAGACAGAGGTTGTGTCATCAAAGCAGCCCCAGTTCCTGGGACATCTTCCGGCCTTTGGTGGCACATCGTGTTCCCAACATGCAATGGCTAAAACCAAAGCCTTCTGTCATAAGGTGATAACTGAATTTAGAAGACACCTTGCATGTCCAATAGCCACATTGTCAGAACAGAGATTCTAAAAGGTTCTGTGGAGGGAAGGGCGTTAAGGCTGAGAGTGTCAGACCCACCGTGATGGGAGAGGCAGGATAATCCCACGACGGAGGCCTCTAGAGGCAGACTGGCTACACTATGTCACAGTCCTCATGGCAAACGATGTGGCCTTGGGAAAGTTAACCATTCTCAGCCTTCATTTCTCCATCTGGAAAATGGATAACAGTGTTCACCTTGGCTTGTTTACATGCGTATTAAATTAGATAATGTACCTGGGTCCTGCAGTGAACTATAAAGTAACCTACAATAACTGGGAACCTAATTTGGTATGTAAACTTTCAACTAAGACACACAAAAAAACGTTTAAGCGAATGATAGTTATAAGTTGTTCATCTCTCTTTTCCTTTGTGATGAGCCCTGGTGACCTAGTGGGTTACGAGTTGGGCTGCTAATCACAAGATCAGCAGTTTGAAACCACCAGCTGCTCTGTGGGAGAAAGAGGAGCCTTTCTACTCCAGTGGAACGTTACAGTCTCAGACACTACCCTGTCCTATAGAGTCACTGGGAGTCAGAATTAGTGCAATGGCAGTGAGAAACGTTTCTGTGTATGAGCTATGAACTAACTCCCTGGGGCATAAAGGCCACGGGCAGAAAACTCTGCCTTCACCGAGCAGATCTTAAGCAAATCGCTTCTCATTTTGTTTCCTCCCTTCTCATCTATAACATGAACATAATACCTGTATGTGGGAGGAGCTGAAAAACTAATGAAGGGCTGGGGGAAAGAGGAAGGGACAAGCAGATAAGTGATAGATTGGAGGAAAGGATGAATGAGTGGTTGGTGGAAGAAAGCAGTAGTGGATCCATGGACAGATGGGCAGAGGGGAAAATGGAAGAAAGCAAAGATGGGTAGTTGGACCATCAGTTTACTGGATAGATGGATGGATACAAGAAGGTGAAGCCAAAAGGATGGTGGATGGGTGGACTGCTAGATCATTGTTTTCCAAAGTTTCCTGGGGGGCTCTGGAATGACCAGGGGCCGGGGGGAGGGGGGAAGCTGTAAAAGAAGATACTTAGACGTTAGCCTGGATAATGGGGATAGTACAAAAGTGTGTAATGGCTAGGGATGTGTTAAGTAATTTTTTTTTTCTTTCTGAAAACAGCAGTAGGCAAAAAAAGTTTGGGCTCCTAGGTGCTCAGTGAGTGAGGATGCACGGAATGGTGAGGGGCTGTATAGGAGAAGGCACGGAGGGATGGGATTGCTGGGGAATAGCTCTAACATTCTGATGCCGGTCTGACCCTCAGATCCCTTTGTGAAAATCCAGCTGGTGCATGGACTCAAGCTTGTGAAAACCAAGAAGACATCCTTCTTAAAAGGCACGATCGATCCTTTCTACAACGAATCTTTTAGCTTCAAGGTTCCCCAAGAAGAACTAGAAAACGCCAGCCTGGTGTTTACAGGTAGGTCGCTTTCCAGACCACGATGAATGTATTGACCTAGAGACAGAAGGCATCCAGAAAGGGTTACCTTTTTTAAGACCTCGTAGCTAATGTGCAACGACATGGGCTTGAATCCACTTACCATCTGTGAACATGGGCAAGATTCAAAGGCTCACCAGTGTCGAGCCATAGAACACATGGTGACAAATGTGGAGCCAGGAGCCAGGCTGCCTGGCCCTGTCACATAGTAAGGCCGGTTAGTTGCTCATTCCTGTGACCCTCGGGGCCGTCATCTATAAACTACAGGGAGTAATCCTACTTGCTTTATAGGGTTGCTGCATTGAATGACTGAAGACTTGGGAACAAAACCTGGCTCATAATAAGAATTCATTCTTTGTTTTCTGTTAGCGTAGATGATGATGGTGGTGGTGGTAATGGTGGTGGTGATTGTCGTATGGAGAAACATGAGAAGATAGGGCCCTCTAGCCCAGACAGGAGGATTTTGAAAGACTTCCCCAAGGACGTAGTGTTTGAGTAGATGAGGCCTGGTGTGCCATGCTCTGGTAGAGTTGAGTCTGTTGCTTCCAGGGATGGGCTCGTGAAAAGAACCCTGATGGTATAATGCGGATACACAAAGCCGGTTGGCAGCAAACCCCAAACCAGACTCCCTGCCATCAAGTCGATTTGTGTAAGGAAGGAGAGTCAGCAGAGCAGAAGGGGTGAGGGCTTGGGCTGGGAGCCAATGCCTAGCTCAAGTCCCGACTTTGCTGCTTGCCCAATAGCTGGCTTTGGGCAACATCTGTGTGCTTAGATGTTCTTTCCTGTAAAGCGGAGGTTGTCCCAGGACACCTCACAGGGTGGTTGTGTGGGTTCAGTAAGATCAGTGCATATACGATGCTGAGCATTATGTCTGCCCTCTCTCATCGAGTGGATTCCGACTCTTAATGCCCCTCTAGGACAGGGTAGAACTGCCTGTGAAAAGTCTCGATGGGAGCAGAGAGCCTCCCCTTTCTCCTAGGGAGTGACTTGTGGGTTTAAACCACCAA
>NW_022103901.1:25787993-25790095 GCF_000313985.2 Echinops telfairi
GTCCACTTCCCTAATGATGAGAGCCTTGGAAACCCTATGGGCAGTTCTGCTCTGTTCTGTAGGGTCACCGTGAGTTGGCACCAACTAGGTGGTGAGGGGCTTATTTTTCAGTTTTGGTTTAGGGGAGGGCAGGAGGGGGAGGGGAGGAGGTTTAGCTGTGGAGTGTGGAGTTTACAGTGAGGCGGTGGATTAGCAACAAAGGTTGAACATTATTGTGATGGCAAAGGTTTTGTTGCGTCTGTTTTCACTGTAATTCAAACAAGACGCAATGATTCGTCCATTGAACTAATAAGCCCTGAGGACCTACTCGGTGTCGGGCCGTTTCCCAGTGCTGGGAACATAGCAGTGAGCCAAACAGCTCAAAACCCCTGGCGCTTACCTGGAACCAGTCTATTGCCATTACCGCACAACTTGCTTTTTTAAAACATGCAAACCAAGAATTCCTTCATTCCTTCCAATTCAGAGTTGTTAGAGAGCAGCGTCAGGGGGTCGGCTTGAAGTAAAGGTAACAGGTGCGTTGAGGGCTAGAGACGGCCCAGACCAGGAAGGCGTCCACATGCACGGGGTATAAATGGCCACCCCACCGACCGTGTGGAGGAAAGCGTTTATGCACAGGTGGTGCAGGACCTGACAGCTAGGAACTCTTATTGACTCAAAGACCACCAGGGGAGTCCAAGTGGGGCCATCTAGAGGTGAGATTGAGCAGCGATAGGTGGTCACACACACTTGGGGTGACATGATGGGTAAAGACACAGTTTACTGGTTCAAGGTGTATCACCGGATGGTCGCCGGGCAGTGGCAGGACAGGTTTTTCTGGTGCCCCGCTAGGAAAATTGCTTCCTTGATCACGTCTGTCTCTGAGGGTCTATTGCAAAGATTTGCCCATAATGCTGTGTGTCCAGACTCCTCCGGTATCCGCCCTGTAACTGTTGGACCGTAAAAGGAAAGAGCTTGCGCGACCTCGGGGGAAGAATGCCGCCTTTCCTTTAAACGTGTGGGTCAGCTTCAAGCCTAGCTCAGCGTCCAGGTTAGGGGACCACTGTGAGAAAGGCAGGCTTAAAAATCACCCTGGGCGCTAGACGCACGTCAGGACAGTCAGTGCTGAGTTCAGCTCCGCTTTCAGACTGCTCTGTCCGTACCCAGGGGCCTCTGGTTTTAAGCTCACTTACAATTCAGATGAATCTGACTCTGTCAATGACTGGGGGTGGACGACTGTCGTGATTGCGTACTGTACTGTGATAAGGGAGCCGTGGTGGCACGGTGGCTCGAGCACTCAGCTGCTCCCTGAAAGACGAGTGCTCTGTGGGAAAAAGATGTGGCAGTTGGTGCCCATAAACATTCGCAGTCTCAGAAACCCACAAGGGGCACTTCTACCCTGCCCTTTAGGGTGGCGATGAGTTGAAATCCCTCAACAGTGGGTGTGATGTGTTGGTCTTTGTCATTTTTTTATACTATGATGCAGGAGCCTTGGCCACACAGTGATTCAGCATGGGGCTGGCCCTGGTGGTGCCCTGCTTACGCGTTGGGCTGCGATCCGCATGGTCGGTCGTTCGAAACCACCAGCAGCTCCTCGGGAGAAAGACTGGGCTTTCTACTCCTGCCAACAGGTACCATCTCGGAGAGCGGCAGCGGGTTGCTCTGGGCAGCAGAGACTCATGGCAGTGAGCTTGGTTTTGCTCACTGGAAGGACAGTGGCTCTCGCCCTCCCCGGGAGAAAAGTGTGGCAGTGGGCTTCTGTAAAGATGACAGCCCGGGAAACCCTGTGGGCAGTTCTCCTGGGCTCTGTGGGGTTGCTGTGGCCAAATGGACTCCATGTCTACAAGCCTGGGGTTTGCGCTTGGTTGGTTACATCGTGCTGAAAGCAGAGGTTATTCGTTTGGGCAGGATGGGGTGGGGGGAGGGAGGGGGGTTGCTGGCATCATTGGTGACAAAGCCTCAGAGAATGTGGCAGCTTTGAAGGGTCTCCTCCAGGGAAATCCACAGAGAATTTCCCATAAAACAGTGCAGAGGCTTTGGGAACGCTTCAAAGGCCCTATGTGAGCCCCAGAAGGCAAAGCCTTAAGGAGAGGCTCTCATCCCAACCCCCTTGTAGCTTGCATGGA
>NW_022103901.1:25790794-25791732 GCF_000313985.2 Echinops telfairi
GGAGTTTTGTACAAGGGCACAGCTGGCCACAAGCACACTGAATAGAAGAATAAGAGGCTGTGGTGGATATCTATAGACAAAACTACCCAAACCAACCCCCCACCCACCCACTGCCATTGACGTGCAGGGACACAGCGTGTTGCAGACTGAGCTCCATCCCATAGGCTGCGGAAGCAGACAGCCCGACCTTTTCTTCTGCGTGTCCTTGGGTGGGTGGTAGAGGGCAACTTTTAGGTCTGTGGTTGAGAACCAACCACAGCCATTAGCACCAACCAGGGGCGCAAGCAAACCTACCAGCCTCCAGACTCCATATCCACAATGGCCCCTGTTGGTTTTATTAATAGGGGGAGAGCCTGCCCCTCAGGAGAAGGATCCGACATTAGCATGTTTCCAAACATTGCATCCTGCCAGGAAGTTGATCCGAAATTTGCTGCTTGCGGAGGACCAGAGCCTGTAATTAGCCTCGGGCTGGGTCTGCAGAACCGCCCTTTCTGTGTGGGATGAGGCTTCTCCAGCAGTTTGCAATCAGGTGATTTTTTTTTGGTAGCTGAGGTTTTTGTTAAAAAAAGAAGAAGAAGAAGATGGAGGCGTGTTTATTTTTTGACTCCTGCAATAGCAACAGGCAGTCCAGAGGCCTTCTGGGAAGTTCTGGAAGGATAGGAGGTGGCATCATTGGGCTCACATCACCAGAAGTAGGGGAGCAGGTGTGAGCAGTGCAGAGCTGGAGACCAGGGTCCTACCTGCCACTTCATCCCCGGTGGCCTTGGCGCTTTTCTTGGCCTCTCGCTGCCTCAGCTTCCTCTGCTGTAGAGCCATGATGCTGGTGCCCCCTGAGGCTTCTCCGAAGGCAGACACGTTACATCTATCATAGACCAATGACGTGTCCTCCCTGCCACGTGAGTTCGTAGTGAGGATTCTGGGAAGGGAACGATGGTGTG
>NW_022103901.1:25791992-25793540 GCF_000313985.2 Echinops telfairi
TTGCTAAACCTCATGGTCAGTCGTTCAAACCCACCAGCCACTGCACAGGAGCAAGATGAGATTTTTCTGCTCCAGTACAAATTTACAGTCTCCGAGACCCTAGAGAGCACTTCTACTGTGTCCTATAGAGTTGTTGCGAAGAGGTAAAATCGAGTCGGTGGCAGTGGGGTTTCTCATTGGAGACAAAAGGAAATCAGTCTGAGGGGGCTGGCGAGAGCCAGAGACCCCTGGAGATGGAGCGAGAGAGACTGGACAAAGGTCCCCCTAGCAGCCCCACAGAGCCCTGCCCACCCATGCCACGCCTCTCCTTCCTGCCCGACACACTGGGCAGAGCTCTGCCTGCTATAGAGAGGGCCACCTCACACTTCTGGGTGTGGACTCATGGCAGCTGGTCTGTCACCTCTACCACGTGGCAATTGTGTGACCTTGGGCAGGTGCTGGCCCTGCCTGAGCCTCGTCTCCTCTGACTGAGCATCCAGCCTAATGCTCCATCAGAAAAGCAGTGGGTGGTGCCTTGTACCCGGTTCATGGACGGTCAGCACTTGATGTGGTGTTGTGGTAATTCATCTTCATGTGATCATCCAACTGCAACCGGATAGTCCCCCGCCCCTAATCATAGTCATGATCAAGTCAATTCCGAGTCACGCCAGTGCCCTGCGTGTGGAGTGGGACTGCTTCAGAGGGCTTTCAAGAGGGGGACCTTTCAGAAGCAGACCACTAGGCCTGTCTTTCACAGCACCTTAGGGTGCATTCACCCTGCCGACCTTCCAGCCGGCACCTAGCCACTTGTACCACCCCGAGGATAGACAGGCAGGTTGCTGTGTTGAGTCAGTGATGACCCTTGGCAGCCTCACACCCCTGGCAGCCTGGTCCTGTCTCCTCCTCAGGCCCTGTGTCCTGCCACCAGGTTCGAGTTCAGCACCACATGGGCTGTCATGTCAGCCCATCTCCCAAGGGTCTTCATCACTGTCGCCAGCCTAGCTGCACCCAGCATGATGTCCTCCTGAGAATGTGCCCAAAGCAAGTGAGCCTGGCCATATTTCCATGACACCTGTCAGGTTTTCAGGCTGATGTTCAGCAGTAGATATCACGCAGGCCTTTCTTCCTCATCTCTCTTAGTCGGGAAGCTCTGCTGAAACCTGTCCACTGTGGATAAATGCAAGTATTTGAACTACTAGCGACATAGCTTCCAGCATCACACGGCACCACACAGTGTGAGACGCAGAGGGATGGATGATGGACCATGGAGGAGTAGACCCTGAACTTAGATACACCTGTACTTCGTGATAGGACATCCTGGTGGCACAGTGGTTATGCATTGGACTGCTGACCACAAGGTCAGCAGTTCAAAACCATTAGCTGATCTGCAGGGGAAGGATGAAGCTCTCTACTCCCATAAAGAGTTACAGTCTCAGAAACCCACAGGGGCAGTTCTACTCTATCCTCTAGGGCAGTGGTTTTCAACCTGTGGGTCGTGACCCCTTTGGGGTCGAATGACCCTTTCACAGGGGTTGCCTAAGACCATATTTCTGATGGTCTTAGGAACCG
>NW_022103901.1:25795016-25802061 GCF_000313985.2 Echinops telfairi
GAGCGAGCGAGCGAGCGAGCAGAAAGGGGTTATAAATGGGAAAAGTTTAAGAAGCGCTGGTCAGGCCACCACCCAGGTCCCAGACTGGCCTCTTGGACGCACACACACAAGGGACAGATCTGAAGAATACTGCGAACTCATTGCAAACAGAATTGACATCGGAAGACGGGCCCACAGAACGCGGGTGAGAACTTGTAGTGTGAGGCTACCCTTGTTGTGAATCGCCTGCTAAAACAGAAATCAACTAACCCAGTCGTATGTAAACATGACTGAAGCCACATAACATAACCTCAACATCTCTAAGGTACAATCCAGACTCATTTGATTTACAAAGGATATGGAAATGCTCCCCTTCTCAGAGAAGCTATATCCACAGGTGACCATAGTGTGAGAACCCAGATACGGAATAATGAGACCGAGACTTAGAACTATGGTCACCACTCCTCTTAAAAAGAAAGGCAAGATCAGCAACGGATTAGCACAGACAAAAGGGGGAAATGGAGCCAAATAGAAGTTTGGGGACTTCCAAGATCCAATAACAAAATCTTCGCTAGATGAACTCCACAGCAGAAGGGCAAACGTTCCTGAACTTGAAGACAGAGCAGGAGGAATGATCCAGTCTGACCAGCAGAGGGTGGAAGGATGGGGGGAGAAAGGCGTGGATGGGACAAGATCCAGGAGTGTAACATTCATGTTCGGTAGCTCCTGGGAGACTAGGTGGGCGGAGCGAGCCTTAGGAAGGCATTAGGATGTTCACCCCCAGGAGACGCCTTTGTAAGAGGCTCCCAGCTCAGCTGACCACGACTGTTCGTCCCTGCCCCCAGAAAGCACTACAAGTCACATGAGGGGACAGTCAAGCAGACCTGCCTTTGAAGCTTTGCTCTGTGTGACCATGAATAAGTTGCTTAACTTCTCGGAGCCTGGGCTTCCTTGTCTGAACATTGGGGAAACTCAAAACCCATTGCCCTCAGGTCTAGTTAGACACCCAGGGACCTAGGAGGACAGAGTGGACCTGCCTTTCATAGGATTTCCAAGGCTGTAATCTGCGTGGAAGCCGACTGCCACATCTTTCTCCCGCTGATGGGTTTGAACCACTGACCACTCAGCAGCCGAGTGCTTAACCGCGGTGCCACCCCCTCCTGTGTGTGCATTTTGTCACTTACTCTCAACAACGCTCGGAGGCATGTTCTCCTGTGTGGCCACTGTTCACTGGAAGGAAGGAGTAAGTGGGAAGGAAGGTCTCCCTTGGACCAAGCCACCCAGCTGGTGAATGGGGCGCCAGGCCTTGCAAGGACAGCTGTTTGGCCCCAAAGCCTCCACCTGTCACCATTACGCGTTGATGCGCCTCGGAGGCAGCCTCTGACAGGCAGCTTCTGATTCGTTAAGCTTGGGGCGGGGCCTGAGCGGCTGCGTTTCTAAGAAGCTGCAGGTGACTCCGCTGCTGCCCTAAAGAACCAGAAGGCCCTTCCTCCGACCTCTGAGTTCCTCCGGTGTGGCCAGGGGACTTGGAGAAGTAGCCAGGGGAAGGTCAAGAGGGTGGAAAGGGTCAGAAGCTTGTGTTTTAAGCGCCGTGAGAAGCCTGGGGAGGGTTATGCCTGGGAAAGCGGCGTGATCTCGATGTTTTAGGAGGTGATTAGTGGTCATCAGTACAGGATGGGAGACCATCTGGAAGCGACTCTTCTGGTCCAAGTGAGAAGTGATAGTGGCTTGGACCTGGGAGGGGCGAGAGGAGTTTCAGAGAATTCACTCGGTGGAATATAACACATGTGGTTGAGTGCAAGGAACTTGCTGATGGGTTAGGTATAGAGGGCAGGCCCCTACCTTGGCTAACTGACTTGCCTTCTCTGAGCCAGGGTTTCCTTGCCTGTAAATCTCAGGCACCGGCTCCCCCTACTCTGGGGACACGTGTGCAATGTGCTTGGCTCAGGGAATATGGCCTTGGACCTCGATGCGAGCAGAGGCCAGAACTCCAGCTGAGCGCTCAGGAAATACAAGCGGACACTGGTCACCCTGGCATCTCTCGGTGTATACACGGAGCCTCTCTGGCACCTCCACCTCGGCCCCTCCTTCAGAGAGCTCCTAGAGGCTACCCCAGACTGCTTAGGCAGCAAGGCTTGGCTAAATCGTTCACATCCATTTCAGGATCAGTGGCGGCCTTTGAAGAGCAGGCCAGCTGCCAGGCATCCTGGAGATTTGATTCCATCTGAACGGCTGTTTAATGATCGTGGTGCTTTTGGATGGGGACGCAGTCAGACAGTTCCCCGTGGGGGCGCATCGAGGGCCTGAGGATTTATCCAACCGCATGTGTGTGTGCTGAGACCAGACGAAGTGGGGCCAGAAGGGGAGCCAGCAGAGGCCCAGTGTCAGCCTTGCCTTGGTTTAGCAGCCCAGGCCACTGCCTGGGGGTGGGGGGTGGGGTGTTTCCAAATGAAGGCTGGTGCTGGAATAAAATCAGAAACCAAGAAAGTCCTCCCAGCTGGTCCCATCTGTCCACCACCTTGTCCGGACAATTTCACCAATGCAGAGCCGTCAGAGGAGCAAGACGGCTTCAGTTGCACACACCAGAGCCTGCCGGGCACAAGCTTTGCGGTGCCAGCCTGATGGCATCTCTGAGGGCCCTTGTACTGTCATGAAAGTAGCTTGGACTTGGAAATCAGAAAGCCCCATTCCCAGAGCTCAGCGCTGTGTCCTCTCGTCTGGGCCTCACCATCCCATCTAGCAGGTGCAGACAAGCGTGACAGTTATGACAGCCAGCCATCGCGGGTCACTTCCTGCAGGTGTTGCGCACAAAGGCTCTCATTTCACCATCACAGCACTGTGACATAGAACTTAACAGTACCTGTCATTTGATGACGGAGGACATGGGTGCAAACAGGGCCTGATTCGAGTTAGGCTACAAACCCAGGTGGTCACAGTCCAGACTCGGAGCTCCTAAATCACCAGGTAATACCACTTCAAATATTTATTGAGGTGGCGCTCCGGTTCCTAGAGAAAAGAACGGAGTAGAAACAGCCTGTTCTCTCTGCGTGCTGGTGTTTCTAATTGGGGGGAAACAAACCCCAAATGGAGGCCGTTCTCTGCTGCGATGCTGTGGAGCGGGTTCCCACACAGGAGGACCCTGTACAGAACAGAGCAATACACTCCCCAGTCCTCCGCCATCCTTGCAATTGCTCTTATGTCTGAGCTCCTTGTTGCAGCCGCTGGCACTGCCCCCAGAGCTCCTTCATTTTTACCCAAACCAACCAACCCCAATGCGCTGCCATCCAGTTTCTGACTCACAGCAACCCTTTTAGGAGAGAACAGAACTGCCCCTATGAGTTTCTGAGGCTGTAAATCTTTAGTGGAGCCCAAAGCCTCATCTTTCTCCCTCAGAGATGCTGGGAGGTTCGAACTCCTGACCTTGTGGTTAGCAGCCAACATGTAACCCATTATACTGTCAGGGTTCCTAGTCATTTTTTACCCATAGAAACTTTCAGTACTGCAGCTTTTGGCTTGCATCTTTCTTCACTGCTAGATCTTGGCACATTTCCTTATAATGATGTACTTTGTCTTTTTCAACTGCCCTTTGAAACCTTTTGCTCATTTTTTTTTTTACTTCATCATTTCTTCTATTTATCTCTTCTGTGGTCAACCTTCAGAGCCTCTTCCGACATCCGCTTTGGTCTTTGTGTTTGTTCCTGCCTTTGTGTGATGCCGTTGACGTCATCCCACATCGCATCCGATCTTAGAGCTCAAATCTAAGCAATAGTGCCGTGTGATAAGCAAACACTCTAGTCAGAAACAGAGCAAGGCAGCAGGGGGGACCTTGAAAATGCATCGTATGGGCTGAGGAAGGGCCAGCTGTGCAAAGAGGGGCAAGAGGAACCCAGCAAGTGCAAAGATCCTGAGGCAGGAATACACCAGTTTTGTTCAAGAGAGAGATCGGCCGCCGAGTGGCCAGAGCATAGCTACCGAGGGAGTGAACTACACAGGGTGGTCACGTGCTGCTCGGGGGCCAGGGGAGTAAACTCAAACCAAATGCATTGCTCGTTGTGACCTAACCGGATAGAATGAACTGTCCTGTTGACTTTCTAAGGCAGTAAATCTTTATTTAATTCGACAGTGAGTGAGTCAAAAACAGTACCGCAGCTGGGGTTCCAATTCATACATGCACGGATTCCCGACAACACCTGTTGTGTCTCTGTTCTCTCCATAATAATCTTGTCTTGATTTTTTAGGGTGCCTTAAACAAAAAAACAAGATATAATCAAAAGAGTTGTTTCTATGGGGGGCGGGGGGGCGGTCTGCTGGGCCAGTTCAATCAAGGCAGAGGTCAGCTCAGAAGGTTATGGAGATGGGTTCTGGGGGGATTCCAAAGGGAAGTTGGCCCTAAACCTGTGAGTCTCAACCCTGGAAACAGCAGGGACACCTGGAGAAGTCTTTTAAAAATTACAGGTGCCTGGGTGCCACCTCCAGAGGTAGAGTTGAGTGGTCAGGGATGCCCGCCTCCCCACCCACGGTCCAGGGCTGAGGACCAAGCTACAGTGTGCATCAGAATCACCGGGTGTTTGGGAAAACAGACTGCTGGGCCCAGCCCAGGATTTCCGAGTCGGAGCTCCTGGTTCCTGGAAGATGGGTGTAGCTGTGAACGGAGAGGACAAAGGTTCAAGTCCATCCAGGGGCACCTTGGCAGAAGGCCTTTATTTTCCTAGTCTGTTTGAGTCTTGGAGTGCCACTAAACCCTGCTCACAAGTGACCCTGCAGGCATTTGAAATACCGAGGGCCAAGCTTCCAGCAGCACAGCACAGCACAGCACAGCACAGCACAACCGACTGGCAGGCAAGTGGTGGGGCCCACCGACTCCAACTTAAAAGACCTTGTTTCCAAATGAGGTCGCCTTCACAGGCTCCAGTCTCCGTGTGTTTGGTGGGAGAACAATTCAGCCTATCGCACCCACAGAACCCCTTGGGGAAAGGCGATGGGCACCCATGGTGCTTTTTATAAGGTTTCTCAGTGATTCTCATGCACCTGATATTTCCACTCATTTATTATGTCAGGCAGGGTTCTCTAGAGAAACAAAACCAGAATGCTAATAATTTTATATAGGTAGTTATATAACATAAGAAATAAACAATTAAATTATAAAGCAGTACAAATAGCTTAGTGTAACTCACTCCCGTGAGACAGCTGTGAGACACTGTCAGTCCTTCAAGTCTTGAGGGCCGCTGGGTAGTCCTCTTTAGAGCAATTCAGGCTATCCGGGCACAGGCAGCAAACAGCAAGGGAGGTCACCAACAGTCAGCCAGATGACAGGGTCCAACAGTCCCCAGCTCAAGAGATGTAAACTCCAATAGTGTGGCAAAGCAGGTCTTGAAGGAACCTCAAATTACAGCGACACAGTCCATGGGTTAGGCGTCCCACAGGTAGTGTAGCTTGAACATTGAGGCACAGAACAACCAAGGCAGCCGCACACTGGTCCGATGATCAAAGAGCGAGAGACAAGAAAGGTGAGGCTTGCCGAGCCATTTATCTCTCCGCCTTTCAATTAACCCCACATGTGTTTATCGGCCAGGTTGGCACAATAAACGTTAACTAGCTCATTTATTTACTTAGTTATTGTGGAAGATGAAGAGGGAGAGGCTTGCATAATCATCCCTGAAAGCACACATGTCTTGTAACTAGCCTGTGATGAACGTGACCCCCAAGCAACCCCAGCATCTGCCCAACCATGGTCCGAAGATGGTCCTCTTTGCTGTGCTCGGTGGGGCGGCTCTTGTGAAAACAAGCACGGACTTGGATAGTCACACCTCTAAGTACTTCCTCGTAGACAGTGGGATTTACAGCAGGCCCGACAAGTGTCGCTGCCACCAGGCAGGGGAATCCGAAAAGAGATTTCTGGTTTTACTTCCATCTCTTGATGAAGGTGAGAGAGAGAGAGCGCGTCTGCAGGCCATGCCGTCTCTCGGAATTCCCTCCCTCCACTCCCAGACCCGGCTCTGGTGTCTTTTCTATGTGACCGACCCAGCTCTCTCCCTTGGGTCTGAGCACATAGTCTCTGGCTCTCCAGGACTTTGCTTTGGGAGAGCAGGGGAGGGGGAGGCGGCAAGATGTCAGGAAGCCTCCTTGCACGCGCTTTTCCCTTGTAGCAGGTGTCTCAACCTCAGCACTTGGTGCCAATCTGGGACAGAGAGAAAAGTTCTCTGGTGGGCACTGGAGGGTGTTCAGCAGCACCCAACCAGATGCCAATAGCACCCCTTCCTCCCCAGTTTTCACCAACCAAAATGTTGCCCCCAAATCAAAATGCACAACCCGCCTCTGCCGCTGCAGGCCCCATCCTTCAGCCCTTACAGCACAACAGCCCTGCCCCCTCAGCTTTGAGTGGCGGTCCCATCCCCCTGGTAAACCTTTATGGAAACCTCACACTCTGGATCCAAGTTGTCCAAGATCCAACTCTCCGAAACCAGGGCCCACAGGAGACCATGGCCCGGCACCCTTTGAAGCCAAGCAGGTCCGGCTTCCCATTCTCCTTCCCACAGTCCTCTGCTCTCCACGCTGCTCCAAGGATGGTCCTTTTCTTTCCTTGGAGGGGAACAGAGGTAGCTCCTTGGGCCTGTTTCCTGCCTGTAGAATTCCAAGAGGCAGACCACATTCCTTCCTTTTGTTCCTCCTCTGGCCTCTTTAGTCTGGGCGGGGTGGGGATGGGGGGTCTTCTGTCTTGCTAGTTGACAAGTTCCTTAGTCACAAGTTCAATCTCCTTAACCAGTGATCATGTGGCCATCTCCTTGGTGCACATTCTAGGACATGTGCCCTTCAAGTGCACACAAGGGAATTTTCCCAAACTTTAAGCTTCATTGGCCATTCTGCCCAGTTCTTTTCTTTGTGTGTGGTTCAATGCTTATAGTACTTTTTTTTAATCATTTTATTAGGGGCTCATATAACTCTTATCACAATCCATACATACATCAATTGTGTCAAGCACATTTGTATATTCATTGCCCTCATCATCCTCAAAACATTTGCTCTCCACTTAAGCCTTGGCATCAGCTCCTCATTTTTTCCCTTCCCT
>NW_022103901.1:25802807-25804851 GCF_000313985.2 Echinops telfairi
GGCACCATCAGCTTTCTTTGCCACATTTGCTTATGTACCCATTTGTCTTCAGCGATCGTATCAGGGAGGTGAGCACACAATGATATCCCAGTTCATTTTTAAGTCTGTCTCTTTCCTCTCCAATTTTACTTATTGTAAGCAATAAGGAGAAACCACACAATCCCTTTAAGATCTTGATTAGAAATCTCATCAGCCAGATACCCAAGTTCATCCCTTAAAAGTTCTACCTTCAAAAAAAAAAAAGTTCTGTCTTTACCAAACATTTGAACGTGATGCAGACAAGTTCTTTGTCGCTGCATAAAAAGCTTCACTCTTCCTCCATTGACCAGTCACATGTTCCTTTATTTTAAACCCTCAACAGAAGCACATTCAACATTCACACATAGAGCAACATCGGCACCATGCTGGGCATTCTAAGACGACGAGGCTTTATCTGTGGCTCTCGTCACCTTCTTCTGAGCCCTCATCAGAATTGCCTTTGACATCTGTCCTTCTACCAACAATTTCTTCAGGGCAACCAAGACTTTTACTACGGTGGTGGTTGTGGTTCGGTGCTGTCAAGTTGGTTCCAACCCGTAGTGACCCTGTGCACAACAGAAGAAGACATTGCCCGGTGCTGTGCCCTCCTCACGGCGTGGCGAGATTGCCTGTTAGTTGTTGGGTTTGAATCACCACGTCAGTCCATGTGGTCGAAGGCCTTCCCCTTGTCCACTGCCCCTCCACTTTACCAGACACGATGTCTTTCCCCAGGGACTCCTCTCTCCTGCTAACATGACTAAAAGTGCATGAGATGAGGTCTTGCCATCCTTGCTGGTACCACCTTAAAACTCTTCCAGCCTCTACCCAATCCCCAAACCACTTCCACATTGTAACCGTGTTAGAGCAACGCCCCACGCGCACAATCCAATGAGTATTCGGTATTGGTGCTGCTGTACCTGAGCTACCACAAGAAGATGGTATTTGACAAACACAAGTTTGTTGGCTCACGGTTTAGGGCAGTAGGAGTCCAAACTCAGGGCATCACCTCTAGGAAAGGTCTTCTCTCTGTTGGCTCATGTCAGCTTCTTGGCTGGTCCTTTGCAGATCTGCATATAGCTTGACTTCTATCTGACCCCATCTCTGCTGCTGGGTGCTGGGTTAATCCCTTGAGTCTCCAGAGAGATGGACTCCAGATACACCCTGCACTAATCCTGTGCCACGAACCCAACATGACAGTTCTTTCCCAAATGGGCGCACAGCAGAGAAGGTAGCACTGACAACACAGTTTGGAGGGACGCAGTTCAGCCCATCACGAGGCCAGTCTGACTGGGCTGGTTTGGGGAGGGATGCTGAGAAGGTCCCCACAAGGCCCCCTTGTGAAGCATTTTCAAGGATCGTCCATACTGTTGGCAACACTTGCCTGACATGTTGGTTTGGGAGCTGACCCTGCAGGTGGGTGAACACTGCTCCTCTTGTCCTTGTTGCCAGTGGGTGTCCGGCGCTCTTGTATTTGAGGCTAGAGGAGAGAACGTGATGCTTTGCTTTGTGTTTCCAGTTCTGCTTTAGCCACATGCTCAAGGTCGCACAGCACTTGGCCCCGTGAGCATCGAATTCCCTATCTGCAAAATGGATATGCCCTTGCTTCCCCGGCCAAGTCACTGGGCTGGGGTGTGGATTAAGTGAGGAAATGAGCATATGTAAAAGATGGTGCTTGATCCCTTATACACAGAACTCAGAATTCTTTTTCCCCGCATTTTTAATTAGTATAATACTGTTATCTACATTGCCATGATTACTTTGGAAGGAAGACAGTGAAAAAAAATTTTTTTTAAAGTTCTATCCAAGCAGCTGCTGTGAATCACAGCATGAGCCAAAAAGCTTGAAAAACACCAACCTTTAAGTCATGGACAAATCTTAGAACTACGGAAATGTCAGAGCTTAAAATCCACTTTCTCTGTGTGGAAACGGGGGCGTTGAGATATGGGATGTGGCCTCCATTCTTCTAGGGAAAAGACTGAAGCAGTGGTAGGTTCAAGAAGAAGAATAAAGGGCATCCTGTAGTCGA
>NW_022103901.1:25807073-25808485 GCF_000313985.2 Echinops telfairi
TGATGAGGGCAATGAATGTACAAATGTGCTTTACACAATTAATGTGTGTATGGATTGTGATAAGAGTTGTATGAGCCCCTAATAAAATGATTAAAAAAAATAATTCAACCCGGTCTCCCACATGCTAGGTGGGAGTTCTGCTCTGAGCCACCACTGCGCTCAGGGCAGACACCCAGTAGGTGCATCCTGAGCACGGCAGCAGTGATACCATCTGTAGCCCCTCAGAGGCCGATCTCTGAGCCCTCTCGAGGTGGCTGCCCCTCACTGTCCCACCTGACTGGCTCTCCAGGAGACAGACATGCTTCAGAGTCCAGTTGGGTCAAGAAGTCCAGGAATGGTAGCCCATGGCATTTCTGTGCTCTGCCCGGATGGGAACTGGCCTTGAGGGGTGCCCTGGTCTCCGCAGAGGGAATGCTTGCGATTCACCTCGCTAAGGGCATGAACACAGGCGGACCGGTCGCAGCAGGTCCCTGGGAAAGGTGCCCCCTGAACTTTCTAGTCACCAAGGGAAGGAGGGGGGCGTGTCTGATGACTGGAGGTGTTCCCCAGAAACCTTTACGTGTTTTAAAATGTCCACTGCCTTTAACAGAAATCTTCTCACACTTCCGCTGACCCATGAAAAAGAGCGTCAAACTCTCCTGTCGGTTCACAGCATCTTTTCAAAGGGATTTAAATGACCACACAGCAAATATCCCGTAGTTTTGTGGTGGAATAAATGGTGGTTGGCTCTGTACCAGATGAACACCCCCCCCCCATTCTAGTGTGCTTTGGGGAGCTCTCTTCCCAATGAGGCAACCAGGTGACCTCGTCTGCTCTAGCGCCACCTGAATCCAAGATAACTCAGCCAGTTCTAAGGAAGCCTGAGCCGCCCTCCTCATGAATTTTTGTGCACGAGCTGTGTGGCATCTCTTTTTGACAGTTCAGTGTTTTTTTTAATCCCCTCGCGCCTTGGATGGTGCAGATTGTTGGGCGGTTGCTTGCAGGTGACGCAGGTACAACCTGTACCTCCGCATGGTCCCGTGGGGATGCTAGAAGCTCGGTCAGGGGCATGTCAAATTCTCACAGGATCATCCAGGGTGGTCAGGTGTCCTCAGAATTCCAGACTAAAATAGGCTAGGAAGAAAGACCCGGAGGGCTACATCTTCCTATTAGCCAACGAAAAGCTTATTGATCACCATAGAATGCCATCCGATATTTTGCTGGGAGGTGAGCCCCCAATGCTAGAAGGTACCACATGGGAGCCGCGAGCTGTGAACTCAAACACGACAGTTGCGAAGGTGGCATAGGACGGGGAAGTTTGGGGTTACATACCAGCTTGCCATGACTCAGAGCCAACTCGGGGTAATTCATAAGCACTATAGTGGGGGGCTTCCGTTCATCCATGCTGGTTTATTTCACGCAAAGTCGGCTTA
>NW_022103901.1:25810059-25821128 GCF_000313985.2 Echinops telfairi
GCTTCAAAATTCTGTGTCAAAATTCCATTATTTTTTCCCCATTATCTTTTCGCTCCATTTTACCCAAAACTTTTTGGAGAACCCTCATATGGAGAAGTTTTCAGAAAACGGAAACTGCTTTGGTGTGAAAAAGACCAGGAAAATTCCACCCAGAAATTCTTTTAGTGGTTCCGAGGCAGGCTACTAACTGCAAGGTCAGCAGTTTGAAACCACAAGCCAATCCTCCAGGGATAGACAGGCTTTCTACTCCTATAAAGAGCTGGAGTCTCGGAAACTACCCTGACCTCTAGGTCGGCATCAACTTGCGGACAGTGAGGCTGAGGAGAACGATGCACCTGCTCATTCTTCAAGGGTTGTCGTTTGAGAATTGCATTGGGACCTGTCCCCCCTCCAGCCCTGGCCTTGCTCCTTCAGAATTCTTTTGTTCCCCAGATTCAAAGAGCAGTTAAGGTGACTATTGTTCGGGTCTCTCGAGGAAGCCCAAACTGGTGTGCTAGACGTGGTGTGACTCTAAGGGTGAACCCTTCCAGGAAGGGTTGGGCAGAGGGCAACATCGTTTTCCAAAGTGCATAGACCTGGGCGGAAGAAGTGCCCGAACCAGTAGTCTTACACTGTGATATTTTCGTTTAGAAAAGATGTCTATGGCTTTGTGGTAACAGCTTTTGACTTACCTTGGTAGGCTAGTGATACGTGACTGTGTTAAATCCGTTCCTCCTAACTTAGCGTCAGGACCACCCAGGAGTGCCGTAGACAACATTTCTAGCTGTTTAGAAACAGCTGTGACTGTTTGGCATCCTTTGCAGATTATTGGTGGCAGTGCTGCTGCTTTTATCGCCAACTAGCTGCGTGTCTGGGTTTCCTTATCTATAAATGGGAGGGGACAGGGCCAATCAGGGCCCATCATCTCCTAGCCCCTTTGTGGAGTCTACACAGACCCAGCCGTAATTTGCTATGTTCTCTCTAATAACACACTCCCTAGAATTTACCGCGATGGCAAATCCTGATACTCTCCAGGGCTACTCTTGTCACGGAAGTCACTACTGGTAATCAACTAGAGCTTATTAGAATTTGCATTTTCAATCTTTTCATTTTTAACAGACTGTTAGGATGACCATAACTTAACCACTTATTTGCATGTGCCAGAGCCTGCCCATTAACCCAGATGGCCCTAGCAGCAAGTGCTTGCCCTCAGAAAGGCCGGCTCCTGTCAGCCTTCCCACCTCTGCGGGCCAGGGAGTCAGCAGCCACGTGACTGTGCATATTGGCCTCAGGGGCATAGGATATTACAGTTCCTGTCAGTGTTCCTCTCCGTCGATGTGGATTTTCCAATACCAACGTTTTGCTTTTTTTTTCTCCTTTTGAAATAGTGCATGTACTTGAAAGAAATTAAAAGGATCTGTACTTGCGTCCTACTGTTTCCTGACACACACACACACCCTGAGAGCGGGGACTGTCCTTCTAGATACCTTTCTCCGTGTTTATTTTTTCCCTTAACAAAGGAGGATTGGGCTCACGCATATTCTCTCGCAGTTGGCTCTTTAGTAACCTAGCGCCATTTGACGCGTTGCTTTTAGAGTCCTTGGTTCATGCACTCAGCTGCTGCAAACAGAAAGATTGGGGGTTCAAGCCCACCAACCCGTCCCTGGGAAGAAAGGCCTGGCAATCCACTTCCAAGCAATCGGCCCCCGAAAACCCTCTGGAGCCCGCCATCCTATTCTGACACGTGCGTGGCACACACCAGGCTGGCACAACTGCAGGGAGGAGTCCCCCTGTATAATCACATCAGAAGTTCTTTGGCCTGGCCCCTCAGTTCTGACGCCCCCCACGGCTGATCCTGAGGTGACAGCGTGGGTACAAGAAGGTCACTAGGGAAGTGGCTGCAGTAAGCACATGAGGGAGAGGAGAAGGGGGCAAGCCAAGCAGGGGCTGCCACTGAGCAAGCGCCCCGCTGTCTGGTTAGGCTCCCGCAGGCCAAGGGAGCTCCCTGCTTCACCTCCTCCCGTCACTTGCTGGTTAAGAGTGGTTCCTGGGAGTGTCACCACCTCTAGATGTAGAACTTGTCCTGCTTGTGCCCAGGGCCAGAGGATGCTGAGACGGAGCGCTGCAGGTGCTCCAGGGAGGACCACTGACCCCGTCTGGGTGTGAGAGAACCAGCCCCAGAGGCTGTAGGGAGTCTTGGGGTGGATCACACCCCTACTGCCTCGGCCGCACCTGCTCACGCCCCTGCTGCTGCTGCTGTCCTTTCCAGTGTTCTGGTCGTAGTGTGGTACAGAGCCCGGCTTGCCCGGCGGGCTTGCCAAGTGTAGGAAATGTTTAAGGCCCTGAGGCTGCATCGGCAGTGACTCGGCTCTGCCCTGACAATGTGAACACAGCCTTCACACGTGCGGACAATTGTGTGTGGCTGTATTCCGATAAAACTTGACTTCTAGACACAAGTGAAAGGCCAGGCTTGGCCAGCAGGGCATAGTGTGCCACTCTCTTACAGAGATTGTGTTTGTAGGTGTATCATGGCCCAGGTGGGCAGAGCTTTCTATGGCATGGGGGAGGGGAGGGCATTTTCTAGAAGTCTAATTGCTGCATCCCAAGGTCTGAGCCTTTTTCTTTGGATCAGATTCTGTGAGCCCACTTCTCCCACCAATCGTGAGTGCACGATGGTTTGAGACCTCCTATTCCGCTACCCCTTTCTCAAGGGAAAAAGACCACCCGGTGGCTAGAGAGGTTTCGGCATCTTCCTGCTTGAGCTTTGGAGAGGCCGAAGGAGACAAGAGCATTTTGCTTAAGGAGAATGAAGCTGAATGGTACCTGGGAAGGTCTCAGGAGAATACCTGGGTTTGGCCTAGTGGTTACACCTCGTGCTTAGCTGAGGAGCCCGGGTGGCGTAGTGGGTGACAGGGTGAGCTGTCCCCGTGGTTCGAAACCACTGCCAGCAGCCCCGCAGGAGAAAAGGTGAGGCTTTCTACTCCGGATCCCCCTGGACAAGTTCTACTCTGCCCTGTAGGGACGCTGTGAGTCAGAGCAGAGTGGATGGTGGTGGGCTATGTTGCTCTGTTTTGTCTTGTTGTTGTGCTTCCTTGCCACCTGGGAGGTTTGCACCAACTCCGAAAACAAGGCCTGTCCATCGACCTCTGAGACAGTCATCCTCAGAAACCCAGTGGGTCAGTTGTGCTCCGTCTGACACAGGCACGTCGCCATGGGTCGGTCCCCGCAACAGCCACCGTGTTTGGTGGTGGTTGTCATCCGGGCGCCCTAAGCCCTTTACCACACCTACACGAAATACGCACCGTCCCATTTGGGTCCGCCCAGAGCTGGCAGGTACTCTTGATGTAGATCCGCAGCGTCCCACCCAGCACCAACCACCCTGTGTCTTGTTTGGCTTTTTTTTTTTTAATGTTTGGCTTTTAAAGAGGAGCTATAGGGTCCTTGCTTTTTCCAATCTTCTCCCCCACCCTCGGCCCCATTTCCATCCTCGGGAATTCTCGATGTGCCCACAGGGCAGAGCAGAGGGGCGCGCTCACCAGCCTCGAGCTCTGTTGCTGGCCGCCTGTCTTAGCTGGTTTATTTGCTCATCGGGACCCCTCCTGGGATCAAGCCTGCCTTCGTGGGGCTCACGCTGCGCAGATTGGTGATCTCTCCCTTCATGTAGCTCCCAGGCACAGCCTGCGTCCCCGTCAGCGAGACGGCACCCCTGCACTGCCCACACACAGATAAAACATTTGGCGGGACTTGGCTGCGAGCAGGAGCCAAGCTAACCATCTCATTAGTTTCCTAAGGCACAAATTAAGCTTGTGTTGGAATTAATGGGGAAGCCTTCCCGAGACAAATGCATCACAACAAGGAGGGAAGAGATGGCGCTGGGGGTCGTTGCCTCTGTCGTGTGTAAAAGGGTATAAAAAGGTCGGCAGACAGAAAATCAGGCTACAAATGGCAGAGGGGCTCCTCTGGAGCCCTTGCTGCGCACCACGACCTGTAGGCACGTTTCCTGGCCGGAAGCTCAGAGTCAAGCCGAGGAGGCTCCCTCCACGGGGCCCTGGGGCTCCTCAGAAGGCAGAGCCAGGATTCAAAGCAGGCAGTCTGTCCCAGAGCGTACACGTAGCCCATTGGTTTGCCACCGGCACAGATTGGCCCCGGAGGAGATGCAGACATCTCCCGGTCGTCACGACCGAGGTAGGGTAGCATGCTACTGGCATGGACAGGTGAGTGGAGGTCAGGGGTGCTAGCGGACACTGTGCAGTGCAGAGGACAGCCCCACCGCGGAATCACCCAGGCCCCCCTGTGTGTCAGCAGCGTCCTGTTGAGAAGCCCCGGAGTAACGACTCAACTGGACGCCAGTGATGGTCCCTGAGGTCACCGGTGGGAGTGCGCAGAAGCGGGTCAGTACCAGGATCCTCCCCGGCCACTGCTCAGGGCGCAGTCTGTCTGTGTAGGCAGAGTGTTGTCCGGATGCCGACCAGGCTACTGCAGTGTAGCCAGCCTAAGATGGACAGGAAGCAGGCCTGGTGGTCTACTTCCAACACACTCAGCCAGTGAGCAACGATGGTTCCTGCAGCAACCCCTCGGGCGTGGCTCATGACCGGGCAGCAAGCATTCCATGCCTCTGCACTTGGGGTCGCCACCAGTCTGCTGCCGACCCAGGGCAGGCACTCGCAAGGGTGTCAACAGTGGCGAGGCAGTGAGGCGCAGGTTGAAAGGTATATGCCACAGTCGGTGCAGGTAACTGCAGAAAGAACAGCTGGTACCCAGACTATGAGGCAGGCATGTGCCCAGTGTGTGTGAACAAGGAGAGGCCAGGAGGAAACCCTAGGAGGGGTGGGGGGAGACACTTCCCCTGTTTAAAGACCTCAAATACCCTTGCACAGACTAATGGCTTCTGTCTTGTCCCTACCCCATGTCTGTCTCCCTCCTCCCTCCTCCCTCTGGCTCCTCCCCAGTGTTCGGCCACAACATGAAGAGCAGCAACGACTTCATCGGCAGGATTGTCATCGGCCAGTACTCTTCCGGTCCCTCCGAATCCAACCACTGGCGGCGGATGCTCAACACCCACCGCACGGCCGTGGGGCAGTGGCACAGCCTGAGGTCCCGGGCCGAGTGTGACCGCGTGTCTCCTGCCTCACTGGAGGTGACCTGAGGCTGCCGGGAAGGCAGCTGTCACGTGTAAAATAAAACAAGAGAGAGAGAGAAGAAAGTCTAAGACCTAACATGTCACCTACCTATCACATCAACATCCGCATACACACTCTAACGGCTACCCCTGCAAACACACACACACACCTAGTCCTCCCAGAACGGAGAGGAAAACGGACTGCTGATCCCAACACGGCCCCCCTCAGCGAGGGAGGCCTGAGAACTTTGCAGCAAGCCCTCCATCCATGTGTCCCAGTTGAGTGGGTTTCTGCTATGGGACTGACTGACTGGCAGTGCCTGCTCTTGTTGGCACCCTTTGACATCTGCCCCCTTAGGCACTTTCAACCCTTAGGCCCGGGAAAGAGCCTCCCAAAGGGTGCCCCCCTCCTTCAAGACTCATTGACCGAGAGCTTGGCCAGTGCGGGGAGCCCTGACCCCCCGCAGGCTGCCTCCCTGGGGGCGGGGGGGGGGGTGTCTTCAACCCGGTCCTTCCCCAAAGGCAGAGGTATGTTCATCTTCTCTTTAGTGGACGTGGTAAATAGATTAGATGGTGATTTGAAGAAACCAAATGACAACACAAACCATCCCAAGGTAGGACAACTCTTAGCTTAACTGAATCCTTGTGTGACATTATTCCAGGGCATGTGTTCTCATGCGTGTACCCTCACAGATGAACGCGTGTGTGTCCTCCCGGTGAGCAAGGAGGTGGGCTGGGACCCCGACACTGCACTCCCTCCGCTCAGCCTCTCCTACCCAGTAAGTCTGTGCACAGGGCCTCCTGGCTCTCCGAGGCCCCACCCACAGTGGTAGTGTGTGTGTGTGTGTGTGTGTGTGTGTGTGTGTGTGTGTGTGTGTGTGTGCAGGCTTGCACATGCACGCCAAAGTTGTCGTTCGTAGATGGGATAGAGCCCTCGCTGTTGGATGCTCCCATATCTTTTTCCATAGCATATTGTCTGGTATGAAGGGGAGCTATTTATTGAAATTAAAGGATGTTTATTTGTGTCACATGCTCTGAGTGACTTTTTTCTTCATGGAATATGGACTACAGACTCTGGGCGGGTGTTCCGCCCACATAACAAACCACCCAGTGACTCAGACAACAACACTTGTTCTCACAGAGTTTGTGGGTCCGGAATTCCGGGCAGGCATGAGAAGAACGGCTTCTCTGCTCCTGATTCCTATGGTATTTCCACCACATGCCCACACACAGCGTGCAAGGGAGTGAGTGCTGGTGGCAAAAGTACAGCATGTGTGTGGTTTGCATAAACCATGCACTTGGCCATCAGCCAGAAGATGCCAGCTTGGGGAGAGAACCACCCAAAGGTTTATTCATTCCCACACCTGGTGGTTGATGCTGGCTGGCTGACACCTGGGGGCTCCACCTCTCTCAGGTGGGTTTGTCCATGTGGGCTACTTGTGGCTTCTCATAGCATAGTAGCAGCGCCCCAGGTTAAGCAAGCACTGCCAGGGAAAGCTATAACCCTTCTGTGGCCTCACCTCAGAAGGAGTCCCGGTGGCTCCGCAGTTAAGCACTCAGCGGCTAACCCGAAGGTTGGCAGTTTGAACCCACCAAGCAGCAACAAGAGACACAGACCTGATCTGCTCCCACAAAGAGTCCTCAGCCTTGGAAGCCCTAGGCTTTCACGTGTGGCCCCCAAGGAGTTAGAATCCGTGCCGCAGCACCCAACCTCAACGTGAGTCACGGCACAGCACTTCCACCATGCTCTC
Organism: Echinops telfairi; assembly: GCF_000313985.2. Taxonomy (NCBI): domain Eukaryota; kingdom Metazoa; phylum Chordata; class Mammalia; order Afrosoricida; family Tenrecidae; genus Echinops; species Echinops telfairi. The sequence goes on from NW_022103901.1 coordinate 25,816,909, forward strand.
GGTCTCAGCTCCTGCCCAGATGAAGGGGAAGAAACAGAGACTAACAGGCGGGAGTGCTCATACCGCCCACAGAGGAGCCCGGGAGATCGGTGATGGGGAGCTTCACACCTGACACATCAGGCTACGGAAGAGCCTCATGAAAGTTCCACCCAACCTAAGGCAGCTGGTGCCTTAGGTCTTGGGCAGACACTGTCGTGTGAAGGACTGAGCTCTTCGAGGTGTGAACTTGGACCTTGCTCTGGGTGGTCGAGAAGGAAGAACTGCATTTGCATAGAAGACTACATTTGCTGAAGGAGGCCAACCAAGCCCGCCTCGTCTGAATCCAGGCTAACCGTGCGGGTTGACACGAAGGTTTGCTGAGGTGACGCCGAGCTATCCCGTGGACTCGGCGCCGGCCTTGGTGGCTGTGCCCAGGCAGGGTTTGTTGGTTGAGGAGTGGGGACCGTGGTAGGACCGACGCTGGAGATGTCTCCAGTGTTCGTTTGCCAGGAGAGAAGAGAGAGGTGCTAGAAGGTGATGGGATGACTCCGTTTCTATAGAAACATAGGTCCAAGACTCTGTGTGGGCTTCTCACTCCTTGATTAGCATCCTCCTCCCCCTTAAGTAGGAGATGGCAAAGGAGATACACGGGCCACCTAAACCTCCCCATGGGGTTGGGGACCCAAGTTGAAGGGAGTGGTGGTGTGGTTATTATTATTGTACTATAGTTTATTTTGATCTCTGCTAGTTGAAACTTTCTAGTTATATTTAGTCCACGGTCAGTTGAATGCTTTTGTTTTTTATCATTTTGGGGGGCTCTTACAGGTCTTATAACAATCCATCATTCAATTGTATTAAGCAAATTTAGACATATGTTGCCATCATCATTTCCAAAACATTTTCTTTCCACTTGAGCCCTTGGTCCCAGCTCCTCTTTTTATGTCCCCCCTCCCACCCTCATGAATCCTTGATCAATTATATATTATTATTGTTATTTTGTATCTTACACCACTTGTTGTCGCCCTTCACCCACATTTCTGTTATTCATCTCCCTCAGGGATATATATCCAACCTTGTGATCATTTCCCCCTTTCTTCCCCCCCCCACCCCCCCACGCTTCCCCCTACCTTCATGGTATCAGTACTCCCACTACTGGTTCCATGTGTTCCGAGCTCTTATCTGTACCAGCTGCAGGCATGAGTCCTCTGTCTCCTGGGTCAAAGGCATTTTCCTTTTTCTCTTGGCCGCAGCTCTGAGCTCAGGCTGGACCCGAGAAGCCCTGACTTCTGGCCCACATCCCCAGCACATGACAACCTACCGACCCTACCCGGTCCTCTGCAGCTGTGATAAGTCCCAGGGTGCTGCAAGCAGCTTTTTGGGGTCTTGATATTTTATTCCCAGGAAGTTGGGGGTCACTGTAGGGAATGAGGATTCTTTGCTTATCTTCTACCACCAATGGGATACTTGCTTTTTTTAAAATGTTAAACAATATAAAATAATGCAAGAATGAGCGCAACGATGGGAAAACTAATACCTGGAAAAGAGACTGCCCCCAAATTTGGCTGATCTTATCCTCCGGGTGATTATTTTATTCTACAATTTCATTCCTTCTGATACAATACTTTTGAATACCCTACAGTTCCCTGATGATGAACATATCCTGTACACTTGTTATATAACAGGCATTGCTTCAAATACTTGTAAGAAACCCAAAAGCGAACCCGCCACTGCTGAGATGATTAAACTCATAAGGACCACCCTATAGGACAGAGTGAAACTGCTCCACGGGGTTTCCAAGGCTGTAATCCAGAAGCCGACTGGGACATCTTCCCACGCACGGAGCAGCTAGTCAGTTCAAAACACTAACCTTTCAGTGATTAAATGGGTCTGATGGTTAAAGAGTTGAACAGGACCAATGATTAAAGACTTGCTTGTATGAGGTTAGTGCAAACAATGTGTCCCTATTTTTCAGATGAGGAAACAGCCTTCAAGGCAGTAATTAATCAGTGTCTGACCATTCAGCAGCAGGTCTGGAATTTGAACATGTATCTGAATTAAAGTAATTAATTGAACTAACCCCAATGGCCTCTTTTATGACAGAGGTGAGGAGACAGGGGAATGTGTTGTATTGGTGAGTAAACAACATTTTTTAAAACTCTTAAGTTAAAGGGATAGACACACAGGTGGATGTTTGGATGGATCAATCCACTGATCGAGCAATCAATAGTCACTGAGCTCTCAGGCTGCCCTGAGCAGAGTGTGTTGAGTGTGTGTGTGTGTGTGTGTGTGTGTGTGTGTGTGTGTACACCATCGTGCAAAAATACAGCCTTTAAGAAGCTAGAAAACATGTATTCTCACAATGAGATTGCCACAATCTCTCCAATGAGAGCAAAGGTTAACTTATTAAATGGAAAAATCATCCACTTTCTCAGCAGTGGACTGGAGCAGGGCAAGTAGAAATTGCTCAATGATAGCCCCAGGCCAAAACCAGCCCATCACCTGTTTGTCTGAGAATAAAGTTTTATTGGCACGCTGCCACGCCCATGCCTGTGTTGCCCTGCCTGTATTCTAGCTACGGTGATGGAATTCACCGCTGTCTCTGTGAAAGGTCTGCAGAGCCTCAGATACTTACTACCTGGTCCTTCATAGAAAACATGTACCTGCCTTTGAGAGCAATGGGGATCTTGTTAAAATTCAGATGCCAATTCAGTCGACCTGGGTCAGACCTGAGCTTCTGCATTTCTGACACATTCCCAGACAGTGCTAGCTCGGTGTCCCATCCAGAGAGCGGGCAGGGTCTGAATTACAAAACCCTCAGACAGCAAATAAGCAACTTAGGGGTGGTTTTTTTGTTTGTTTTGTTTTATTTTCATTTTTGTTGTTGCTTTTGCTAATCAAAGGCGTCTCTGCCTCCAGAGGGGTTTTCAGGGGCTGGTTGTTCATTCCTGGGGTGTCGTATGAGAGCCCAGTGTGATTTACTGCCCCCTCTCCCTGAGGGGTCCTGATGGCAGGGCCCTCACAGTGCAAGGGAGAGGGGGAGATATTTAAACGCCCTTCTAGAGGGGTCAATTTGTGGGCATGGCACAGTGGGTTAAGTGTTGGGCAGCTAACTGAAAGGTCAGCAGTTCAAACCTACCAGCCACTCCAAGTGAGAAGGATGTGGCTGGTTGCTCCCATAAAGATTTATAGCCTTAGAGACCCAATGGAGAAGCTCTACCCTGTCCTACAGGTTGCTCTGAGTCAGATTCAACTGAATGGCTTTGGGTTTGGATTGAGAACAGATATTATAGATCAGCACCACCAGTAGTCCATGCACATCCTTTGTAAGTGCATTACCCAAAAGATTCTTACAGACAGACGTGCACAAGTGCAGACGTTTGGAGGTGCTGGCCTGGATAAGGCATGCTGAAATGGGTCTTTGCTGTGCTCCAGGCCTGACTCAGGCCGGGACAGGTGATCAGTCTGAGTTAGCTACACGGCGCACACTGCCTGGGCATTGGGTGTTCCAGAGGGTGCCAGGGACCTGGAAGCCAAGTTGAGGCCTTCCCATGAGAACCTACACACTGGGAACTGGCTGAGCATTTGAGTTTAGGAAGAGTATGAGTGTGGGAGGATGGGTTCCTGCCAGGAAAAGGCTTACATTGGATCAATAATGATATTAGTCACAGAAAAACACAGTATCATTTATTAGATGCAACTATGTAGATGAAGTATTGCAATGAGCAAATCTACACAAGGCCTCTTTAAAGAGTAAGGATGTCACTCTGAAGAAAGTTGCACCTGCACCAAACCATGGCTCGTTCCAATCACCTCTTGTGCATGCGCAAGTTGGTCATTGATTAAACTGAAGAAGAATCAGCGGATTTAAATTACTGCATTGACGAAGAATGTTGAAAGTACCATGTATTAAAGAATAACACACAAATCTATCTTGGAACAACTACAGCAGGATGCTCCTTAAAAGCAAGAATGATGACACATCACCTCACGTACATTGGCGATGGTACCAGGAGAGATCAGTCCCTGGACAAGAGACATCATGCTTGATAGATAAAGTGGACAGTCAGCAAAAAAAAAAAAAAAAGAGGAAGCCTCTACAAGATGGACTGACACAGTGCCTGCCATAGTGGGTTCAAACAAGGGCAACGATTAGAGGGACGGTGCAGGACTGGGCCGTGTTTCATTCTGTTAATGGCACCTACCAACAATGGCAACAACAGCATGTGAAACTATCTATCTAT
>NW_022103901.1:25821895-25836305 GCF_000313985.2 Echinops telfairi
AAGTTCCAAGTTCATCCATCAGATGTTAGGCTGGAGGCTTTCCCTGACTCATAGCTGCAGAGGCTGATGAACCCACGACCAGCAGGTCAGATGCCAGGCCTCTAGTTGCAGAAGTGAATGACTCCAAGGACAGTGGGTCAGTCCATTGGCTCAAGTCCAAAGAACCAGAGGTAGGGCGATGGCCACATGCAAGATCCAGACCAGCAAAAAGCAAGCAAGCTTTTCCACAGCATCCACTTGTATTGGAAGCAGACCATACACCCAAGCCATGATCACTAGCTCTTACCTGCCAAACTACTGTGAATTCTAGGCCAGCGGAGTTGACACACAACCTTAACAGTCATAGGTGCACTGTTATTTTGTTCCTTACCATGGAGTCAACTCCAACTTGCGTGTCCAAGAAGAACTGGGCTCCACAGGTTCTTGTTTCCCCGAAGTGTATCACCAGGCCTTTCTTCTGAGGCACCTCTGGGTGAACTGGAACCCCCAACCTTTCCGTTAGCAGCCAAGAGCATTCATTGTTTGCACCGCCCAGTGACCCCAGTGAATATTATTATTGTCTCCCATTTCAGAGGAAGAAATGGAGACTTGGAGAGGCAGAATGACGTATATAAGGAGACACAAACCAGGGAAGAAAAATATTATTAATTTGAGAGAGATTCGTCTTCCACAACTGTGCTGAGATCCCAGTGAAAAACACCAGGAGATTTTAAAACATTCAAGTCGGAGTGAAACAGACACTATGTACCACTAATAACATATACTGCTCTCCCTTCAGCACTCTGTGTCAAGAACCTTCCAGCAATGTCTCCTCTAAGCCTATAAGGGGACCCCCCCCTCCTGCAGGGGGAGGGGCAGACCCATGACATTGCCCTCAGGGAGCCTGGGTCTGGGCTTCCTCCAACAATGAGGTCTCCAGCCCCTGCCTGGATGGGCTGCCCTCTCTCAGCTCCTGGTGGCTGCCCGTGGAGAAGAGGCTAAGTCTTGTCAGGTTTTCAGTCTGGTCAACCATAGACGGAAACCCGGATTAACCCTAAAATCCCTGGAGGATACGCCCTGACAGCAAAGTTTAAAAATGTAAAACCCTGCCTGGACCCAACAGATCTCAGTGAGTGAATTGGCCATGGCCCACAATTCAATGCGGATTTATATTTTCACCCTTTGCCCTGGTGACACAGTAGAATAAATGTTGGGGTGCTCACCAGAAGGTGGGCAGTTCGACCCCTCCAGGGAGAACATCGAGGCAGCCTGCATGCATAACCGAGATAGGCAGGAAAAACAATCTGACAAAGCTCCTGTCTCCTCTGTGGCTTGGAATCTCCCCAAGTCCGAATAGGTGGCAGCAGGTCTGGGTTTGGTTTTATATGCTTTGTGCTCAATCCACGGGGGCTGAGCTCTCTTGTGGACCGGGCAGGCTGGAATAGAGGGGCTCAAGGATTGCCCTCTTGTACAGAGGACTAAACAGAGTCCAGAGAAGCCGGAGTTTGCCCTAAGCCACACAGGGGCTCCAAGGCGGGGCTGGGAGTGCTTGCTTCTACAGCTGTCACTCAGAGCTGTCCCCACCACGGAGCAAAGAGGAGGGAGGACTGCGGAGGGAGGAGAAAGAAGGGGGACTAGGACCCTCCCAGACTGTTCCAAGCACTGGGCAGCTTGGCTCACACCCAGAACAGTCCTAGCTCTGGCCGAAGGGTCTGTCTCTCCTCCCAAGTGCAGAGACGGCTCTGTCTGTGCTCAGCATGCAGAGATGGGGGCTCTGGGCCATGGCACCCCTGATTCTACTGGCTGTCCAGGCCTTCCCACAAACAGACATCAGTATCAGCTCAGGTAAGTGTGAGGGCTGGGCCAGGTGACGCGGGGCTACCCCACAAAGACCTGGGGTTCCATCCCTGAGTCCTGGCTGCTTGGGCATAGACCCGTCTCAGCAGAGGGATATTAGGGGACCTGGCTGAGCCTCATGACAGCCCCAGCCCCAACCCTGAACCCCTATCATGGGCCCTACCCAAGACTAGTTTAATCGGCACCAAGTGGGGAAAAATTGTTTTGTCTGTAGCTTGCTGGCCTTGCTGGGTAATGTCATTGCTTAACACACTGGGCTGCTGATCAAAAGGTTGCAGGTTCCAATCCATACAGAGGTACCTGGCACACAAGGCTTGGTGGTCTGCTTTTGAAAAGTCAGCCACTGAAAAGCCAACAGAGCACGTCTTTGCAGCTGACAGCTGTGTGAGCTGAGCAACATGCTTCACCTTCTGAAACATGGGGCGCAGATGGGCCCCTCTAGGCCTGCTATACACGGGAGACAGACATAAAGGGCGCCCGGCATTTCATCTGACAGCCCTGTCCTTAGCCCGTCGGTTTCCTCCAGCAGCGGAGCAGCCAGGGGCTTTGCCCTTAGCAAGCTTCCCTCCAGGTGTCTCCTTATTGATTTTTACCTTAATGGGGACAAAAATCCCATCTCTGCCAGAAAGTCACTGTGGAAGTTAAATGGATCCAAATCTGAACAGAGCCCAGGTGTCGTTACTGATACTCAGATAACCCTGGGACAAGAGCTGTTTGAAACACGATTGGAAAATGGTCCCTGACAGCATGAGCAGCCTGGGAACCGTGGCTTTGGATCCCTTGCCTTGCGACACTTCCCCAGGGAGCTATCAGACCCTATTGCTGCAGCCCCCAAGGGTGAGCGTCTGCAGAGGGCAGGGCTGTCCCGCAAGTGGCCTCACGGAGGCCTGGCCCTGTGGCTTCCCAAACCCAAATCCCACTCACTGCCACGGAGTCACTGCTGACTCCCAGTGATCCCATGGGACAGGGCAGAACTGCCCCTGAGCGTTTCCAAGACTGTAATTTGACGGGAGTAGAAAGCCCCATCTTTCTCCTGACGAGTGGCTGGTGGTTTCGAAGGGCTGTCCTGACAGTTAGCAGCCCGACACATAGCCACTGTGCCCCAGAGCTCCTACACATTTGTGGGATATCCCTAGAGATTAGGGTCCATCAGGCTTGGGCACACGTGCTCCCCTCCCCCACAACCCAGTGTCTCATCTGAGAACACGGGGCTTCAAGTGGGCTCAGTTTCCTCCTCTTTGCAGTGGGGAGGCTTGATGCTGATTCTGGGGACCGTCTGTCAATCAGGATCCCATCCATGGGGAGGGCACCACAACCTGCAGTCTCCTGATGGTGACAGTTCGGGCTGCCAGCCCTCCCCAGAGGGTTCTTACTACACATGTTTTAAGAGATCAAATGAAACAAAACAACACCCAGTTAAATTTGCATTTCACATCAACAATGGAGAAACTTGAGCAGATGCTCCACGTCCTGCCCTGGACATAGTCACACTACAAAAGTATCCCTTGTTCATCTGAAATTTAAATTTCACTGGATGGAGTCCTACGTTGCTTTGTTATGGTTTTCTTAAACCAGGCAGCCTGGGTGGTGGCCAGTGAGGGCTTCAGCTGCAGACTTAGGGGCTCTGGGGCTGAGCTTGTGCGAGGCCCTTCCCTCGGCCCTTTCCATCCTTCACGATCACCGGAGACTTGCTTTGACCCTCCAGTAGAGGAGCGCAAGCTCAGTTGTAAACTCAGGAGCGACCGTTCAGTTATACACCTGTAGCATCTTTGGCCCTGACCTTGGGATCTCAATGTCCAAATCTGTTCGGTGGGTGAGCAGAAGCTCATTTGACAAGATAATCTTGGGCAGCTGGCTTGTTCTCTCTGGCCCCTTGCCTGTCTGCCCAGGATGGGGCCAGGACCTGGAGGCTGAGCTTGAGACAAGGGGAACTAGGAAAGTCTCTCTCTATATATAGCCTGTGCCCATGCCATCTCTTACCTTCAGGTTTCCTCCCCTTGAAAGAGGGGATAGTAATGGTCCTGACGCAGGGCATGGAGGTGGGACGTGGTCGCACAGTGATGAGGGCTCAGAAATGAGTCCTCACTATTGCTACGCCTGCCGCCGCCAAAGTGGTGGGGACAGGATTGGCTAGGCAGCGCAGTTCTCGTCAAACTGAAGAACGCTGTCCCTGAACCTCAGCCCGCTCTGCAGGGCCGGGGACTTCAAACCCTGCCACCGTCTAGATCTCAGAATTTCAAGCTGTGAAACCGTGTCGTTCAGCCCTTCCACTGTATGGCTGTGGACACCGAGGCCAGGGGAGCCTGGACGAGGAATGGTCAGTGTGCAGTAGAAAACTCAGTGTGTGACTGGGCTGGCCAACCCTCAGAGGAAAATCATGTCGATGTGAAAAAGCAAGTATCAGAGAGAGAGAGAGAGAGAATTTGGGGCCCAAACCAAACCCACTGTCAAAGGGTCAATTCTAACTCATAGCAATCCTGTAGAACAGAGTAGAACTACATCTTCACAAAATACACACTGCCTCATCTTTCTCCTGCGGAGCAGATGGTGAATTTGAACCTCTACACGTTCAGTTGGCAGCCAATCACTTAACCGCTGTGCCGCCAGAGCTCCTTGATGCGTGATTAGAGGAACGATGAGACAGGTTGACACAGCAGCGACAACAATGAGCTCAAAGGGCAGCGATTATGAGGATGGGGTAGTGGGGGGTCCCTTGAACACAGGGTGGCTATGAGGTGGAGTTGTCCCGATGGCACATAGCAACACAAGGCAGGGTTTACACAGGGCCTCAGTGGGACACCTCCCCAGGACTCACCTTATGAAGAGCAGGCTTGGTTCTTTCTAGCCCAGATTGGCCCCATCCAACCTCTGACTCATTGTCAAGAGCTTAACAAATTGTGCCACTGGAATCCCAAGAAAAGGCACAATTTGTTAAGCACTTGACAATGAGCCAGAGGTTGGAGGTTCAAGCCCAGAAGAGGCGCCTTGGGAGACAAGTCTGGTGATTGCTTCCGAAAAGCCTTGAAACCCTGTGGGATCTTCTACCGTGGATATATGGGGTTACCACGAGTCCAAAGGTTTGGGGGTTGTCCCTGGTCTTTCATTGTCGCTGGGCATACAAATACATGCAAATCGTGCAACACAGCCACACCCCTGGGTTTACGTGGGGGTGAGGGGTGGGAAGAATGATAATAATTTAGAAGGTTTTATCCAGGTTCCATCCTTTCCTCATGCCTGTTCTCTGACCCTGGCACTGGCCACGTTGTTGGGACAGATTCATGAGTGTGAAGCCTTCAGGACAATGCTTGCTACCCAGTAAAAGCCTTAGAGTTGTTGGCTTTGGGCATTCTGCCTTCAGAACTCTTGCTTTTCCCGATTCGTGACCCAAGGATGCTCCACAGCAAAGGGAATCCTTCGCAACAGCCTTGGAGCCCAGGACCCGCTCCAGGGAGCTCCAACTGGGCCAGTGGGGATTCAGTGGAGTCCTGAAACCACTTCCTCTCCCCCCAGAAGCTGGAATGGCACTCTGCTCCAGCGACCGGCAAGGTCCAGGGCCCAGGACATTTCTGCAGTGACAATATCCAGGATGTGTTAGAAAGCCTCTCCAAGCTAGGCACTAACTTCCCCAAAGAGATGGTGCTGTCCTTCTGCCCATTTTACAGGGGAGGAAACGGGAGCACCAAGACTGGGGTTTCCAGCTGGGGGCATGTGATTCCAGAGCCCAGGCTCTTTACCTGAACCACAAAGGTGTGGGCAACTGCATGACCTGCCTTCTAGGGAGGGCTGGATGATCAGACCACCGAGTCCGATCCTAGAGGGTCCTCAGGTACGCTGGCCCATATCCAGCCCCTTCTCTATGGTCTCTGTACAGACATCTAGACTTTTTTGTTGAAGTTGTTGCTCATGCCCATGGAGTCAGGGCTGCCACCCCTGCCCCGTCTCCAGAATCAGTTGCAGATTGGACCAGTATGACTCCTAGGGTTTTTCTTTGGCTGGTTTTTGGAAATAGCTCAATCGCCAGCCCTTTCTTCCCAGTCCTTCTTCATCTGGAAGCTCCGCTGAAGCCTGTTCAGCAGCAGAGCAACATACAGGCTTCCACTGGCAGGCGGCTGGTGGCTGTGCTGTGAGGTGCACCTGCCGAGACTCAAACCTGGGTCTCCGGGTTCGTGGAAGGCGAGCATTGTGCCTCTGACCCACCACTGCCCTTGGATTTCTCTTGATAGAGGATGATTCCTTGTCCTGTGTGAATTCCTCCCCGCACGGGGGACAGCTTGAAAGCACGGACCTCCTCAAACGCTTGGGACAGAGTGGACCCTCAGCGTAACCAAGGGGCTGTTACCGATGCTATTTAGCGTAGAGGTTGATTTTACAAATGAGAAAAACAAGGCCAGAAAAGACGTTTTCCTGGGATACCAGAACAACCAGATGTCATCAAATCCATCAGACCCAGTCCCAGTGCCGACCCTGATGCTTGCTGGGAGCAAAAGGGATCGACCTCCTGAACCTCCGTGTCCTCATCTGCAAAATAGAGGCCACACCCATAGCTCTCTCCCAGGTTGCTGGGGAGCAGACAGCCTCCTCTTTCTCTGGCGCAGCGGCAAGGTAGACCCCCTCCCCGACCCTCCACCCCCACCCCACTTCCATCGTTCTAGCCTCAGGAAGGGCCGTGCCCGTGCCAGGGGAAATTGAGGCCCAGGCAGCGGGGGCAGGGGGCTGCTGTTTCGCTCACAGAGCCAGGGCTTCCTGGGAAAGAGCCCGTTGGCCCTGAGATGTGTGAATCCACTAGTCGGTCAGGATGGAGGGAGGCCAGGGTGCTGGAGCCCGTGCTGTGGCCTCCCCGTGAAGACCTGGAGATGCCTCCTTCCTAAGACAAAGAGGCGTGTCTGGGGGCCCAGTACAGGGTGACTGTGGCCCAGAGCCCCCATCCTGGCCGCCCACAGCTGAGCTGCAGGAGGCGGCAGGGTGGTGCATTTGATAGTGGGTGGCTGGCTTGAGGCCAAGGGGAGCGAGCAGCCAGATGAGTGGGAAGGCGACAATTTATTCTTTCAAAAAGAGAGGGGGAAAAAAAAAACAAGAAGAAAGAAAGAAAAAGCTCCACTGGCGTGTTCCCTTTCTATAACAATCTTTGGTCCAGGTCCTTGAGCCTAGCCCCCACCCTGGCTAGGAGACCCTAGGAGCTTTTGATGCTGCCCACTGGGGCAAAAGACATTTCCATTTGCCTCCTGGTTTCCAGAGCAACCAGCCTCTTGAAGTCCCGCCTTCTCTCCCTCAATTGCCCCTGGGCCTTCCTGCTTCTGGGGTCTCTGCTGAGCCCCACCAGTTCTCCCAATAGTCCTTCCTCTCACAGGTCCCCACCTTTGCACAAGCCACACCCTCAGGCTGACATTGTGTGTGGGAGTGACATAATCTGCTGTCAACTTGAGACCTAAGAGTGAAGGGGTGGAGTTTACCTGTCAATCAGGTGGCAGCTCGATGACCTCATTTGGAGGAGCTAAGGAGAGAAATAGCTTGCTGGAGGCTGGACACATGCTCACTCCCTGAGAGACATTACTGATGACAAGGAGCCTGATGGAGCTACACTGATGCAGCCAGAGCCCTGGAGCTGAAGGAACCACGTGGAGACCTCTGGCAGCACTGAGATGCTTCCACCACCGCTGGATCCACAAGACTTCCCACCCACTGGCCTGTGAGCTTCCTGCATTCTGCATCATTGTATGTGTTGCGTGAGTCGGAAGAGGAATTTATAGAATGGTATCATACGAGCTAATATCAGCTAATTATGGACTTGATCTGGACTGGGCAGGGGTGTTTCTCAATAGTCAATTGCTCTTGTAGATAAGTGTCTGAATTTGATTCTACAGTGAACCCTCGCCACTTCGCGCTTCGACTTCCGCGGCTTCACTCTATCGCGGTTTTTGCGTAACAGCGCATGCTCTGTCATTACTGCCACTGATTGGCTCATACTGTACACTCTTGATGCCATAAATAATATAATAAATAATAAATGATAATTGTAACATCCAAAATGTTTTACTGTATTTTCCCTTTTTCGTTTAATAAATTGGGTAATACGAATGTAATGGTGACTGAAGGGTGTTTTTTCATGTCCTCTATGCTCTAACTACGAAAATATTTGATTTACAAATAAGGAATCCTACTTCGCGGATTTTCATTTATTACGGTAGGGTCTAGAACCGATTAACCGCGATAAACGAGGGTTCACTGTATAGTCTACCGTAACACACTGTCTCTGACCTACCTTTCTTATCCCTTAACCAGTATTTTACTGTGTTTTAGGGAGAAGTTTGCATGGCCAATTAGGTTCCCATTGAATATTTTCTATCCACAGTTTTAAAAAGGTGACCTGGGTCACGGTTTTCACAGTGTGCAGGCTTTCTCGTCATTTCCATTTTGTTGGTGCTGTTTCCATTCACCTAGCTTCCCTGCCCTTCCTTGCCTTCTCGTCATGACTTAAGGGAGCAGAGTATTATCGGGATGAAAGTTGATCTTGGGCCTTAGTTCCAAGTTCAAAAGGTATGTTAGTTAGAGTGACAGTCTCAGGCCCCTTGAGTCTCTAGCAGTCTAGTAAATCTTCCTCTTCTAGAGACTTGAGTTTTATTTTGTATTTACTCCCAATCTGTCTGGGACCTTCTATTGTGCCCTTGATCAGAACCAGCAAGGATGGTAGCTAGGCACCATCTAGTATTTTCTGGTCTCAGGCAAGAGGAAGCCTTGGCAATTGTGAGCTATTAGCACTGTGGGCTAGCTTCTGTTTTGAGTCCTCGGCTCCTTCCTTCTCTTTTGTTCTCGTTTGTTCCAGACAGGTAGTGACCCATAGTTGTATCTCAGATGGTCTCTGACGCCTAGTCATCCTGCAAGTCTCAATTGGAACATCACCTCCTCTAGGATACCTCCCTGGATCTCCAAGCCTAGGTGATGGGCCAATCTCAGTTGTGTGTTGCTCCCCTGGCAACATCTGTGTCTGCATCACACGTCCACACATTGCCGGTCAATGGCCTCTTCATCCCTGTGCTTATTTTCCTGCTTTCTGTCCCCACAGAGAGGAGTCCTGTGGTGTGGGAGGGATGCACTGGGCTGCCAACAGCGAAGCCAATAGTTCAAAGCCTCCCACTCAATGTGAGAAAGGTGAGGCTTTCTCCTCCCATAAAGATTCACAGTCTCGGGAACCCACAGCGCAGTTCTACTCTGTCCCACGGGGTCACTAGGCGTCAGATGGACTAGATGGCAGCAAGTTTGGTTTGGTTTCCATAGAAACGTTGTGGTCCATGAGGTCAGGACCCCATTTGTATCGTTTGTCCTGGCATTAGCAGCACACAGTCAACTGCAACCTAAAAGGTGCTCAAACGTACTTATGAGATGAATAAAGAAAAAAATCAAAATGGCCAGTACAATGAGATTGGGGCAGAAGAAATCAGGCTTGAACACAGCAGGAACCTCCACCCCAGACAGCCTCGCTTCTGATCCCAGCTTGGCCCCCTAGCAGCTGCGTGATCTGGGACAAGTTACTAAGCTTCTTGGTGCTTTGGCTTCCTCCTCTCTGAAGTGGAGCGTGATGGTGGTACCGGCCTCCAGGGAAGCGTAAAGATGGAATTAAATGAGTCGTTCTGTGGGAAGTGCTTGGCACCGTGTCTGACTGAGGGTTGCCTAGGCTGTACATTATTATCCCAACAATTCAGGCAAGAAACCCACCGGAGCCCCTACACAAAGGGCTGGTTTAGGGTTCAGGTTAATAAGAAGCTCCCTAGGTCATTGGTTCAAACACACTGGCTGCTCTGCAGGAGGAAAATGAGGCTATCTACTCCTGTAAAGATTTACAGCCTCGGATATCCTATACAAAGTCACCAGAAAGCATGATATTTTGAGAACGAAGGTCCCCCCAATCCAAGCCATGGTGTTTTCAGTCACTCCATGTGCATGTGAAAGTTGGACATTGAATCAGGAAGAGTGAGGAAGACTCGATGCCTTTGAATGATGGTGCCGGTGAAGAATATTGAAAGAATGTTCCTTACAGGCAAGGATGGCGGGATTTCATCTCTCCTACTTTGGGCAGGTTGTCAGGAGAGACCTGCCCCTGGAGAAGGACGTCATGCTTATTAAAGTAGAGGTGCGGTGAAAAAGAGCAAGGCCCTCAAAGAGATGGATTGGCATAATCACGACAATGGGCTCAGATATAAGAACAATTTTGAGGACGGCACAGGACGGGGCAGTGTTTCATTGCACACAGAGTCACTAGGAGTTAAAACCAACTCAATCGCCCCTAACAACCACAACAACACAAGTGGCGATTGACCAAATAACAGTGGGGTTTGGGGTGCTTTTTTGGTCCGGGGGATTGGTTGATTGGTTGGTTTGGGGAGCCTTTTAGTCCCAGTGTCTAAAAACCCCGAGGTAGGGGGAGGGCGGAGGGACGCCTGAATCAAGCTTGGAGTTAATTGGGCCAGGTAGAAAGGGGAACCATGAGGCAGTGACCTGCCATGGCCCTATTTTCTGGTAGGTTTCCCCTCAGGAATCCATGACTGCCATTTGTCCACTGGGCCAGAAGTGGCCAGGAGGGAGGAGGGAACTCATTTCCGAGACAGACTTCTTTTTTAAATACAACGGCTTTAGGACCCAGAAGCAGCCTTGGAGCTGCTGCTGGGAGCTGACTGTTTTTTCCCTTTCCCCCACCCAGCCCCAGTGGCTAATGGATTATTCATTTCCCATTGCCAGTGCCGGAATATGTGGGTGAGTGAGTGAGTGAGTGAGTGGCACACAGTAGGACACTGTACAGACAAATCAAATCACCTTGCGATCTATCATGTTAAAATGTGGATTCTATATATCCAACCTTGTGAAGGGTTCCCCCTTTCTCCCCCTTCCCCCCACCCACCCCTAACATGCCCCTCCCTACCCTCATGATATCGCTACTCCCACTACTGTTCCTGGGGTGGGGGTTATCTGTCCTGCATTCCATGTGTCAAAAGCCCTTAACTATATACCCTTGTGTGTACTCCGGTCTAGCCGGATTTGTAAGGTAGAACTGGGTCGTGGTAGTGGGAGGGGAAGCATTCAGGAACTAGAGGAAGGGTGTGTGTTTCCTCTGTGCTATACTGCACTCTGGTTGAATCTTCCCTTCCTTGTAACCCTTCCGTGGGGGCCCTGTGCAATTGTCTACAGATGGGCTTTAGGTGTCCACTTTCATATCGATATAACTGTTTGATTTGGATCTTTTGATACCTGATAACTGATCCCCTTGACACCTCACACAGGCTGGTGTGCTTGTTCCATGTGAGCTTTGTTGCTTCTCAGCTAAAGGGTCGCTTGTTTATCTTCAAGCCTTTAAGACCCCAGATGCTCTATCTTTTGATAGCCAGGCACCATCCGCTTTCTTCCCCACATCTGCTTTTGCACCCATTTTAGCTTCAGTGATCGTGTCGGGAAGGTGAGAATCACAGGGTGCCAGGTTATTAGAACAAAGTGTTCTTGTGTTTAGGGAAGCCTTGAGTAGAGGCCCAAAGTCCATCTGCTATCTTAATACTTAACATAAATATGTACATTGACCTACATCCCTATCATTATAAATTAATATATTTACATATATACATGCCTATAGCTAAACCTCTATAAACAGCTCTTGCCTCCTAGTTCTTCCCTCTATTTCCTTTCACCTTCCTCCTGTCCTACTATCATGCCCACACAGGGGAGATTTTATACTGTGGAATAAAGAAGGCACAAGGGCAGGCGAGGTCATGATATCTGGAAAAATGACAATGATAGTTCGAAACCACCATCCGCTGTGTGGTAGAAAGACAGGGCTTTCTACTCTTGTAAAGAGTTATAGACTCTGAAACCCACAAGAGCAGTTCTACCCTATATTATAGGGTTGCTATGAGTTAGCATCGACTCGGAGGCACTGTGTTTGGTTTGGAGCGCTTGTGGTGGGGAGTGTAAATGGTGAACGGGCTAGGGTGCTAACTGAGAGCTTAGTGGTCCACATTTACCCATGGGTGCCTCAGAAGACAGCCACGGTGCTCTACTTCTGAAAAATCAGCCACTGAGGGGGGGCAAAAATCCCACAAAACCCTCAGGAGCTGTTCTCCTCTGACACACGGGGAGTCAGCACTAATTGAATCGCCTCAATAGTGACTCTTTTTGATACCCTGTTAATAGCCAGGTAGAAGGAGTGTACCCTGCACGGGTAGCCCCAATGCACAATGAAGCCCCATTCACAGGCCCCAGCCTACCCACCCCACCCCTAACCCTGCACTGTTTGCAAAGATTTCCATTACAGAGACAGCACTCTGGTCTGCTGAGCACACCGGGAGAAGGGAGCTCCCCGGCAGGACCATGGGGACAGAAATGGCTTTCAAGAGGTAATTTAGCAAATTACACTGAAGCCTTAAAAATCTCTCCTCAGAAAATCACCGGCAATGCTAAAAATTGATTTATTCACAGAGCTGTTCATCTCAACGTTCTTTGTAATAGTTTCTTTTTTTTAAAGGAACTCATATAATTATCCAAATGTCAGAAAAACGGTTAAATAAACTCTAGTACAAAGGGACTTCAAATAGCTCGTGGGAAAATGGAATGAAGAGATAACATGGTATGTTTGGAGTAGTGGTTAGGCGTTGGGCTGCTGACCCAAGGTCCGCAGTTCAAACTTGCCAGCCGCTCTGTGGGAAAGAGAGGCGGCTTTCTCCTCCTGGGAAGAGTTCCAGTCTTGAAACCTCACAGGGGCAGTTCTACCCTGTCCTACAGGGCGGCAGTGAGTCGGGATCAACTTGGCAGTGAGTTTGATTTGGCTTGGTTGAGTCCACTCATGGAGTATTCCAGGTGTGTTTAAAATTATGTTTACCCAAAATATATCCTCACCTGGGGAAACACTACATACTCACAGTATTTGTGAAATCAGGATGCTGCCACTCTGATTCCAATCGAGTTTTCTGAAAATACCTTCATTCCGTACCAGAGTGAGGGAAAAATACAAGCCAGTGCTAACATTGCCCAAGGGTCCTGTGAGGAGCCTACTTTATGGTCATTATTTTGTAAATTTTCGGGATGCCTGCACTTTTCGGACCTCAGGCGTGGAATTGGATTAATCACGATGGGTCCTGTTTGACCTTCATTCTTGGAGACACATAATAAGCGTGGAAATACGGTCAGCCTTGCCAGCCTCCCTCCCTGTCTGTTTTCTCTCTGCCCACAGCCCTGCCAGCGCTGCCCCAGGTGTCCCTGTGCCCCTTGTTCTGGATGGAGTTCGAGGGCCACTGCTTCCGGTTCTTCCCACTCAATAAGACCTGGGGGGAGGCCGAACTGCACTGTTCCGCGTTCTCCATCGGTAGGAAGTCCGCCAAGCTGGCCTCCATCCACAGGTGAGTGGGCGCCTTGGTCCTCCGTAGCCAAACACCAACACCACCCGGGAAAAGGGAATGAGAGAAGGGGGCTGAAGCTGATTTTTATCCAGCCCAAAGTTTCATGGGAACTGATCTTGGCAGTAGAAGGCAGAGCATCTAGCAAGGTTAGCGATTAGTGTGTGAGGGAATCTAGCTTTCTACTAGAGACTCTGTATCACAGGCACACACAGGCTGTTGTTAGATGACATCAAATCAGTTCCAACTTCTAACAACAGAGCAAAACACTGCTGCATCCTCCTCACAATTGTCACACTTGCGGTCCTTGTTGCCGTCATGGTGTCCACCCGTCACTGAGGGACTTCCTTTATTACACCGACTCTACTTTACCAAGCACAAGGCCCCTGTTCAGGGACTGGTCTTGCCTGATAACATGGCCAAAGTACATGAGATGAAGTCTCATTGTCCTTGCTTCTAAAGAGCATTCTGGCTGTACTTCTTCTAAGAGAGATTTGTTTGTTCTTCTGGCCGTCCATCGTACATACTCTTGTGAGCTTCCTGATTCCTTGTTCAACGTTTGCATGTATATGTGGTGCTTGAAAATACCATGGCCCAGGTCAGATATGCCTGAGTCCTCAAAAAGACCTATTTGCTCCTCAGCACCTGACCGAGGTCTTGTGCAGCAGATTGGCCCAATGCACTAGGTCTCTTGATTTCTTGACTGATGCTCTCATTGTGGATCCAAGCAAAATGGAACCCTTTGACGACTTCATCCTCTCCGCCATATATCATGATCTTTCCTCCTGGTCCAGTTGTGAGGATGCTGGTTTTCTGTACCCAGAGTTGCAATCCATTCTGACAGCTGCGGTCTTTGATTTTCATCTGCAAGGGCGTCAAATCCTCTTCCCTTTCAGCAACCAAGTCCGTGTCATCTGTGGCTGGCTGTTTCTCAGCATGTTTGCTCAGCACACAGGTTGAATAAGTAGGATGAAAGGATACACCGGTGACAGACACATTTCCTGATTTATCAGTACACATATCCGGAAGGTACTAAAGAAATACAAGGAAGAGTAAGTGACATCTATTTAGTAAGTCTTTCAGGCACGTCATCACATTCATGCCCCTCAAACCACATGGGTAGGTGTCCTTATTTTATAGACGAGGAGCCCAAGGATCTGAGAAGGTCAGTGCCTTGCTCAAAGTCACACCACCAAGAAGGGATG
>NW_022103901.1:25841449-25852747 GCF_000313985.2 Echinops telfairi
TCCCACTATCATGTTTGGCCTTCATTCAAGTTTCAATAATTCCACTCAGTTACATTGCCCTTGATCAAGCCCTGCCAGGCATCCAATGCCCTCCTCGCCATTGATTTTAGATCTCTTGTTGTTCCCTGGTCTCTGGATTTGTTAACACCCACTTCCTTTCCCAGCCTCCCCTCTCCCATCCCCCTACCCCCACTCCCCGGAACTGTTGGTCCTATTTTCTTTTTTTGTTTGTTTGTTGGTTTTTTTGATCCTGTTGTTTTCTCCTTCGGATTGTTTCTCCTCAAATCTCGATTTTACAGGTACTCTTCTAGCTGCCTCGGGGCACTGAGAGAACAGAGGTCTGCCTCCAGATTCCTGCTGCTCTGGTTGGGCCAGTCTCTCTCTCTCTCTCTCTCTCTGTCTCTCTGTCTCTCTGTCTCTGTGTGTGTGTGTGTTTTCTAATATGTAAAATGAGAATAACAATACTGTCTTGCTGTAAAAATTAAATTAGCTAATATATGTTATATGTTAACATATGATATATGTTAATAGAGTGCTCACTTTGCCATTGTGCTGATTGTGACTCAGAGCAATGCTGTGGGACAAAGGAGAACTCCTACAATCTTTAGAGAACTAGACTGTCATATCTTTCTCTCTGGAAGCACCTGGAAGGTTTGAACCACCGACCTTTGAGTTAGCAGCAAGCATTTATACACTGCACCACGAGGGATCCTCTAGAACACACTTAGCAGGGTAGAACTTGCTGTTACAGAAGCAGACGTGACAGTAGTGGCCAGGCTCTGTGTAGAAAATTTAGTAGAATTCATCTAGGGGATGGGGGTGGGGGTGGGAAAGCTATATGTAGGTTTTAATCAAGGGGTAGGGTAAGCAAAATTTTCATTCAGAATGCAACTTTAAAAAATTAGATTGTGGACGCCTTTCATGAAAATTGAGGGCAGGGGTGGGGGGAGAAAAGAAGAAGAAAGAACGTGGAGGGAATGTATATCCCAAGACTTAATAGCAATACTAGTGAAAAAATATATGGTCAAGCGGCCTGGTGTCATTTCGGTTTTTTCCCAGGTTCACTGTGTGTCAGATCCTGCACTAGATCTTTGGTATCTTTAGCCCAGTCAGCCTTCACAACACATCTCTGAGGAAGATGCTGCTCCAGGGTACAGACAGGGCTCAGAGAGGCTCAGCATCTGCTCCAGGGTGCAGAGCTGGGGTTACAAGCTCCAGCAGCCCTCTCAGGAGGAGCGTGCCGTGGCCGCCACGCGGCCTGGCTTCCACCATCATCAGCATGTGCAGGGAACCTTTTCTGAACACGTGAATAAGTGGAGAAATGAGTCTTGTCTGTGACCATCGCAGCTCTTGCCACAGTGTGTGTGCAATGTTGTCGCCACCCCCAACAGGACTCCCCACAAATCCCCAACAGGACTTTGCTTAGAACTGGGCAAAATTGTTTCACAGCAGGTAAGACAAATCCAAATTATATGGGCAAAGGAAACATCATAAAGGGCAACTGCCATCCAGCAGTGAAATGTGGGAATTAGGATCCCGGGCCCCGGGGTGAGAGACCTGGGTTCAAATCCCGGCACAAATACGTTATCAGCTCTTGGTTTGGGTAGGCCATCTAAATGTTAGTTTGCTCACGAGATGATTATGCCTGACTTGCAGGAGGGGGCGGATAAAGAACAGAGCAGCTGGCGTGGCACGTAGCGAGCCCTCAGTAAATGACAGCTACTGAGAGCGGTGGCACAGCTGTGTCCTGGGCTGCTAAAGGAAGGGTCTCTCTGGTCAGAAACCCGGCCACCTGACAGCCTGCATAACTTCTCAGGACAGTTCTACCCTATCACATGGGGTCACCAAAAGTCCGTGGCACATAACAACGACAACAACTGTAGTATGAGATCAAAAGGGGGGGCTTTTGCACACGTGGAGGCATGTGAGCATCATTCCTACGCGGGCTGCCTCCAAGGCCTCCTCTTTTTCCTCTCCTTGGCTTGCTTCTTTGCCTCTGCTTGGCACCTCCAGGAAGGGCAGTTTGAATGGAGCGACGGTTCGTCCTATGACTACAGCTACTGGGACGGGAGCCAACCGGATGATGGCATCCACGCGAGCCCACAGGAGGAGGACTGCGTGCAGATCTGGTACCGGCCCGCCAGTGGTGGGTGCCCCGGAGTTTCAGACGCCCTGACAACGAACACGTTGTTCAGCACCTTGGAGAGTGGTCAGAGGTTGCTGGGCAGGGGGTGGCTCTTCTCTACAGGGGTTGTTCTGAACAAGATTTAATGGTAGTGCATTGACATAAGGAGTTGTAAGGTCTTGATTAGTAAGCTCTATTTTTCTACTTCAGATTTCTCTACTTGATCTCGCTGGGTTCTAATGTCCATGGCAATGGCTACATGGAAACGCACAGACAAAATTTATGATGAAAATACTGTTAACAAGTTGTAAAGCCAATGAGAAATGCTCAGTGTAGTTATTTACCAGGACATGTGACAACATTTCAGGTCTGCTAATAAATGCCCAAAGGGTCATATCGCTCTGTTGTAAGCCTCAACCGGAAGGCAGTCAGCTCAAGCTCCGTGATCAGCAAACCCAGCTCCCTGAATTAAGTGCCCAGAGCACCCCACTCCAGTAAGTCTCAGACCAAAGGCACTCAGCTCCACTTCCTTGGGTTGGCAAGTCCAACTTCCCCAATTAAGTGCCCACCAGCCAGCCTCCTGCACACAAGCACTCAGCTTCACTTGCTCCGTGGGTTGGGAAGTCCATCACTCTGTTCCATGCTCTGGCTCCTGGTTCAGCTGCTGCTCCTCTGATGGTGTAGCTGTCTTCTGGATCCAGGAGGTCCACTGCACATAGAGCTCAGGTCCTGAGAACATGCTCCACTCCTGGCTCTTGCTGGTGATGAGAACCCTCCTCCTGCTTCTCAGAGGCTCATTTGACACACCATAGGATGGCACTCCAGGGAGCTCACAATTACTCACAGGTGAATCCCATCAGCATCTTCCCCCACCTTCTTCCAGACCCATGCATGGGAAGGTCGTTTGGCCAGAGTTACAGACTTTGGCTGGAAAAGCGACATTACATAGCTCACTGCCCCTGCAGGAATGCTGGTGGCACAATGGCTAAGCATTCAGCTGCTAACCAAACGTTGGTGGTTCAACCCACCCCGGGGCTCTGTGGAGGAAAAGACCTGATTATGTAAAGATGCCAGCCTAGGAAACCTTCTGGGGCCATTCTACTCTGTGGTATGGATTGCTGAGTTAGAATATCCTCAAGGCACCCAACAACAGGTCATTGATATGTGAACTGTGACTCTGAAGATTTATAAGAGGTAGGTGCATAAAAATGAAAAAATTTTAAAAGCCTCCTGTCAAAAACTAGTCAAAGGGTAGTAATTCTCAGTTAGCTCCCTCAAATACCTAAATACCAATGCTCGGCCCACAGCGTTGAGGTGAAGGATAAAGACGAGAGCTCACACAGACGGGGCAGTCCATGGTTAGCGTAGTATCAGCCGTTCCTGTCACCATCATCTGCAACAGCATTGTCCCTCCTCACACCAACCTGAAGAAGCAGAAACAGTGGAGTGGTTTATCTGTAAACCAGTCATTTTGCAGATGAGTAAACTGAAGCTCGGAGAGGTTAAGAGACTTGTTCAAGGTCACACAATAAGCAAGTAGTGGATTGGGGCATTACAGAACTCCAGGCCCAAGCATGACTGGTCATTCCCTTTTGGTGTCTTGGTCTTGTTCCACCTGGGGAGGGAGAAATGGAGCAGTCACTTACTCTGGGAGCCTACCTGGAGCCTGGGAGCCTACCTGGAGCCAAGACTCCTATCACGAGACCCTAAGGCCGGACAGCAACCCTGCCAAGTGCCAGCTGCCCATGTGGACAAGGCCTCCTGGGAAGGCGTGTGGTCCAGTAGTGGGGAGTGACCTTTAGTATGGTGGGTGAACCTTCACTCAGATTCTCACTTGTTTTTTGCCCTCTGCAGCTCTGAGGACATGGAATGATAACTCCTGCAGCCGAGCGTTCCCCTTTGTCTGCAAGATCCCATCTCTGACCAGCCACTGATCCAGTCTGGGCCCCTGGGGGGAACCGAAGTCCAGTCCTATCTTGTAGTTGTCCCTGGGGGCAGAGCTGACACTCAATAAACTCGGAAAACACGGAGAGGGTCGGTCTTCCAAAGATTTCATTTTCTTTTTTGAACTTGGTACTTCAACTTGAGCGATGACTTCCTGAGAAAATCACTTCTCCATCCAACAGGTCGTACTCATTTTGTTTCCCTTCATTGGTTGCCATCCGGACGATGTAGCGTCGCCTGGCCCACATCCTCCCTGCGTTTCCGCCCACACGCCCTCTGAACTTCTCCCTTGGACAAATGCTGCTCTGTTGATCTCACGCAGGCAAGGATTCTGAGGTGGGCGTAGCTCATGTACACCACTGGTGGTGTTCCCTGTACGGACTTGTCTGCAGTTTGGCTGAAAACTGATCTGCTGCAGTAAGTTCAGTTTCAATCCCGAAGGGTGGCGAAAGGCCATAGTCTCAGAGGCTCCACCAGTCTCGATCTGACCACTCGAAGCGACAGAGGGGCCACGTGGTCACAGATGATAAGAAACTGCCTTAGTAAATTAAAAAAATGGGTCTGGGTGGGTTGAATGGCTCAAGGAATAGAAATCCAGGGTTGCTATGGTTTCAGGATTGAGCGTCGTGGGTTCCAGGGCCATTCCTGAAGTGATCCCTTGGCCATGCTGATGGGCGAGGCCCAGCACAGGTGTGCATCTCTGGGGAAAGCTAGAGCCCTCTGAGCCACAGGAGCCAGAGGAAGAGGGAAAACCAACTCGTTGTAAGAAGAAAGAACAGACACCAGGCAGGAAAAATAAAACCCAGTGCTGTCGATTCAATTCCAAATCGCAGTGGTCCTGCAGGACAGAGTAGCACAGCCCCCTCGGGGAGTTCCAAGGTTGCAGTCTTGACAGAAGCAGACCGCCGCTTCTTTCTCCAGTGGGACAGCTGGTGGGTTCGTGGGTTTGAGCCGCCAACCTTTGATCAGCAGCCAAGCTCTTTCATCGCTGCACTCCAGGGCTCTCGATGGAAAACGGATGAAATTGTATTCATGGCAAGAGCACTGAACGTCTCCCAGGGAGTCCTGCGGCTTGGATTCTCGATCTCCTTCTCTGGGCTGTGTTTCTGCTCCGGTCTGGCCTGGGAGAGGGAGGGGCGAAAAAAAAGTCCATGTTGGTTCCAACTCATAACCACCCAATGTAGAACCGGATAAAACAGAGTCTGGCCCTGCGATGTTCTCACAACTGCGGTTGTGTTTGAACGCATTGCTGCCGCCACTGTTAGTCCATCTCGTGGAGGGTCTTCCTCTAGTTTGCTGACCCTCTACTTTCCCAAGTCTGGGGTCCTCTTGCAGGGACTGGTCTTTCCTGATAACATTCCAAAATATGGGAGGCAAAGTCTCCATAACCTCTCATCTAAGGGGTGTTCTAGCTGTACGTCCTCGAAGAGATTTGCTTGTTCAGACAGTAAGGAAATAATTGGCCCTGGCACCCAAGAATTGAAAACAATGGCTTCTAATGACCCTACATTCTCAGGTGAGCAATGAATAAGCGAGGCCTGTTAACCTTTCGCTGGAGTTTACGTTAGGGCCTACTGCCCTGTCCATCCAAGGAGATTCCAAGACAGGCGCCTTTGGTCATTTGGAGAGCCTAGTGTTTCCCGTGAAGGGTCCTTTCATCTTCCTTTCCCATGGAGAGGGGAGGCCCTCACCCCAGCCCCAGAGCCAAGCACCAAGACATTGCTTGTAGAGGTAGGTGGGTGGGGTACGCCAGAAAGGGAGCTGGGCCCTCACTGTCCAGCAGGAGACTGCTGGGCCATGGCGATTGCTGGTCCCCTCTGGCTTCTGCAGGAACAAGAGGGACTTGTGGAGCATCCACGTGGCATGTTTCTGGGTGTTTGAAGCCATCTGGGACAGATTCTTATTCCCACTGAGACCTTGAGGGAGGAGGCTGCTGCGGTCACCCAAAGCAGAGAGGGAGAAGGGACTGTGGGCAGTGGGTTTGCGGGGGAAGAAGAAGATGTGAAGCCGAGGCTGGAAAGGTTCCCCTGGTCCACAGGAAGAAGCACAGAGGGTCCAGTCCCTCCTCTGTGCCTCGGTTTCCCAACCTGTACACCGAGGACAGTGATGGCTCCTACCTCAATGGGACAGTGTGTGTTAAGACTTTGAACAGAGCCTCTACTTCCACCAGAAAAACGAAACATGTGGCTGTCAAGTCAATTGCCACTCATGGTGCTGAGTAGAACGGGGTTTCACAGCTTTTATTTTCTAGCCTTTCTTTACAGCGGTACATCGCCAGGTCTTTCTTCTGTGGCTCTTCTGGGGGGGGTTCAAACGGTGCACCTTTCAGTTAGCAGTTGAGCACAAGCTGTTTGTGCCACCCAGGAACCTAGGAAATCGTACGTAGGTTAGGTTGTCATGATCATTGTATTATGGGTTGCCGGTTCTTGCCACCAAAAATGCTATGTCACAAGCCGCCCAAAACACATTTGGCTTACAACAACCATCCCTTAGAGCTTAGGAGCCTGTGGGCCGGCTGGGCTTTGGCTGATCAAAGCTGAGCAGCTGTGTTTCAAACTACTGTGCCAAGACAGCTCTCCTGCTCACTGCAGCTCCCTGGGTTAGTGAGGTGGCTCTGCTTCCCTTTCCGTGGGCGACAGGGCCAGATAGAGCTTGTCTTTCTCGTGGTGAAGGCACAGGAGGGCAAGACCTGACCTCAAAGCTGGCACATACTCAGTTCTACCCATATGCTGTTGACCCAAACTAGTCACATGGCCAGGGCAAAGTCAAGGGGTGGATGTGGTAGGCCAGGTTGCCTAGAGAAACAAATCCAGTGACACGCATATGTATAAGAAAGCGCTTTCTATCAAGAAGCAATTGAATAACGAGAAGGCATCCCAGCCCAGTCCAACTCAAGTCCGTGAGTCTAATCCTAGCCCATAAGACCCTCTGAAGATTCACGTAGAATGGTGAAGCAGGAAGATCACAGGCCAGTGGGTGGTGCAGAGTCCTGTGGGCCTAAGGCTTCTGGAAACAAGCAGCAGCTCTCAGGGTTGACGGCAGAGTCCCTGCAAGCACAAAGGGGACAGAGAGCAGTTCCCAGTGTCTCACACTCTGATACCAGAAGGCCATCAAAGAGGGGTCATGAGGCTGTGAGTTGATTGGCAGGTTGATGCCACCCCTAGCCGGGAGTGTCTAGTTGGCATAAAAGCCTCTAAGTACCACAGTGGGGAGTGCACCTTGTGCCCTCTAAGGACGCCATGGCAACGGCATGGGTGCAGGAAGGGCTGAACAGTCGTTAAATGTAACACGATTATTGTCAGACAAAGAGGCAGGACCTCTAGGCTTCCCCGGTGGCCACTTTGTGCAGAGTGGGATTGAAGTCACAGACCGCTAGCAGAGTCATTGGGGGACCACACTGCCTCTGTGTGAGGGGGATCTTCAGTGGTAGAGGAGGTCTGGTGGAAAGCGAAGGATGTCCAAGAGCAGTACATGCACCCTCTCTGCCGGAGACCAAACCATTGTCAGGGGTCACAAACTATAAATGGACCCAGATGCATCTGGAGGGAGACCGGGGACTCTTTAAAGACCACAGGGGTGTGAGTTCAGTAGGAAGGCATCTGCCCTCTTTATTCCCTGCCCAGCTCCCAACCAGAGGAGGCAGGCCTTGAAAGAGCAGACAGAGGGGAGAGGGGGATCCGTGCCCCAGAACCAGGTCATCTCTCCTATTCTGCTCTGCTCTCGAAGCAAAAAGGGGAAGGCCACACCCACAGCCCAAGCTCCTTGAATGGAAAGTCTGACCCAGGAGCAGAGAAGACGAGATACGTACATCAGTATGCAACTAGAGTTTTAGATAGCATTGATCTGCCCTTTAATTGCCGGGCATGTCCAGAAAGCCATGCCATTGTCTGGAGATGTCATGATGGAACAAAGGTGGCTTTGACATTATTGAAAGCAATGACTTTGGGAAGGAGTCCCTGTCTTTACCCCGCTAGGTTGAGACTGCTCAACACAGAAGGATTGGAACGCCCATGAATGATGCAGACAGGAAGCGAAGTCCAACCGAAAAAGCAGTGTCTATGGAGTCAGAGAGACTGACCTCAACGCTGAGCTCTGCCACGTGCCAATTAGGGAAGCAACTCTCCCGAGAGGACTCTGATTTCCTTATCTGCCTAGCGAGGAGAGGCACCATGTTGTAAAGATCAAACGAGAAGTGGAGTAGAAAACACCTGACAAATAGGAGGAACTTAATGTTCAGGAGCTGTTGCTATTATTAACAGGGATGATTATTGCATCATTTTGTCGCTCCTAAGAGATAAATGCTCTGGTGGCATCCTGGGTAACACATTGGGGTCCTAACTGCACAGCCAGACACACCTCAGGAGAAAGATGAGGCTTTCTACTGCTGTAAGGAAACCCACAGGGGCAGATCCACCCTGTCCTACAGAGTAGCTATACGTTATTACCAACTGGATGGGAGTGAGTTTTTCATCGTCTCTCCCCGCCATCAGGAGAGGCCAGTCCTTGGAAAGGGACATCGTGGCTGATAAAGTAGAGGGGCAGCAGAACAGATGGACACGGTGACTGCAACAATGGGCTCAAACACAAGAACCATCGTGAGGCTGGCGCAGGACCAGGCAGTGTTGTTCCATGCTGTTGTGCACAGGGTTGCTCTGGGTCAGAGCAGACTGGACAGCACCTAACAGCAATGACAATTAGCATTTCCTCACCAAGAAGTGCTTGGCTTAGCCAAGAAGAGCTTAGCAAACGTTAGAAGATTCAGAGAGGCAATTTTCTATCTCTAGAGTTAACCAAACTTTTCGATAAAGAGACACATACAGGTAGTCACTATTAAGTCTATACTTGACGGATGTATATTCAGTCTATACTTAATGTACCCATGTGAGAGATGACAAAACTAAGATGCAAAGTGACAAGAGCTAGCTATGCAGCTAAGCCAGGACGACAGAACCGGAACTCTAAGGTGGTCTGGTATCTAAATCCGCATGTAGCATGGACATCGTGTAACTGGCAGGAGCCCAGCCAGGAATAGATGGAATTCTGAGAAAGGCCATGGCCAAATGAAGAGTTTGATGATGAGGCAGTTTTCAGAGGTATGAGCAGGATTGAGAGAGACCATGAAGGCTAGTGAAGCGCTCTAGGGCAAGAGACACTTGTCTCTAGTTGAGGGGACAAGGAGAGAGTGGTGTGATGGGAACTTGAAGAGAGTTGTTGATGTACGAAAAGTCCTCTGGCTCCATGGTCAACCCACAGCCCAGCAAGTGGTGGGGTCTAGGATAATAAACACACACTCTAGCACCTCCTTCCCTCCTATCCCATCTCCTCTTAATGCCTCCTTTGGGCTGACCCCAACTAGAAGCCAGAGGACAAGGGGACCGAGTAACAGAGTGGGTTATATCGGTAGCCTCTGGAGTTTAAAGGAGCTTTGGATTTCACATCTCTGGACATAGCATCCAGGTGTCCCCATCCATGTGTCAAGGTTCCAGCCAGGGCTCTGACCTTAGCATCACAATCCTTGGTCGGGACTTTGGAATTCACTCCAGTGCCTTTGGAGTTCAGCCACTCTGACTCTCAGGCCCTAGAATTGGTCCTCCGTTTTTTTCTGCCTAGCTAGCTAGCTAGCCACACTACATTTTTCTCAATAAATCTCAACTGCCTGCCACATCGCTCCTTCTAGTGCATCTTCTCCCTCCTTGGCACTCCCACCCCCAGTTGACCCTGTGAGAGCTTTAATAACTGGGCCACCAGCTTGTTCCAGGGCTGTCTGCATTCCACCTCCCACTAATGATGGGTCCTCATGGCCATCCTGGAGCTAAGTGGTCCAGCTCCTAGGTTTTCTCAGACTGCTCTGGCATCCATGGTCCTAGGTGGAGTTCTCCGGAAGCAGATACGGACACAGAGTGGGGAAGGCAAGATGTTTATTGGGGCAGAGTGGGGCCCAGGAAAATGTAGAACTGAGATGTGAACATGATACATTTGAACTAATCTGGCAGAGAGACTGTACCATGTAGGACTGAAATGGCCAGTCCTTAGACCTCCCTTCACCCATTCATCAATGTGGGCTTCTCCAAACGGGAGGTGACTTCAGGTAAGACATCTCCCTGCAGCTACGGCAGACCCTGAAGGGTTTCCCAGCTGGGACTCTCTGCCTCCTTTCTAGAAAGGGTGTCTGGCTGGAGCACCTCTGACTCACCACATCCTCAACAAAACATGAGTTCAAATCCCACTCCTCCTGGGAATCGCTGACTTCTCTGGGTGTCCAGGTTCTCCTTTGTAACACGGAGACTCCGTTCCATCCGTCTTGCCCAGGATTTATCAGGCCATGTTGGGAAATGAGTTCTGCCTTGGTGACTTTTGCAGAAAACACAATTTTCTTCCTGGAGTATCCCAATGGCCTATATTTTCTCACGTTAAGTGGAAATTTCTAAACTCTGGTATGAGTTTCCCTTATTCCTTAAACAGAAGATGCTCTAGAGATTCACCATTTCTTGATGGCTCAGGGTTCTGTGGGCTGTTTACTGCAGGTATTTTTGTCTCTATCATCATATCTGGGAGTCACAGAACCAGTCTCTGGCCGCCCATGAACGCCCTGACCTTTTCTAGATTGTTGTTGCTGAGATGCTGTGGGAATGGAAGTCAGGTGGTCATGCTGAGATGAAGTAGAGAGAGAGAGAAAGTAATAGGTGGAAGGTCAATGATAAACTAGATAAATATGGATGGATGAGTGCATGATGGGAGGATGGATGGATGGAGACAATGAAGAGAGATTGTTAGAGATGATAGATCAATAAGCACCACTTGTATAATCGGTGGCAATAAAACATGAAGTTGCAGTATGTGATGTACCTAAACTTATTGTGGCAGTTACATAATCTACTGTCAACTTGAGCAAAGGGGTGGAGTCTAGCCTGTCAATCAGCTCATAGCTAATGAGGCCTCTGTGTGGGCCTGGCCTTCTCCTGAGGATTGTGGAAACTCCTGGGCTTAGGGGTCCCATATCCAGAAACTCAGAACGGTCTAATATTACATTTTGTGCATCAGTATCCCACACCCTTAGTAACCATTCCCAGGGATATTCCCCAAGCTTCTACTTGTACATATTTGAAAACTCGAGCAGATCTTTGTGAGTATAGCATGCTTCTTCTTGGGTAATCAGCTCAACCTCACCTTTGGGAGCTTTCTGAGACTTAATTTTAGTTACAGGTCTAGAGGAAATAATGGGTGGTGAG
>NW_022103901.1:25853612-25855546 GCF_000313985.2 Echinops telfairi
ATAATTTTATATATTTTTATACAGATAGATATAGAACACAAGAAATAAAGTTAATTAAATTATAAAGCAGTTCAAATGGCTCAGTGCAGCTCTCTCCCATGAGACAGTTGTGAGACACTGGCAGTCCTTCAAGTCTTGGGGGCCGCCGGGTAGTCCTCTGTAGGGCAATTCAGGCTATCCAGGAACAGGCAGCAAACAGCAAGGCAGGTCACCAACAGTCAGCCAGACGACGGGGTCTGACAGTCCCCAGCTCAAGAGATGTAAATTCCAATGGTGTGACGAAGCAGGTCTTGAAGGAACCTCAAATTACAGCGACACAGTCCACGGGTTAGGGGTCCCACAGATACTGTAGCTTGAACATTGAGGCACAGAACAAGCAAGGCAGCCGCACACTGGTCCCATGATCAAAGAGCAAGAGACAAGAAAGGTGAGGCTTGCCGAGCCATTTAGCTCTCTGTCCTTCAATTATTTCCACATGTGTTTATCGGCTAGGTTGGCACAATAAACTAACCACAGAGAAGCTGGTGGGTTTGAACCACAGAGTTTATGATTATCAGCCTGCTGCTTATCCCGTATCACCACCAGGGAGCCTTAACCATTGGTGAGGATTTACAATATGTATTTGGGGAGGACACATTTTAATCTATAACATCAGCGTGGCAACACAGGTGGGGTTGCCTTGGTGCCTTCCTTTCCCACTGCTAGGCCACTTGGGGAGACAGACGACCTCTGTGGCATGAGGACATGAGGGTTCCCTGGGCCAGTGTCCTCTGGACAGCTACTTCCTGTAATGAGGAGGCCATCAGCACATGGCCCACACGGCTCTACTCAGTGGGGTGCTGGGGTGGTCTCATCCACCAGACCCTCAGATCGCAGCCAGAGGTGCGCAGTTGAGGTAGCACAGCTGCTGTCAGTGCCAGGGTGATTGGGTTAGTAGTAGCTCCTTAGTCCTGGCCAGCCAGATCGGGGAACACCTGCCTTTGCTCTGCCAATCTGTAGACACTTTAAGGGCAGAATTACTGCTCCGCTCTTTCATTACTGAGACTCGTGCTCCTAGATTTATGTGAGTTGAGCATGAGCCACTTGGAAAACAGTTTCCTATAGGGAGGCAGCCTGGAGGACCGAGCCTGCATGGCTGGTGGCCTTTTATGTAAGAAAGCTCTCAATCCCTGCTCTTCCTCTCTCTTCAGCTGGCCCCGAACAAGGAAGCAGATCCAGGCTTTGTGAGCTATGTGCCCAGATGTGTGATACATAGGTCAGTTTGACAGTGACGGTTTCAGAGAGAGAGAAAGAGAGAGAGAGAGTGTGTGTGTGTGTGTGTGTGTGCGTGTGTGTGTAGACTGATCAAGATGACCCCAATAACATAACCAGTGTCTGAATTGTACTTTGAATTGCATTCAAATGCATCCATTCTTCTATGGTCTTCCTTATGCAATAGCCAACTTTCACATGCAGATGATAGAATCGGTTCCACGGGATACGTTCTGCTGTGTCCGTTTTCAACAGCAATAACAATTAACTATTAGAAAAATTGAAAAGATGGCCCTGATCCTAGAAACAGTTACTCTTCCTTTGAGCCCTAGGAAACCTTCCCAGGAGGGGAAGGAGAGAGAGCGTAGTCGGGACAGTGGCCCCGGTTAATACACAGAACTCTCCCACGACCAGAAGGCTGGCTTCCACGGCCGGCATCTGCTTGCATCTGAGACGTGGGGTGACAAGATGGCACCTGTGTTCAGAGAAATGCTATGAGGCCTTTAGGTACAGACACAAAATACAGCGAAGTCCAATTGTTGAGGGATAAAGGCAGGCGGCAGAAAAATACCTAAAATATATAACATACCCAAAAATACCCCTTATGTGTTTCTAGAGATGTTTCTAGTCCCGTTCAGTGACGGTCTCAGAAACTCACAGGGCCAGTCCCCACCCCCACCCCA
>NW_022103901.1:25856095-25861747 GCF_000313985.2 Echinops telfairi
GCTCCTCCCGTGGAGGCACATACATGTAAACAAAGACCAAAGCACGGGGATACACATCAAACTTCCCACCAGGGCAGAGGGTGGACCTCAGAGAGGGGATGATGCCCACGGGGAAATGTAATGTTATCTTCAATGTTGGATTTCTTTACAATAGTCATGTACATGCCACTCATGCAGTCAAAACTACATAGCTACTTTCAAAATACAATGGATGCCAGCCCAGTCATCTCTGAGAACCTCAAGGGTTAGGTTTGACTTGGCCGAGGTTCCAGGGCCAGCTGGCAGTGATTAGAACAAAGCACTGACACATTGAATACACTGATTACCAAAATGTTCTCCAGAAGGAAATGCACACCCCAGCCTAGGCAAAGACAGCCTGGCAAAGGTGACAAAAAGAGTGACTAGCGTGATTGATTTTTAAAATGCTGATCTTACTGTGGTAAAATATGCATAATACCCATTTGCCACTGTGACCACTTTAAAATGTACAATGCAGTGATATTTATTACAGTCTCAGTGTGGGGCACCCATCACCACTATCTATGTCCAGAACATGTCTTCACCCAAACAGAAACTTAGTGCCCATACGCAATGTTGTTGTTATTGTTAAGTGCCATTAAGTTGGTTCTGACCCACAGCAACCCTATGCACAACTGAACAAAACGTTGCCCGGTCCTGTGCCATCCTCACAATTGTTCCTGTGCCTGAGCCCATAGATACATCCACCACGTCGATCCATCTCAGTGAGGGCCTTCCTTTTTTTTGCTGCCCCTCCACGTCACCAAACATGATGTCCATCTCCAGGGACTGGCCTCTCCTGACAATATGTCCAAAGTATGTAAGACGAAGTCTTGCCATCTTTGCCTCTAAGGAGCACTCTGGCCTTACTTCTTCCAATATAATCGGTTTGTCCTTTCAGCAGTCCATGATACGTACAATATTCTCCAATATCAAAATTCAAATGCATCCATTCTTCTAGGGTCTTCCTTATGCAATATCCAACTTTCACATGCATATGATGGAATGGAGAATACCATGGCTTGGGGCAGGTGTACCTTGGTCCTCAAAGTAACATCCTGACTTCTTAATGCTCTAAGAGATCTTGTGCAGATTTACCTAAGTCAACACGTCTTTGGATCTCTTCACTACTGCTTCGCAAGCATTGATTGTGGATCCAAGCAAGACAAAATCCTTGACAACTTCAACCCTTTCTCCATTCCTCATGATGTGACCTATCGGTCCAGTTGTAGGGATTTCGGTCTTCCTTACATTGAGTTGTGATCCACAGTGAAGGCTAAAGTCATTGATCTTCATCAGCAAGTGCTCCAAATCCTCCTCACTTTCAACACACAAGGTTGTGTCATCATAGTAAATCGTATGATTTTCTGATTCAAAATAGTCAATACCAGTCCATTTCAACTCACTAATGCCTAGGATAGTGATCTTTACGCATTCCACTTCATTTTTGATGACTCCCAGTTTTCTAGATTCATGCTACACACATTCCGAGTTCTGTTCATGAGCAGATTGTTACTGCTGTGTCTCTGGCCTCCAGTCATGCCCCACCAGCAGCTGAAAATCCTGAATGCTCTCCTCCCGTAGGCAGATAGTATCTGACACTGTTTCAAAGCTCCTTTCTGCAAAGTGGGGAGTAGAGTCCTTCTTTATAATCTGTTCTGACTCTGGAAGCCCACTGAACCTGCTCACTCTGGGTGACCCTGCTGGTCTTTGGTATACCAGTGACATCGCTTCCAGCATCCCAGCAACACACAAGCCACCACAGTGTGACAACTGACAGACAAGTAATAATTGCCCGAGTCTCCCCTCTCCTAGCCCCTGGGCTGCTACTGGATTGAATGAATATTAATTTCATTATCACTGAGGATAAGAATCTCTTCCATATTCTTGATCTGAGAGAGGAGAGAGGCACCAGCTTTCCAGCCCCGCCCCCTCCCCGCCCACCTTCCCCAGACTCAGAAAAGCCCACCTTCCACAGCCAGAGGAGCCATTTAATCAACACCCGCTCCCTATGGAATCGAAGAAACAACCAGGCATCTAGTGAACGTCCCCTCTGTAGGAACCTGTACTTTTCCCTGTGCCCCCTGAGCCATTGCTATTTGCCTTACAATAGAAAGAATATTGACCTGTCAAAGCCATGGCTCTTGGGGAGCACTGGTCTGAGTTAATGATACCCTATGTTAACAGGGGCGAAGCCCCTGCTGTGTTGTAAGCTAGGACCCTGGGGAGAGATGGACAGAAGCCCTGCAGGAGCTCCCGGGGGCGCCACATGCCTGGTCTCTTGCACATGGCTCCTGATACCTCCTTGTCAAGCCCCACTGTGAATCACCCACCACTTGGGGCATTAACTCATTACCTTTCATCCATGCAGGCCAATCACTGCCGCCACCACCCCCGCCCCCCTCCGCCCACCCTCACCCCCTGTGGGCTTCTCCAGGAGAGGCAGGAGCAGAAAAGGGTTCACAAGAATCATATCTTTGTTCCTGGTAGTTACCACGGAGGGGATTCAAACTCATGCGACACCACGTGTGCAGAGTAGAACAGTTTCGTGGGGTTTCAAAGGCATGTCCTTTCAGAAGCAGATCCCCAGGCCTGACCTTGGCGATGTCTCTAGAGGTGGATTTCCACAGCCAGCCTTTCGGATCGTCCAGCACTCCCTCGTGTAGGGGGAACCATAGGCAGCAGAGTTGCTCTCAGGACCTCCTTTCATTTAGGAAAACGTCTTGGTAAACCACTTGGCTGAGTGGAGCCAAGGTAGCAGATTACACGGCTACACTACTCCCCCTTCAAAAGGGGTACCATTTTGGAGAGGCATAAAGGGAGATAATCATTCCAAAAAACAATCTGTGTTACATGCATTACAGTCCAATTTTCAGAAAGTTAAAAATATAACTACCATACAAATACAAGTATCTATGGTGAACATGTGTCGAACATGTACTCCACTCATGCAAGATGATAAAGCTAATTCAAAGAGGACCCCAAACAAACAAGCAAATAAACAAATAAACAAACCTGCCTTCGAGCCAGTTCTTACTCTTGTTGGCCCGTGTATCATGGAGGGGTTTCAAGGCTGGGCTCTATTAAGAAGACAGTCAGGCCTTTCTTCCAAGGGACTTCTGGGTGGGTTCTGTATTTGAGCTAAAATTCTAAAGCACCGGGTTTGTGGAGGCTTTGGTCTCCAGTAGGAGCTCTCAGTCCATGTGAGTCTTGACACAAATTTAGATGCCATTTCTCTCTGACCACTAACAAGCAATAAGGCAGCTTTGCCCTCAGGAGAGTGTTTGACAGTGGATTGCAGCTCCCTGGGTGAGACCAGAGAGGGCAGTGTGGCTCTCGGTCTTGCTCAGAGGCCGGGGGTCCCGCCTTGGTGTGTCCTTGAAGATTAACTGTAAATGTTATTAGGTTGTTGGTGGTGTTATGTGCTGTTGAGTCTGTTGTGACTCACAGCAACTCAGTGTACAATAGACAACACTACATGGTCCTGTGCCAGGCACACACGGTTGTTATGTTTGAGACCATTGTTGCATCTCCCAGGGTCAATCTATCTTAGGGGCTTCCTCTTTTTCATTGACCCTCTATTTGACCAAGCATGAAGTCATTTTCCAGGGACTTGTCCCTCCTGATAACATATCCAAAATATAGGAGACAGAGTTTTGCCACCCTGGCTTCTAAGGAGCCTTCTGTTGCCAAGATGAATTTGTTTTTCTGGTCGTCCATGGTACTTTCCATTCTTCATCAGCACCATCATTCAAATGCATCCTTGCTTCAGTCTTCCTTGTTCAATGTCCCGTTTTCCCATGTTTAGGTGCTCTTGTATATAAACCTCTTTCTTATACACATATGTGTGTCGATGGATTTGTTTCTCTAGCCTACCCAGACTAACACAGGAGATTGGAGGGAAAGGGGGAGTGAACAACAATGAGGACAAGGAAGAAGAAATATCCTGGGATTGCAGAAGGCTGTGGCTGACAGGGGAAAGCCCCAAACCCATTCGCAGGGTCCTCCATGTGGATTTAGCTTCTGTGTACCCCCTCTGCCTGTGGACCAGGGGTGGGAAATGCCTTGTTATCAGACAGAATACATTGTAGGGGGGATCACTACAGTTGGATTTAGGTCAAAACAAAGCAGAAAATATTAAAAATTGGAGCGATTCTACATGTTGAAAATACCACAGTCAGGTGCACACATCTTAGTCCTCAAAGTTACATCTTTGCTTTTGAACATTTTAAGGAGATCTTTTGCAGCAGATTGTCTGACACAATATATCCTTTGATTTCTTGGCGGTGGCATCCATGAACATTGATTATAGATCTAAGTAAAATGAAATCCTTGAAAACATCAATCTGTTGTTGTTGTTATTTGTCGTGATGTTTATTGGCACAGTTGTGAAAAGTTTTTGTTTTGTTTTTACGTTGATTGTAAAGATACAGAAGGCTATAGTATTTGACCTTCATTGGCAAGTCCTCTTGACTTCCAGCAAGCGTTTGGGTCATCTTGTTATCTGCACATCCTTGGTTTATAATGAGCCTGCCTCCAACCCTGATGCCAACTTCCTCTCTTCCTATAGTCCAGGCTCTCTGAGGAATTGCTCAGCATGCAGATTGCATAATTATGGTTAGAGGATGCAATGCTGACACACAGAGATCCTGATTTAAAACGAAGAAGTACCCCTTGTTCTGTTTGAACTTCTGCCTCTTGGTCAATGTATGGGTTCTGCATGACAAAATAAAATAGTCTGTAATTCCCATGTCTTAGGTTAGATGAGAGAGGGAGAGAGATTTGTGTCAAGGAAATAAGGGACTAGCTCACACAGTTGTCGAGGTAGGCAAGTTCCAAGTCAGATGACAGGCTGAGTCTTCTCCCCCCTTGAGTAGCTTCAGGGGGTGATGAATCCAAGATTAGCAGGTCAGATGGCAGAATTCTGAGTGCAGAGGCAAGTAAACATGAGGTCAGCAGATAAGATGGCATACTGTTGATGCTTTCCAGTATCAGCAGACAGTACCACAGGCTGAAGGCTCAAATCTAAGAACTGGAAGTTAGATGATGAGCCAAATCAGGATCCAAACTAGCACAAAGCAAGCAAGCTTACCCAAATGTCCAAATAGAATGGATGCCGGCCATGCCCTCGACAAGATTTCGTCATGGGGGATTACTAGCTCTTCACTGCAAAGTCGTTACGAATCCTGACCCAGGCTAATTGACAGAAAACATTAACGATCACATTTCATATACTGAAAATAGCTGTCTATTAATTTCATTTAAGTTAAAAGTTGGGGTCCTGATGAAATGACCCTGCTCAGCAGCTGCTCCCATCAGGCCATCACTGAAAATACGAGGGCTTTACCGAAGGTGGTGAGGAAGCCTATGGTGAGTGGCTACCAGACAGAATAGCACCCGGGTCTTAAAAGCTTGTCCTTTAAAACAAAAGCCATCTAAGTGGCACGTCAACGAAGTCCACACAGAAGAAGCATGCCAGTCTAAGTGATCCAAGAATTGTAAGTAATAACACTCAAACCTGGTGGAGGGTTTAAATTGGAGCTTAAAGTCTGAATACCCAGTTTGCAGAAGGCTGTGGCTGACAGTGGAAAGCCCCAAACCCATTCGCAGGGTCCTCCGTGTGGATTTAGCTTC
>NW_022103901.1:25862475-25863278 GCF_000313985.2 Echinops telfairi
GGACTTATGGACTTGATCTGGACTGGGCTGAGATGTTTTCTCAATGTTTAGGTGCTCTTGTAAATAAACCTCTTTCTTATACACATATGTGTGTCGATGGATTTGTTTCTCTAGTCTACCCAGACTAACACAGGAGATTGGAGGGAAAGGGGGAGTGAACAACAATGAGGACAAGGAAGAAGAAATATCCTGGGATTGATCGTGTTGATGTTTGCACAGCTCTCGTGAATGGGATTGAACTGTTGAAATAGTATGATATGTGAATTGTCTGTCGGTGGAACAGTTAAAAATAAACTAATTCTAAATACATATATTCATGCATAAACAACGAAGATTGGCAGTTGGAAGTCACCCAGAGATCTCAGAAGAAAGGTCTGCAGGTCTCCTTCTGGAAGGTCACAGCCACTGGAAAGCCTGTGGGGCACACAGCTCTCGTCAGACACACACACTCACTGAGGCAGAATTGACTCAATGACGGTTGGTTTGGTTTTTTCCTTGGTTTTGTTTTCAGTTTAATCTTCCTTTTACAAATGAGAACACTAAGGCTAATAGAGGTTAAAGATCTTGCCCCAATCCACTTCATCAATAAGTGGGAGAGCTGGGTTTGAATTCAGTTCTGACTACAGCACCTCAACTCTCAAACCCTTGAGACAGTGACAGTAAGAAATGCATTTTACACCGTCACCCAGCACGAGAATATAAAACAAAACCTCACAGAACAACCCTTATTATGTGAGATGCCCTTTGATATTTTATATTCTTTTCTAATTATTTTTAAGTGGTCACAGGCACTAAACATATTT
>NW_022103901.1:25863743-25867375 GCF_000313985.2 Echinops telfairi
CTTTTTTCAGTTACAGTACAGTGGACCCATTGCCAAGCACGTGAGTACCAGCATTATTGCTGTTAGGTACCATCAAGTCTATTTCAACCCATAGCAACCCTATGCTCAGTCTTGCACCATCCTCAAAATAGTTCCTAGGCCTGAGCCCATTGTTCAGCTACTGTGTCAATGCATCTTGTTGAGGACTCCCTCTTTTTAACTGCCCCTCCTCTTTACAAAGCACGGTGTTCTTCTCCAGGGAGTGGTCTCTCTTGACAATACGTCCAAAGGATCTAAGACAAAATCTCCCCATCCTTGGCTCTAAAGAGCACTCTGGCCATACTTCTTCAAGACAAATCCATTTGTTCTTTTAGCAGTCCATGGTACTTTCAATAGTCTTCTCCAGCACCACAATTCAAATGCATCAGTTCTTCTTTAGCCTTCTTTATTCAATGTCTAATTTTCACATGAGGTGATTAAAAATGCTATGGCTTGGGTCAGGTGCACTGTAGTCCTCAAAGTAACATCCTTGCTTTTCAGTACTCTAAATAAGTCGTGTGCAGCAGATTTACCTAATGCAACACATCTTTTGGTCTCTTGGCTGCTACTTTCCTGAGCATTGATTGTGGATGCAAGCAAGACAAAATCCTTGACAACTTCAGCCTTTTCTCCATTGATCATGATGCGACCTGTTGATCCAGTTGTGAGGATGACAGTCTTCTTTACAATGACTTGTGGTTTCAGGGACACTTTCTTTCTCTCTCTCTTTTTTAATGCTAAGTCCTTACGCATTTCATCATAATATTTGACTTTGTCTTTTTGAGCTGTCCTTTTGAAAATTTCTGTTTAGCTCTTGGCATCATGATTTCTCCCACTTGCCTTGGCTACTCCATGATTAATTGCAAGTTTCAGAATCTCTGCTGACACCCGCTTTGGTCTTTTCTTTCTTTTCTGCCTTTTTAATGACTCTTGCTTTCTTCGTGAAGGATGTTCTTGATGTCCTCCCACAGCTCCTCGGCTCTTCTGTCATTAGTGTGCAAATGCATCAATCTCTTCTTAGATGTTCTCAAAATTCAGACGGGGTTGACTCATGGTCGTATTTTGGCTCTCATAGGCCCATTTTCATTTTCTTGAGTTTTAACTTGAACTTACAGATGAGCAATTAGTGGTCTGTTCCAGTCAGCCACTGGCCTGGTTTTAGCTGCTGATATTTAGCTTTTCTAGCATCTCTTCCCACAGATATGGTCCATTTGATTTCTGTGTTTTTCAGCTGGAGAAGCCTATGTATACATTCATCTTTTGCTATGGACAAGTCATTGGTCTTGAAAATTCTATCATGCGATCTCCACCTTAATTTCTATCACCAAGTACATATTTTCCGACCGCTGTACCTTTCTCTTTGCTTCCAACTTTTGCATTCCAATCACCAATAATTATCAATTTATCTTGATCACCTGTTTGATCAATATCTGACTGAAGCCATTGGTATAATTCTTCAAGTTCTTCATCACTAGCTTTTGTGGTTGGCACATAAATCTGAATTAATAGTTGTGTTGATTGAATTTCCTTGAAGGTGAAAAGATATAATCCCACCACAGACAGCATTCTACTTTTTCTTTTTTCAAAGACAAAAGTTCATTTATTACTGAGTAATCATGAAAGTCCACAGTTTGGGGGAAATGAGCAGATAACGTCTAATTTTCATAACCACTCAAGCTGCCCAACAAGTCTATTCCTGAGCGATATTCTGTAATGCTGAGATTTAATATTCTTTCTTTTCTGTTATTGTTTTGTTTTTGAACTTGTATGTTTATTTGTTTTTAATCATTTTATTGGGGGGTAGTACAACCTTATCAGAATCCACACATCCATCCATTGTGTTGAGCATTGGGTGATACCAATGGTCAATGTGTTTGGCTGCTAACTGAAAGGCTGGACATTTAAAAGTCCATCCAGACACACCTTAAAAGAAATATTTGGCGATCTACTTCTGTACACAAATCTTTTTTTAAAATCATTTTATTAGGGGCTCATACAACTCTTATCACAATCCATACATACATCAATTGTGTAAAACGCATTTCTGTACACAAATCTTATGGAGCAGAGTTCTACCATAACACACATCAGGTTGCTGTGAGTCAGAATGGACTTAAGGTTCACAGTTTTCCCTTTTGTTCATTTTCTCAACCTCTAATGTGCAATGAGGGGCCCCGTTGATCTAGTGGGTGTGCTGGGCTGCTAACCACCAGGTCAGCTGTTCAAAGCCACCAGCCTGCTGTGTGGAAGAAAGATGAGGCTTTCTACTCTGGTAAAAGGTAGTCTTAGAAACTCAGAGAGGTAGTTCTACCTTGCTCTATAGGGTCACTGTGAGTCAGCATCGACTTGACGGCAGATGAAGTTTGGTTTTCTGGAGAATGTGTAAATATGTGCTAGACTGCTGACCACAAGATCAATGGTTCAAAACCACCAACCGCTCCATGGAAGAAAGATGCGTTCCAGAAACCCTACAGAGGGTCATGATATAGGAGTCAGAATCCACTAAAAAGCCTTGGTCTGTTTGTTTGTTTAAGATGCAGACCTTGGTTTTGCACGTCTGAGTGAAGCCCAAGATTTTGAATTTCCAACAAACTCCCAGAGGGGTGTTTCTGCTACTAGTCCAGGGCCTGCACTTGGAACAGGAGGGTCTTTTATTGGAAAGCTGCTTACTGAGTTCTTCCTGTGCTGGCACCGGACTCGGCACTGTGGAGTGAGGCTGAGACCCGCACGTTACGGACATGCAGAGCTCTCGAATCTGCTGACTTCAGCTCCATGCTCACACCCCTGGGAGTGGGAACCTTCGTGCTCATGACCCAGCATGGAACGGAAACAATTGTAGTTGGGGTGGCAGGGGTGGGTTACACTTTTTTCAGTTATAGGCAGTGGGTTACAGGCCAGACCAGAGGCAGTCTCCAGGTCAGGCAGAGAGACTTGTGGGTAAACTTATGGATGTTTTAGCTATAGTAGAAGGTGCCTGGATGGCTGAAATGGTGGCACAGTGACTAAGTGCTCAACAGCTAATGAAAGGTTGACAGATCACACACACCAGCTGCTCCTCGGGAAAAGATGTGGCCGTCTGTCGTTGTAAGAGGTAGCGCCTTGACCCTGTGCGGCAGTTCAACTCTGCCCCTTAGCACCGTTATGCATTGGAATCCACATGGTGGCAATGGCTTTGGTTGGCTTTATTAACGTAAAGGTTGGTGGAGCAATTGAGAGAGATTCAGAGAGAACACGGACAACAAAGCTCTATGGAGCAATTGTACCCTGGAACACATGAGGTCCCCACTAGTTGAATTCTACTCCCCGGTGGTAGTTTGTTCATTTATAGTCGTCCTGGAGGGCGTGGTTTATGGTTGAGGTGCCAGCCATCTGGGACCCGGCATATGCTTATGCCAGCCACTCTGGATGTCTTGCAGCTGAGAAATCAATGATTCACACAGCGAGTCACACTCCACACAGCCCACATGGCAACAGTCACCTCAGATTCATCTCTCCGGAGCATCCAAACGAGTCTTTGGAGGGCAGACTTGCCAAATCACCCAGCGAGCCTGACCCACCAAAGGCCTCCACAGCCTGTGATCTGTCAGTCTCAGAAGCTCACCCCTCAGCAAGAC
>NW_022103901.1:25867686-25869504 GCF_000313985.2 Echinops telfairi
AAGACATAAACTGGGGTTCGAACGGGCCATTTGAGCTGTGTGTCACCTTGCCATCCAAAAGTGCATCAAAGAAACCCCACATCTAAATGGCGTTCGAGCGATGCAAACCAAAACAGCAATGAGATATCACCTCGCTCCAGTATTAAAAGCAACGTTTAAGAAACAAGAACAAATGCTGGCAAGGGGGCAGAGAAACCGGAATCCTCAGACACTGCTGGTGGAATCGTAAACCAGGAAACCGCTGTGTCAAATGGTATGGTGCTGCCTTAAAAAGTTGGGAACAAAAATAACTGTATGACCCAGCAATCCCTCTACTTGGTGTATATCCCAGAAAAATAAAATGCCGTGAAACAAATAGATACATACAGACCCATGTTCGTTGCGGCACTATTCATTATAGCACACAGATGAACACCAACTAAATGCCCATCAGTGGACAAACGGATAGACACGGTATGGTACACACTGACAGTGGGATACATCACGGTGCACGGAAGGGATTGCAAAGAATGAGATGAAACAAAATGGTTGTGAACTGTTGAATGGAAAACTGATGATCTGGTACATAAGCCATCACCCAATTCACACACACAGTTTCAAAAAAATGAAGAGTTCGAACGTGCTGAGTGGTTTTAGACCCAGCCATC
Organism: Echinops telfairi; assembly: GCF_000313985.2. Lineage (NCBI taxonomy): Eukaryota > Metazoa > Chordata > Mammalia > Afrosoricida > Tenrecidae > Echinops > Echinops telfairi. The sequence continues at coordinate 25,868,334 of NW_022103901.1, forward strand.
TTGCTTCCAAGTATCTGCAAGCAGAGGCTTGCTGTTCCAAACGAGAGGGCTGTGCTCACGAGCCCACATGTGTTGGGACTTCTGGGACAATATGTGAAGGATCTGTTAGCCTGGAAACATGATTTAAAAAAAAGAGGATGAGACAGTTGTAAAAAGTGTGTGCTGACTGTTTTAAGATTCTACTTTGGGGCCTGTGGGGTTGTCATGGCTGTAAAAACTCTGTGTTGCTTCAAGTCTTTACCCTTGAGGAATTAGCTGTCTAGGTTGGGGGCAGGGGGCGGGTGGGGGAGGGGGGGCGGGAATGTGTATTCAAAAGCAATAAACTTAGCTGACACCGAGGAGGAGAAGTACAAAGAACCTGTCAACCAAGAACCCACTGTGTATCAGGTACCTCGTGCACATCATCTCCGTGAAGTCTCCCAGCAACCCAGTGGGCTGTCTTACCCATCACTGTCCAGTCAATTCCAGCTCAAAAGGACAGTGGAAAGACTGGCCTTACAGGCTTTCCAAGGCTGTAATCTTTCTGAGATCAGACTCCCGCTTCTCTCTCTCTGGAGTGACTATTGGATGCATAATGCTGACCTCTCAGCTCTCCAGAGCGAGCTTAGCCACTATGCCACCGGGATTCCTGGGGTAAGTCTTAGCCCCATTCTACAAATTTTTTAAGAACATAAGAAACTTTCCCAAAGACTCACTGGTAGAGGCGACCTAACTCCCAAACCAGCGTTTTCTCCCTTTCTCTCCTCGGGCTGCGCTGGTTGTCAGGCGCCCTGAGTTGGCTCCAAGCCCAGGGACACTGTGGGAACTTTCGATAACAGAATAAGTACTGCCTGATTGGGAACCAGCTCCATCGGCATTTGGTATGGTTGGTCCATTTCTGTGGCTCGTTGAGTTTCCCCGCATTTTTGCTGACCCTTTACTTCACCTATGGAGCCTTGTTATGATCCACACAGTCAAATGCCTTGGCCGAGTCAATAAAACACAAATAAACTGGGAAGAAAGGGAGAGCCCATTAGAAGGATCTACCTATAACTTCCTCCCTGGAGGACGGACAACAGAAAAGTGCATGAAGGGAAACATCGGACAGTGTAAGACACGGCAAAATAATAATAATTTATAAATTATCAAGGGTTCATGAGGGAGGGGGGAAAATGAGGAGCTGATACCAAGG